>NC_086369.1:8280280-8953613 GCF_036324505.1 Eleginops maclovinus | reverse complement strand
CTATAATGTGACGTGAATTGTGTCATACTGATCCGCTACAGTCCTTTCTCTTCACATCCACTGTGAGGAGGTTAGGTCCCTTTTTTGACCAAGAAAGTGATCCAAAATCATTTGTGCATTTTATAGAAATTGAAGTATGTCACACAAATCTCATGGAAAATGTTTTCTTTTGTAATTATGCTTAATCAGGCAGACATTATAACTTATTACACTCAGTAGTTTAACTAAATGTTTGTGACCCATTGATGTGAAGCATCCTATCCTTATCTCCTTAAAATGAGATTTTAGTACTACTTATGTGTTTTGCCAATTTGTTGTGAATAAAACTCAATTGCTATGTGGCAAAATTCACTCTACGCCCAGACCATCAAGGTTTGGTCTAAAGGTTGATAACGTTAACACTTTATCTTGGGCTTTGAGACATTTTCTTATTATTCAACCAAGTCTATGAGCTCAACTTACCTAAAAGATACATTATCAAACTTCGAAAATAATAAACTAAAAACTGAAATCAAGTCAGAAAGCAAATCACAGAACTATATATATATATATATATATATATATACAAACTGTGTTTTGGTACTACTTTCATATGCAGTTCACATCCATGAATGCAACGTTATAAAGTATAATATACTTATGTTTATATAAATATGCTCACATTTGTTTTTCAATGGTGCAAGAACATATACAGCACAGAATAGTTTCTAAATTGGTGTTATGTTGCTTTATGATTATATACATCATTCTACAATAGAAGGGAGTCTAAAGTAGATCCAATTGGTACAGATAAAGCACACAGCTCTTTTGAATTTACAAGAGATTGTAACCTGGCACTAAGCAAACTAAATGGAAATGTACATTACAGTAAACCTATCTAATATTAAAATGTCCAATAAACTGGTTGACCTGAAGGCAGAAACAACAAAGTCTTAGTTAAGTGCGTGAATTTGTCTTTTGTTTGATTTTCTGTCCAATTACATTTAATACAGTCCAACTGCTACCTTGGATCCTGCGCTGATAACCTGTATATTACAATTTGAATCAATAATAGTGGATATTGTACATCCTGATCAACACCACGTTCCTGATCAAAGCACATATCATTGTGTATAATGTATGTAAGTTCGAGGTTATAACATAATGTACTTTCACTGGTGGAAGTAATGCCTACACCAACACTTAGCATACCTCGAGGCTGTGAATTTCTGCTTTGCTGCCCTGACCTCCATCATAGAATCAGGAAGCATAAAGAGAACCGAACACAGCCTCGAAGGTAATTATAATAACTGAACACTATGTCACACATGGTGGACGCAGAGCTTAATTTCCATGTTTTTCAATTTAAAAATACATTAGTAAATTCTTCCTTTGGTTTCAAACCCTAAATCCCTCTTATTCTGAAGAGGTGAATTCAATTAGTTCCCGGAGTTTGATCTCTCTTCTTTATCCAGCTAATCCGACCACTATTGTTTGCTAGGAGATCAATTTATTGAGTGAATCTTCACAACCCTGTCCACTAGTAATTCTGTTTAGTGTGGGATTATGTTTGGAAATAAGGAAACAACAGAGAAAAGCTGGGTTTTATTTCTGAAGGCAACTGTTTCAATCCTTTCAGCCAGTGCTCGGTGGGTTTGCAGTGTTGTATTTCGTATTCCTACCTCGCTGGAGAATAAATGCATACGAAATAAAAACAGCTTGGAATCAATTTAATGCTTTCTGTGAGAGGAGAGGAATCTTTGCATATCTGAAATATCAGAAAAGCTACACCTTGACAGTTTGAATTTCAAAGCTGGATCAAGCAAAGGCACAAAGAATCAGAGATGATGCTGGAGACTCGATGCATATGTGTGCTGTTTAAAAATTCATACTGCATTTCATTCCTCAAATACCGCCTGGAGTGCATAAATGGCTAGGCTGCTGGATTCAAACCTGGATTTACCTGACCTGGGAGATGTTAAAAGGCGGTGTGTTGTGTCTGTTAAAGTGAGATGAATTAAGAAAAGGTAAGCGGACATGATGCGAGGTTGCCCTTGACTAAGCCAGTCAGTGAAAATAAGATCAGCTGAGGCCTTCGTACGGAATACAAACGACCGTTACATAAAAAACAGGCTGGCGCACTTTGAGCAAAATGCTCTGAAAACCTGTGCAAGGTTTACCTCTTTAAACAAGTCAGTTTATAAATCCAGTGGATGTAACAACAAGGAAACGTAAAATCCATTGGCGGCCGTGCTCTCTGAGTGACCTTACTGTCTGCGTCTCCACCCCTCCATCACTACCTGACTGCAGCCTTCTCCGACACTCTTGCTGAGATAACTGCATCAGGAGTCAATATGATGCTCCAGGAGTAGTCCCGGTAACTGCTCTCATCAGCCCCATCAGCCCTGTATGCGCACACACGTCTGTAATGATTGTAATGGTTTCCAAATGGCTTGCAGTGATCATGCCTGCTGCTTTCATTTTCGACTAGTGGACTGTGGACCCCTCGCTGTCAGGCTCACTACAGTCATCAGTCATGGAAGGAAGGCTTCTTTGAAATCATTACTGCATTGTGCTGCTGGAGCACTGGCCCCATGTTACACTGCACCATGCTCACGTTGTATTTTTCTCTCAAAATAAAAAAACCTCCACCCATTCAACATACAATTATAGGACGTTTATTTCTATTAGCTTAAGATTTCTAATGTCCAACTCTCAAGGGAATTTGTTTAAAGCATTTCTCAATCAACGTAATAGGTGAAAACTATTTTTGACAATGTTAAACCATTATTAATAAAGGTATAGGAAAATACAACCGAACTAAACGACTTATTTACAAACTGTTAACATCTTCTTAAAGTCCAACGCCAGGTCAAAGCATTTTTTTATCAACTTTTCTAATGTTTTTTTTGTCGAAAAGAACAAAAATGAGTGGAATATTCATCAGATTTGTTTTATAAGCCCCAAAACATAGAGTAGGCAGACTGATAGACATGTTTTATTGACAGCATACAAGGATAAATATTATTTAAGAAAATATTTTGCCATTCTGTTCAAACTTTGTTGAAAAGCAAGCTGAGTTCTGGCTGAGGGTGTGATGGGAAATCAGTGCACAACAGAATAGAGAATTTGCTGTTAAATGCAAATACTTGTGTTAAATTAAATGACTTCATGGGCTTCATAAAAGGAAGCCCTCTATGCAAATAAGGAACCAGTAATCAGCCTGGTTAATAAACATATATGGGTTTGTTTTGTTTATTAAACCAAATCAATAATTAATACACACACATACCCTTCGGGGAGGTGAGTACATGACTATAATTTACAGAGCACATCTTTATGCTGACGAAAAGTAACAAGCAAGAATGCAATATCAAGTAGGACTTTAAAAAGGTCTCACACATGTCTACTTAATAAGAAAAAAATGCACTATTTTCAGCTATGGATTGATTTAGTGAGTATTTGACGCAGTAAAACGTTGAAGGATTGAGTCACAATAAACTGAAGTGTGTTTTCATGGTAGTGAAGGAACATGTCACTCATCAGTAAGCCTCATTCATGTGTTCAAATAGTATTTAGACAACAATGAGGCTCTATAGCATAAGGGAATAAGAGATTGCCTGCAAACCAAAACACACAGTACTTAGAATGATACTTGTATTGTAAATACGTCAACGGTTTTCTATTTAGAGGGCATTCATTCTCTCATGGGGAAAATGTGTGTTATGGTGTCAAAGAGAATGACAGAAGGAGCTCTGTCAGCTCAGAAAACCATAGCTTCTTCTATTGATTAATCTGATTCAAATGAATTTTTCTTTAAAGTGCTGGGATGACTCATCGGACCGTTACGCAATACAAACATAATGCGTTTTGAAATGTGAAGGTCATAAAGCCAATTTTCCCTCTTTCAAGGATTTTATTTGTGTTTGGATTTGCACAATTTTTTAATGGGATTTTTCTTTTACGGTTATGTTGACACTCCTCTTGTTTTTTGGTGCTTTTTGCTCTGCACCATGGTCTCATCAAAAAAAACACAACATTTTTAGAAAAGCATGTACACACATGTATAAAACTAAAAAGGTTCATACTGTAGATAGAGCTAATATTTGTTACCAAGAACCCCAATTTGGGCCCATTCATGTGCTGCAGAGGAATAAAATGATGGAGGAAGGGATAAAGGGAAGAGCAGATGGAAAAAACATATGGGAGGTGGGTGATGCAATAGGGATACAGGATGCCTTTGGGGAAATATCTGAAAGAGATTCATACATGCATGCAGAACAATTTCTCATTTACTCTCCCATGTGCTTCAACATAGCTCTGTAGGCATATATTAGCAAAACATGAACAAAGCAGACTCAAAAGCAAAGACTCAACGCAATTGTTTTCACTATAACAGGAGAAGAGCCAGTTAGCTAACTAGCTAGTTAGCTTAATGACTCATTTCAGTAGTATTTGGAAGCCCACATGAATGCACAAGTCTGTTTACTGGCAGTATTGTACCATAACGCTAAATCCCCTGAGCGGTTTTATGCTTTGCAAAGAGATGAGAATTATGGCCCCATTGGTGTCATAGTGGTGGTCTATTGTTTCAGGAGTTAATAATGTTTCCTTCCTTATTTAAGTTTTTTGCTCTAATGCTCACACTCAAATCTGCAATAAGGCAGTGCAGTGTTCTTATCGTTTCCTCTCTGATCAGCCTCCAAACAGTGACTGGACTGTGCACTTATCTTTTATCTACCCTCCGGTCTCTGAGGATGTCTTACACTGTAATCGCATCATGTTACTTGTCTTGCTGCCAACTTTGGATCTCCTGTTATCCTACATTTTCATAACTAAAACAAAATCATTCATGAATGTTGTTTTTGGAGCTTTCAGACCTTTCATTAGATTACGTTCTGACCCAGTCTCATATGTTCAGTGTCTGTGTACATAGTCCACTATAAGTAATTAACCACTAAGTATTGAACAAAATGGTATTTATAAAGCACTTCCTTGAAACAAGGGTTAAGTGCCTCACAATTACAGAAACATTTAAAAATATTTTGAATAAATAAATAATGAAGCACCAATGTTCACTGTTTCTATGGTTTTATGTGTTACATTAAATTCAACAAAGATAGAAAAGCAATGTTGTTGTCAAGCCTGACGATGCCTAGCAGATGATCTTAGTAGGTAATGAGAGTGATATCAAAAAAGAAATGTAGTCTATTTCCATAAATGGCAAACCTTTCCCTTGACAAACACATGCCGTAATCTTCAATCTTAATAAATTCAACAAATACAACATGTAATAAGAAGGTTCCACTGGTCCACTATAAGTAATCACCCTCTAAATATCGAACAAAATTGTACTTATAAAGCTCTTCCTTAAAACAAGGGTTAAGAGATCCACAGTTACAGAAACATTTTAAGATAATTTAAATATAAAATTATGGGATTTTTAAAAGGCCAATGAAGCCCCAATAAAATGCTGTTGAACATGCATAGAATTTAGGCTTGAATCTGAAACACTTAACATAGAATGCGGGATATGAGGGAGACCAGTCTAGCAGTCAGCACATAAAATGCTCAGTCACCTGTGAGCACAGACAACAAGGAGCCCTTGATCTGATGACCCGAGGGGCCTAGTTGAGCTGGAAGGGAACAGCACATGATCAATGGAAGTGTGAACTGCTTTAGAAATAATAACAATGATTTGAAATTCAAACAAATCGATGTAAGTCATATTTCCCTAGAGAAGTGAAACAACTGAAGGACTGTGGGAAACGAAATCTTGGGTGTTCCTGTGTTGCGATTGTTGCTTGGCTTTGAGGAAAAACGTTACCATACTTCATCAATTCTGAGAGTCAAACGGAAATCTATAGAATTCACATCAATCACTGTCGCTGTCACATACAGTATATATACATCCACTGCAGCCAATAAATTCACAAACAGCTTTTCCATAATCCATCGTATTGCTTTTGGTGCTTGAATCAGCAGCAGATAATGACCAGTGGTGGCAGAAAAAGGGCTTAAATACATCACAGTGGGACAGGAAATTAAACATGGATTAGGGAGATGGTTTATCCTTGCTGCTTGATAGTAGAGGCAGATTATGACACATGCGTAATGATGGAGGTGTAAAGGTTGGCTGTGGCTTTTACACCATGGAAATCAGCTTATATACACTGACTCGTTTCCTCACATTGATCTGAATGCACAAGCTCTAATTTATATATTGCATTGCTGATATGGCAGTGAGGATTATGTTGAGAATAGCCTGCTCCCTGATGTGATGCTTGTATTAATTCAAAATATCAGCGCTTCACATTGGTTGTGGTTTGTCATAGGTGTATTCAACCTCAACGTTGGCTGGAATAGCAATCCATTTACCTCTATTGTATTCACAAATAGGAAGGAAACGTTTTATTGCTTTTTCTCTACTGTTGGACATCCAGGGCTGCACACACTTTTCTTTCCCTTCTGTTTCACACAGACTTATTATTTTCTTGCCAAAGCGTGGCATTAAATGTGTTCGCTGTTCAGAATGGTGAAGTATCCACTGTCACAGATGCGTGGTCGTAAACAGCAAAGTCACTTTATTGCTTTTGATGTCAGTCCAACTAACCGGCGTTCAGCCCATCTACTGCCAGACAAGATGGGGGCTGGATCTCATATCTGCCTTTTTCTAACAGTCACTGCAGATAATTCAATCAACTGATCCTCTGCTGTCACTGTTCTTCTTGACCCCTCTGTTACACTGTCACCAAAAGGAAACTGAATCCATTTGGTGTCACAACAGCAGTTGTCAGACTAAGAGAAGTACTTTTCAAATTGAATCTGAGGCTTCTCCAAATGCCTACAGAAGATGCCTTTGATGTCAGCTCTGTTGGTCTGCTTTTCCATTGTTGGAATCAGACCAAGTAGCAGCCCTTTGCTTGCTCTGTTAATCTGCGCTGTGCTATCCCACAGAGGAATGACCTTTTGTCAAAGCACAATCCTTATTGATCACGTTTTGCACATTTTTATCTTTCGTTTTATAAATATTTTGAGGCAAAATGAGGGCATTCACGTTGAGGTGGTCCTTCAATTACTTAATTATATGCTTATTAATGTTGTCTTTTTTTCCAACATATTCATTATTGATCATATCCTAGTCTCAAAGTCAATGTAAATGTTTATTCAGAAAATAGTTAAATTATATAAACTTCAGCAATGACAAATACATTCCTTTGCTGACACATGCCCAGCATTTACAAACAGCACTGTAACCTCATGTAATCTTAACTTCCTGATTTTACGTCAGCTGTTTTCGCTTAAATAACACTAAGTGCTAAACATTTTAACATTTAATTTACATAATTAAGATAAAAATGATTTGAGGTAGCCTTCAATTACTTCATTAACCACAAACCATGCAAATATGTTCAATTGTGTGAATAAGTGTTTCTTAAACAGCTTCCATTGTGTTATTCGTTTTTGTTTGTTGGTGTTTTAAAAAAGCTGTGCATCTGGCTTCGTGATTTGCACGGTTGGACACTCAGGCTCACAGTAGTATTGGTTAATCAACACGTACTGTTTTGCATTGTCTGCAGTTAATATACATTTACACATAAAACAGTTGCTATTTGGTAATCGACCCTTCTCACCACCAAATAAGGATGCATCAAACTCTCTAAAACTTCGAAGCAATTTGTTCTTTTGGCTTCATTGCACTTAATAATATAACTAACCATCATAACTAATACAATTGTCATTTGTTTTGAAGCTTAATAAGGTCAACTCTGAAGCATTTCAGATTGTACCGAAGCTTTTTATAGATGTGCTTTATCCATCTTCCAACAGATCTTCATACTCAAGTGTCCCTGAATAATTTCAGAGAACTCATTAAGAGCATGATTAATCTTAGCAGTACACGCTGACGCTGTGTCACCCTTAATAATTGTATTGATGCTTTTATTAGGAACTAATTTGGCTTGCTTTCCCCCTACTTATTGTGATTATAATCTACTTTTATTACCATATCCTTTTTTTGGCTGTTGTGTCCATATTCGTTTAATAATGTAATTTAATATTTTATAACCTGCACAGCAGTCACATTTCAAAACATTTAAAAGCTGAATTATTTTTGGTATAGTATTTAAAAAAACTAGAATTAATTGTTGTATTAGTGTGATATACTGAATGATACCGCATGGTGAATAATTTGATATTTAGCCAGTTATGGTTTGCAGGTGTGTAGTTGACGAATGCATTACATATATCTATATAGTGCTGATAATACTAATATTAAATACATATTATCAAGCCATGTCCTTGGCTGCATGTCATAACTTGTCTTTCTAACCCTAACCCTGTCTATGAAACAGGAAAATAACAACATACAATGGGAAAAAAATTGTTCCAATTCTTAAATATTTGTTGTGTTGATAAATACCAGATAAAATGATTGTATAGTAATGAGAATGATGCTTAAATGGAAACAATAACTCGATTGAACATGATTTCTGACGTGTAAAAGTACAAAGGTGGTGTGCTCTTGAGGTTACAAAACCCCAGTTTGGAGGGCAGGACGACCGTACAATACATAAAGCAGACAGAACTGCTTTATTTTTACTCCAGATCTTAATGGTAGCAGGCTATCGCTAGAGGAAGAGTAGAGGATGATTTGTTTCAGCTTACAGGACTCATGGCCCATAATGCTTTCCCTCAGGAGCTCAGATCTAATGCAGAGGACTTTTATTGGCATGATTCATTTCTGTAATTGCTTCCCTCCCCTTATTCACCTATCTTCACAAAGATAATTACATACCCAATGCCAAATTTAAAAGATATACTATATTGTTTCCTATTTAGAAATAATTACTTAAAAGCACTATACATTATATAAAATGGCCATTGCTGCTGAATACCAGTAAATAGATGCATTTCTGGGTTAGAAATCTTTGCCCAGACAAAAGTCAAAGTCTACATAATTACTTTTGAAATGGCCTGGACAAGTTGGAGCCACAGTGGAGCCACATACCGGCAATAACTGACTCTAATTTTTAGAAAGCAGCAGTGAGTATGACTTCGTTTTTTCCACAGACAAGCCTATGTAGCTCAATGGGAGATACAAAAATGTGAAAAAATCAGTGCATAAACAAATGTGACAAGATGAAGTCATTGCAAATCATTAACAGTAGCAGGGCTGGATTAACCCACCAGGGGAGCCGGGGCAAAAAAAATTAGCTGTCAGCCCCTGTTGGGCATGCTGTTTCTTTCACTCTGTGAATACTAGGCGTGGTACTGAATACAAATACATGTTCATATATATAGAGATAATTCACTCTTAACCACATTAAGATGTATTTTTTTTGGCATGAGGCTTCCTATTTTCCTGGTTATAATTTAGAGATGCAATACACTGCTACAATCTGCAGAATTTTGCTATGGTTTGTTGTGCAGTGGGAAATCAAATGTCCCTGTTGTTGCACATGTATTATTTTCACAAGGTGATCCCATATTTAAGCCTGGTATCCTAACAGGCTCCTGTTAGGGACAATAACTAAAACCAAGGCCAAGAGAGCTTTTCACATTTTTGAATGTATTTCTATGCACAAACTTCTGTTCGTTCACATATGCAAAATGACTCACTGAACTATCCCTTTCAAAAGTATATCATACATTTCTTCTATTCATAACATACACTTGAGATGTTCTCCTTCCAACAGAACCACCGAATCATGCAATCCAACAAGTTTTCTGACTTGCCTCCACATTTGCACTCACTTACTTTCCATTATTATTTCCACCGAGTTCCAGTCCCATAATAAGCACAAATTGTACCTGAAAATGTTCCATGTAAGCACAATATAACATGCAATATTAAAGCCTCTAAAACTGGATGTCAACTCAAAACCCCTGACCGAAATAGGGGCACAAAATAAGGCCATGGGTGATGCTTTAAGGTCACTACCATTAGAGCACTTTTATCAAAGAAATTTGGAATTAACTGAATGACCACAAACTGACATTGCAGACAGTGGACCTCCTGAAGGTCTGAGTCCTCAGGCAGTTGCTTAACATTACAATATTGAGTGGTAGTTTTTATGTTTAGTACACTGCGTCAAAATGCAACGTTTTTTTCGATTCAACCTCCAATAGTTGCAGCACAAAGCAGATTTTTAAATTGCTTTGAAGTACTGTAGGTATCAAGAAATGCCTCCCAATGAAAAAAAAACTTGTATCTCAGTTTTGGACTGCCAACATAGTGCAAAATATAAGGTAATGGTTTTATGGGGTAGCACAATTCACAAAAGTAGACCAAAGGTCACGAAGATGATCAATTGTAGTTGTTAATGAGTTATACAAGCTGAGAAAACTACAAATCAGCCAATTTTTAGGATCAGGATCTTTTTTGAAAATGAAAAAAAGTCATCATAATAAAAATATCTTCAAAAACAACAGTCAAAGAAACTGACCCATTTGGATGGTTTCATTACATACAGTACATACACGCTTACTTTGTTATTTTAAACATGTGGTGATCGTCAGCAGGTTGAAGTGAAGTGAACCTAATGAAGTGAAGTGACAAACATTGAGTAGGAACTGTGCAGGAAGTGTGACTTCCTCCGACAACAGCCTCATTAGTCAGCCCCGTGTGTTTGCAGACATGATGCCGAAGCAGCTACTGTTTAGACATCAGGTAAACATGAGTGAGTTTGTAATTGTATACCAAATACACTTTATCATATGACTTATGTACATATTTGAAAAGACATGCATTTATTTTTTTCTCAGAGGATTCTTCCTTTCTAAATGAATGAATACATAGCGAAATAGGATTTTCATTCACTATCCATGAAAAATGTGGCATAAAATAGACATGACAAAAGAAATCACAAGCTCAGTAAAGTACAGAGAACAAATGCAAAGACATTTTGCATGTCAAATATGAGCATTCCTACAAGATAATGAGGCACTATTGGGCCACCATTGAATCTCTGTGGCTGGACTCCGCTCTAAGCTTTGCCAGTGTGTTTGGCATTGTCTGTTGGCTGCAGTCGGCTCTTATCAGTGGTTATCTAGGCAACCCATCATGTTAAATCAGCAGCAACAGGCAGCCTGGGAGAGACAGATGTCTGAATGGCTGCTCAGTGGTCGACAAATGCAAGGAAAAGTCTTAATAAAAAACATGAATAAGGCAGATGCTTTTATGCCGGACAAAGGGGCTAGCTTAAAGTAGGAAATGGACTCATGGATTCATCACGTTTCGCAAAAGACAATGATTAGGCACCAGATTGAATACTATGATTATTTGGAGACTATTTGGAGATCTGAGTGTTTTTCATTCCATGCTTTTTACTTTTTGTTTATTTTAAATGACATGCAAATTAATCTCCCTGGCACTCTATGAAAAAGGGCCCTCAAGCTAAGCAAACTTTACAGTGCCAGCTGGAATTTTCTAATCAGACACACATGTGTTTTAAATCTGTGTTCTCATTATATATGACAAGATAACTATCAATTCACAGCGGCAAGGAAAAGATAGCTTAATTAGGAACAGAGACGTGTCTTAGCCTGATGCGGGCATACTAGCTATTGTGGTGTGTCTAAATGTGTTTAAGTTTATTTCATTTATCAAGAGAAGTATTCACGCAGATTAAGTTTATGTTTATGCTATATTGAACTATGCTACTGAACTTAATCACCATAACAAATAGCCCATTATTACAATTATTATGACTTAATATGGAATGTTTAACTTTTTTTTTTTTTTTACAAAGGACAAAATGTTCTTTCAAAGTTTTTTCCAAGCTGCCAAGACAAATCAGTTGACAAATACTGACATATTTAAATGAAAAATACTGTCTACAAGCAGTGGAAGCAGATTCAATAATTTCAAGCACACTGTTCAGTATCTAAAGTGGTCAATGAAGCAAAGAATTACGTGTCAAAATGAACAAAATGCAGCCCAAAATCTTTTTCACCGAGGGTACCTTAGAGGACTAGAAGAGCCTGTGCACATTAAAGAGTATGATTATATGAAAGTGCTGTCAGTGCTGATGTGGGGCTGACATTGGAGCATTTCAACAGTAAAGGTCTGATGCTGACAGACGGGGAGACAGAACCTGGATAGGCAGGTAATAGAGAAAAGGTATAACAATTTTAGAAGGTATTTTTTCAGACTCAAAGAGCCCAGGAAAGTTCTTAGAAAAAAAATAGAATGAAAACGGTTGAAAATTTGAAAGGTCGGTGTATTATGTGGGTGATAGTGCTTCGCTGTATCTTCTCCACCGCAGATAGTTAAAGATGGATTAGAAAAGTGTGTGTTTGTGGGTGTGTGTGTTTTGTGTATGTGTGTGTGAGACAGCAGAGAAATGTGACTCCAGCAGGCCTGCTATATCCAGGGATAATAGAGCTGTCACAGTGTTTTGACTCAGGGCATTGATTCTGCCTTTAATTGCTTTAGGCCTCCACTTACGCGATAGCAGTCCGCGGATAATAAATGTAATGTATTGTTGCACTAGAACAGTTATGACACTGATCACACACTGATATGTACTCATGTGTTGTCAGTGCCAATAATCCTTTTATCGATTGGGGCCGCCTCCAAACAATTATGGCGATTGTTTAGGGGCATAACTCAGACGGCGCGGTGCTCTGTTTTCATCCAGCATGGATATTTTATTGAGCCAAACTAATGATTTCCTGCATCCCTGCCTTGCTCTATTTACAATATGACTCTTCGTCCACAATGATTTTAACAGCTCTAAGACTAACATTTCTCTCAGGACCGGGCTCAAATACCAGTACTGCAGCAAACCTAGATCCTTCCAGTTTGAATTAAAGACATTTCTCTTTGTTTTTATTGAACTTTTTTTATCATTCATCTCGATAATGATGCTCTTTGCTGAGGATCCTTTGATACACTTAGAAAAAAACTCACTATATCACCAGTTATCAAACTAAATCTAAGTGACTTTTACATGCTCGTGATTAGTTTCATATAAGAAGTGACTGATGGATGCAATCAATGCTCATCTATGGCGTGACCCTGGATGATCAACTGTTCTTTACTGCTAACATCGCTGCTGCAACCCGCTCCTGCAGATACACTCTCTACAACTTCAGGAGGATCCGTCCCCTTCTGTCTCAGGGGGCAACACAGGTCCTGGTCGAGTCTCTGGTCCTCTCCTGCCTCGACTACTGCAACTCCCTCCTGGCTGGTCTACCTGCAAACGCCATCCGACCTCTACAGCTAATTCAGAATGCTGCAGCCCCACTGGTCTTCAACCTCCCCAAATTCCTCTCACACTACACCTATCCTTCGCTCCCCTCACTGGCTGCCAGTGGCTGCCAGAATACGCTTCAAGACACTGGTACTGGCCTACCGAGCTGTGAAGGGATCAGCCGCTTCCTAAACCATACAATCCAAAACGTGAACTTCGCTCGGCGTCATGCCAATCCATCTTGCTAATCCATCTTCGCGAGTCGGACCCAGGTACCCCTCAAAAACACACCTGTTTGCTATCCTGGCTCCTAAATGGTGGAACGACCTCCCCATTGACATCAAGACAGTAGAAACTCTGAAAGTCGCAAACTGATTTGCTGTTTCGATTGTATCTTGGAAATGAATGTTGTTTGCACTTCTTGTAAGTCGCTTTGGATAAAAGCGTCAGCCAAATTAAATATAATGTAATCTATACAGCGTAGTTGAGTTTGAATGCCCTCATCATGCATGTGAAATGTATCATATAAATGTGGTTTTCATAAAATGTGTTAGAAAACTCATTCATTCAAGGAAATGTGAAATAAAATGTTAAAAATAATTAAATGTGACTGGTTTCGGATGTCCATGACAAACAATGTCATCCTGCTAAAAGCCCAAATTAATGAATTTTAGTCAAGGGGAAGACATTGTGCATTCGGTGTTAAAATAGTGTATATTTGTCGGGATAATACTGTTTAAACTAATCATAAAGACAGAAAGAGCTTAGTTTATGACTGTATAAGAGAATTGTAAGAATGCAAATGTGTTTGTCTGCGATCTGGCGACGATGTTTGTCCTCAGGGAAGATTAACATACCTTCCCTGGTGCTACTGCACTCAAGGACAGCCCTTATCCTAAACAAAGAAGACATACTAGTTTGAACCAGTGTATGCCAACATTTTGATTGTAAAATACCCTTCCTTGCATACAAGACAGGGTAAGGACACCATTCTGGATTGAGTTTTACCATCGCTGTACGCAGGGCCGTATGCACCATTGAGGTCACCGAGGTCCAGACCTTGTTTTTTCGAGGTGTATAAAATAAAAGTTGTGAAATAATTCCCTAAAAATGACTGGGCTCTATTTGAGTAATTAATTCCCCCTGGGAGGACATGCCTCAGGATGCTGCGCTTAGCACAGGCTGAACCAAGCACTGACTACGTTACAACGTCATCTCATGCTGTTGCTATAGTTACCATGACGCTACTCAGCGCGAGACCTACTACTAAAAAAATGAAGATTCTGAAAGGGGCCGTACACCACCTGTTCCTGTGAGAGGTCGTTCTCTGCATTGAGGCGGCTGAAGACCTGGCTACGATCAAGCATGGGAAATGACAGGCTTTCAGGACTTGCAATGATGCACGTCCATAGAAACAGAGCACTGGATCCTGAAAGGATTGCATTGGCTTTTGATAGAAAGGTATACCATCAATGCTAAATTAATCCTTGAAATATTTCTTATTTAAGGCTATTCATGTTTGGAATATGATGGTGTATTGTCAACTATCGACATTCATATAGACTAATTCATGTCATTTCAGTGAGTCGATATTGAACTGCCCTCTCTTTGGCTGTTGACCACTGCCCTCTACATGGATAATCAACACATACAAAATCAACCTATTGTTCCCTTATGATTACATTTAGTGTGAATTTTCTTTTAATTGAACAATTTAATTAAACATTGTCAACATTCATTTTCAGACGTTTCGTAATCATTTTAGCCTCTTCTGTACGTCCTTCCAAACGCCTTAAAAAGCACATATCTAAACAAGGAAAAAAAAAAAAAAAAAAACCTATCCAGCTTTGTTTTAGGACCTCGGTATTTCCAAAAACCTGCATACGGCCATGGCTGTACGTGATGACTTTTTACTTTCTTGCAAGATATAAATACATGTATCCTGATTATTGAAATTCAAGCCTGTGTGAGGGAGATTTGTCTAACAATATTCAACAGTTCAACATTCTGAGCTCAGTGAGTTAATTACAATACAGAACAATGTCCTGATATCCAGTTGTTATATTTAGTGGTAAAGCTACTGTAAGATTCATGTACCCAATTGCTTTGTCTGGCTTATCAGGCTCATTGGCTTGATTGAAGCTTAACTGTCCTCACCAACTACAGATAGCATACAATAGTATTTGTATGACGCAAAGGGCTTAAGATTTAAAGGATTACTAATACATTGCTTTTTTTATGGTGCTAACATGATTCTAATATTGCTATTTTTTAATTATGTATTCCTTTGATTTATTTGACAGCTCTACTGTTTTAATCATTATAATTAAACATATTCTAAACATAAACAAGTTGTAAGAGCAGCATTTATTGATTTCCGTGAGTTCTCTGATATTACCACCATGAGCAGTTCTTCATGTTCATATTGATTCAGTCAGCTGTTATGGCTGTTGCCCGATCTGCCCAGTGTCTTTTTTGTTTCATTATGAGATCAATGTGTTGGAAGTGCTCCCCTTGAACTCTCATAATGTGTACAATGAGATCTGACAGGCCACCATATGGCATTAGGCAGGATACAGATGCTGGTGAAACAAAGAAAAAAACTAAGAACGCTCTGTTACAAAAATACATCGTGGTGGTAAAACTGCCAACCCCCCTAAAGCTTCTGCCAGATTTAACAGTATATAAAAATGAAAAAAAAAAATGAAAGCTTTAACGATGTAATATAATATCAATGCTGAGCAGTTTAGTGCTGTGTCATGCTCAATTGGATATTCTGGAACTCATAATTGCTTGAAACTGTAATAGGCTAATTGTTGACTGTAGTGAGTTAAGGTTAATGTATCTTTCTAATTGAAGCTTCATAATGTTTGTTGCACATTGTTTACAGTGATGGTGCAATTTAAAGAAAACCAGGCTGTGTTCTAACTAAACCGTCTACTTAAACTGTGTGTTGGTATGTATAAAAACACTTGGAATGTTAAGTAGAAAATACTTTTTAAGGGTGGCTTGATCGACAGTCTTCCCAACGTCCCATTAGGACAACAGTTATCTACTGACAGCTTTAAATTAAACCATACTTTGGATTGGTGAGGGTGATGGTGGGGACTAGAACATTTGTTGTGTTCAGCAAGTAAAAGTGCTTTCACATGATCAGCAGTAAAATCACTCTTTGCTTTTGCAGAGCATATACAGTAGATCAATTGAATGTCTTCTCCGCAAGTGTACAGTTTGGTTTAGTTTTCCTGCGAGCACAATTGACTGTATCCTTGGGTGGGAGACAAGTGACTCTTAAGGTCAGTTGGCGATGCAAAGTAAAAAATGCATTTAAAAATTGGGGTCCCAAATCATATAAATACATATACTAATAAATAGACAGAATTATGAAAAAACAAATGTTGGGATTTGTCCGTGACACAGACACAATCACTATAAACAAATCATGGAATAACTAAACCTTAGTTGATTGGTTACATATGTTAGCAAACGGTTACCATTTCAACCGTCATGTACAGTAAGGTGTGATATTTTTTGTTACATTCCCTGATGAATGTGAGCCTTAAAAAACCTCCTTTTAGCTCTGTCATTGACAGTGTCCGTCTTTGGTACAAGTGTTAATGTAAATTAAAAAGCTTTATTTGTATGTGGTAGAAATCTGCTAAAATATTCAATGTTTTAATTAGGATCTCAAATCAATGGTAGTTTGCTACTGGGCAATTAAGTGTACAGTTGCTGTTTTGAGCTTTGTGCGCTGGCAACAGCGCAGCTGGCAGAAAAAAATGTTGGTAAGGCTGAAAGCTGTGAGAGTGAACCAAAACAACAGAGTTGGGGTCCATAGAACAAAAACAATAAGCTGAAAGACTTTAAAACACTTCCTATAGCTCAGGAGAACAGCATGGTCCCCTGATTATTCTTTGATGGATCAAACGATGAACTATGGAAGTATTTTGAGCAATAGTTAAAATAAATCTATTATTCAACGTAGTTGTTTCCAAAATGTGTTTGCCAGAGATTTGCACAAACCTGATTGAGATCCTGGGCATCAATTAAATATAGCTCTATCTCTTATTTCCCTATTTTGAGATTTGTTTTACTTTTTCAGAATATACTCACTTCCTCTCTAAATGTCATTTCAAGACTGTTTGTAGAGTCTGGCTGGCCTAGAACCCCCAAACAATAACACTCGATAAGCTAAAAGCTGCATAGAGCTGCCAAGATGGTTGTTATTTCCCGCAGGTCTGCAGTAATAGCAACCCTTTTTGTATTAAAGAATCATTTGGTTTAATGTTCATTTAAAAAAATGTCCCTTAATGCAATGTTAATATAAACTGAATGAACCTTGTCTCATGGGTCTAGATCAACTCGGACATAGAGATCTC
The DNA here is from genome assembly GCF_036324505.1 of Eleginops maclovinus. Taxonomy (NCBI): domain Eukaryota; kingdom Metazoa; phylum Chordata; class Actinopteri; order Perciformes; family Eleginopidae; genus Eleginops; species Eleginops maclovinus. The sequence continues at coordinate 8,936,056 of NC_086369.1, read as the reverse complement.
TCTTTTTTTATATTGCTGTATCAGAATCAGAAATACTTTATTAATCCCAAATTGGGAAATTGTAATGATTATGTTTGGTTTTCTATTCCTCCAAGCTGGGTTGAGCTCATTTAAAACTTACTTTATCCTGTGACACTGCCGCATCACCTGTGTCTTCACATTCATTCCACTTTAATACCTCACACCTAATTTAAATGGCCACTTAAACCTGTGGGTTTTTGTTTGAATTAATACCAGACTTGGATTTTCTTTCTTTCATTTGTGTACCTCTTTGTCTAGAAAACTGACGTTACCATGGCAAATGGAGTAACTGCCTGGGAAGGCAGAGTGAGAGAAGAAAAAATAAAAGGATTGCTGTTGGCATGGAGGGGTGGAGGAGTTGTCACAAGCCTGTACAAAATTTGGATTAGCATTTAGGCAATTTTCTACAGCATGCCTGAGATGATGAGGCTGCAGCACTTCTGCATACCCACACTGAAAATACACTCCTAGCAATGTTTTATTCAAGTATTATCTGTGGTCTCCCATTGCATAACCCTAGATGAGAAGGCACACAATGCTACTGTGGCAAGAATGTGACTAACAATTAAATAAGCCACTTGTCATTGCTCTTTGTGTCTACACACAGAAGACCCGAAGGAAGATTTCAACTCCCTAACATAAGATAATACAGTCATGTCCTCCAGATCTTGTTTTTTCAAATTTCGCAATTTCAGCGATTGAGTCGTGGCTGGCTTATAGAAATAGGATACTCCCACACTGCAATCCTTCTATTGACTGCGCTGTATTAGTCTCAGGTCAGAAGAAGGCCAGCAAACACTTCGAAGGCAGAAAGGCAGAAGTTCTTTACATCACAAAGTGTGTGCGTGTGGGGTGTGTGTGTGTGTATGTGCAGGAATGACTGATTCAATATCCTCAGGTGGAAGCAGACAGAAAGCACTTTGGGTGAGTAAAGAAAGTCATTTCAAGCTGTCAATCAAAGAGAATCGCTGACATCTTCTCAAAGATGGAGGTATCAATCACCCAGAGTGCAGCAGGGTTTATACTGGCAAAGCAGTGACATTAGACCCATACTGAGGACTTGTTACTGGGGATCTCTCTCTGTTCATTCTGAAATTGGGGATCAGTCAATCTGCAGTCAGTCTCTTTATTATATTTAGTAAGGTTGTTCCTGCTTTTTGGTTGTTGTTTTTTTGTGTTTGAAAATGTTCAATATTTCTGATTCTATTACTATTACTGTTACGTTCCCTTAAAAAAGGTACCGCTAGTATAATATAAAATATCTGGGAGAAAAAAAAAAGAGAGGAAACTGATTGGCAAAAATTTGGAGATTTTAATTACTCAAGAAAATAAGGGACTATACAAAGTTTGCAATCTAACGGTAAACCAAAAAAAACTTTCTTATAAAAGAAAGCGACAGCAATAACCAAAAAACACTAAGCTAAGAAATATAATTTGTTAAGACAGCCACAAGACTTCAAACATAGCAAGAAAGATGTACAACAGAGTAAAATCAAACAACAAAATTGAAGGTTTTTGTAAACTTTGATGGTGAAAACAGTCAACAAGCACAAGGAGTTACAATACTGTGGCAACATGTTTTATTCCACAGGGTTAGTTAATCAGCCTGAAAATAAGGTTCAAGATAAGAGCAGAGCATCTGATGGTTGCTGACAATATTGCTGTCTGTTTTTCGGAGCAGCGTCAGGTAGGCCCAATAACCAGTGATGGGTTGAGACCACCTATATCGAGTCCGAGTCAAGACCAAGACTTTAAAGGGTCGAGTCTGAGTCAAGACCAAGACTTCGGGATTTTGGGGTGGTCGAGACCGAGTCAAGACCGAGTCTTTGGAGGGTCGAGACCGAGACCTACAAAAACATGTCCATTTTCAAGACCATGGATTTAATTTGAGTTATTTACCATCACCCCTGTTAATATTCTATATCTCCAGCTTCCTTACAGGGAGTTGAAGTGAAAATATAACCCTCTTCGTATAGACTCTTGTAGGCTGTCAAAATACATGGAGGTCGAAAGGAGCTCAGCTGTGGTCAAACTGAACATTTTATGAGGTTAAAAGTTAAAACTGTAAAAAGTATATAAGTCTTTGAGATAGATATTGAGCTCCTTTGACAGATAGTGTGTTAATAATAGCAACGTAGGATTTCACACAGTGTGAAATTTAATGGCATTATATAGCTCTCAACATAAGTGACACAATCCCATTTGTAATGCAGTCATACTGTATTTACAACACATACACCATTATACAGTCTAATGCAATAATAATTACAACAAAGACAGTGCTCTTTTGCACCAACACACGCACACACGCGCGCACACACACACAATATTACAATCTGATAGAAAAACACATACACACTATGGATTGGTTTAAATCCGGCCTTTCCGAGAACCAGCACCTTATCGTGGTGGAGAGGTTTGTGTGCCCTGATGAACCTGGGGGCTGTGTTGTCTGGAAGCTTGTGTTCCTGGTAGGGTCTCCTATGGCAAATTGGTCTCAGGTAAGGGGCCAGATTAAGATTGTTTCAAAAGACCTCATGGAAAACATACTTGAAAGCGAGGATACCCGGCCCGGAGGAAGCCTCGTGGGCGAGCGTCTGGTGGCCGGGCTTGCCACGGAGCCTGGCCGGGCACAGCCCAAATAAGCAACGTGGGCAACCCCTCCGCTTCCCCGTCCCACGGGCCCACCACCTACGGGAAACAGCGATGGGGTCGGGAGCGCTACCAGAAGGGTGGCAGTGAAAGCAGAGGGTCTCGACGGACCGGACCCGGGCGGCAGAAGCTGGCTTTGGGGACGTGGAATGTCACCTCTCTGGGGGGGAAGGAGCCGGAGCTTGTGCGGGAGGTGGAGCATTACCAGTTGGATCTGGCGGGGCTCACCTCTACGCACAGCTTTGGCTCTGGAACCTTACTTCTTGATAGGGGTTGGACTCTATTCTTCTCTGGAGTTGCCCAAGGTGTGTGGCGCCGAGCAGGTGTGGGGATGCTCACAAACCCCCGGTTGAGTGCCGCTTTGTTGGAGTTTACCCCAGTGGACGAGAGGGTCGCCTCCCTACACCTGCGGGTTATGGGGGGGAAAACTCGGACTGTTGTTTGTGCTTATGCACCAAACAGCAGTTCAGAGTATTCGGCCTTCTTGGAGACCCTGAAAGAAGTCCTGTATGGGGCTCCCAAAGGGGACTCCTTGGTCTTGCTGGGAGACTTCAACGCACACCTTGGCAATAATGGAGACACTTGGAGGGGCTTGATTGGGAGGAACGGCCCCCCCGATCTGAACCGGAGTGGTAGTTTGTTACCGGACTTCTGTGCTAGTCATGGATTGGTCATAACAAACACCATGTTCGAACATAAGTATGCTCATAAGTGCACGTGGTACCAGAGCACCCTAGGCAGGAGGTCTATGATCGATTTTGTTATCGTATCATCGGACCTGAGGCCGCATGTTTTGGACACTCGGGTGAAGACAGGAGCGGAGTTGTCAACTGATCACCATCTGGTGGTGAGTTGGGTCGAGTGGCAGGGGAAGCCTCTGGACAGACCTGCCAAGCCCAAACGTGTAGTGCGGGTGGACTGGGAACGTCTGGAGGAATCCCAAGTCCAGGAGGCCTTCAACTCACACCTCCGGCAGAGCTTTTCAGGCATCCCTGTGGAGGCTGGGGACATTGAACCTGAGTGGGCGGTGTTCAAAGCCTCTATTGCTGAAGCTGCGGCGGGTAGCTGTGGTCTCAAGGTCTTAGGTGCCTCAAGGGGCGGTAACCCTCGAACCTCCTGGTGGACACCAGTGGTCAGGGAAGCCGTCTGACTGAAGAAGGAGGCCTGCCGGGATATGTTATCCCTGGGTACTCCCGACGCAGTTGCAAGGTATCGACAGGCCCGAAGGGCAGCAGCCTCAGCCGTGACCGACGCAAAGCAGCGGGTGTGGGAGAAGTTCGGAGAAGCCATGGAGAAAGACTTTCGGTCGGCACCAAAGTTGTTGTTGTGGAAAACCGTCCGACACCTCAGGAGGGGGAAGCAGGGAACCATCCAAGCTGTATACAGTAAGGATGCGACGCTGTTGACTTCAGCTGACAGGGTGTAAGGGCGGTGGAAGGAACATTTTGAGGAACTCCTGAACCCGACAACTCTGCCCTCTATGTTACAGGCGGAGCTGGAGTATGAATGGGGGATCAACTCCAATCTCACGGGGGGGAGTCACTGATGTAGTCAAACAACTCCACAGTGGCAAAGCCCCGGGGGTGGATGAGATCCGCCCAGAAATGCTGAAGGCTCTGGGTGGGTGAGGGACTGTCATGGTTGACACGTCTCATCAACATTGCGTGGAACTCGGAAACAGTACCGAAGGATTGGCAGACCGGGGTGGTGGTTCCTCTTTTTAAAAAGGCGAATCAGAGGGTGTGTGCCAGTTCACATTATTCTGCCTCCCCGGGAAAGTTTACTCTAAGGTGCTGGAAATGAGGGTCCGGCTGATGGTCGAACCTCAGATTGAGGAGGAACAATGCAGATTTCGTCCTGGTGGTGGAACGACGGACCAGCTTTTTACTCTCGCAAGGATCCTGGAGGGGGCCTGGGAGTACGCTCATCCTGTCTACATTTGCTTTGTGGATTTGGAGAAGCCGATGACCGGGTTCCCAGGGAGATACTGTGGGAGGTGCTGCGGGAGTATGGGGTGAGTTGTCCTAATGGCTTCATCGGTCTGTAACCTTCAGCACTCACTGGATCGGTTCGCGGCTGAGTGTGAAGCGGCTGGGATGAGGATCAGCACCTCCAAATCTGAGGCCATGGTTCTCAGCAGGAAACCGATGGACTGTCCACTCCAGGTAGGGAATGAAGCCTTACCCCAAGTGAAGGAGTTCAAGTATCTCGGGGTCTTGTTCTCAAGTGAGGGAACAATGGAGCGTGAGATGGGCCGGAGAATCGGAGCAGCGAGAGAGGTACTGCAGGTGCTTTAACGCACCGTTGTGACGAAAAGAGAGCTGAGCCAGAAGGCAAAGCTCTCTATTTACCGGGCCATCTTCGTTCCTACCCTCACCTATGGTCATGAAGGATGGGTCATGACCGAAAGAACGAGATTGCGGATACAAGCGGCTCAAATGGTTTTTCTCCGCAGGGTGGCTGGCATCTCCCTTAGGGATAAAGTGAGAAGTTCAGTCATCCGGGAGGGACTCGGAGTAGAACCGCTGCTCTTTCGCGTTGAAAGGAGCCAGTTGAGGTGGTTCGGGCACCTAGTGAGGATGCCACCTGGGCGCCTCCCTAGGGAAGTGTTCCAGGCACGTCCAGCTGGGAAGAGACCGAGGGGTAGACCTAGGACCAGGTGAAGGGATTATATCTCTTCGCTGGACTGGGAGAGCCTTGGAATCCCCCAGTCAGAGCTGACTGATGTGGCCAGGGAAAGGAAAGTGTGGGGCTCTCTGCTGGAGCTGTTACGTGCGCGACACTGACGGATAAGCAGGAGAAGATGGATGGATGGATGGATGGATGGATGGATGGATTGATTGATTTAAACTAACCCTTGGATGAATTAAAGCAAATGTTAACTCATCAGAACTTACCAGAACACCTTTAGAATAGGAGAAAGAGAGAGAGACATGCATTTGCTTGACTACTCTGCCCATAACTGCACCATTACTGCAGTATTTCATCAAATAAACAATTTCTTTTGATACATTTTTAGTGTAATTTCAATAACTAAACCTTGCTCTCGAGAAGCATGTAGTTGCATTTCAGAAAGATGAGAGAAGAGAGCATTCTATGACTCAAGCGGGCACGGTGGGGCCTCATAATGATTCCTGCTCTGCTGAAAACCCTCTCCACTGGGGCTGAGGACGCAGGCACAGACAAGACTTTCATGGCCAACATGTGGATTTGAGGGAATCACTCTTGGTGTTTGGCCCAGAAGTCAAGAGCATTGTCAATGTCTATGTCTTGAATAGTCTCAAAGTATTTAGGGACCTGTACTACAATACTTGATTGCTGCACTGAGCTGCACTTTTTGTGAGACTTGTACCGGGACAGCATACAAGCACATTTCCTTGGTGGGGAGTCATTGTCCTGCTCCAAAGTGGCACCCCAGTCATCTGGTTCTCCGTAATGCTCTGCAATGTTCTCAACCTCTACGATCAGTGTGTCTGGAAAACACACATGGAATAAAAAATGTGTTGGAAATTAATGTTGGGTTTAATTTATGCAACTGTTTTCAAATATTTCCTGGAATAACATTAACATCATAGTATTGTTAAGTACAAAGAACCACACCCAAATTCAACTCACTTTGAAAATTACGTAGTTCATGTATTAGCACTATTGTCCTTTAATAATGTTGTCAGTGGGTTAACGAGTGAGCAGAATGGCCCTCAGAGCAGCTGGTGTGCTGATGTGGTAACTTTTCATATGCCAGTAAGAATGTCAATTTGAGATGAGCTGAGGTAAGGTCACATCCTGATCCACCCAACTTAGACCAAATGGTGGGTCCAACATTGTGGCAAGGAAGTAGATGGTGTGATTGAAAGGCTACTCCTTTCCAGTCTTCTCAGCCATGTTGATGTACACAAAAATTCCCATAAATCTTTTCAGGAATGACTCTCGCAGTGCCCTTACTAAAGGTCTGCATTGGGTATGGGCTTCTTCCATCTTTAGAATATGTGTGTTTAGGTCCAGGACAGTAGGTACAATGGCACTGATGATGACATGTTTCTCACCTTCTGTGAGGTCTGTTGCTTCTGCAAACGGGGCCGGATTGGCAGTGAGGTCTTTCAGTTGGCTCCACTCACGAGGACTGAAAATAACATTAGCAAAGTCGTTGATGCACATTTCTGTGAGCATTTTGAGGTCAAGAGCTGTAAGTGCCTGCACCTGTTTGAAGGTACTGTTCCATCGTGTAGTGTTGCCTGCAGGGACAGTTTTTGCCGTGCCAAACACAGCCTCAAATTTGTCTTTAAATTTAGAGCTGCTATGTAGGAGAGTAGTGAATCGTGAGGTTTTTGCAATGGCCAGACCAATAGATTTAACCTCCTTCATCCCATCACTTACTACCGATTGAAGGGAATGAGCAAAACAAGAAAGTCGCTCCCCTGTTGACCCAACGAGTTCTGTGTCCTCTGTGTCCATGTCCTCCCACAAGTGTTCATCATCAAGTTCCTCTTTCTCACTTTCTGTGTCATCTGCGTGCTGCTCGGGCATTTAAATCTTGAAGGCACACTTCATATTGGTAGCGTTATCAGTTATAATATAGCTTATCTTTTGACTGATGCCATATTCTTCAATGATTTCTTCAAAAGCAGCAGCAATTCTTTTGCCACTGTGTCTCCCTGTAAAACGTCTGCATTCTAGCAGGTAGGGTGTCAGAGCATAGGAACCACTTGAACTGCATACTGCATACAGGGAAAGAAAAGAGTGCAGCCTATGGTCGGACCAGATGTCAGTTGTTACAGAGACGGATGATTGACTCTCCAACCTCTCAACAATTGTTTGCTTAACCTTGACCTCCAACTCAGGTATTCACTTCTCAGATATTGTTCTTCTTGAAACTGGTATGTACTTGCTGTCCATAACTTTGAGAACGTTTTTGAAGTGCTTGTTCTCTACAATAGAGAGGGGCACAGAGCAGCCAATAATCAAATCCTGAATTATTGCTTGATGTATAGCTTGCTGCCTAGGTGACTATTGGCTGTAAACTGACACCTTAGAGAAGCATGTTGCAACACTTGGTTGGGTGGCATCTATGTTCTCCTGTCCTGCCTTGTACTCCAGGAACCTGAAAAAACAAAGGGGGATTAAAGAAAATGTTTAATTTTATTACAAATAGCAATTCAAAATTGAGAGCAATCCAACCAGCACTTAATTCTAAGGCATGTGTCTCCAAAATCATGCATGCCAGAAAAGAAAGTGACATATTTCCTTATTTGTCATAATCTGCTCTACAAGTCTACATTAGATGTCAAGTGCTTAACTTAAACCACCAGTAAATGCAGGTTGTACTTTCAATTTAAGAGAAAAAAAAAAACGCTGCGAGGGCTTTGCTTGGTAGAACACAAGTAACCCTAACCCGTATTTTAGCCCTTTAGTTCTAATGTTATTCAATCCTGGATTCATTTGTCTGTCGCCTCGCCCTCTAACGTTAATCTCTCTCCTGTTTCACTCCTTCTGGCCAACCATTGCTTACTGTTAACGATAGCCAGCCAACGGTCATCTAGTTTATCATGACATTGAGGGACAAGACAAGCTAATGTTGAATCAAATGTCACAAAGCCAACTACTTGGAAACAGCTAACAACATTAACATAAGCTAGCTAACAGTTAACATTAACGTAGCGTTACAAGTCTAGCTTCAGTTACCTCTCAGGGTGTTTCCTTTGGGCGTGTCGGTGGAAATTTGATGTGGTGCCAGACGTCTCAGTTATTATTATATTACAGAATTTGCGCTGTGTTTCTTCCTTGAACTTTTGCTGCAAATATATTTTTTGTGGTTTAAGAAAGCAAAGTTGATGACCAAATTGCTCACTCATCTTGGCGCTGAGGACCAGACTGTTGAAAAATATCTCTGGTTGGACGAACGACTTCACAGGAGCATGGCACACAACAATGTGAATCAATGGATTCAATTTAATTTATGTTTTATTCATATGTATAATTAATATGTATAATACATTAAAAAAGTATGAAAAATGAAACAGTGTATCATGTTATGTGGTGGAAAAAAAAACGGTCTCGATGTCTCCCTTCGACCGATTCAAGACCAGGGTAAAATTGCTTTCAATTCCGAGACGAGACCGAGTAAGTGAAAATGTGGTCTCGACCGGACTCGAGTACTACAACACTGCCAATAAAAAAAGCAACCAAACCATAATAGATTCCAACAGACTTGTTTTGCCATTGCTGGAGACAACAGAATGGCCTTTGTACAACACCTTTCTCACACAGACAATCTCTTCAAAAGTGAAGTGCTCCGGAAGAGTAAAAGTCATGTTAGTTCGAAAAGATAGATAAATTCCCCGAAAGGGGAATCCGTTTGTTACAACCAGTGCAAGAAGCACACTGACAGATTGATTTTTTTCAAGTATTTGGGATTTTTGAAGATGTGGTTTTAAAAAATTAGGAAGTTGGCATGGGTTTTTGAGCACTATGAAACATGTAACGAGACAGGATTTCAGCACTACCTAGAAGTTGAGGTTGGATTCCCGCACAGTCTATGTACACATGAGTCTTTGCATGTTTTTTTCAGGGCCAATGTCATTAAAATATGGTCCTCACTCCTTGCACAGACATAAAGCTTAAAGCTCTTACTTCTTACGCCTCTGTTTCTTGTGTGGATTGAGCACATAACTAACACGCTTAGCTCAAATGTCTCCTGTAACCACAATACTAGTGCAGGGCAGTAACTACATGTATACAGGTGGCACTACTGTAGGAAAAAAAGATCATTTCCTTAGCAGCATGCCCAGAAAACATTTGCAAAACCGTTGTTCAACTTCCACAGATCGAGAGGTGGGGCAATTTTAGTCTTAACTCATATTAGATGATGCCATTCAATGTCATGGTTCAATTCACAACTAAAAGCATGCCAGCATGTCTGTGTTAGCGATTAACCAGAGGGGGGCTCTTCCTTTAATTTGTGCTGCATGACGGACATTACAATTGAAAGGGATTATCCCATTGAGGGCCTGCATGTTTGTATCAAGCATTCAGAGTTGATGCTTTGCCCGAGGATGTCGCTTGAGATAAAACAGAGAGTGGTTGATCCTTTAGGGAGTATAATCTTAAAATAAGTGTTGAGGCATTCTTGTCATTAGATTTTAATCCTGCTTTTGTACAAGGAGAAAGTGTTGCCTAATAATGGCCCTAAAGGAAAGATTAGAGGATTGAGGAAATATTGGGGTTGATCCTCTCTGGCCCATGTTTGACCAACAGCAAGATACATGGAAATTAGATTTTTGAGTTGCCTTGAAAGTGTTTTTCGAGAGGAAGATTCAACCCAGACATAATTCCCAATAGAATATGAAGTGATTAAAGTCAGGGTAAATAATCACCCTTTGGTCGATAAAGAATGCATAATCAGTCAAAGGAAGATTTTGCCAGTAGTTGCTGAGATACTCTGCCCAGCCAAAAAAAAGGTGGAAAACCTGGATTTAATCAAGCAAATAGGTAAGAGCCTTCCATTGGATAATTACTGCATGGGTGATTATGTTTCAGCTGGCAACAAGTTATTTAACCCTAACTGATGCTTTGAGTAGCTTTTAATTTGTCATGTCGAAAGACATATCCTGTGGTCGTGGAAAAGATGTTAATCTGTTTCAGAAGGGTCAAATTATTGGCATGCATCAAGCAAAGAAAACATCTAAGGAGATTGCTGAAATCAGGTTAAGAACTGTCCAACGCATTATTAAAAACTGGAAAGACAGTGGGGAAACATCATCTTCGAGGAAGGAATGTGGTCGGAAAAAAATCTTGAATGATCGTGATCGGCGATCACTTAAACGTTTGGTGAAATCAAATCATAGAAAAACAACAGAAGAACTCACGGCTATGTTTAATAGTGACAGTAAGAGTATTTCCACAAGCACAATGCGAAGGGAACTCAAGGGATTGGGACTCAACAGTTGGTAGCCGTAAGAAAACCACTTGTCAGTGAGGCTAATCAGAAAGAACGGCTTCAATTTGCTAAGGAGCAGAAAGATTGGACTCTGGAGCAATGAAAGAAGGTCATGTGGTCTGATGAGTCCAGATTTACCCTGTTCCAGAGTGATGGGAGCATCAGGGTAAGAAGAGAGGCGGCTGAAGTGATGCACCCATCATGCCGAGTACCTACTGTACAAGCCTGTGGGGGCAGTGCTATGATCTGGGTTGTCTGCAGGTGGTCTGGTCTAGGTTCAGCAACGTTATGTTCCCAAAGAATGACGTCAGCTGACTACCTGAATATACTAAATGACCAGGTTATTCCATCAATGGATTTTTTCTTCCCTGATGGCACTGGCATGTTCCAAGATCACAATACCAGGATCCATCGGGCTCAAATTGTGAAAGAGTGGTTCAGGGAGCATGAGACATTATTTTCACACATGGATTGGCCACCACAGAGTCCAGACCTGAACCCGCTTGAGAATCTTTGGGATGTGCTGGAGAAGACTTTGTGCAGTGGTCCGAATTTCCCGTCATCAATACAAGATCTTGGAGAAAAATTAATGCAACTCAGCGAATGCGTGACGTAATCAAACCTAAAGGTGGTCCAACGAAATATTAGAGTGTGACCTTTTTTTGGCCAGGCAATGTATCTTGTACTCTGGACCAAAGTATTGAAAAATTATCCAGGTAGATCTGCAAGATCAACAATTCTTTATGTAAGATGCAAAGGGAAGCTCTCAGGCTGCTCCATGCAAGACTACAATTAATCATTTTTTTCACCATCACATAATTAAAGTCAAACTTTTCCTGTTGTAGCTGCAAACATCTGCTTTACAGTTCATGTTTTCACAATTTATTTCTCCCCATCTGCTCTCCAACGCCCACACCTCGAGCGTGTCCCCTGACTGCAGTGATTGTTTACCATATAATATTGATTAAGACACTAATGCCCTCCTGTGAGAGAGTTGAAGAAGTTGCCCAAGGTTGCTCCTCAGTTGAAACACTATCCATTACCCATGAGTAACATGCAATTACACTTTAAAGATAGATGACTGTCTGGATGATGGGTCCAGGATTTATTGGAAAGCTTTAGTACAGGCAGTATAAGACTGCATTGTCTCTTTTATGATTTACAAATAATGTTTGAATGATATAATACAAGCCTGCTAGACTTTATAAAAGGAGGTTATTTTGCATGACAATTCAAGCTCAGTTTTAGCAGTTTACCATCTTTTTTAGAGGACTATGACTTCTAAGTGCAAATTCTCCTCTTCCATGCTTTCATATCTCCCTTCTCATTTTTGGACATTTTGTGATAACTATTTCATTACCTTCAGAAGTTAGGCATTTGAACTTCAAAGCTGATATGGATTCATGCCAAAGTATTCTGGAGAGACTCTCTCTCTCTCTCTCTCTCTCTCTCTCTCTCTCTCTCTCTCTCTCTCTCTCTCTCTCTCTCTCTCTATTTTTGCCACTCCCAAACTTTGTATTTGCTCTAAGAGGTCCATCGCTCGTAGAATCAAAGCACCACTGGAGTGCACCCCCTCAATAATGCAGTAGGCACACCTTCACTGACCAAGATTCACAGCGGGAAAAATGGAAAAGGTTCAACTCAAAAGCCCGGAGACAATTATTAATGAACATTCATTTGAAGGCACCTTTCCTGCTGTTGCATTCATTTCCACTGCGGCTGACAAAAACAGCTTGTCAAGATATGAATATGTAAACCCTGTTAATCTTATGATACAATTCACACCATTTTAAAGCACGATTAAATCTATGATTGAAAATAACATCCATTAATACACATGAAATGGAAATGACACAAATTGAAATCCTGAATGTGTGGGAAGCTTCAACCATAATGCCCCTATTTGCAGCCTTTATAATCTTACATTTTGGCTAACAAAAAACATGTGCCAAATAAGCTATTAGTTGGTCATTGATTGTACGGCCAAATATCACCAGATTGGATTGATACAAACTTAGACCGGTTTATTTTAATTTCTATTTGTTCTTGAGATGTTCATACTTTAAATTGTTTACTTCTTATTTATTTTTTTCTATTATGTGCTATGACTTGTGTTGTTTATGCTGCTGCAATGCAAAAACTTCCCAGTCTGGGATTAATAAAGTCATTCTTATCTTCTTATCTTATCTTATCTTATCTTATCTTGGTTAGTTTGATAATGACTCAGAATCCTGATGGTTCTCATAAAAGTTCTGGGGTAATAAAAGCATCTTGTTTCATTTCTTTCTATAACTGCATAGATATTATATATAATGACCTCCTTCAAATGCATAAATAACTATTAATCGTAAAAAATATGTGTATCCAATATGTTTATTTCACATTTGACGGATTCATTACTCCACCTATCGACCACTCCTGAACCCCGAAAACACCGATGGTGCCAAAAAGGTGACATAGAAAACCAGTTACGTCAGTGTTTCCAAATGAAAAGAAATCAAATAATTCAACACGTTTTTTTTATTTGAGGAAAAAAGTATGAAGCATTAAATCAGAATCAGAATCAAGTTTATTGCCAGGTACATTTACAGATACAAGGAATTTGATTTGGTGTTTATCCGCACTGTTTGCAACAACTCTTATTATACCAAATTTAATTCACAATACATCCAATTTTGCACCATAAGTATTGACATCTGAACCGTAAGACATAAAAGTGAAAGTGAAAGTACAGTCACAAAGAGATTATGGGTAGTGATAAATGGTGACAGGTGATGGCGCATTGGAATAGATAAAGTGTCGCAGATCCAAGGTCAGGCTTCTGTCAGTCCTGACTAAAGTAGTTCATTTAAATTAAAATCCAAGCTGGTAATAACTGTCCATTCTTTATCTTTATTTCCCACTTAATGGCTGATTAAAACTGCAAACTGAATTTGAGTCCTTTCAGTATGTGAACCTTTTCCCTTTTTCATTTCCACTGATGAATGAAAATGTGCCAAATTTGTAGTCTTCTTTTGTTTTCCTGCACTGCAAGCTGCCTATAGTGATTTACCACCAGTGGATCATTCAAAACCCTATTTGCATAAGCAGGACATTATTAACAGAATAATGGAAATTGCCTGTCCACACGGGTCTACACTGCAGCAATGATTAGTGCCCACGCTAACTCTTAAAACCATAAATGGGGTCCTAAATTTATATTTTGTAAACTTGAGCATCAACTGCTGACATTTCACGGACAAGTCCAACACATAACTCTTTGAGCTGAATCACTTCCTGAGTGGATGGTTTCCGTTATTTATATGAGTAAAATAACCTCTCTCAGACTCAAATATCCATTCAAATATTATGTTCAATTTTGATGTAGATTCAAAAGCAGTGAGTGCAATTCAACACTTTTCTGCCATTAGGAGGTAAATACAATACCTAAGAAGTGACTTCAAATCTATTAAAGTTCCCCTTTTATGCAAAATGCACTTTTTGCTGTCTTTTATACATAAATATGTGTCCCCGGTGTGTAAGGAGACTCACACAGTGTCAGAAAATACAACCCTCTTTCTTTTCCTCCTTACCAACATCTCTAAAAACTGGGGTACAAACGAGCTGATCCAGATTTGCTGCCGATATGACGTCATATAAGAAATGTGGCTTGGCTTTACATTGAACTCCTGGCAACGTCCCGACCTAACGTCCGCAAAATATACAGTCGCGAGCTGAATCCCCTCCGCAGCACCTCTGTGTCTCTGTGCAGGATGTCTGCAGGAGGGACTTAAAGCTGTTGTATACTGTATATAATACATGTAACTGTTCTAGTGGTAAACACTGAGAAGTGTTTCAGAAATAATGTATGGTCTGGAACATAATATGGTGTTTAATCACGGCAGCGTTTAGCTGAGTTTCTCCGTTCGAAACTTCTCTCTTCAGACAGAGAGATCATGACGTTCCAAAGGGCCAGCTTCAGCTTAGCTCAAATTGAAAGTGACAGTCACAGAATCAGCATTTTCGAAAACGGGGTTGAAACAGAGGGATAGCAGACATGCTAAAATGCATGATCTGTTTGGTATTTTGAACAAAACACGTCAGAGACAGTTTTTTATATATATTTCAGACCTATAATATATGCCATAAAAGAGCATAATAGACATTTAACTCAGATAAGCCTCCTTAATCACATTTGCTGAAATCAAAGAACATGAATACGAGGAATTTTAAGGCATTTCATTCAGTCCTGCAATAATAATGACAGTGTATAGGTTTGATGCAAAAGCCAAACAGTAAAATTGGTTCATAAATGTCAAAGGTATTTTGAAACAGACCCATGAAAAACCGTCCGCTCTTCATCATTCATGTTCAAAGGCAAAGAAAAAATAACACTGATCTAAAAGGGACTCCAGGGCAATCACAAATAATTGAAATATTTTCTAGGGTCATCGGAGCCAATTCAAGTTTTTCAATATATTAGAATTAAGAGGAGACATCACAACAGCCTATGGACTGAATATTTATCGACCCAGCTAGATCCCATTTTGTAGAAGATAAACACGATATAAGTCTGATTTGTTTCCACCTCTCTTTGAATGCAGTCCATATTTCAGTGAACTATCTATCAGCTATTATTTTATTAAAAGGAAAAGGATGAACATACCCTAAACCACAAGAATGAGCCTTACCACTGGTCACATATTCTGTAAATACTGATCATCTATCATTAGAGCATGCCACTCCCCATAAGAGTAATAAGACACAATAAAACCCCAGGCTTCATGTTGTTCATAAACACTCACATTGTCTTAAATGACATCTGCCAGAAATCCTCCTTAGAGAACATCAAGTATTAAAAAACACATTTTGGGAGCGGAACAGAAAAACATTTGCTAAAGTACTTCAGTTTGTGTTATTCCTTAGGTGATTCTTTTGCTAAGAAGTACACCACATAAGCCTGCTTGGTAAACATGGTCATGATGTTTGGTTTACTGAAATGGTGAATCAATTGTGAAATATTTATCCATTTTGGGTGGTGAAGTCCAAGCTTCTAAGGTTATATACAATGTTAATGTGTAGTGAGGGGTTCAGTTTACTTTTTAAAATACAAAATACTAAAAGAAACATGTGCCAAGTGCTTCATCCTCCTTTTCTTTCAGCATTTATGAGGAATATTGCTCAAGGTAAAGATACAGGACCTTTGGGGCACACTACTTAATGAAAACTGGCTTAGAAGGAGAAGTGGGAGGTGTTTTGCTTTTTGGAAGAAAATGTTTGGGTTTCACCTATAAGTAACCCGTGGTATTTATCATTTTGATCTATTTATTACAAAGCCTGTTTTCATGTGCTGCTTCTATTATTTTACCACCCCTGTAGCTCCTTTTACCAGTCAACTCCAGTAAGCAGATTACAGCCATGTCCATTGAATACAAACTCTTGTTCTGCAAAGTCTTCAGGGGTATGTTTCAAATATTTTAAGGGTTTTGTGAACTCATTAGGAATGTATCCTTTAACATTCTGTCAGTTCAAATGATATTTTCTAAGATCATTGGTAAGTGGGTCTGAAATACAAGGGGTCTCATTAGTTTTTTGTTCGACAAAGAACATGACATATTTTGATATAGCTCAGCAAAAGAAATGAGACCATCGGATCCTCATAAGAAGAGCAGAGTTAATTCAAAAGTTGGAAGGCTTAAGATAAAGCTGCAATAAGCATTGATGTATAAATGGCCACCTTAAACTACAAACTAGAACTGGACGAGAAACAGGGCTCTGGTTAATTGAAACACTGTAGCTTCACCACTTGGTTCATATTAAAAGCTATTCTCTTTGTTGTCACTGATGGAAAGGTCTTTTTCACAAGCAGAAAGAAAACCAGCTCGTCTGAAAGATCTCCTATATAGCAGTCAGCAATGCATGGTCCAAATAAAACTGGACAGACCAACGGCTGATGACCGTTTGAGTGATTCTAAGCATTTCGGTTCAGGTTTTTTCAAGATTTCATTAACAAAATAGCCTTGTTGAGAATTAAAAGCGCTACTAAAGCTGTCACAGTTCAGCTTTCCACTCAAATGTCACCCCTCAGCTCTCATCAGGCATTCCTGTTGCGAGTAGTAAGTACTTTGTCATTCTGTTAACCGTCGACTTGAATTGACATTTCACTCAGTGTCTCCCATTTCATTCAATATTCTTCGGAGACTGCCTTTCCCTCCGTCCCATCATTATCAGCCAGCCCGTTTCACCTTTTTTGTCTTGCTTAAAGTTGATTAGCCAGCCAGGACAAAAATTAAACTCTCAAATCAATTAGGGTTTCTCAAACGAGCAGATTCATTATCATGCTAATTCATCACGACCTTTGTCTATTTACAACATTGGAATAGTGGTTGCGCTTTTGCTTCGTGCTAATCTAGAAGTGTATGCATTAAAAAGGATAGATGCTAAATATAAAAAGATCATTTCATTTTTTTTTGTCAGTTTAATTTAGGATGTAATATAGAATGTTTCTATTCTCCTAATTTTAAAAGGATCAGGTGAACGAATGAGCACACACAGCATAGAACTTGTGTAAGAAAGACCATGACAACATTTGTTTTTAAAACCAAGACCAGATTGTAGTGCCTAAAACCAAATAGTTACATACCATTCACATTTAAGCCATGCTAGCAGCTCTATGTATTACTGTGCATGTCTATCTGTCAGTATGTCCACCACTTTGATCCGGCCTGATAAATCTTAATTGAAGGACGATAGATCTCCAAGGATAGAGTACACTGATGGTTATCATATGAGTGTTTTTCTCTCCCGGACCAAGTAGAATGACACTTTGCCATACAATTGGCAGCAGTTATCCAGGGTTAACCATCACCATTCAGCTATATTTTGTTTTATTTTTTTAATGTCAATTAGCAAATATAAGGAGCTAACACACCAAACTAAGATTGTGTTCATTAAACCTGAATAGAATCTGCATGTAAGCATTGTTGTTGTTCGGCTGTATACTTTGTCAGTTTAGATATCCCGATGTGTGTTTGTTTTAAAAGCCGTTGTGGAGATACAGTTGTTCTATTCTGCTCATAGTCATGGCCAGGTCAGTGTTTTTTGAATTGCTATGCTGGAAAAATCCTTAATGAACAATGTTCAATGTTTTTCTTCTACCTCTTTATGTGCTTCATAAAAACATTCAGGGCCATCTCCTGTAAACACATTATGTGTGGAGGCTTCTGTAAAGTTATAGGATAGATATTTAGCTTTTTATTTGAAACATTGGTAATGCCTTATCAGTCACTGATTGTGTATATGGAATGACCTTGATTTGGGCCATCACCATGGAGCCTGCTTGAAGGGATATTACCTAAACTGGATATTGCCTCAGATGGAATGGCATCAGGGATTTCTGTTAGCAGACAACTCAGCCTCAGTGCAATGTGAATGGTGCTCGAGAGAGGTTTCTTCTGTTGACTGCTCCAAATTTCACTGGACATTTTAGTGTTGGTGGACATTTTACATATACAGAACAACAGCTTTATCATTAACATATCTCTGAAGTTTGTCTCAAAGGGACCTGTTTTTATCCTCTATTGCCAAGAACTGTATTGTATGACACTTATTGCTGAATATTTTAATGCACTACCACCTGTCTGTTTTTTCTACCCATAGTGGTTAGTCATTTTACAGAACTTAACTGCTTCATTCAGATCTGTATCGATAAAACCCAATTTGTTCTCAGGCAATTTGCAATTCTTATCACAACACACTGATAAATAAATAAAAATAAAATATGAGAGATATGCACAAAACATGCTGCTTCATTATAGCAATGAGTAATTATAGCTGCAGGCAACAATAGAGTTACCAGACTCCAGTCTGGATATTTTAGAACAAAGAAACTAAACTGTGTATTATTGAGTGGGTTCTCATACTCAGCAAGACGTTCTCATAATTTCAAAGAACTAAAGGTATAAAGGTTATAAAGTACATCATTTTTGGCTTTCTTGTTAATCCAAGTTTCTGAAGGTCGCAACACTGAAGCATCTTTTAGTGAGTTTTAAAATGAAGATGAATGATAAAGTAATAAAGCCATTGTATTGCATAGAACGGCAAATAGAGAGAGAATGTCATTAGTTCAGGAAAATAACTCTATTATTTTCATAAATTGTTGCATGTTATATGCTGAAATTCTGATACAGTACATGGATGAAAGAGATTTACCTAAGTGCAGCAATTTTGATGAAACTTGAAATGATGATTGAAGAGCTGAAAGCACTATAGAAGGAGACTAATTGTAATTCATTCAAGCTAACGCTGGGAGATTTTGTTGCTCGGACACAGAGAAAGTCAAGAGCCTGTCTGAGGGTGTCTGCTTTTTACAAGAGCAGTAGCTGAATAGAGGACAAACCTCGATGTTGCACAGTGGCACTGAAATGTTCTCATTTCAGTACTAATATGGCTGCTAAAGTTTCTGTTGGTGCCATGAATTGAGCTGAGATTATACCATTGATGCAGTGCATGTGATTTTATGGCACAAAGTCTGAAAAAACATCATCTGGTACCTACTCTTTCAGTTGCACTTTGAGACCCTCTAACAGTTGAATAAGAACACTCTTTTGGTCTTTAATTTCTGTAACATTGGCTTGTCAAGGAATCATTTCCCTTCACTGGATAAAGTAATGGAGTAATTGTACACAATTCATGCACTTTCATGTTTTTTACACGCATAATTGCAGGCTTTACATGTAATTAACATAGCTCTTGTCATAAACCAATGGACTGTGAAGGGGATTAGTGTTTGCATGTGAATGGGACCCCTGTCAGCTGTGGGATGTAATTAGGGTTAACAACTAGGCTTAGACCCAAAACATCTTCAAGCAGGAGTCAGTGAGCATTGTAATTAGGAAGCACTTTGCAGAGCACACTATCGTGCTTTATGTACTTTAACTTTGCACCCTGTATGGCACCACTTTGTTCCTTAAAAGATTGAATTTGTATGCATGCAACATTCATATCTCATTATCAGATTTGATTAAACTGACCTGGCTGTAATGGATATCGATTGCGCCAAAGGATCAATCATAATTTGCGGTGTGTCACTGAGTATCAATACTCTGTCAATTTGTAGGTGAATTACACATGCAATGATGACTGCATTTCCCTGGATAGTTGTTGATATGTATTTTTAAGATAAATTAACAAAGTAATAAACAAGTGAGTGTGGTGCTTGGGCTGGATGATAGGAGTCATATGAGTTTGAAAGCTACTCTGTTTTTGAATTGAAGAAAGGGCATATCAACTCCTAGATTCGACAGTTCACACGATTTTACACGACGATTACCCACTATTTTGAGTAGGTGTGAGAGAAGTTCAGATCCACAATGGCAAGTGTAGCTAACCTAAACCTTTACAGATTTAGGGGCAGAACTTGTATAATCGTGCTATGACAAATCCAAACCCTTTTCCTGTGGTTGTGACAATGTCATATTTTCACTAAACGATTACAATGGCCAAAATAAATCACAATAAGGATATTAATGCGATATCTTAATAGTAAAGCTCTCTGTCACAAAGAGAGTATACAAATATATATATATGTTTTCAATAGACTGTTATCGTCACTACTGTTATCACCACACCCCTATTCATATATTTTCATGGCTGTTTCAATGCTACAGTTTTGCTGGCTGTACTGGCTGTGAAAGAGACAATGATCGAACCGCTGATCTTTATTATTATTAATGGACAACTCGCTCCAGCACCTGCTCTTCATTTCTGCCATATTGAAGCTGACTGCCATGTCTTACCCACCGCTTTTCTCAGCAGTGGGTAGAGAAAGCCTGTTGGTTGATGTCTAGCACAGTGCAATCAGAAAGTGCTTTTAGAAAGGTCTCCTTTCAGATGACAAAACTTGTAATTAAAGTTGAGATTTGTTTTTCCTTTCTATGATGTAAGTATCCTTATTGATTATTTATCTTTCAATAAGAATGTCTTGTTGGAAAATAAGTCCGTCTTATGGTTTTCTGTCAGTCACCTTTTTTTTGACAATTTTTCTCTGTTTATAACGTGGCAGCGGTCTGTTTTACATGAAATCAAAGCACTTACTTTATTATTCCATGCTTTATGCTTTATGCTGCCTTTTGCAGATGTAGTAGTTAAACCCCAGTGGAAGTCAAAGAAGAAAAAAAAAGACACAGATCCTCTCACATGTAAAACATTATGGATTTGTGATGGTCGATGTTTCTCTGGTTGCCTCATTTACCTCGACTTCAGCGCATGATGTCCTACATTCCTAATCAACAGGCCATGAACTCATTCATTTCCATCAAAATGGGTGTACGGGCATAAAATCATCTTCAAAAGTGAGAACATTCTATCTGTTACATTTGTCTTACGCAAAACAACTCATCATATTTCTACATCTTATGCTGGTCTGTTTTCTGCTGCTGTGGGTGAAGACACTATTATCTCATCCTCCTCCATGATGGATTTTTCCTTTTATCATGGCAAATAGGGGCTTTACAAAGAGAGCCTTGCTCTTTGATTCAGAAGGATTGACAATATGATGTGGTGCTTCAGATCTCATGAGACATTTTGTGCTTTTAAACCCAAATGATGCTACTCTGGAAACACCCTGACATTGTGTCACATGGTAAATATTTGGCTAGTTATAGAAAAAGAGCAACATCAGTTAAAAACAAAATGAAAATAGAAAGTCTCAAATATCAGCTAAGACCCTATGAACGCAAATGATCTCAAAGCTTTACCAAAAATAATTCAAGTCACGATTCCGACTTTTGACATGAGAAATTAAAAAGGACCTGCAAGTTTGACTTTAAAAAAATATGAATTATTTATTCCCATACGGATATAGTTTGAATGCATTTGACAGATGCCTATCACATTGTGCAACCAGGAGGAAATGGTGCATGACAAACAATGCCCTAGTTTCACCTCTGCAAGTGTACAGTAAAAGCTACAGTCAGTCAACCATCAACTATAAGTTTGAGCCTGATGGGCTTTTGACAACCTGAGACATTTGTTTTGCCTGGGGCTGATAGAAAATCAATAAGCTATATCTGAAGGCTGAGATTGGGTTTACAGTATATGTCATGTACACCAAAACTTCAAAAGCCCACAAAAACAAGGTCTGCATTGGTGTGCATTTTAATGCCAACAGTGTCAACTCAAATGGAAAAATAATCACAAAACCCAGGTGTTTTCATCCAGCTCTGGCTGACTGCCACACAAATCTCCCTTTTTGCTTTGTGAGAAGTTCAAATAGCCAAATGAGCATGTTTCAACTGTTATAGGTATTTCTACTGTCAACTAAAGTTTACACACACTGAAAAGGTGAAACCAAGGTAGGGTTTATGATTTGGATTTTGTTTCTGTCAATGATTCTCCAATGTCATACTTTTAATCCAATGGTCAAAGCAGAAACTAAAGATAGAAATGACATACATATTAATAGTGGCATGTTTAGTCATCAACTACAATATATAAAAAATGAATTGTCCTTTATTTTTAAAAGGTTGTCTAATTTCAAGTTGTAAAATGTATTCTAGGATGACCGTTTAAATCAAAGCACACAAGCATACTATATAGTTTAATCCATTTGTTTTTAACACTTCATTTTTTCACGAGTGGCATGCAGGTATTTAGCTGATATATTATTGTTTCCTATTATATATAAAGGGTAACTTTAATGTCTTATATGTCTATTTCAATACCGAACCAAACTGGCATCATATTATGGAAACTAATTATGTTCTCTCTGCCACCATAGCTGAATTTCATGTGTCAAATGAAGTCTATGACCTGAA
The DNA here is from genome assembly GCF_036324505.1 of Eleginops maclovinus. NCBI lineage: Eukaryota > Metazoa > Chordata > Actinopteri > Perciformes > Eleginopidae > Eleginops > Eleginops maclovinus. The sequence continues at coordinate 8,913,655 of NC_086369.1, read as the reverse complement.
TTTAACCTCTTGTGTTTGTGTTTGTAAAGCGGATGATGCTGGATAAACTAATTCAAATATTTTGTCTTTTGAATGTGTTTTCATTTGCTGCACATGACTATCATCCAGGTTCAAGGCGTTCACATGAGATACTATCCAGTCACAGTAAGAGCTGCAATACAATCACAGCAACACAGGGTGGTCTACCCTATACTTCAGTTTAAATGATAACAATTTCTCTTCGTGTGACGTTAATTTAGACGCAGCAACTCAATGGAGCTTTTTTGATGCACAATAATTGCGAAGCACATTTTACAAGAAGTCATTTTAAGATTTGCATGAAGAATGGCAGCATGTCATGGTGGAAGGGCTTTGCAATAAAAAGACAAGCGATTGAAATTGAGATACTTGCGAGCTGCCGCAGCTTTGGCTCAGAAGGCACTCATGTGATTGAAATGAAATATAAATGGGAAAATAATGGAGTTTTTTTCCGACAGTATCATTGAAAACTTTTGCATTGGTGTCATAGGCTCCAAAACTTACTTCTGGTAACATTTGTCAGGAACACATGTAGATAAAGAAAAAGTTGTTTGTTGGAACAGTTAAATGCAACAGAGATAATTCCCAATAAAAGGTCTCATGGTTTAACGTTTTTATCTGTTCTTTTTAATGAGACACAGTAGCAACATCTTAGTGGCAGCCTTTTACAGCGGATGATAAATGCCAGGATACTGAATTGATATTGGACATTCATTATGTCACAATTAACTTAATTGCATTTGCACAGTGCTGGGTGACTAATGGGTTCACACTCATAAAATACCAGCAATTTTTTTTTTGTTTTAGTGCCTACAAATTCAAAGAGTCAATTTGGATAAATTATTTAAGAATGTTTGAGAGGCAGAGGTGAAATCAGACGTGTATTTGTTCTCAGTGTGTGAACAAGGCAGCTTACCCGAGAACCAGCAGAGAGAGAATTTCACAGAAAAAAGGATTCAAATTCTTTATCCTTTTATCCTTCCACATTGTTGTTAATGTTTCAGGGTTAACACTCTTTTTTATTGTAGCTTTAAAAGGGATTTATAAAGAGAATTACATAATCATATGGAAGACCCTGTGAAGATATAAGTTGTTTGGTGAGTCATAATAGAATATTGCAAATTGATATGGAGCAATGAACATAATATTGATTGCGTGTGTTCAAAAAAATAAGTATAATTAAAACAAAACATTAAAACAATCAATTTTATAATACACAAAACACTAGAAACAAAATTAGGCCAGGCGTTTTGTGATGAAAATGTATTTAAATAGCCCCAGGATTTCTGGAAATGACATTTTTTGAAAAGCAATTAAACAGTTTTCTATCATCTTCTTGGTCACTGTGACGATTTTCTCCTGAACACAGCAGCCACTATGTTTAGAACAGAGTGGAGCGTCTTTCCTCGAGTGGAATTCTTACTTTATCCTCTTCGGGTGACATATATAGAGTGCACACCCAGCCCATATAACCACTGTGAAGTTTGTAAAAGAGGAGGCTGTAATTGATGACTTGAAACTGCAGCGCCAAGACACGAGGACAATTAATCCTGCCTAACCCTTAAAGACGTCTCCTTGATACAATAGAGGATGCCAGGTCCATCTGCGGAGTCAAGATGTAAGAGTCATGCATACATGCAGACAGGGAAAGCTATGGCTCCTAATTCTGCTCATTAATCACCTGTCTGCAGAACATCCTCCAGAGAAATACGCCCGGTTCCTCCGAGGTAATTACAGCACTTGAAGGAACGCTCTCTGCTGCAAATGCTCATAAGTAGCAACCTTATTCCTCTCCTACCTGCTTTCTCTGTCTCATGTCCTCAGGACAAACTTCCTCCTCCTCCTCTCAAGCCTTTTCTGCTGCACAGCTCTTGCTCCTCTTTAGCTATGTAGTCAGCAGACTTTTTTTCCGGGCACACATCCATTTGGCATCCAATGTGAGATAAATAAATTATAGCCTCTAAAATCAATGCCCAGTCCATGATGTAGGCTGTAGGCTTAGTACTTGCCACCGGGCTAGAATTATGCCACTGGGACTTGAACAGGGGCATTTCTTGATCCGTTGCAGAGACTAATGGAGGTTTTGAGGCATCATTTGTCTTAAAAAGCAAAGCAAATCAGTTTGTCACACAGCATCCTGGTCTGAACCTGTTTTCCCTCTCGAATCATTGCAGCATCTGGAAACTATCGTAAATGTCTCTACAGAACCACTCAAAGAATCTAAAAATAAATGAAAAACAGTGGAGAGAGTAACATCTTTGTGCATTTATTTTTAAAGGCTGAACAGTCCCAATGCAATCACTCCATCTGTAAACTGTGTGTTGATTTTGGCATGAAAGATTTATTCTGTAAATGTCCGCGCATGGGTGATTCCCTTTTTTAAAGTTGTTGTAGTAATGTTGTAGCTGATTTTACGGATTATGACACTAGACTTGCAAATCATATATATTTCAATGTGTCCTCAGCAGTGGAAACTAAGCAGGAAATGATCACTCTGCTAATGCTCTTTCTTGCTCTCTTGTTTTTCATTTTTCCCAGATGGAGATGATACCAGAGCCTGATCCTTATGACGAGGGGACAAAAATAAGTGTAAGTCAAAGAATACGTCATGTAACCCTGGTTGCAACCTAGTGCTTATCGAATGTGTGCCATAATGATGCAAGTTGGCAGCATATAATTTCAAGCAAACACAACAGCAGCTGATTTCACCATGAATAATACACCTTCAACCAGAGAAAGGAGCTAATCAGTGAAATCAGTGGCAGAGTATTATTACTGTCAGAGTGCTTCCCTTCCGGTGTTCATGCCCCAGCAACAGTTCTGCCTTCTTTCCTGTCACTGTGTATATGCATACTGTGCCGAGTGCAACACACACCACACTTCCTCCAAATGAGTTATGATTACATTTTAAAGTAATGGCATGGATATAGAAACATCTGTTACTTGTTCAGTCTGAATTTAAAATGTAGCTGCATTCCTGGTTTTCAATAATTAACTTAAAAAATTAAATAAAAAAAAAAGATGCTATAAGATATGCGAAAAGACAAAATGTTCGTGCTGAATGTATTTGCATTTGGTGAGGTTAAACAATGAAATCATGTTTTGAGGCACTAACAGCACGTGTTAACTATTAAACTGAAACTACAATCTTCTCTAACCCTATATTTGCTCTTTTGTCTAACGGCAGCCAGTCTCCGGCGTCAAACTGCTGTGCTTTGTCAACCCGCTGTTTACCTTAATAGCCTTTTTACAACCTCTGTAGAATTGCAGAATGTAGCAATATGTGAACTGAAAAAGAAAAAGGAAAAAAGGTACCTATAAACGTCATGTCTCTAATATTTATTTAGTATATGTGAACTTCAAGTTAAATTGCTTTGATAAAAGCATGTTATAGAAAGTTTTCTCCGCTGTTATTTGTCCTGTACAGGCCACTATGGTCAGTTGTGGATTGCGGACTTGCTCACTGATCAAAATATTGCACTTAGAGGTCTAAAATGTTGAGTTTTTAACTGTAAAACATTTAATATAGTATATAAAGAAGTTCTTACAAGCTTTAACATTGCAATCATTGCCTAATTAGTGATGAATATTTATTGTTATGTAGAAATTCTTTGAATGTAAAACCAGGTTTTCAGGGTAGAAAATATATACTCACTTGTTTCACCAAATGCATATACATTTCTACACCCCTTAAAGAGAAAATATGATATAATTTAATCCTTCAAATTAACATTGCAAATCATTATTAATTGCTTAACTGAGAAATTTTTCTCAGTTTAATCTTCATTTTATTTAATTCTGTTGCCCGATTCAAGACCAAACCGTGTTTTGTGCTCAAATCAGTAGGCTGAATATATTGGATCCACTACTATTGGTTATAAAACACTCAATGTTCACTACAAGATGGAAAGAAAACCTTTATCATGCTTATGGCACACAGTAGAGAACCTCTCTATTAGCCATAGCACCTAGCAATATACTTTAACATGCAACTATCGGTGACACAAAAGACTGAGTTCTGTAGTTGAATAAATATGTCAAAGGTGTAATGCTCATGGAGCATATTGTAGATTTAAGTGTGATGATGTGTGACGAAAATGTTGTATTGTTCCATGACTGTTCTCTTTGACTCACTCTAACAGACAGTGAAAGTCCAGGGCAACGACATCTCACACAAGCTGCAGATCTCCAGAGTCAGCAAGAATGACGAAGGACAGTATGAGTGCCGGGTGACACGAGCTAACTACGGAGAGATTGTGGAGTATAGAGCCCAAGCCTGGCTGAAAGTCAATGCCACAGCCAGACCACGACGACCTCTGCTGCCTCCCAAGAAAAGCTCCCCGCTGCACCTGACAGACAAGAAACCGAGAAAGTCCAGCTCATCTCTGGGCCAGGACAGCATGAGTTCAGACCAGCGAGTGGCCTCAACCTCCACCTCCCACACATCCTCCAATACAGCTAAACACAACCCCGCCTCAGGTAAATAGAGCGTTATATAGAGGGTTATATAACAAGGGCACAGTAGAACACAAAAAAAAGCCATGTAGTCAGATACACCGGTCTGATGAGCTCCACATGCTTGTAAGTCACCTACCTGAAAAATGGTGTATGGGGGAGATACCTAACAACCAACAACAGACCTCAGCATGCATTTATACAGCAGTCAAGTGCAAAGGGGCCATTTCAGAAAACAGACCATCTGGTCACACTGAACTGACATAGTGCAGGTGTTGCAGAACAAGAGCACAAGCAGGAAAATGTGATTTGAGAGCCAGAATTCACAGAAGTTGGCGAAGTACTTGATGATTCTTTTGTAATAATTAATAACCTTATCAGCATCTATGAGGGGCATATTTTGGAGTTACTATTGGTCACAATTGGCACCATGTAGAAGGAATTTGCAATTTATTATCTCCTGCCAATTCCAAAAGCTGATAGCCCCAGTCTTCCTGCCAAGATGGTGGTATGGTATTATGGTAGTTGTGTGCTGTTCTTGAATAATTGAATTCTGAAAGCGTAGTAAGCTGTCATTTGACTGGTTGCACATTAAAAATGTCATTAAAAAATGTCAAAGGTTAATTGGTTTGATCTTTGAGTGCAACTTCAAGGGCCTAAGGTGGACTGTTACATTTTAAAAGTCTGTTTGGAGTACAGCCAGACATTATCCTGGTGATTTCATCCATGTGACCATGAATGATTATAAACTTAAAACAAAAAGTAAGGAAATGTGCGTTTGGTAGCTTATTTCTTTGATGTAACAATGCTTCTTGGCAATAAATCTTTCCGTTGGAAAGCTTGTTTTCTTACCTTTAAATGGTGCCACATTTGTGGGGAACATGCATTTGTTGGAGGCGCAGCAGAGCTGAGTATGTTGGTTGCGCCCCTGAAAAATGTAACAAATCTCCACTGCCAATGCCAAATTGCAGCCAATCACCGGTCTCGCATGGCCGCCAGGAGGCCTGCCTCGACTGTCCTTCACCGTCTGGCCCACTTGCACTGGAACCTCAACATGTGGAGGAACATTATGTTCAGCACTGAGTTCAGATTCTGTCTACAGCACTTGGATCCCAGGGTCATGACCCACTCGACCACAGTGGCTGACTTGGGACAAATACTTATTGAAAAATGGTTGCCATCCCACAGCAGTGTGAGGCTGGTGACTAGCATGAGGACGAGAGGCTGTTGTGGCTGTGTATGGTTCTTCCACACGCTACTGAGGCTGCTTGGTAAATTAATAAATTGTTAATAAATAAATTGTTGCCAATATGACTTGTTTCATCAGACTTCAATCATAGAAGCCACCAAACAACAACAAAAGAGCCAACAGCAGAAAAAGGACACAAAGGGAGAGGAGATTTGTCACATTTTTCACAGGAGCAACCCACATACTCAGCTCTGCTGCTCCTCCCATAAATGCATGTTCCTCACAAATGTGGCACCATTTGAAAGGTAAGAAAACAGGCTTTCCAACTGTATAAGAGTTATTGGCAAGAAGCATCCTTACAACAAAGAAATAAGCTACCAAACACAACTTTCCTTACTTTTTGTGTTAACTTTATATAAAACATTTACAGAATGTGTATAGGTATATTTTAAAACAAAAGCTAGACAAGCATTGACTGATATTTGTCCATGTATTTTTTATTTTAGTGTTGGCAATTCAAGATTGTAAACATTAATATCATTCAGAACCCTTAGTGTGCACAAAATTACCAACAATCCTTTAGAAAATGACTTCACAAAAGGGATAGGATATCAATTTCATCACTATAATAAGGCCCTTGCTGGTTAGGAACATAGACAACAATAAGCTAGTCAGGACATGGGAGGAAGGGATCTCCTTTTAAGGTTAATTATTAACTGCGTAAAAAATAGGTTACGGATGCACAAGCACTCAGATATTATAGTATTGTCGAAATTAGTTTGGTTCTTAAGGAACGATTCAAACATCAGCATTAACTAACATTCTCCACAATTATAAGTACAGCTACTTACTGTATGTATGCATGGATAGAGGCTGCCACTAATACAAACTTTATACTAAATTCTGTCTAATAAACCTATGATTTCACTATACAATTTTAAACAGAAGCGACTGTTTTTAATTGCAAAAACATCACTAACTTATGGTCAAGAAGGCACACAAACATACTGTTTCACAGAAATGTGAGGCTGAACTGCCAGCTGCTTTCTACAGACCACCGACTACAATTTGAAGGGGGTGTGGCCTATCTACAGATTTAATGTCTTTGCTCATGCTTCTTCAAGTTAGGTGAGATATTTGTACAGTCACCTTAAACGCTTGTGGTATCAAGTTGCATCTCATAGCAGCAAATGTGGAGGATGTAACTGGCCTGTAGAGCTCAAAAGGTGAAAAAAATTAGGCTTTGTCAATGCATACCATCATGTGTCAACACAGTCTGTCGTTTTATTTTATCTTATTTGGAGTGTTGCAATTGTCTTTTTTGAGGGGTGAGTTACAAGGGAATTGCCTGCTCGAGAATGCCCAAAATGTTGCTGCTAGGCCTACTCACTAATTCTAGGAGATAAGAATACAATATATCCTTTCATGTGTCTCTTTGCAGGCTTCTCATGCGTTGTGAAATTGATTTTAATTCTTTGCTGTTACTGTTACGGCACTACTCGGTCAGGCTCTCAGCTATATTTTGAATGTTTTATCCTTTATAAGCAGCTTCTGAGATCCTCAGGCAGGATTCCTCTGGTGCTTATTAAAACTCACCTTAGTACCTTGGGTATTGTTGCTGCAGGCTCTTCAGCTCTAATACTCCCTGCCTGAGCAGGCTAGCCAACATCAGTCGCAACTTTTTGGGGATCTTTTTCACATTTATTTTTTTCGTCTGTCAAAGCTGCCATCATTTGCTTAAAGCTTTGCATGAGTAAAACTTGAACATGACTGTATTGGTGGAATGACACACTTGAACCTGAACCAAGAATACTGAAAATATTGAGGTAAAAGAAACAAGCAGATTTTGTCCAGGATATTAGTTTTTTCATGTCTTTACTAAAACTAACATCATCAGAAAAATTTGAAGGAGGCTATAACTTCTTAAAACGCACTAACTGTAAGGCTTTCTTTTCTTTTTTTTTCATTCAATTTAAACAAATGAAATGAGTCGCATTTACTGTCCTGTCTGTTATTAGATTCAGCTGACTGCAAGAGATATCAATGTATTCTTGTCTTTCATAGAGCCAATAAGGCTGAAATCCTTCCTAAGACGTGTGCGGTGTAATACCTATTGAGTTGTTTTAGTGAGTGCAAACATCAGCCTTTGCAATAAATGGAAAATGTGCACACCAAGCAAGTGGAGGATAATTTAATTTAATTATTGGTAAAGGTCAGCTATGTTCCCAGTGGAGTTCTTTGTCAAACATGAAGATAGTTTATCTATTTAAAGAATGCCTTCTCTTTAAAAAGGGAATAATTCACAGCAAGGAATTGTAAAATGATGTCCCATTTCTATGGTGAAGCTATCAAAGAAATTACTTATTATCATTGCCACATTTTTTGTAATAATTTGATCCCTGTGTTGACAGTGTTACTACAACAACATTAATGTGTGAACATTTAATGATACTGCCGATTAGCCACGTTTATTATAACTAATTATCATTTGGAAGAAGTTGTCTTGTATTATTTAAAATTGGCTACCAGCATTAACAAAAACAAATATACAGGAGTTTCCATGTGGACCGCCGAGGAATTATGGACATCAAGGTCTAATGTGCTGTATAACAATAGTTCAAATTCCTCTAATGAGCTAAAGGAATGTGCTTCCTAATTCATAACCATTGTTAAAACGTGATTCTGTCTAAACATAAATCTCAGAAGGATTAAGTACTTAATTGTTACAGTTTGAAGACTAGAAACTCTTGTGAAAACTTTCTAAGAACTCAAAGTTATTTCAATGCTGACCTTGTTTACCGCTCACCTTTCAAAGCTCAACGTCTGATACTAAACAAATTAACGACACAACTCCCAATAGTAATTGAAATTATTTTATGGACTGGATTATCGTATTTCTGCCGCTAAGAAACAGAAAAAAAAACTCTGTTCCACGGCGAACCAACAGCTGGAACTGCGACAACAACAACTTTACGGCAGCACTGTTTTTCTGTAACTGTTCAAGTCTGTTCACAGTTTCTTATCCACTAACAAGTCCTTAAATACTGCAGAGCCCATACCGTGTTCCTGTTAGTGTTTACTTCCTGTCTGTCTTCTTCTGGCGAGTTATCTGACATCCAGCGCTCCGTCTTTTAACATCTTTTCCTTTCTCTTTCTTGATTCTCCTTACATGAACAACTTCTTGCGGCCATGATGATAAATAATCAATTCAAGACAGGATGGTATCATACCCTACTCAGTAAGAACCTTAAAGGGATAGTCCGGCGAAAATTGACCCCAGGGTCTTTTTCTGCATGAAAACTGATCAAATAAGCCCTCCAGAGAATTTTCGCATATAATCACAACCAAAATAGTTCAAATCTGAGATAAATTAAATGAACAAAATGTATCTGCATTTTCACTCTAGCAAAATATCACATAGTATGAGCAATAAACCATCCTTCACCCATAATGTATATTGTCATATTTGAAATTTAATGTGGAAGGAGTTTAAATAATGGTTTTAGCAGATTGCCATATTTACTTTCTTGTATCTTCATCGTGTTTAACTTGTAACAGCCTTGTGCAGCCTAGCATTAGGTGGCTCAGCGGGAATTGTCTCTCATTACCTTTTTGCTTTATTTGAATTTCTGACTATCAAACTTTGTACAACAGTCCTGCTTCTCTTCATCTTTAAATGTCAATCATTTTCCAGCTGGTCAGACAGTTCAAACACTGAGTCGGCCCTGCTCTGGGTTCTGATACCCCTCTGCACCCTGAAGCAAAACACAGAAAGATATTACTTGCCGCTGAATGGAGGTAAAAAATTGAGTAATCCCTGCGGCTGCAGAGTCAGAGATTATGAGGCAGCCAAATTATGCTGACAACTGTGTTGCAATGAGTCCTCTGCGCGGTGTGTCTGACACTGATAAATGCCTCTCCGTAGCTGCTCAGGCAGCCCTAGCCACCTTCTCGGAGGCTCACAGAGGTGTTACGGCTGAAGGCGACAGAGTTCTATTACTGCTTTGAAGAAGATGAGCAACAATAGGTAAATTGGCTGAGATTAAATTAAATCTGGGAGAGTGCACATATTTTCCTTTTCCGCATTGCTGCATAACTAAACAATGAGGCACTTTCCAGATGGAGGGAATGTGACTGGCTGGTGAAGCAGTTGCAGCAATAGCAGCAGTAGTAGCAGAGTGGTCTGTTCACAGCTACTCCCCACCAGTGTGTCAGATGTTGTTAGGTCACAGCTCGGCCTCCATTGTTTCTGGCAGTGTTTTTCTCTCAAAGCTCAGAGGTGACCAGGGCTGAATGTGTTTTGAAAAAAAAAAGAAGAAAAAAATGTCCCTTAAGCCAGACTTGTTCCCCACTCCTGAGGCCAGCCTGGTTAGTGAATGAAGAAAAAACAAATATGGACTCAGCTTATTGCATAAGCATTCATGCAACAAGAAAAAGCACTGACCTTGTTTTGTTTTTTTTAAACCACCATATTTTTTCAAACTGCCTCAACTATATGTCTAAGGAAAGATTACCAATGAGTCATTGCTTCAGTAGGTGGTTAAGAACCACCGGACTGCTGTTCATACTTCATTTAAATTGCTCAAGCAATCGCAAGCAAAGTCAATGTGTCATTTCGAGTTTGTGTAAATGCTTTTCCTCCCTCACTAAAATGTTTTTTGTTTGCCTGTAAATCTGGCTAATGTAAGAGAGCGCTGAGTGGGGAAAAGTGTGAGACCCAATGAAGCCTCGCCATGTATGTGGCTAAATGTCTGCACCAGTGGTACTTTGTGTCCTCATACTGAAGACCTCTTTGGATAAATCCACAACAAAGCATTTGTTTTATTTTTAAGGCTTTGCTGACGACATTTTGGCATCTGTTAATGAACATAAACCAAAGTTTTTCATTATGCACAACTAGAGTACAATTAACAAAGAACCTGTAAAGGCACAAATAATACATAGTGCTCTCCAGTATGACCGGGACTTCCCGCCACGCGTGTGATAACAAACAACAACCAGTGAGACGTATGTCGATTATATTTCTTTATCTGTTGTGCAGTGAAACTTTGATTTGTCACAGTAACAGAGGTGAAAGCAGTTGAAAGATAACAATAAAGAGAGAAAGCAAAAGCTAGTCCGAGCAGCAGCCTTTAACTTCACTAGAAAATAATATTTTATCACGCAAAAGTGTCGTTTGCTTGAGTGCATGTAAAGATATGTTGATATTTTGAGTATCAAACACATGCTTTTATCGTGAAAGTTCAACAACACTAATATATTTATAATTTTACTAAGCAACCAATTGTAGAGTAAACAATCTTCCTCTTTACATCAGAAAGTGCATGCCCAGTGTTTGTGATTTCATATGCGCATTCAGACGTGTTAGTGGACAGAAATGATGTGTGTAAGGAGATCACTTTTTAATTTTATTGGTGTTTTCAACGTTTAAAAATCTTAAGATTCGTAAATTATTTATCTGCTTGTTTATTTTTGAAGTAAATGCATATTTATATTTATCTATGGTTAAGTGTTTTTGTTGGATGTATTACGTGTTTTGTTGAGACTCAATAGAGAAGAAGCAAGTGAAAGTAATAAAAGATGAGGCTCAATTAGTACAAGCATTAAAGAAAAAAGCTGAAACTTTCATAAAATCTGTATTTTTTTTTCAAGGGGGGTACTGTGATAATGAAACAGACTGGAATAAAGGTAGAACTACCCCCTGGTGGGGACCCACATTAATTCCTTATCAGTTGTGTGTTCCAATTGTCAGTTATGGCTTGGAAAATGTTTGCAGTAATGTCAGATAAAACACACAGAACTGCTGGACTGATCTTTTCAAACATAGTGGATAGTAATTTTGCAGCTTTTGCCTTACCAAACAGATTGTGTTTTACGTTTAGACTGAACCACAGATGAACAGTGAAGCTGCAAGGTAATGACAACCAGTTGTATTTATCCAGTCAGTCATCCAAAAATCCAGGCATGGCTTAGGCAGCCAGACAGTCAGATAAATAGTGTATCATTCAACAGCCAAATCATACAACGGGTTTTATAACAGAGCCGCCATGCAAGTACGCAAGTGAGTCAAAGAGACATTCAGCTAACCAGTCAGCCAGCCAGGGATCAGCAAGAATAGATGGAGCTGGCACTAAGCCAGTTTGAGCTCCCTGTGGAGGTGCTGTGGTGATTCACCTCCCTGCCTCACTGAACCTGACTGCCTCGCTGGCCTAGAATTGATATTCCACATCACCATTTCACCGAGCCAAAAACATTTTGGCAAAATGTAGTGTTGTGTTAGGTTAAGTAGGACAAAATGAAGAGTATTCAGTGTGGGTTTATTCTATCCCAGCATGTACAGAGAAAGCCTAAGTATGTTTCTACCAGCTCAGACACTGCAATTATGCCTTTGGAAAAGTCAGTTTGCAGTCCCTCACACTGTGAAGGAAAGCTAGGAAATTACATGCAAAACATGTAAACTCAAAGAAACATGTGCTTTTTTAAAGCCTGTGATATTTGGAAGTCAGACTCCCTCAAAGTTATGCCCTTGACACGTTTTCCCCTAGCAAGAATTCAGATGTAAATTTATCTGAAATGCCTTATAGGGAAAAAGACAAAGTGACCTTGTCAACCAAATTTTGACAAGAAGTGGGTGGAGTAGCTTTTAGCCCCAATGATGGATAGATCAAATAATACCATTGCTCCCCGGGCGCTGCACAATAGCTGCCCACTGCTCCTAGTACTAGGATGGGTTAAATGCAGAGGACCAATTTCACTGTGTGTGCTCTGCTGTGTGCATGTATGTGACTAATAAAGAGGGTTTCATCCTCTGATTCTATCACTACTGCCCACAAAAGGTAATTTTCCTGGGTTTTCAGCATTTTTGTATTCTTTATTTGCTCAGCAATTAAAATGCATGGTAGGTTAAAACAAAACAGCAATAATTCACAAAGGATTTTCCTTTATTGTTTTCTTAAAATAGCACAGGAAAAGGAAGTACCTTTACCTTGCTTACTGGCAAGATACGTTTGCAGTAACAAAAAAAAACTCACAAAAATGAATAGTTATGGGGATAAGGGTGGGACATAGTGTTGTGTGTCACATGTTTGTGTCTTACCTGCATTTTTAGTGCCAATGATAGAACAAAAGGGAACAAAATGCATGCTTGTAGGTAGGGAAGGCTAAAATAGTCTGTTTTTTTGTAAATCTCATAAAATCTGAAAGTGTGTTTATGTCAAGTGAATTCAAGTATAGAAGTTGAGGGATAAATATTGTGTAAGATGAAAGGGAGAGCTGCATAGGAGAGCCATTAGTTACTTAGTTATGCTTGCTCGCCAATCAAAGTTGAAGCGGCAGCATGACACACAGCTCACCAAGACAATTAAGGTACTTGGAAACTCTTAGTGCGTGATTACTGCAACAATTGTGTGACTCATCTAAGAGGCATAACTCAGTCACACAGACATGTGACTTAGAAAATACATTTCAATACATTTGCATTAAAATTGTAATTAAAATACACTCATAACCAGTCCTGTGTTTTTTTCAATTCAGGATTGCAATGTTTTGCCAACATTGTTGTCATGGTCTCAAAAGAAAAAGGAAGCAAACAAAGCTTTTCTGTACTCTTGGAAACACACTGTACAGCAGGAAATGAACAGCTAACTTAAGTGTTTGCTTCAGTATACTGACTCTGGTGTAACAGCTTCTTGAAACTTAAAAAAATAGTCTGTCCCACTTCATTGCAACGTTAACCTAAATGATAGGAATACCAGCCAAACTAAAGAACGAGACGTAAATTAGCATGCAGCTAAACAACAATTCAACTAAGTCACATGATGCATGGATTGCTGAGGGTGATGACTGCACCATTTGGGTTCAGAGAGAGCAGTAGACTCATCATGCTGTTTGTCTGTCTGTGCGTTCCTTAAAATAATTACAAAAAACGTGAAGACAAAAACACAACTGACACCCTGATTAGAGTTAGGGGGCTGACTGGACTTTGGAGCTTCTCAGTATATTAATTTGCATATTAATGGACACAGTGTTTGATGGTATACTTTTGGTTAATTTCAACTGGATTACTAATCTAACCCACTTTTTATTTACCGGATCAAATTATTTCTATGTGTATTTTGTTTTACTAAACCAAAAACAATATGTGGCAAATATCAACTAAAGCCATAGAAACAACTTCAACAGCTAATCAATAATGTATGAATAACAATATTTCTGCTGTGTTTATGTTGATCTCTAGATTCTAGAGGGAGTGTAGCACGACTTGGAGCTGCTTCAATGCTTTTTGAAAATACATCTGTAGGATGTCAAGTCTGACACAAAGAAATGACCCAGCACAGCAGTGCAACATGCAGTGACCCGTCATGTTATTCCCGGAAGGATATCAGTATGACCCAGCACTGGCCATGCCTCTTTTAGATGTTTTTTGAGAGAAATAGATGGTTAGGTGTGTTGTTCCAGTAAATATTACCTAATATCCAGGTTAGATATAAGTATAAGATAATAATCCTACTAGTCCATGTCAGCAAACCCCAATATTGCTTCATATATTGCATCAAATAGATGTTTGTAAGACCCAGTCTTACAGCATGCACGTTGGGTGTTCTCCCTATGGCAGTGTACATTAGATGTCACAATTTTGCCAACTACAGAACATGTATCAACATTTTGTATAGGGTAAAACCCACAAGAGAACATTTTTGCTTGCTTTAGTTTAGCAAACGATTAATATGATCAAATCCAGTCTCTTTTTCCAACAGTGGAGGATATTTTTGCCTCCAGTTCATTTAAAAGTTCCCTGATGCAATCTCCAAACAAAGTGACCCACACAGTAACTCTATACACATACTGTAGCTCAGTATGGTCAGTGTGGATATTGTTAATAGAAATACGAAAATAAATAAACAAGCAGTGATTGGTAATATACTTGACCTGACTTGTGTAACCACACAAGTGTCTTTATGTACTGTCAACAAAATAATAATACATCAATTTAAAGGTCTCCTATTATGCTATACAGCAGGTAAAATAAGTGTTGAACACGTCACTGTTTTTCTCAGTAAATATATTTCTAAGGGTGCTATTGACATGAAATGTTCATCAGATGTCGGTAACAACCCGTGCAATCCACACATGCAAAGAATTCAAACTATAGATGTCCATAAATTAAGTTATGTGTATTAAAATGGAAAGGGAAAACGTATTGAACATGCTTACTGAAATGTATTTAATGTACTTCGTACAAAAGCCTTTGCTGGTAATGACAGCTTCAAGATGCCTCCTGTATGGAGAAACTAGTCGCATGCATGGCCCATTCTTCCACACAAACAGTCTTCAAGTCTTGAAGTTTCCGTGGGCCTCTTCTATGAACTCTGATCTTTAGTTCTTTCCATAGATTTTCTATTGGATTCAAGTCAGGTGAATGGCTGGGCCATTGTAGCAGCTTTATTTTCTTTCTCTGAAACCAATTGAGAGTTTCCTTGGCTATGTGTTTGGGATCATTGTCTTGCTGAAATGTCCACCCACATTTTTCCATTCATCATTCCTTCAATTATATGAAGTTTGCCAGTGCCGTATGCTGAAAAACAGCCCCACACCATGATGTTCCCACCTCAAAACTTCACTGTTGGTATGGTGTTTCTGGGGTGATGTGCAGTGCCATTTGACCTCCAAACATGGTGTGTATTATGGCATCCAAAGAGTTCAATTTTGGACTCATCTGACCAGACTATATTCTCCCAGTATTTCACAGGCTTGTCTAAATGTTGTGCAGCAAACTTTAAACGAGCTTCAACATGCTTTTTCTTCAGCAATGGAGTCTTGCATGGTGAGCGTGCATACAGGCCATGGCGGTTGAGTGCATTACCTATTGTTTTCTTTGAAACAATTGTACTTGCTATTTCCAGGTCTTTCTGAAGGTCTCCAAAAGTGGTCGTTGGCTCTTGGACAATTCTTCTGATAATTCTTTTCACTCCTCTGTCAGAAATCTTGCAAGGAGCACCTGGTCGTGGCTGGTTTATGGTGAAATGATGTTCTTTCCACTTCCGGATTATGGCCCCAACAGTGCTCACTGGAACATTCAGAAGTTTAGAAATCCTTCTGTAACCAATGCCGTCAGTATGTTTTGCAACAATGAGGTTGAGAAGGTCTTGAGAGAGCTCTTTGCTTTTATCCATCATGAGATCTTTCTTGTGTGACACCTTGGTAATGAGAGACCTTTTTATAGGCCATCAGTTGGGACTGAACCAGCTGATATTAATTTGCACTGACAAGTAGCAGGATTACTTTCTAATTACTGATAGATTTCAGCTGGTGTCTTGGCTTTCCATGCCATTTTGTACCTCCCTTTCATCTTGTGTTCAATACTTTTTCCCTGTCTCATCCCATTTTATACACATAACTTAATTTATGGACATCTATGGTTTGATTTATTTGCATTTGTGGATTGCATGGGTTGTTACCAACATCTGATGAACATTTCATGTCAATATCACCTTTAGAAATATATTTACTGAGAAAAATTGTGAGGTGTTCAATACTTGTTTTACCCGCTTTATTTGCACAATATATTGTACGGCAATATCTATCACTTTTCTGTGAAGTGTTTTGCTCAAAATACCAAACAGATCACCCACTGCAGCATGCCTCATCCCCCTCTATTTCAGCCCTGTTCCTGAAGCGCTGATTCTGTGACTGTCGCTTTAAATTTGAGCTGAGCTGAAGCTGGCCACGCCTCTTTGCAGCATCATGCAGACATCTCTCCTCAGTGAAAGTTTTCTACTGGGAGAAGATACTCTAAATGCTGCCTTGATTAAACCCCATATTAGGTTTCAAGGTTTTATTGGTCATATGCACAGCATATACAACAGACACTATATGTTGAAAATGAAAATCTTATATCCCATGCTCCTCCAACAACTCAACATACATGGTGCAAAAAAGATAAATGAAATAGTTGAAAAAGAGAGAAAAATATTTACAATAACCAAAATAAAGATTTAAGGATGTGAAATATATACATATGTGGAATACATTGTACAGTAATTTAAATACTTTACACTGTTGAATGAAGAGGTATGGACAGATGCATATATTACGTATAAACAGATGTATATGTCAGATATGTATAATATATAGATATGTATACTATAAACAGATGTGTATGGCAGATGTGTATAATATATATATATATATATATATATATATGTGTGCACTATTAACAGATGTGAGTAGACATTCACAGAGCTCAGGTGTTCAGCAGTCTTATAGCCTGTGGTGTAAAACTGTCCCTGAGTCTGGTGGTCTTGGTCCGGATGCTGCGGTACCATCTGCCAGACGGCAGCAGACAGAACAGATTGTTGCTGGGGTGATGGGGGTCCTTTATTATCCTACCGGCCTTCTTCCTACACCGCTGGGTGTAGAGGTCCTCCATGGAAGGCAGCTCTGTCCTGGTGATGTGCTGAGCAGTTTTCACCACCCTCTCTTACGGTTGAGGGCGGTGCAACTGCCATACCAGGCGGTGATGCAGCCAGTCAGGATACTCTCGATGGTGCACCTGTAGAAGTTGCAGAGTATCCTGGAGTCCATGTTGAACTTCCGCAGCCTGCGGAGGAAGAAGAGCCGCAGTTGAGCCGTCTTGGATATGACCCTGGTGTGATGTGTCCATGTCAGGTCCTCACTGATGTTTACCCCGAGGAACCTGAAGCTGCTGACTTTCTCCACAGGAGTCCCGTCGAAGGTGATGAGTGTGTGTGCCTGTCTCTGCCTCTTCCTGTAGTCCACAATCAGCTCCTTTGTTTTGCTGACGTTGAGATGGAGGTTGTTGTCCTGACACCAAGATGTCAGGGTTCTGACCTCCTCTCTGTACGCCGTTTCTTCGCCGTCTGTGATCAGGCCGATGACGGTCGTGTCGTCAGCAAACTTGATGATGGTGTTGGAGCTGTGTGTGGCCACACAGTCGTGCGTGAACAGGGAGTAGAGGAGAGGGCTGAGCACACAACCCTGAGGGGTTCCGGTGTTGAGGGTCATGGTGGAAGATGTGATGTTCCCCATTCGCACTGCCTGGGATCTGCCCGTCAGAAAGCTCAGGATCCAGTCACAGAGGGCGCTGTTGAGCCCAAGGTCCCTGAGCTTAATGATGAGCTTGGAGGGCACAATGGTGTTGAATGCTGAACTGTAGTCAATGAATGTTATTGTTCTGTTGAATATTATGTTCAAAACCACATCAAGCATTATTTCTGAAAAACTTCTCAGTGTTTACCACTAGAACAGTGAGATTATATCTATAATATATACAACAACTCTTAGTCCCTCCTGCAGACATCCTGCTGAACACACAGACACACAGAGGTGCTGCCGAGGGGATTCAGCTCGTGACTGTATATGGAGGACGATAGGTTTGGACGTGTCACATGGGTGGGACGTTGCCAGGAGTTCAATGTAAAGCCAGCCCACATTTCATAACCGAAGCAAATCTGGATCAGCTTGTTTGTACCCCAGTTTTTAGGGATGAGGGTAAGGAGGAAAAGAGAGAGGGTTGTATTTTATGACACTTTATGAGTCTCCTTACATATCGGAGACACATATTTATGTATAAAAGACATCAAAAAGAGCATTTTGCATAATAGGGGACCTTTAAAATACATTAATTGAAGCCACTGGTTCGAAAGGATTCAGTGCTGTAATGCAAAGCTGATGGATTTGGATCAGCCGTTACACGTAGCTCATGAGTACAATAAACCCCTGATGGACTCAGTGAAGCATGGTTGTCAAAATGGGCAGTTTTAGGTTGTATACTGTAATTAGCCCAGTGCCACTTCATCAAAAAGGATAGTTGCTTAATAATGATGGAACCAACTACATAATAACAGAGGCTACTGTCGAAAATGTTTTCAGAAAATCTTCAGAATTTTTTTCAGTAACAAATCCAGGTCTCTACAGTATTAACACAACCCAGGATTAGCCAAACCAGGAGTACTTTCCAATATCATGTAGTACATTTTTAAGAAAAAAGCATGGCGCCTGAAGAGACCTGTATGTTCAATGCTCGAACATTTAGCAAGGTTTATCCCCAAAAGCCTTTCATCTTCTTTTTTAGATTAGTCATGCAGAGCAGGATAAAGCTTGACTGATGTGGCACAGGTGTTATTTTTACTTTATAATCCAATATTGAAACCTGGGGCTTTGAAAACCATGTAGGCTTTTTCACTGTGTTGACATAATTTGATGACTCTAGGTACTGTATATGGCTGTGAATTAAACAATACATGTACACTATGGTAGAAGGAGTAGTAATGGGAGCAGCAATAAGATTCCCTACAAGGTTTTATAAGACATGTTTTAGAACCTGTTTAAGCAACAAGACCATTTTGTTTTGGGTTTGGAAGGAATAGAAGTTTAGGTTAAGAAACAGACACAATGTAAAATGAAATATTGTACAGTGAGATGAAATTAAAGGTCCCCTACTATGTAAAATGCACTTTTTGATGTTTTTTATTCATAAATGTGTCCCCGGTGTGTAAGGAAACTCACAAACTGTGAGAAAATACAACCTTCTCGCTTTTCCTCCTTACCCACATCTCTAAAAATGGGGGTACAAACGAGCTGATCAAGATTTGCTTCAGTTATGACGTCATAACCGAAGCATAAATGTGGGCTTGCTTTACATTGAACTCCTGGCAACGTCCCGCCCACGTGACATGTCCCAACCTATCGTCCCCCATATACAGCCGCGAGCTGAATCCCCTCTGCAGCACCTCTGTGTGTCTGTGTTCAGCAGGATGTCTGCTGGAGGGACTTAGAGTTGTTGTATATAATACATATAATGTCACTGTTCTAGTGGTAAACACTGAGAAGTGTTTCAGAAATAATGCTTGATGTGGTTTGGAACATAATATGGGGTTTAATCACGGCAGCGTTTAGCTGAGTATCTTCTCCCGATAGAAAGCTTTCACAGAAGAGAGGGAGCTGCATGATGCTGCAAAGCGGCGTGGTCTGATTTGGCTCAGCTCAAATTTAAAGGGACAGTCACAGAATCAGCACTTCAGGAACAGGGCTGAAATAGAGGGGGGTGAGGCATGCTACAATGGGTGATCTGTTTGGTATTTTGAGCAAAACAATTGACAGACAAGTTATGTATAGACATTGCCCTACAATATATTGTTCAAATATAGCTTAATAGGAGACCTTTAAATAATGTTTCTTACAGTGATAACTATTTTGATAACAAATTGTAAGATGACAGTCAGATGAATGCATATGGATGCACTTAACAGAGCACAGGTATTTAATAGTCTTATGGCCTGTGGAATTAAACTGTCTTTGATAGTGGTTTTAGTCCTGATGCTGCGGTACCGCCTGCAGCAGACAGAACAGTTTGTTGCTCGGGTGATGGGGGTCTTGGGGCTTGGGCTTTTCTTCCTGAGCCGCTGGGAGTAGAGGTCCTCCATGGATGGCAGCTCCGTGCTGGTGATGTGCTGTGCAGTTTTCACCACCCTCTGAAGAGTCTTACAGTTGAGGGCGGTGCAACTGCCGTACCAGGCCGTGATACACCCGGTCAGGATGCTCTCTATGGTGCACCTGTAGAAGTTGCAGAGTATCCTGGAGTCCATGTTGAACCTCCACAGCCTGAGAAGGAGCTACAATTTGCAATGTGCAGAATTCAAAGGGGATGTGCAGTACTGACAGTATTAGGATGAACAAGATATTGTTTACATTGTGTGCATTAATGTAATGCATAGAATCTATGATGTGGCTGAAAGTCAGTGTCAATTACATTGGTTTAATACAAACTGAAAATGGGGAAATATATGAATTAAAAGGTTTTATATACTGTCTCACTGTGTCTTGCTCTGACTCGTAGCTGAAGGCTGATTAATTATTCTCTGTGTGAAAGATGTTTTGGCCCAGAGTGATTGCTGCTCCTCTGTGGCACTCCTGTGCTCTATATCACCTCAAGCCAAATGAGATGTGGTGGGGAGGAGTAAAGGGTCAAAGCCTTCCATCTCTCTCCCCTCCCCACTACAATTTATTTTCCATTCCCCAATCCCCAGCAGCCCAGTCAATCCAGGGCTGGGCCGCAAGGTTCACAATATCCCTTAGGACAATTTTCTGTTACAACTATCGCCCAAGTCTGCTACAGGAATCTAGTCAATGTCAACATGATTTAGTGAATATTTCATTTTCTCTCTCCCAACTTTGGCTTGTTTCACAGGATTACAACTCCGCACTTCTGTTGTTTCTCACATTTCCATCTTTTCAAGCTGCGTAAATCCTTTCTTTGTCTGTATCTGCTGAAGCAGAGTAGACTAACTTTTGTCAACAGAATTATGCTGCATGGAACTGTATTTGTAACTTTGCTCTCATCATTCTGGTTTGATGTCCCTGAGACAGAGGCAAATCAAAGAGTAGGCTGAGGATGCTGTGTTCTAGTTTGCAGTTGTTAGTCATGTCAGATGCTCAGTAAACAGTCAGAGCTGCCTGCAGTGGTGATAGCAGTTTGTTAGGGCCGAGGCAACAGAAGCTGTCCATGTAAATCATTTTCATAACACTTCAAAGGCTGTTTACTTTGAGGAGGGTTACATTTGTAGTTTTCTGTGGTTGTTTGGTAAAATAAAGTAGAATTTATACAACAATATCAAGTTTAAGTCCACTCATCACAAGACAGTATTGGATATTGACAGGTTTTTGTTTATTCCAGTATTTAAATTAAGTCAGCGACTGCATTATGTATGTATATAAAGAGATGCATATGTAAATAAACGCATGACTATAATCTCATTGAGAATCAAGCTCATGTGTGCAACACTTTTGTTACAAATAAGAACTCAAATGTCCAATTTTCTGTCGTGTGACGTTCTAAAAATAAATAAAGTCAATAAAGGGAGTTAATCAACAATCTTATAATGTTTGGCATTTTGCCACAAATTCAGGAGTCACAAAAAAAAAGAATCTTGAAGTATTTTTGCAATGTTATGTGTTGGAATCCATGCTCTGCAGCTGAACAGTGTTCACAGGCTGAATAGGTGACCGCAACCTTATGGAGCAAACTTAATGAAACCATATGGTGTAACATTTGGAATGCAGAGGAGGGTGAAACACAAACAGGCAACCACATGTTAGAGATCACACAAAATACACAAGCTGTTCCACTGCATGAAAAAATGTGCTTTTATAACTTGAGGTGGATATGTCATTCCGGTGTGAAGGTTAAGAATAAGAGCTTCAAACTCTGACACAAATGTTTTTGGTACCACTTTACAATAAGACTACCCTTATAAACGGTTTACGAATCATTTGTAATTCATTTATTAATTAGGTTGTGAACACTTTATAAATCATTAATAAGCTTTTATAAGACAAGAGATAAACAGGGCAACTGTGACCAGTGGGGAGAATCAACTCAGTGAACAACAAATACAAAGGATGTTGGCTTGTGAAAAAGACAAATAAGCTAGGTAGCCAATATAAGGCTTAGTCATCTTGCCAAATAGTGAGCCTGTGTATATGTATGAAAACTATGTTAGAACTGATTTGTAAATGGTTCTTAATGATCAATAAAGTGTTTATAACCTAATTAATAACCTAATTATAAACCCTGTATGAATCCTTTATAAGGGTAGTCTTATTGTAAAGTGGTACCCATTTTGTCCATGTCCTTTAGAGCTACATATATAAAATGTAACATGTATTTTTGTTATGTGTGTTTCTTTTCTGTTCCCAGGTACAAGAATATCATCCAACTGTGGGCTGGCTGTCCTCGTTCTGGCATGTGGTCTGGTGAGGGATGCCTTGTTATAATTTGAAGAACTGAAATGGTTTGCGCCCTGATCTCGCCCCTCCCTTCCCCCATACTCACATATACAGATACAAACACAAACAAAACACATACACACACACACACACACACACACACACACACACTCACACAGACACACACACACACACACACACACACACACACATGCGGACAGCAAAGTTGGCCCTCATTACCCCGCCACTACTGCTCTTGCACCCAGCACATTGTTATTAGCCACTGTAAACACCAGTCACCTTTAAGCCAGTTGGATTACCTTTTGTACAGATGTCGCCACGGCACCAACGCTCCGGTGTGAAAACGGACTCTGTATCTTGTTGGATAACTCTCATGGAAGACTGACTTTCTTATGGTTTCGCTGTTCCAGTAAAAATGTGTTCATTGCTCAAAAGTGAACAAGAAAAAAGGAGAATCTATATTTGTGTAATAGATATGATTCTAGATATATATATCTGTTTTATTTTAAAATCCTATTAAATACTGTATGTGCTGTATACATAGCTGAAACTCACCGTATTGGCCATGGAACTTCATTGTGAATAGGCACTATGGCCCTCTCAAATAATCAAAAGAAACTAAAGTACATGCTAATTTAGACTGTTGTTAACATTGACCATAAGGTTAAAAAGGTGAATTCTTTTTCAGCTGTATTGGCCATCTAAATGTTCTTATGCATCATGTTACATCTTGTTAGTGATACATATACCGCTGTGCATGCGTTTTGGTCTGACGGCAAGAGGGAAACAAAACTAAATTGAGCTACACTAGTCATCACTTGGAGTTCCGTATGTCAAATTTAGTTGTTTTCTTTTGTGCTAGCTTTGGTGTAAAATAAAAATATGTCCCTTGTTATTTTAATTTGTATTGCATCCTTAGTAGGAATAGAATGGGTGTCATAATTTATGCGTCATTGAAATTCCCTATACGGATGACTATTTTTAATTGACATTTTTAAAGGCATGCTTCAGTTGCTTAGCACCTCCCTGGTATGTCAAAAAAAAAGAAGGGATAAATAGCTATTAAGCCAATTTTCCTCATAAGTATTTCAAGTTTCTATTATTTTAATGCCAGCACACAAACACACACACATTTGCAAGTAGATGTTTGAGCAGCTGGATGACGTGAGGTGCAGTGCAACACAAGTAAACTGGCTCATCATTAACATTGTACGCCCAATTTTGGGAGGAATACTTTAGTTTTGTCGAAACTATCTATCTTGTATCTTACAGTAATATATTTTTATCTTTATTTTCAGATGATATGTCATAAAGATTTTTATTCACGCGAAGCATTTATAAGCAAAACGCCTTGACAATCTGACACAAACATCGACAAAGATGTTTTTTGGTTTTATATTGGAACAACAGATACAACGGTATAACCTCTAAAATCAATGGGATTCTTTTGTTGTTGTTAACTTTTGAGCAGAAAGGAAAATTGTGCGCCATCCATCAGAAATGCAGGTGTTTCCAATTTAAACTGAAATATTTATGAATAATAGAGTAGGTTACTTATGTCTCAAAAATCATACTGTAAGTGAATGTTATCCACCATGAGTATCATTTGGTAAGACCCAGAAGAACATGCTTTTTTTTTTGCTTAATTGATGCCCAAAATTGAGCTTAAGGTAACATGAAGCATGATTATGTAGTTTCTCATGTGTTGTATAGTATAATCTAACATTCATACATGACATAAAAATGTAATTGACAATGTTTACTGTGCTGTGTGTTTTCAAAAAGCAACATATTCACCTCCCTTTAAGCTTTTGTTCCGCTTTGCAGACAAAGCAACCAACCCCCCTGTATAGTTGTACTCCATTCCTAAAGAACTGTGGAGGGAAACTTGTTGATTCAGCACCATGGTTCAAAGGCTGGCAGTGCTTGTCATGGGAGCAGACCAGAGACATCGGCAGCTTCCAGCCAAGGGTACAAGATGTGCTAGTGATTGAGGGCAACGCTGTCTAATCCCTCAAGTTCCAAATAGCTTCAGGGTATAGTTGGACAGTTAATCTACCATCACTGTCATATATATCCCATTCTGCTGGGACTGGATATCGATTGCTGTGTTTTGAAATGAGAACATGTTATGTAATATGATTCAGAATGTTTAGTCTGAAGAAAAAAAACAACATATTATTTTAAAGTAGAATGGGATTTTAATGTTGATTCTATTGGAAATGGAATTTGAAAAGCACTTTGGAGAGTTGGCAAAGTTTGAGTGGACAGTTTGTCCAACCCTCATGTAAAAAGTAACAGATCTGTACAACTTGTAAATGAAATAATCAGCATGTTGACATGTTTTAACCCATTTAAAAAGGCAGAGGCCAGTGATGTTCTGTACTTGTAAAAATGGTGTCATGTACTCATTATTCAAGTTTTAATAAGTCCAAAGTGGGTTTTCATCTCTTCAAAATGAACTTGGATAAAAATGTATACAACAAAAAAAAAATCTATATATATTAGAAACATCTCCTTTTAAAGCATTCATCCCAATCTAGGGGACTCATTGATTATGGGACCCTGCAACATATCAAGTAATAAAGAAGGAGAGATTGGAGCGATAATTGATTTGATATTGTGATTGAACTGATGAAAAATGAGTCGTGAGTTTGGGATGTAATGGAGGCTGAATTGCATACAAGCAAAAAGGTCTCTGTTAACAAATAGTGAGTTCACAATGACGGCAGTTCCTTCATCTGGGATGTTATTTCAGAAACACAGCCTTTCTCCTTTTCTGTTTTATATGCCACACTACTCATTCACTCTAGATGTATTTGTTTCTTCTGATGTATTTCATTTCAATGCGGTCCTGTCTGTTTGTTGAGCTGTCAAAAATTCTAATGAATTATAGTTCTCTTTTCTTTGGTATTGTGTGAGGCTTCTGTACTGGAACATTGCAACAGTTTGTATTATAATTACAATATCAGAATAATATTTAAATAAACCATTTTCACAGATGAAATTCAAACACTGAGGGATTCCATCTGTCTCGTTGGTCACACACTGAGCTTTATTGTGAGTGAACTGAAAAGAGTGCTGACTACAACAAAAGTGGAGTTACGCATTAGTAAAGCCTACTCACTTTTCATTGGATAGTACTGCTAAATGGTACTCAAAATCAATCCGCCTTTCATTTGTGCAGCAACCAAATCAAAGAAACAGAGATACAGAAATGGATGAGAGATATTTGTGATGGAAACTTCTGAAGCAATGGAGACGAAACTCAGAGAGACACGGTGAGAGCTGGAACTTCATGGCAAACACTAAAGGTTTATTATGGAGTTAACGGCCGGAGAATTGACAAGACATTTGCTGCAGCCACGAGTAGACAGAGCGGTTGCCCGACCAATTCCAAAGATCTCTTCTGCTGTCTGAGGTTTTAACTAGTTCAAGTGTATAATCAACATTCCTCATCAGTAAGACTAAACAGATATGACCCTGAATCTAACTAGAGCTGTCGTCCATGGAAAATAATGTACTTCAGGGAACCTACGTTCCAGATAAGAAGGGCTTCTAGATGTCCCTGAACATGACATCTCATGTCAGCTTGTGCTCGGTCAGACACTGGCAACAACAAAGCGCCCAAGCTGCCCCTCCTTAAGGGAGATAAAAACACACCCCAATGCCGAAGACCTATGCAATGGGAAAACAGACAGAGGAAAGAGAAAATAAGCAGAATATTCCCACTAAAAATGTAAAACTCGAAAGAGCATTTACTGAAGAAAATGTGTGTGAATGCTGTGTGTAAACCTGCTGATTGGCCTGTATTTCTGATGTCTTAATAATCACATGAAAACTGACATCGGATGACATGGGTCATTAGGCTTTGCTGCATTGCGGTCATCCTATTTGTTAAATGTCTGTGTACAAGAGTGAGCATTTGAAAAAATGTAATTAAGTTGTATAGTGCCAATACAATAGGATCAAATGAGCCTCCATAGACCTGAATGTAATATAAAACTTATAATGGCTCAGGTTTAGGTCATCTTTATGACATTATGTACACTGGATACATGTAAACCAAAACAGAGTCTGTTGTACAGACAGGTGCAAAGGTTACTTCAGAGAATTCAAGGCACCACGCAACTTGTCATAACTCATGAACTGTAGATATCATCATCATAATGACTTTATGTGCAGTTACCAATGCACTAGAGTTAGCTATTTAACATTTGACTGCAGTTTGTGCTGTATACAGGTGCTGAGTTATAATGAAATTGACCTAAATGGGATTCCATAGCATTTGATCCATTACATAACACAATACCTTATACACTTTAGATGTCATCATGAAATGATGTACGGATAATTGGTGTGCAATGCTTTTGGAATATCAACATAGTTTGCAGAATAAATAGTTACTGTGTTATAAAATGGTCAATGAAAAGTGTCAAAAATATTATTGTATATCTTTAAGAACAACATTTTGACTTAGATCATTTCACAATTTCAACACAAACCGTTCAAGACAAATGATTCCTGTGATGTTGAGGAGTGCACGTGGTGTGTGGCAATCTGCAGGTTATACTTTAAATTTGTCTTACTGCGGTTCTCTTGGTTTTGGAAGTCAGCCTCCATCAGTGCGAACCTTGGAAGCAGGAAACTTCCTCTGTTGGTAAAAATTGGGCTGTCAAATCTCATCATCCATTCATCTGTTTGAAAGACAAGATAGAGGAATAGAAAATAAGGACAGGGGGAGAGAAAAGATCCTCTTCGGAATTTAGCAGGGAATTTGGCAGCGCCTTAGCTAATCAGGTTCACTTAATCAGTGAATTCAGATTGCAAAGCAGGGAAAGTAGCAAATGCAAGAGAGATAGAAGAGGAACAATGCAAAATTAAACCTCTGCCAGTCTTTGTTAATTCAGCAGGCAATGACACAGTTTTTTATGTGAAGGCAAAAAGAGGGAAACCATCTGCCTGCCTCTGGCACTCTAATCAAATCACTGTCCCATTGCAGCACAAAGAAAGAAAGAAGGAGGAGATTATCGTAAGACTTGGTTTGTTTAAATCTTACATATCCATATATGCTCTTTTGGCAATGTCAATGAATCACTGATGGCAAGCATATGTTTGTTTTTGCCACTGAGGAAGAAAACAATACTGTGATATAAGAGAAGCTTGCAAATGCTCATGAAATATACATGCACACATTTTATAGAGAGAAACCATGCTGAGCAAGAGAGTTGCTGTGATTTCAGCCTTAATACAAAGCACCCCACCGGCAGCACTGCGTGGAATAGGCAGTGTGGTCTCCAGTGCTTCCTTAGACCTCGAGAATGACATTGTACATCAGATAGAATGGGGACAACCCAACCATAACAACACTATGGGGGTGCAGTGGCCTAAAGGTTAGAGAAGTTGATATTTCAGCAAACAAAATAGAAAATCTGTCAAAAAGTCTGAAGCTTCCCAAATACCCTCTAAGGCAGGGGTATTCAACTCAAATTCAACGAGGTCCAGTTAGAGAAAATTTCCTCAAGCAAAGATTTGGAACATGAAAATGTTTAACTGGTGTTATGAATGAGTGTGATATACGTTAGTTGTGACCTAGGAGCTGTATCAACGTCTGAATGTAATCAACAACTGACTGTCTCATCAAACAAAGTGCAATTCAAAAACAACAATATTTATTGTCACTTGAACTATACAGATATACAGTATAATACTGTAGATATGTTTAATGTTGCACTCGGGCTGCATTTAAAATAACATAGAGAAAACTAATAAAATAGCTTTTGAAAATGTGTGCATCTTAAAAGTGCTTAATTTTAGAAAAATTAAATAAAGTGCAGCAGCAGCTTGAGTTTCCCGTTTCACATCTTGACTTAACAGTTTCAGCAAATTATATAACATATCAGTCCGAGCACATCATAACAATTGAACAGTTTTAAGGTTTGTCTTTCTTTCCCTCTTATATTCCACTCCCTCACTGACTTTCTTTTGTTCAGTGAGAGAACTGAGCTCTAGCCTGTCCGGCCAGGATTTTAAATCGCGGCTGAAATGGTGTCAGGGCCATTCTCATACACATGTGAAGGTGTTCATTGGTGCTTCACTCACCGCCTTCTCTCTCTGTCTCCCGCTAACTCATCTCTCCCCTCACTTTTCTCTCCGTCTTCTCTTTCTTGCCCAGAGGGCGTTTCCCAAAGTCAAGGAAGCATGCTCAACTGCCGTCATTTTAAGGACGCTACGTCATAGAGCGCCGCCAAGCACCGTTCCAATGTCGAGAACACTCAAAAACTTGCGCCCTCTGTTTTTGACAATTCTGAGAAATTTCAAGGATGCATCGATGGATCCTCAGTAAGCAAGAATACCAACACTCCTCTACGTTCACGCTGCGCGGTGTATTTGAAATGGCATAATCCAGGCAGTATACACATTCAAATGTAAGTGAAGTTAGTTGAAAGTTTTCACAAATATTTGGTGCCGTATTACGTTATTCATATAATGTAAATGCCAAAAATGCCATTAATGGCTATCGGTGAGAAGCTCTTGCAGGATTAAATGTTGTTAGACAAATGCACCAATAATTTGCAATGTTTGTAATGTACATATGTAATTGTTACTTAGGCTATATAATTTACATGTTGATAGCACTTTGATTGAGCATATGAGCTTGGAAGACCAGGTTACTCGAGTGCAGGCAAAAAAGAAATGGGACAACCTGAAGATTAAATATAAGGTGAGGAGCAGGATGACAGCAATCATTGAAACATATATTTTTAAATTTGAGGTGAATATTGTTTTACATTAAGTGCCTTCTTGCTGTGCCGCTGTAGGTATAACAGGGAAATGTTAGATTGCTAGTAGACTAGTTGTTTTTTATTGTCAGGAATGCAAGTGCCCTGCCTCCGGTCAGGGTGATAGTGGAGGAGGATGAGGAAAGCGGAGCAGGAGCAGGAACAGGGGCAGGGGCAGGAGAAGGAGCAGGAGGAGCACAGGGGAGAAGACAGAGGGAGGATCCCTTCCTCCAACTTCTGAAAGAGGACATCCTAGCAGATGAGCGCAGGGAGAGGGAGTCCAGGGAGCGTTCGGACCGTTTTGTCTCTCTCCTTGAGCGCCTTGTTGAAAGGCAATAGATAATTATAATTATAATAAATATATACGTTTATCCAAATTGACACGTCTTTGTCTTTTTCCTCCTGCATAATAGTAATTTACCAGTGTATGGTAAGAAGAAGTTTAAAAGCGGATAGGCAGTATTAAAAGCACGAGCGGTAGCGGTAGCGCGTCCACACTAGCTAGTCGTTCCAAAGTCCGAACGCTCTGAACACTAAGTAGCACTCTAGCCGCATTCTCCATAGACCGCGACTAGCAAGGAAGTGTTCTAGAAGGATGCTTCCTTGACTTTGAGGAACGCCCTCGGTCTCCCGCTAACTTGTCTATTCTTCATGTGTTTATCTCCCTGTATTGCTCACTCATCTCTTTCGCCCCCTGTTGGCGCCGGTTAAAATGGAATTGCCCCGTCAAAATGAAAATCCCTTATTAATGTATTGATTATAGTTCCGGGTCCGTATAGGTCGGCGTCCGGACCCGGAACTGGACCGCCTGTTAGTGAACTATGCTTTAAGGGCTTGTCATGACCTTTAGACTTAGTAACATGCATACTTGTGGGTCTTGTATTTGAGAGACATCTTCCGACCTCAAGAAAAAACATTGACTTTCACACAAGAAATACCAGATTTTTGAAGCAGATGCAGTTATTGTTCAATTGTGGACTGAAATATTTAAATTAACATGTTGTTGATGTTTTGATCAGTTTTTCTGGTTTGTTATTGATTAGTTTTGGTGTATTATATCCAGTGTTCGAACTATGCCGAGATTTTCGGGGGGTCCCATTTTTCTCTCGGGGGGGCTTGACTCAGAGCGCGGATCTCGAAAACACTATTTTAGAGACCCCCCAACATTTCCCAAATCATGTTTTCGGGGGATCTCGTGTCAGTTTCAGGGGGTCTCGGATCCCCCGAGTCCCCCCGTAGTTCGGACACTGATATATCACTTTTTATTACACGGTTTAGTTGAATACTCGATTCTGATTGGTCAAATCCGAGCATGTGACATGTTGGTAATACAGTAGTACAGACCGCTGTCAAGGACTTATTGACTGTTGTTAAGGAGGATCAGGAAAGAGAAAGCAAAATATGTTAAAATACGGAGCGCTGGACGTCAGATAAGTCAGCAGAAGAAGACAGACAGGAAGTGAACACTAGTGAAACAGAGTTTTTTTTTTCTTAGCGGAAGAAATAAGATCATTTTTGAGTCAATACAATTATTTCAATTAATATTGCGAGTCGAGTCGTTAGTTTGTTTAGTATCTGGCGATGTAATAAGCTGATCAAGATCCCTCCTTTCGTGTCGGGCTCCCTGATCAGCCTGTCTCGTGTTCTTTTCCCCATAATGACGGCCTCTCTGCGCATTAGCCCTTACGTATGCAAGCGATACAAATACCTTTAGCGCATCTTAAAACGAAATAACGTCTAATACAAGCTTCATATACTGACAACTAACTCGGCTAACAATGATGTTTGGCTGACAAACCAATGCAGCCCTAGTTTTTTAATTAAGAAAATGAAAAAATACCAACTCCCTTTCTTTCTTTCTGGAAATTTTAAACACACCTCATGTTCTATGTTTAATCACTAACTATACTTGGTTAAGGATAGGGATTAATTTTGGTTAAAAGAGAGCATTGTGTGGTGGCAATTTCTTTATCAAACATGGATAAAGAATCAAACCATTCAGCTGTCTTTTAGGTATTTTATTTCTTGCAAGAAAGTTCATTCAGTCATAGGCTACAGAGAGCAGACTGTCTGCAGAATAAAAGACCAAGAATAGGGTTTGGGTTGAATATTTAAACACAGAGAGGAAAAAGGGGGGGTCAAGCTTGTTGATAATGAAAGGAGGATTCAGTTAATTTTAGGGAGGTAGGGAGGCCGTACCTATAAGGATGTTCTCAGTTCAACAGAAGTCATATGCTTTGTGGACCATTGTGGATGAAGGTGGACTAATCCACCAAGGCTTCACCCTTACAGTAACTGTGCATTTGATTACGATAGCCTATACTTGTTTAGGAAAATCCCAATGATGATTGCTCTGAAAACTAATACAAACACATAATCATAAATGAACAACACAAACACTAAGCACATAAGGAGGTTAGGCTGTGGGAGGCGCAAACAGTATTGGCATGAAGGCATCCATAGAGTAGTAACAGGAAGAAACTTTTCTTGTTGTACACCAAAATGAAAAGTATACATTCTTCATTTCAAAACAGGGGTCAAAACAGGGTCAAAACAGGTGATGCGAAACATACATGACTAATCTCATCGTTACTTTAGTGGTCTGCCGGTGGTAATGCTTATTATGCCCCAACCTTTTAAGATAATGATGATGAATCTGAATGAAAGGCCAGAGGATGACGTCCAAAATCATCTTTAGGGGACCATGCATACCATCAGTTTTAAGTCAACGTTGAGTAAGGCTTTTTGTTGTCCTTTGTGTGGTCACAGACAGAAGCCCAAAGCTCCTACGTAACACTAGGATGGGTCAAATGCAAAATATAAATTTTGCCTCTCGGGGCAAATTAAGGGTTCTTTCGTCTTCTTTTCTCATTGTCGTTTGTCGGGACCTGGTGGTTGTAAGTGGAAACGTTTTTATTTTACCTGCCAGGTCAGAATGTGTCGTTTCTTAATGATTACATTTTCCAGAAGACACAGAAGCAAGAAAAACATACTCTGCAAACATTACCCTGAATAAATAAGTACACCAAAATCTATATATAGATAAGATATGCTCTTAGCAGGGCCTTTAAAAGTCTTACTATTCTGGGTAATTTGTATTTCGCAGAAATTAATACAAATCCTCCCACATGCTTTCACAAATGCTGACCGGTGCCCCTGTCTCAACAGGATGAAGGGTCCTCTGACAATGTCTTATGTTTGCGATTGGGATCTGGTGGCTGGCAAAGCGCTAACAAGCAATCCTTCTCAAAGACATTCTAACAAAGGCAAATCAATTGAAGGGCATTTAACTTTTTCTGTGTGTGTGTGTGTGTGTGTGTGTGTGTGTGTGTGTGTGTGTGTGTGTGTGTGTGTGTGTGTGTGTGTGTGTGTGTGTGTGTGTGTGTGTGTGTGTGGTTGTGTGTGTGTGTGTGTGTGTGTGTGTATGTGTGTGTGTGCGGGCGGGCGGGCGTGCGTGCGTGCGTGTGTGGGTGTGGGTGTGCGTATGCGCGAGCGAGAACGCGAGCGAGAAAGTCGTGCATTATTTATTTACACTCATTAAAAGTAATCAATTGTAACTGGCATTGATGTAAGAGTCTTTATTGGGCTTTCAGGAATCAGTCACTGTAATGTACCGTGTGACTTTCTAACCCTGCTTGATTGTTTTGTTCCACAAAACGCCCAGAGGAATGGAAATGTGTTTGTGTGTGGACCCATCAATGCTTAGCATCTCTCAATGCTGTAGGATTTATGAACCCCAAAGGATTTAAAAGAAAACCATTGGTCTAACAGCCTGAAATATACTGTTGTGAGCTTGGGATGACTGTCAATGACTGAATAGCACAACAACAATGGCCATGTCACCTTAAGGTGTGTGAATACAAAGCTCTGAGTTTAACCCAACATGAGAGACGGATAAAGGAGAAGGAAGGCAGTTATGGAAATGTGCTGCACTGCTTTAAGTGAGTTGGGGTGGTGATTAAAAAAGAGCCCAAGAGAATTGAGTGTTGAATATGTGTTGACAGAATGGCAAGTCTGCCTCATTAAACTATATAACTGGGGACAGGCATGTTCTGTTCTCCGGAGCACTTTCCTTACATGTAAACAAACAAATTAGTTCCTATCAGTATACATCATAGATGTTTAAAGATGTGTGTTTGATGGGGTCTATTAAATGTCTTTGTATCCAGCACTCAAAAGTGATACCATGCTGCAGTTCTAAATCAAGTGCCATCCAATATGGAAGACCCTCCAGCAAAACCCTCGGTTTTCCTTCAAATCTTCACAGGTTGCCATAGTGTATGGAGTGAACTGCATACACAGGAGGATGTGAGAGTGACACCCTGCTGTCAAACCAATTCAAAGTTGGTTTAGGGGCATACCAGGTACTGAAAACAAATCATTGACGGATATGTCCCTTACCTTCTCCCTGCTAGGTTTCCTAGTGAGCCCAAATAAATGTTGAACTTATATTCATACATCTTTGTGAGTTATCAATATTTAAGTTGTACTCCGTTTATTTTGTAAAATGTACAATATGTTGCAATAGCAGAACTTAAAAAATGTCTTGGCTAGATTCTGCAACGTTGCAATGGTAAGGCAAACAAATGCAAGTACTAGTCCGTGGATGTTCTTCGTTATTTGTGCTTGATGAGGATTTACACATTAACACACTTTTTAAACAATATAAAAACTAGTTGTAAGTATATTTCCCATGCTCATGTTAATTTATGATATTTTAATGCAGATAAGGTATCCCTCATCATATTTCCATACATCCATATAGAGGAAATTAATAGTTGATAATGGAATTGCTCTTGAAATATAAACACATTCAAAATTAAAATATGGGATCTAAGGAATTGCAAGTTAAATGTAATTTTATTTGGATAATCTTGGCTCATATAAGCAAATTATGTCAAATCCAATGTTTTATGCCCTGATAATTAGGGACATTTTTTTAAAGTCGGCCTGAATACACTACATATCATCTGTAACAGCCCTTAGCACTTGGATGAATTGTTTCAAATTAGAACCGATAATATTGAAAATATACTCAGGAAGCTAATTAGGCTTTCATAAATGTGAGCTTCTATCATCATAAACAGTCAAAACAAAAAAAAGTCTTGAGCCCAGGGCTATCTCTAATTCTGCACTTGACAGTGTGTGCCAAGACGCATGATAAACGGATAATAATTAACTAACATTACAAGAGTAAAACATGTGGTTTTATTGTTGGGTGTTTTTAAAACTGCAGTGTGTAAAGATTGTTTCAGTTGAATCACTTAAAGAAGACAGCTAATCATTGACTAAAAACATTTGAATGATTGCGTTGTTGCTGTTGTGTCTCTATGCAGGCTATTAGTTTTAATTAAACACAGTGTTTGAATAAATGTAGGTGCAACAATAGAAAAGGATAGATAGTAGATAGAAGATATTTATTTTTCTGTAGCAAACCAAAAAAAAATTGCAAATTTAGAATTTGAGTTTAGGCAACCAAGATTCTAGGTGAATTGCAAAGTACAGATTGAAAAAAGAAAGCTACTGTGTGATGCCTTGGTGAATCAGGAGCTAAAACGCACATTCCGGCTTCCTATTTTTAAATCACCTTTTTTTATTCAACTTTAACAATGAGCAACGCTTTCTTGCTGAAACTTCCTGATCAAATTCACACAGTAACAAGTTCCCACCGGGTAGCTGCAAAGTAATAAATCAGACCCAGAGTATAGGGTCGGAAATGCAATAGGATAAAAAAAAGAGAATGTCAGAAATGACGGCAGGTTTAGCCCGCCTTACCACTTTTGCCTTAAGAAATGGTTGGAAAAAAACTGCACAGCCTGCTCCATTTGAAGCATGGGAGACCTCCCAAATGAGAACCCTGCCGTTTTAAGCATTTACAAGATGTTGGTTCCACTGTGGATAGAGTAGATTTGAAATGACAACAAAGTGGATTTTCAAGTGGAAATGAGGGCTGTGTCATTACTAAAAAATGAACACAAATGAGATGCAGCCTTGACAGATGGAAATAGTAATGCATTTGAGAGCTATTTCATATCTCTTATTTGTTTGTAATTTTTGATTACAGTGTGGAAATGGTTTGCTATTCTCCTGCTTTGCTCAGTTGCTGCCTAAACAGAAGCGGCAAAGAAATAATTGGGGCCACAATATTCTGATGGCCACGTAGTAATGGCTACTTGAAGAACTCCCTTTCACTCTTTCGCTGTCCATCACCTCGAACACAGCCTTTTGCTCCCCATCTTTACTTAATCATTGACTTCATTTCAAAGCTAGAAGAGCCAACATTGGGAGAACCTTCTATTGCCATTCCGTAAATCCCATTGACTGGTATTGAAATAGATGTCATGAGGCAGGATGGAGGAAAGGCTGAATGTGCTAAGCTAAGAAAGGACAGTAATACGTGTCATTGCCTTTGCAGAGACGGATCCCAAGTGTGAATTATGAAGCCATTTAGCCTGATGCCTGTCACAATTAGCTCTAAAATTGAGTCGAGCTTTGAAATATTGCAAATTACATCATCGCTGACACATATTAGCAATTTGCACATGGCTCTCAAGGAATTGTCTCAATGAAAAAAGTTTTTAACATTGAGTAAAGTAATGTATATTTCTATTCATATCTGTGTAGTTGTGTGTGCGTGTCTAACTAGGATTTACTGTGTTGATTTAGCATGTTGATATTGCCAGGGATAGTAAACATGCTGGTCATTTAGCAAAACAGCAGGTTTACACAATGGGAACATAATTGAGAAATATTCCAAAGTTTTTTGCTCATATTTTGAATTGTACCTCCATTCAGTATCCCACATGTGATCATGAGACTTATCATGTTTGTTTTTATCTCAAATTAATTAATTTACTTGTACAAACTTGACCTTTTAAATATTTAATTATTCACATTCAAGTTCTTGTTCAATGCTAAACAAAAATTGAAGCTTATATTGTATAACACTCAACAAGTCTGACCCAGTCAAATTATGTGCATATAATTCAGTTCCAGCCTTCTTAATGTAGAATTATTTTTGTTTGCTTGGACAGTGTTTCAATTTTGAGCTGTTGGGGGTTTGATGTCTTGCTCAAGGGCACCTCGGCAATGCATTCTAGATCAATTTAACAATATATTTTTGAATGGAAAATGGATTATGGATGTTGTCATGCATAACATATAATGAAAAAAAACATAATGTGGAGATTTTAAAGGGCGCCTGTATGAATGATTACAGTAAGTAAAACATGTTTCAACTTTCCGAAATATTTCAAACTGGACTGAAAATGTCACCCTTTCATTTCATGATCAGGAAACAGGTTAGGCTGGGCTATGCTTCAAATGGATTAACTTGTACGAAATGTCACCTGAGAGCAGCTTTTCCTTTTTACTGCATTTATATACAAGTAATAGCAAATATATTTGCACTTGATTTGGTTTTTCTATTTACATTATACGGAAAAATCCAGACACCTTAACATTTCACAAAGTTGTTCACTGATAACATTTTTCTAGTTTTCCAATTTTTATATAAATAAAATTTGGGGATCATAAGATCATTGTCTGGCAATTATTACCTCACCTTTGGGGAATTTCTTTAAAGATTAGTCCATAGTGCTGCTATGGATTCCTTTTTTTTTTTTTTTTTTTTCATTTAATGGATTTGATGCCTTTCTTAGATGAGATGACAGAAAAAGAAAGGCATGAGAGATGGGGATGGGCAGCTTGAAGTGAACCAGGAATACTGCCGTTGATTTCAGGAGCCTAAATCCCTACATTTTTCCCAATAGGTTGTCCCGTCATCGAAAAAAAAAAACCAACAACATTATTTTTGAATATTTTGGGCCATCAATGACATTGCTTGTAATAGCATTAAGATCACTACATATGGGGTGTAACATCAGTTAAATGATTTCGTCCATAAGATCATATGGAAGAGCAGAAGCTTGGCTCTTTCTGTTTAACATGCGTGTCAAATTTAAGATATGAGAAGGCTTCAAAGCTGCTTCCCTGCTGTTTCATGACATTTGCTGTGTCCAAGGGAGGTTAGATGAAATGACCTGAAAAAAAGAGCACTTCAACTGGGTCTTGCTACAGGGATAGTCTAATTAACATTTTAATTAATACAAAATATTGGTAACTCGAGGGCATCCTCAGAGCCATGTCTGGGACAGACTCATTACAGTCGGTGTTAGCCTCTCTAATGCTCCCCTCCGACCTGTTACCTGGGAAAATGTCATCCTCCAGAAGAATGAATAGATGGTGATGGATTAAATTCTTTGGTGTATTTTTAATGCTTCTCAGTAAAATATGTTGGGTAGTTCCAGTCGAGCGGTTAATTTTTTTTCATATTTAGAGGGGCTGGATTTACATTTAAAAATAACTATGTTACACATACGTACTGTAAACACTTGAACTACATGATACTGTCATGTTTAGTCATCTATAATATAAGCATTCATATGAAAAGATGTGTAACTAGAGGCCCTAAGCACAATTTGCAATAAATACTATTATTAATTTGAACCTCTCTATTAGGCCACTTCATACTGGCGCTCCTAGATTTATTGTTATACATTTTCAAATGTTCTATGGCCATAGGGGCTTAGTGCGCTTGTGTGTCAGGCTCGCTTTGTTTGTAAAAGTCTGACATATATATTGATGTTAGATGACAGCCAGTCAGTGGGGTGACACAAAAAGGCTCTGTGAAACATATATTATCCACAGTAAGAAACTATATTCTGCATTTTGTATCTGAAGGACTGTGATTACAAAATTTGCTTTAAGATTGCACTAGAAAATCGTACCGAAGAAAGGCAGCGCGTAGGAAAGATGGAGTGTACAGAGCTTGGTGCTTTGTGTATCACAATTTGATGTGTTGTTTAATCAGTTAATGTGCTGTTATTATCATCAAGGCACAGTTCACCCATAAACACCATAAAACTAATTTCCCCCTCATTCATTCTTTGAGATAGTGACGCTATGGATTTCAGTGCTTCTGAGATGTTAGCTCAGCGTTATAAAATGAATTGGTCCAAAATCTAAATATGAATAACAGTGTTTTACACAAAAGCAAATGTATTAATTAGAAAAATGAATCATGATATCAACAATTTTGGTTATCACTACTATTAATGGTTTATAAATCATTCATTAATATTACATCAATCCAAGAGCAACAAAAATACATAATATTATGGGGAAAAAAGAAAAACTACCAAACTAAAATTGAACATGATAATAGTTAGGCATAGAAAAAAACAAAAGAAGCATCTACGTGTAGTACCTATAAAGATCATTTTTGACCAACACATTACCCTAAAAATCTTCCAATCAATCCTAGAAATCATCTTGTGCTTCAGAAAATGAAATTAGGAAACAAAAGTATTTTATTGATATAACAAATAAATAGAACACATAAAATAATAGACTGCTTTTGGGGCATAACATTATTAATAATTGAGCTGATATAAAATGGAAGGAACAAAAACTAAATATAAGCAGCTCCCGTCCAAACACAGGCCGAGTGCAATAAAAAAGTAGAAATGTTATTACTGTGGGTCACTGCAGGGGAACCAATGTCATCTGTAGGTAAATACAGCAATACGGAGTGTGGAAATGTCATTTTCTGTGAATATAGAATCTGGTAAAAATGTCCCCACCATGTTTGAAACCTTATCACTGCCCATCACTGGAATTGTTTATTCAGGTCGGTTCGGACACTTAAGTTGAAAAGATCACCCCTCATGTGTCCTCACAGCAGCAGCAGCAGAAGTCGGGCAGCTCAGTGATGGTCTGAAAGAGCATGTGGGGCTGCTGATCTTGTCTTTGGTTCAAGCGGCAGTCAGTCCTACTTGCTTTTACGCGCACAGACTGAACAGCCGAGAGCAGCTTCTTGGCAACGAGAGCCACAGTAGATAGTGCAAGAAGAATACAGAGACCTGGAAATAATATAATTTTATAATAATTATAAAATATTTAAATGTTTTATAATTCTAGTGTTCTATTTTGTTCAGTTTTAAAATATACATATACATGACATACAGCCCCGGAAAACATTGAGACCACTTCAGCATTATCATTTACTCTTGTTTTATTATTTATAGGTATGTTAAATTATTTTTTTATTTTATTTTATTGTATTCTATAAACTACTGACAATTTTCTCTGTGTTGGAATTCAACAGACACTGGAATGGCTGCCATACATGTAGAGATACAAATTTAAGAAACATTTGTAGGGGTCTCTTAATTTTTTCCGGAGCTGTGTATATAAAAAAAATATTACTTTAGCCATTATTAGAGAGTGCCTGTTTTGATAGGGGAAGATTCGAACTGGATTTGAACCTGGTTCTACTGGAGTGGCCCAGTACATGAGCCAACTGCGTTATACACTGAGTCATGTGGCAGCCCATTTTTACATACTTATGAGGGGTTTCAAGACTCAAGGTATATTTTTGGGCTAACTTCTGTCTGCCAACATAACAAAAGTGCTGTCAAAGTCTCTGGTCTGACTGAAGAACATCAAAGGACTGCTACGAGGTTTTTCCTATGAATGATGATATAAGGTACCTTTTCCCATTTTTTAACAAGCCACAGAGCCAACAAAGCATCTTTTTTGGAAGAGCTAGTTATAAGAACAGGATGACAATGTGTTTGCTGTCCTTTTATGTTTTGGAAACTTTGGCATTTCTGAATTTCCAAAGCGGTGGATAACAAAGATCCCTCAAAACAAGAACAAACTAAAACATACTTACTTAGCAAAATATCAGCATGAACATGCAGCACTTTTGAGAATCTAATCCTTAGAACAACAGCATTGATTTAGGGTGGCGCAATTTTGTACAGCTCCACAAACACTACTGGAGTGGTGAATGAGGATAAACCACTGAATGAATCAGGCCTTGGTTTTTATGGTGTACTGTAGCCTCATGTGAAAACCCACGATAACACACGATAGCAGAGCGAACAGGTGAGGCGTAGAGCAAGGAAATCATTGTCCACTAGTTAATCGAGCGCGGATAGTGTCGTGCTCGCGGACGGATAAAAAAACCAAAACAAACCTAAATGGGTCGTGAAATACACTTGGGCGGCCGTTAATATACCTGGGCAGCCCGCCCAAGTAAAGTCTGTGTGTGGGAAACCCTGTGTTATTAAAAACATAATAGCTCATAGGCGTGTCCTAATGACGGGCGCTATGAGCTTTCATAGAGCTCCTGCAGATGATGTCATATATGCTGGTCACGTGACGAGATACGACAGGGGCAGCCATTTTGGCAGTCATCGCGGCAGTAAATTGACAGGCACTGGCAGACTGTCAAGGA
The DNA here is from genome assembly GCF_036324505.1 of Eleginops maclovinus. Lineage (NCBI taxonomy): Eukaryota > Metazoa > Chordata > Actinopteri > Perciformes > Eleginopidae > Eleginops > Eleginops maclovinus. The sequence goes on along the minus strand of NC_086369.1, from coordinate 8,873,139 downwards.
TGGTGGATAACTGCTGTGCACCAGGTTGCACAAATAGGCGTGGGAAAAAGAAAGGTGTATCGTATTATCGCATTCCTAAAGACGCGGAGAGGAGGGAGAAGTGGATTGGAGCGATTAAAAGAGCCAGGAGCCTTCAGAAAAAGACTGAAAGATGGGACCCCCCCGGCCGTTGGCTTTCGCTTATGCAGTGATCACTTCATATCAGGTGGGTGAAGGAATACAGTACAATGCTACAAAAAGTTTCTGGTCAGTTTAATTAAATTTAATTAGTTTAATTTAAGAAGTAGCACCCAGTTATTATAGCTAACGGACACTGTGATGTCCCTTTTTAACTCAACAAGTGTGGCTCTGGCGCAGCCTAGCCAGTTAGCAAGTTAGCTTGTAGCAAGCTAGTGGTAAACAAACCCGTGTTGAAATATTCCTTCTTATTTTGTAGGGAGAAAGAGTGATAATCCGTTGAGTCCGGATTTTATCCCCTCAATTTTCGATTACCTTCCATCTCCAGAGAAGAGGAGACATAAAACGAGACTGGAGGTTTTTAACAGAAGGCAGAAGGCTAAACTGCACAAAGTAGAGCAGGCAAAGATATCTGCAGAAGCCATCCGTCAAAGGTGGGTAGATCAAACTCCTGTCTGATTACATGTTGGGTCTACTTGTGATCGGTGTGTTATTCAGATTATTTTATTTCAAATAGTTAACTGCCGTGATATGGTTATAAACAATAACGTCACACCAGTCATTTAATGAAGGCTAATATCATATGATTTCCATTAAACATGTCAAACTGTAAACATGTAAACATGTCAAACTGCCATCAGTATTGTATGCATGAAAGCTTATTTTGCTGCTTCTGTGTTTTCATCAGGACATCAACTGATGCAGCCCCAGAAGACCATATCACAGAGCCTTTGAAGGAGCCCCCCATCACAGATCCGTTGGAAGACTCAGCCGATGATCCTGTCCAGCCTGAACCAGTAACACCACCATGCACCTCTGAAACCTGCTGTACCCGCATCCAGAGTCTTGAGCAAGAATGCCAAGCTCTAAGGGCTGAAAATGTGTTGTTAAGGGAAAAGATTAATAGGAAGACCCTGACAGAGATTAGTTTAAATAACAATGATAAAAAGGTGAATGTCCTCACTGGGCTGGCAACCTATGCATGTCTCATGACCATTTTTCAATATCTGGCTCCATTTCTCAAAGTTAAATCATCAATAACATGTTTTCAACAATACATGTTGACTTTGATGAAGCTTCGAATGAACTTAACATTTGACTTTTTGGGTTTTTATTTTGGCATCGACCCAACTACTGTCTCCAGGCACTTCAAAAACTGTGTTAATTTGATGTATTGTAGACTGGTGCCAAGCCTAGTGGTGTGGCCTGAAAGAGAATCTTTAAGAACATCTCTTCCATATGTATTTAGAAATGGTGACTACGAGAAGACTGTTTGTATCATTGATTGCTTTGAAATATTTCTAGAGAAACCAAGTAGATTGCGACCCAGTGCGCAGTGTTACTCAAGATACAAATCACATCACACCATGAAATATTTAATTGCCATTTGCCCTCAAGGTTCAATTTGTTTCATTTCTACTGGATGGGGAGGTCGCACCAGTGATAAGTTCATTACAGAACACAGTACTTTTTTACCTAATATTCTCCCAGGGGATGTTGTTTTGGCAGACAGGGGGTTTCTGGTGAAAGAGTCTGTTGAAAGGTTAGTGTCACATGTCACAATGTTTCATACAATAAGTAATCAAATGCATATGCCCATTACTTTTGGGATGATGAACATCAGCTGACACCTTACAACAAGGCAGAAACTTTTGGGATGCTATTTGGAGTATGTTAGGATGTTCAACTGCATGTTGACATTGGCTGGAATTCTCTGCCCATGAATACCTGGTAGCCTCACTGCTGAAAACATGGGACTTTGGGTCACATATCTGTCTTATGAGAGACACGGCTGGCTTTCTGAGGTCTGTTCTTGTTGCTGCTCTGAAGGTAGATCCTGTCACCCTACCACTCCTTTGATCAAACCAAATTCTGGACTTGGACTGTGCTTGGGTCTCCTCCTCTACAATATCACTCTGAAAACATGGCAATCCAAACAGTTTCTCATTTACATTGCAAGATAGCGCACACACAGTACACGTGCACATAACATGGTAGATCTTAGATTTCAGTCATTAGTAAACAGAATATGTTATGTACCTGTTCTTCAGTGACAGTCAAGTCCTCAAATATTCCTTCTGCACGCTCTTGTAATTCAGCCAGGTTCAGGTCTCTTGCCTTCTTGTCATACAGACTGGTAAGGGGTTCAGGTAAATCTAGCTTGACAGCCTTGGGTACATAGGATGTGGCGTACCCGCGAACAACTGACAGGACTGCAGGTCTGCAGGACTTCCCATCTTGAGTCCGGCACTGTGAGAGATTTTGGTAGAACTGTGTTTGCTCAGCAGCAGTCAGGGGTGGGAAAGATGGGGGCGCAGAGGTACCCTTGGTGGAATTCCCCTTTTTATTTTGTTGAGTATGGTTGAATATGATGTCCTTGCCCTGCAGGTACTCCACATTCTTCGCAGCATCCTCACTGGGAGAGGCCCACTTGCATTTTTTGGATGTGCAGCTGATCTCCTCGTGCCTTGCGTTGTTTTTTCCCCACAGACTGAAGAGAACAGCTGACACATGAGAGCAGCTCTCCCCGAGTCCCGCTGTGCAGTTGCAGTGGGCTCCCAGCACAACACCGTCGTTCCTCACCACCACCCATGGCTTTAGTTGACTTTCATTAAGCCTTTGGGAGTGATTAACCTATATGAAATTCCAAAACAGATAAATAAAGGTAAAAAACGCCAGCCACTTTGGTTGAGTACGATCAAAAATACAAACTAGCAAGTTACAGATGCACTGCAGTAGCTATCCAAGCTAAAAAACATGCTAACGTGACACTTCCATAGCTAGCCAAGCTAATAAACAAACAATGCTAACGTGACACTGCCTATCAAACTGGAATAATTTAATACTTACCCTTGCAGTGATGATGCCGAAGTTTTTGGATGTAAGACTCCACAGTTGAATGTTGTTTACGAAGCCGGACTGACACCATTTGTAAGCCTCCAAGCTTTTGTACGCTCTGAGGGAGTCTCCTGAGTACACTGATGGAAAGCTTACAAGATAGCTGTGGATGTCTGCGTAGCGCAAGTCGGGTACATCGTCTTCAGAGCAGGAGGTTATGCTCTTGAAAAGCACACCGGGTGAATTATATGGGTCGCTTATATTTAATCTCTCTAATTTTGTACTATAAAGCCGAATTTCACTTGAATTAAAATGAGAAGTATACTCGCTCGGTAAGAAAACACTGGCACCGGTGGTCATGTTGACTGCCAAAATGGTGGCTCCCAACCAAAAGTCACGTGACCGCAGGAGCTCTATATGCACTGAAAGGGCGAATAAGAGAGCTTGACACACACATCATTCACAAAGATGTATGCGTCAAGCTCCATTATTGGCCCCCTAGCTCCGGCTGTGAATCACGTAGGATCTCGCGGGAGAATGCATCAGAAAGAAGAGAGTTTACCGATTCCGGCTACATTTCTACGCCGTAATATGGCATAAATATTAATAGAACCATTGCGAAAACGCGCCGGAGCATTCGTCGACCTCAGGGTTTTAATGACAAAGTCGAGTCCTTTGGTGTCACCACGAGTCCGAATTCACGAGTCCAAGTCCGAGTTCAAGTCATTAGTGCTCAAGTCCAAGTCAATTCACGAGTCTCTAAATTTAGCTCACGAGTCGGACTCGAGTCCGAGTCCCAGACTCGAGTACTACAACACTGAATGAGGAGGACTTTCAATGAATACTGCATTTTTCTGATAATCTTAGTGATGTAAATATTCAGTTTTCATTTCAAAATAAAAAACACAGCAGTAAAAACCCATTTCATTTAAAATAAAATATGAATTACTTTTCCAATTGCTGTGATCCTCGCTTCACAAGATTTCCAGATTTCTTTAAAAACATTTTTTTTTGCCACTTGAAAAATATAATTAATTGTACGCGCAGTCTGTGGTCTCTTAAAAAGAAATCCTTTACTAGAAGGAAAAAGCAATGCACAGCAAATGATTGCACAGTTGGCGATCACAGTTTTCCCTTTGTGGTGTTTTTTTTTTCTCCTAAACTCGGCAGATCCTTCTGGAGGATAATTATTTCAAAAACAGACTATCAAGATTTTGTCATTTGTTTAGTCAATTCTCCTGCTATTTGAGATGTCACGTTAGCATACTGCGATATAAGGGCCACATGAAGTGATGATGATATGCCACCTCAACAAACTCCAACTCCAGCCGCCTCCTGACACGCACAATGAACAGATCTCCTCCCAGAGCAGAGAAAAAGAATGTAATCTGCCGGATAAAGATGTGTTTACAATGACAGAGTGGGACAACAGGCTATTATCTCTTCTTCATATGTCTCTTATTCATTCTGTCCTACATACTTAAATAAGAAGTGCTTGGGATAAGAAGTGCTGAAAACAAGCCTGTATCATTTCCCCATACCGCATGCCTGAGGCAATGATATGAAGGAGGCTTTGCAACCACTATTATGTGGAATATTTGGAACATGTTCAACACATCCTGTTTTGTGTCTGCTCAATTATCTTCATTTGTTGGAGATTTCAGCCATTGACTGTATATTTTCTGTAATTAATATACGATTACTTTTATTTTCTGTAATTAATATATATTATATATTAATATCTGAAGGAGAAAACCTAGAGCAGCATTTGATGGTTTTTTTGTTCTTATTCATTTATTCTTTTTTTTCTGTGTGCAGCATGGCTTGGACAGATTTCTCTTTCTACACCAAATAGATTGTGTTATATAAAAGACGAAGGCTGATCTCAGAGGAAATAAAGAAAAGGGTCATGAGCAAACTCAGGACCACATTAAAAATCCCCAGCAAGGCCTCTATCCGTATGTGCAGCGATCCCATGGGGTAGTGGCAGCCACGCCACCGAGGAAGTGTCCTGTACTCTGCTCCAGTTAAAAAATAAAAAGGAAAAAAGCACTCAGAGCCAATGCGACTCAGTGGAATATGCATTTCCTTTTAGAATATGTAATACTTATTCAAACACCAAAGACCATAACAGATTGTTCTTGGCTTGAGTTGGCCTAAAGGTGCATTATACCATTCATTTACAATCATTGTATGTTTGTTTCATTTTGATCCTTTTATCATGGCTACTGCCCACCCACCACACTTTATTTCTAAGTACGCACCTACAAACATAATGCATTTTCAAGAAGTGCAACAATTTATATTTATATGGCAAATGTGACACTTAAGGTTTCAACCTGGCATGTTAAGTTGTAATTTGGTGTGTTTTGGAAACATATTACGTATATGTTTTAACCAGATAAACTCTTCACAGAATTAGTTAACAAGATCTGCTCACAGCATTAGCTGCCAAGCACTTCCCTCTCTTGCTAGCTTGAATCTATATCATCCTGCTACTTGAGTTTTCCACCTTTTAGTCTCTGTCTGTTACAGGGCTAGCCAACACTAGCCAACCTCATTATCCACCCGGGGTGTTTCCGTCCTGATGGTGGCTATCGTTTTACCAACCCATTTTGGATTTGACCAGGTTGACTTCCGCATGACGAAAGCATCAACTTAGCTCCGCTCATCATGGATGTCTATAGACAATGTAGCCCCATCTAAATCCACAGTGAGTAAATATTAAAAGACAAAATAACATTACCTCAGCTTTGCATAACTCTGATAGTCAGTCATATTTTGAAAAAGGTGGTCTAACCTTTTTCAAAATATGGCAGAGTTGGCAGAGTTGACCACCGTTGTGGTCAACTCTGCCAGGCTCTTGATGGGCTTTGCTAACTAATGTCTTCAAAGTAGCAGAGTAGCACTAACTAATTGAGCAGAACACATTACTGTCGGCTAATAGCAGTTTCGCTAATTCAAAGCATGGACACAGAAGTCTGTAAAACTACGAAATAACACAGCATAATATCGCTCAACATATTGAATAATGTTAGAACAAACCTTGTACCCTTATTAGCCAGTTGCTAAAAACACAATTTAACTACTTATTATATGTTCATTGTAGCATTGTCGATGTCATTACATCGGTCACTTTCACTGCTTTGTTGTCCGTTGGCTTCCGGTAGAAGTTCTTTCGAAACAAAAGTCTGGATCTCATAACTACCAAAATAAAACTGCAAAAAGAAACTCCAAAGGTCATTTACAGTAGGTATACAGGATACAAGGATGTTTTAGACATGTAACATATTCAACCAGTCAGCACAATCCACATTTAGTATATGTGCTGTCGATCTGCAATCATGGCTTGTATTAATAGATTTGACTGGTGAAATTGGCAAATTGAGACTAGAAATGTTAAGTTCACTAGAAAGCTAACTTCAAAAAGGCTTTCTGATAATGACATCCTTCGTCTAGGCCTTTCATCAATGCCAGTGAAGATGAGTCAGAGAGACACAAACTTTTATGACTGTTACTGTTACTAAAGGCATTCCAAGAGATTTATTGTTGCTTTTAACAGTTTTCTCTCTGAGTGTATGATTCTCAATAATCCAATTCTTATGTGCAGATGACTGAGACAAGGCAGGAGCTCCTCTGCAGGTATTTGATCATCATTCAGGCAGTGCTGTTTACCACTTTCCACACAATGATGAAATAATGAAATGTGGCAAGCATGGACTAGGAAAGATAGAAAATAAAAGGTTCCCTTGAACAATATGAGACAAATACACATCTATCTGCAAGAAGATAAAAGCAAGGCAATACAAGTCCTCAATTCCACTGTTGCCAAAAATAACGATGATAATGACTGTTGCAGAGAGTACCTAATTATCTTTTCATACAGGACCCAACCTTTTCCCACCTTTGCTATAGCTCCTTTTGAAAATGGGTCTCTTATGCCTTAAAATAACCCCGAACCTGAGAAATAAGCTTTATCTCTTCTTCTAACTTGGACTCCAGCTGCGTCGCTGAAGGAATTAGCATTGTGTAATGCTCAGTCACTGACTGTGTGTCAGTGCTCCACCTCCTGCTTTCACTTTGTGTCGAATCAAAGCTTTGTTTAGCATTTATGCTGAGGTGTTAGAATCGCCTACGATTCTGTGCTGAAGTGAAACCAACTGTATCAGTCCAGCGAATAACAGGTAATTGATCTTAAGGAGAATTCAAAAGAAAGGTACTTACGGATGTGTTTGATGTTCACTGGGTGGCATAATAAGACTAGAAACTGAAAAGTCAGCTCAATTATTGAAAATATTCAATACTAACATGCAGAATCAAAGTATTCAGCTTAATATACTGTGGCAGACTCTTGCACTATGTTTTTTTTGTGGGTTTAATGTTTAGTGTGTTGTCAATATTTGGTATTTATACTATATTGTTTATTTATATAAATATATATATATTTATTTATATTTACATATTATATAGATATACATTTAACACAAAAAGTAAGGACATTTGTGTTTGGTAGCTTATTTATTTGTTGTAACAATGCTTCTTTGCAAAAAAATCTGATACCGTTGGAAAGCCTGTTTTCTTACCTTTCAAATGGGGCCACATTTGTGAGGAACATTCAGAGGAGATTTGTTACATTTTTCATGGGCACAACCCACATACTCAGCTTTGCTGCTCCTTCCACAAATGCATGTTCCCCACAGATGTGGCACCATTTGAAAGGTAAGAAAACAAGCTTTCCAACGGTATAAGATTTTTTACAATAAATAAATAAGCTACCAAACACAAATGACCTTGCTTTGTGTGTTAAGTTTATATTCATTTTATAATCAGTGTCTTCTTATATAAGGTGTTGTGAAATCACTGAAGGTGGCAGGCCTTACCTTTGGGAGCAGAACTGGCTCTTGTTACATTACTTTTCATTTGGCTAAGGCCTTTATAAAAAGCGACTTACAATTAGTGTAATAAACATAGAGGCTCAAATTTCGGACAACAAGCAAAGTGCAAATATATTCACTTCAAGCAAGTCATAACCTTATAAGAACTGTTGAATTTTTTGCAAGGCCTAAGCTAACTCTGTAAACTGCTTTTTTTCTGTTGCATTAATTTAATTGCAAAGATGAGACGAAACAGATTTGTTTTCAGTTCGCAACGGAATATATGCATGGTTTCTGCTGTCCTTATTCCACCATTTAGGAGCCAGGATAGCAAACCGGAGTGTTTTTGAGGTGTTCCTGGCTCCCACTCCAGGACATATCTTCACCAACCACACTGGCACTGAATATTAGACATGAATGATATTTGTTACGATAGTGGTGAGGCAGCCTTGTTAGCGATTACTTTTATATGGCATTTATTTGTTTTGGAGGAAGAGGAACTGGCACATACAGCACGGACATCATAAAAGATATATTTAAAATGACACAACACACAAAATCAGCAACTACAGGAGTGCAACACCAAAGACAAGGGTTCTCATCCTGAGTCAGGTAAAGAAATCAATGTATCGTAGTTTTGGTTAAATGTACAGTAAACAATGCCGGTCTAATGCAAAATCACATGCCTTTAATAATAAGACCATAATATTTCCCTATCCTAAACTAAGTGCTGCAAATGCCAAAATATAACATTAATAATGGCCAATCCTATTTTGGTTTCTACAAAAAGGTGATATATTGCAACAGCAAGAAAACAAATGAAATATGCTGGGTAAATGTATAAATCTAATTTGTAGAAGAGGTGTTTGGATTGGGAGAGTCAAAAATGTAACGAGCCATGACGATGAGTTTTAAGCATAAGAGCTACACTCATTTTCTAGATCAAAACAACATAATCAGTCATTTCAACAAATGCCCCAAAACTAGATATGTTTACACTTGAGTGAATAAGCCCTCTGGCATCTGTTGTAGTGTAAGAGGAGCAGAGAAGGGCGTCAGAGCGGCAGACTCTACACAGGGAGGAGGTCGAGATGGTTGAATGCTTTAACAAAACATCAGACTTTGAAACAGAGGGCCTCTGTTCGTTTTCTGTTTCTAGCAGACAGGTTTTTTTTTTAAGCGTTAACAGAATTGTTTCATAAACTTAAACTTTCATAAACCATTTGTTTTGTTTTGTAACCAGAACCATAAAGGTTCCCTGACCCTAACAACGTTTTAAACCAAATCAAAAAGGTTTCTAACCTCAACTAAATTCTTTTTTGTGTCAAAACCTTAAAAGTAACGTTGGCAAATCATCAAATATATTTTAACAGTGATTTATAACAGTTATCGAATTTAAAGACAAATTATGTCTGCCTGCTGGTATTCGTCAAATCAGAAGCCATTCTATGTTTCAGAACATCACATGAATTCCCAGTAAAAGGAATAGAATGCCAGATGTTTGGAAAACCTTGGGGTAGCGATGTTGCCCAACAGGGTAAATATAGTTTTGGAATTACCAGGTTTTTCCCGCTGTGACCGAGAGTCACACAATCCATGCCTGTCACTTTTCATCTCTAACTTCCAACTACCAAAATATCACTGTTCAGCAGGTGGGGGATTGAGGGTGAGACAGGAGCACAAGAGAAAGGCAGTGTAATTGCATCTCAGCAGATACAATGAAGTCATTCATGTTGAAAGCCATATTCACAAGGTCATGTATTAGGTTGCTCGTCTCTTTTGATCTGTTTCTCTGAAACAGGAGGTAGAGGAAGAAGAGAGCAAAGTGGAGGGGAAGAAATTGGTGCAAACAAAGGTGGCTGTCGGCAATTCGGTCTGTGTTGTGTTACTGCCATTTCATAACAAAGTGGGTAATTGCAAAGGATGATTTCATGCATCCGACACATTTTTAACAGGAAATGAATGGAGTTTAAAAATGTTAGCACATGAGGCAAAGACAGGAGCCTAACACACCCTTTTACTCACATTTACACACACACGGTGTACTCATTGGGGGGCACAGTTATTGCAGAGGCCTGTCAGGCTCGGGGACTGTTGAATATCCATCGTCGCTTTGTTTTGGCGAGAGCCGTCTGAGGTAATACTTGCATGCATTCCGTCTTTTCCTCTGCAAACATCTGTCTGAGGAGGTGCGTCGATATGATGTATGGAGCTGTTTTTTCGAGGCTGAGCTAAGAAGAATGGAGCCCTGCATCACTTAGCATCCCATTGCCAGACACAGCCCAGCCATTACACCTCCCAGAAGTATCAGGCACACCCTCGCTTGAGTAATTTTGCCATCTGTTGACAATGTTTACACGGCGGGTGATTTGTCATCACAAACAGCAGGGCAAAAAAATTAACAAGCTTATTTATGATCCGAGTTGCATTTGCACAATAAAAATGCCATTGGTCATGTAAAACAGTCAGAAAACCATTACCGGTCTGGGTGAAGCAGCATTGGAAATTCATTCTATGGCTCAAAATGTAATGTTGTGGATTTAAGTATTTAATACGTGTAAATAATAGCTTTATTTCCGAGGCATCTGAAAATATAACACTAAAGTGTACATTAGTTTGAAGAATTGACATGGACTTTTTCTTCTGCAAAGCTCAGTCCCCAGAATTAAAGTCCTGGGAGCACAATGCTATTTGCACCTTTCCAAAGAATGTAGCTGAGAAAAGGTCAAACAACAAATTGAAATCTTGGCCCAATATTAGATGTAGAGTGGGAGCTGAAGTGTGGAATGACTATGATAAAACAGCAAGACATGAGAATGGGGGAGGAAAAAAAGAAATCATTCACAGTATGTCTCAATGGGCATTTTGAAAATCTTGTACAGCGCTGGAAAGTGTCTTTTAGTTATGGGATCGCTCTGAAATGGTCCATTCCTGTAGGAAAAGAATCTCATTTTAAATGTATAAGTTGGAAAAGGTCACAAGATGAGCAGACAGGCATGTGAGAACTTGTGAACCATCAAGAGACAGCAGGTCTGAAGAAAAGATCAGAAAGAGAAGAAGCGGAGCGTTATTTTCTTAGCACCTAATGCGCCTGGAGACACTGTTATATTATGTGCGTGCAATTTTGGATTTGCTTTTGTACATATACAATATCCATCTGTCAGGCAAGGGAAGAAAAGCAAAATGGGATCTAACTGAACGGAACGAAAAATGAGTCTTATGTTATGCCTTACAGTATACTTTTATCACTGATCTCACGTTTACTGTGACATTTGTGAAAGGATGGGCTGAATGTGTCAAATACATTCCAACACAGAGTACATCTGATTAGCAAATACTTGTTTTCCTTTTTTTCATCTCTCTGCATATGCAATAATGTTATCATTTTCAAAGCAAGAGATAAAACATTATACCAATTAAAGGAGTCATCATCCTTGTTCTTTCTTTCCTGTTTTATTTTTGAAATGTTTATTTTGAAATGTTTTCTCCATTACCTGTCTTTGTTTTCATTTTGGTTGAGTCATCTTGGCCTAATTAGTTTCATCTACCCTACCTGGATTATCTGAAATATAGGAATACATGTTTTCCCGTCAACTCTTCCATGTGTCCTGCATTTGGGTTCGTCTGTGCTACTTCCGTGACAAAAGCATTTCTGGGTCAGTGACGTTTTATAATTTCAAAACAGCAAAAAACTAAAAATTAAAAGACAAGTCAGATTTAGTATTTTTGTGTGAATCTATATGTATATTTTATATTTTTATAAGTGCCTCTCATAAAAAATAACAATATATGGCATTTTAACGCGTTTCATTGTATACACTCCTGGAAAATATCATAAGGTAAAACGAAATTATTTTTAAAATAAATGAAATGTGATGTTCAAGACGCTGTTACAAACAACTAAAAATGTAACACTTGATCTGTAAGTATTCTATAGCTAGTTGCAGAATATCAACACTTTAACAACAAATACTGGATAGTTTGTCTTTAACGACTGCTGCATGAAATCTACTAACATTTGATCTCTTTATTTGCTTGTAAAGAGGCAAAAATGGCTTGCAGTTATATATATGTTTATATTATATTAGTTCTCCTCCCTTATTTTAATTTACCATGTCAACTAACGTAGTATTTTGTACATTTCTTTTACCGCATGACAGTACTATTTAATGTGCTATAGTACATGAATCCAATAAAGTGATGTAGGCTAATTCTGAATAATTTACACAAGGTATCTCAGGTGAACCTTTTATTAACAGTAGAATATATTTTCCAATATTCCAAGGCTACAAAAAAAACAACAAAATAAAAATAACATTGTAGAAACAAACAGTAATTTTTTTTTTATCTTGCATCAATTAATCTAATATCAGTTTGTTAATCTGGTATGAATAGGTTATGAACAATCGTATGTATTTAGTTTATCAAAATGTAATTCGGATCAAAATCAAATGTAACTCTTCATAGTGTTTGTGTTTCAGCTACAATAGCATCAATTGCTTCACTAAACCTTTCAAAATAAAGTCAAACCTGTTTTTCTTAATGCATATGAACTAATCGAACAACAACAAAATAACAATGCGCACACACACACACACACACACACACACACACACACACACACACACACCACCACCACCACAAAGGGCTGGACATTGTTATACTTTTCAGACCAATACGAATTTTCCCCATTCCTCAGATGACAATCTTGAGCTACGACTGGTTGATGGTGTTGGTTCTGAGATGACCGCAATCACATCTGATTGGAAGTAAAAGAGCACATCTGGGATTTGGGGCCATACAAATCAATTATTTGTCCCAGACTGTTGCATACAGGAGACCTCGATTTCTCCCCCGACGACCTTCAGTACCTGCCCAATGAAATGTTTTTTGTCATAAGAGACTATGACCATCTTTCCAACCATATCATCTTGTTCTGGAATGGTGGTGGAGGGTGCAGCTTTTTCAGAATTATAATCTAAGACTGAAGGTGATTCACATTCACAGGGAAGTACCATTCGATGGCAAAAACAGAACAGTTCTCTGTAGAAGATCTTGCCAGGGGTGTTTGTCGTCACTTGATGAATACCCAAAGTGCCTCTGACTACTGGCAAAGCACTTGGCACAGCCTCATCCACCCTGGCTATGTCAGCCTCTGACACCCAAAAGAATTTGACCTTAGAATTGGTTTGTTCCAGAAAGGAAAACAATTCTTCAGGAAGTTGGATATCACCATCTTGAAGCACAAATGCATCCGCATTCCTCTTAACTGATCAACCAACACCATCTGGCGCACCCTTTCCATGGGACCTCTCTGAGAAGTTCCACGTTACCTCCTTAATGCCTCGCAGAAAAGGCAAGATGCACATCAAATAGAAATGTTTTCTATTCCTATATTGTGTGAGTGGGCCATCACTCATAAAGTGCACTGTTGTAATTCCTGCATTTGACTGAACTTTGTCTAACACAGGCTTCAGATGTGCCCAAACTGCCCGCTCATCATGCTTAAGAGAGTCAGAAATGGTGGCATAGGCTTGTGAACCTTCTGACGTGTAGACCATGCATGTGTGGACAGTTGCTTGTCTTCGACTCCCCCCAAAATGAAAGTGCTGGACCTCAACATTTAATTTGCAGGCATAATTATCCGAGAAGTCCATGTGGACTACAGCCTCATGATGTTGGAGGCTGTTCTTGAGGGCCCTGCATTGTTCCACCTGATGTATCCAGGTGTACTGATGCTTTGCCAATCCATCAAGCCTTTCATTAAATGTCTTCAAGAGAGCCTCACATGTCCCTGTCACACTTCTCTTAACAAAATGCAAATATGTTTTTCCCTCTGAGCAGACCCTCTCCCTCTGCCATTGATCCCATGTAACTAGGCCAGTTTTGTTTGGTAGGGCTGGCTCGATTTCTGTGAAGCAACACTTTGCACAACCTCAACATACATGCTCTATTCTTCATATTGCACACAATGTGCGCAAGTGCATCAGAGATACTTTTACTGCCTACAAGGCTGCTCTGATGGAGTTTCTCGAGCAACAGCCTTACATTTTCATGGTCTAGGCAGGCCCAGGTGTTGCGGTCAATAGCTTTAGGCTCAGTAACATAAAATGGACGGAGGCGGACAAACTACCGGTATGGTATGGTCCGTACCTCTCCGGCCACTGCATTGTAATCCTTATGAAGCTCTTTTAGAGACTTCATAAGCACACGGTGCTGTTCTTTGACCTTACCTTTAGAGACAGTGTCCTTTTTTCCAGCCAAGAGACGACTGTTTTAATCTCGGGTAAGAAATTCCACCACACTTTGTCTTCTAATTGGCCCTTTCCTGAAAACCTTTGTTCTTGTTGGCATGTTCTTTTTTCTTGTTGTAGTGATTTTTGTATTCATCAACCTCCTGGCTTTACCCTAACCCTAAACTGACACAACTGACACATACTGACATTTCACTGGCACTTTCACAGTTATACCTTTCCCTCCACTTTGCTAGTCTCTCCTCTTTAGCTGCAGGATCTGCCCTGATCATTGCACGGAAACGTGCACCCCTCTCCGTATTGGTAAGAGGCATCTGTAAAAATGTTTTAAAAAATGTTAAAATGAGCAGAAATATATTATATACGTTAATATTAATTCAGAATAGTTGTAAAAACTATATATGTTGTAAAACCATTAAGAAATAACTAAGTATTTCAGTGAAATGCTCTATGTCATTTGGGATAACAGCATGTCATTTGGTAAAACCACTTGGAAAAGGTGAAATTACCTTAAATTTAGGAGCAACATTTTAAACTTACCTCCAACTTGGGTGGTCTTCATGACTTACTGTAAGTCATGAATTTTCAGTTCAAAATGGCTTCCAATCCTTGTTTTACCATATGACATTGGGGAAAATATACCTTTGCGGAACAATTTGTTTGAGATACTAATGCCATTTCTAAAAGGTCTATCCTACTGAGACTTCAATATGCTTATCTTTAGACTTGAGAAAATATGCCAAAAATATTTTTAATCATTTTAAATGCATTTGTCTGACATTTTACTACTTTAATAGTCCAAAAGTCACCCAATTTTGTATTTTTCACACAATTATGAAGAGTGAGGAGGACAAATGATGTGGAATTAAAGCATATATATAGTATTTTAACCCTATTTTATACAAATAGATAATATTTATTGCTCTTGGAAGTGTAAATCAGGGCGTGATGTCATTCACCCTTCTCCACAATTTCCTTCTATTTCTAAAAACAGTTTGTATTGTGAATAGCGTCAGTCACAGTGAACCCCCAAAGATCTACAACTCTGCTGTTCCGTTTGGCACTGTTGAGTGTTTTTGTGTCATTCAGCCCATAGTTTTGGTTTAACAGTCCAAAATGTGACTATAAGGAAACACTATATTGCTCTTTGTTCTGTTTTAACAGCTTTCTAAGGTGACAAAATGTTATTGTCTCATTTTTCCATCTTGGTCTAATGCTCCAGATAAAGTAATTCCTGCCAGTTTGCATTCCAGCTAAAGTAGTGCTTTGAGATGCTACACAGCCACAAAGCTGCTCTGAGGAAGAGGAGGCTACTGCAGGGGTGGTTAAGATATCCACAATAGTGACAGCAAGAGGGTTGCAATTGGAAATCATGTCAAGTGAGGTAAGCTGTGATCTTTGTGACCGAGAAGCTAGGTGTGCTACTAATATATTAGAAAGAGGGATACAAACAATCATAATAACTTTTCAACAAAGAAAAGTAGAAAAATAGTATATAGTTATAGTATTTTCAACAAAAAATGAATTGTAGTAGCCACACAATGATAACAGGGATAAGAAGTCAAATATACATTCACAAAAATGTGTATTTCTATTTTTCTTTTGACTCTCTCTCATGTTATAGGATAAATTACAGTGGTATGCAAAAGTTTGGGCACCCCTCTGAGATTTCATGACAATTTGCTTTTCCTTTATAATAGAAGATCACAGCAACAACATTTGTTTTCCTACAAAGATGTAGACGTTTTAGTGTTTTCCAGACCAAAATTCTTAGGGTAGCATTACATAGTTTTATCATAATAAAATAAAATGCAAAAAATGTGATGTGCAAAAGTTTGGGCACCCTTATAAATAGCATTCATTTCAACACCTGTACGGATTTATAGCTGACAGGTTGCTGCACAAAATTGCTTTGATTAGCTCATTAGACCTTCAATTACAAAGACAGGTGGAACCAATCATGAAAAAGGCTATTTAACATAGGTAATAGCTGGCTGTGCCTGGCCTAGGTTCTTTCTTAGGGAGTGGCAAGATGGGGACCTCAAAACAACTCTCCACTGACCTGAAAGCTAAGATAATCCAACATTATAAATTAGGAGAAGGGTACAAAAAATTATCTGACAGGTTTAAACTGTCTGTCTCCACAGTCAGAAACGTAGTTGTGAAATGGAAGGCCACAGGAACAGTCCGTGTGAAGGAAAGATGTGGTAGGCCGACAAAAATAGGGGAAAGGCACAGGCGAAGGATGGTGAAAATGGTCACAGAGAAGCCACAGACCACCTCCAGAGAACTACAACAACATCTGGCTGCTGATGGTGTAGTTGTTCACCGTTCCACAATCCAGCGTACTTTGCACCAGGAAGAGCTCATTGGAAGGGTGATGTGCAAAAAGCCTTTCCTGAGTGTTAATCACAAGAAGAGTCGCATGAGGTATGCAAAAGCACATCTGGACAAGCCAGAAGCATTTTGGAACAAAATACTGTGGTCAGATGAGACCAAGATTGAGTTATTTGGTCATAACATGAACAGGTATGCATGGCGAGAAAAACACACTGCATTCAATGAAAAGAACTTGTTGCCCACTGTAAAATTTGGTGGAGGATCTATCATGTTATGGGGCTGTGTGGCTAGCACAGGTACTGGAAAACTTGTTAAAGTTGAGGGCCACATGAATTCCTTACAGTACCAGGAGATTCTTGACAAGAATGTTCTAGAGTCAGTCACAAAGTTGAAGCTACGCCGGGGTTGGATTTTTCAGCAGGACAATGATCCTAAGCACCGATCAAAATCCACCAAGGAATTCATGCAGAAGCACAGGTACAATGTTCTGGAATGGCCATCCCAGTCCCCAGACCTTAACATCATTGAAAATGTATGGATTTATTTGAAGAAGGCTGTCCATGCACGGAGGCCAAGAAACCTGACTGAACTGGAGACGTTTTGTGTGGAAGAATGGGCCAAAATACCACCTGCCAGGCTTAAGGGACTTGTCTGTGGCTACAGGAGGCGTCTACAGGCCGTTATTGCAGCAAAAGGAGGCAATACTAAATATTAATGGAATTATTTCTTAGGGGTGCCCAAATTTATGCACATGCCTATTTTTGTTTGAATGCACATAAACATGTTTCTGTTTGACCAATAAAAGTTATTTCACTACTGAGATGTTTCTGTTACCATAAGGTATAACATATGTTAAAATGAAGTTGCTGCTTCAAAAGCTCAGCAAGTGACAAACTGATGCAGTGGTTTTCCTAAGGGGTGCCCAAACTTTTGCATACCACTGTAATTAATGTTGACTCAAACTAGAAGCTCACATTCACACTCTGGCCATAATATGTGACAATAAAGTCAAATATAGACAACACTTAATCTAAAATGAAGCATATTTGAACACAGATCTTTTTTGAGATCTGACCAACAGCTTTTTTTGTTTTTTAGGTCTGAGATTAAAGTTAGAATTCTCAGAAAAAGTCAGATTTCTGAGATTAAAGTCAGAATCCAGAACTCCACTAAAAAATCTTCCATACCAAACCAATTACGTTGGGAACATTGTATATGTTTTATTTGTATGTAAGTAAAAGTATGTGTTTTTTTACAAATACATTTAAAAGTGTAAAAACCTTGACTGCTTAAATTTGCATGGAGAATACACTGAAGCTCATGTATACGTTTGACCTCTGCCGCCTAAATTACTTAAATGAAAAAAAGAAAAAAAAAAGAATAAAACCATCTGTATGCTAAACAAAATTCATTATATCTCCCATGAAACATTTAGAATGTTTATGTGACCACCATGGGGTCGTGAAGGTCTGGATACATTTACTCTACACAAACATAGATGTATCAAACATACAACATAATATTGTGTATTCCAACTGTGTCCACGGTGTTGTTATTGCACAAACATTGATTTTGTTCAGCTTGGCAAGCAGAAGGAGTTTGGGCTGCATGTGGGCTTAGACACATTAGTTACAGTTTGGTAGTCATCTATTCTCTGATGCAAGATTAATCACATTCTTGTCTTGAATATTTGTCAAAAGAAAGCTAAATAGGACCAACTGATAAACTGATAGCATGAGGATGCAGCTGCCTGAGGAGAGTGTCGTTTCTGATTCCTGGTGCAATCTTAAAAAAAACAGCACCACAATGTCGGTTTTCAGTTAATATAAAGTAGAACGCTGTATTGTCTCACTCTGACCAATATGCAACTTTGCAGTCTGCACAATCTCTACAAAGGACTGGGGAATGTTACTCCGTCACAGGATTTGGTGTGCTTGTCAGTACAGTTGTAAAATGTATTTCTGTCACATCGCGGATATCTGCTGGCAGATAAACCCAAGCAAATAGGAGTCAGCTTAATGAAAGCAAAGCACATATGCCAGCGAGGTTCTGCCTTTCACAATTTAAAATCTTACTGGAAAGATAAGTCTCCTTTTTGTAGCAGGGATAAGCTGTGAACAGGGCTTTTCATCATTTAAAAAAAAAAAAAACCCAAAGACTGTGGAAACCAGGGTTGGGCATTCCAACAGCAAAAGTTTGCCTGCAGCACGTGTCACAGTTGTGTCTTTGTGGTGCTTATAATGAACAATACTGGTTCAAATAATGAGCTATTACACAAAGTGAGAGCCAGCTTCACACAGAACAGTATTACCTTCAGACAGCTGGTGCGTTTTATTAACTGCAAAGAACATTGGCGGTTGTAATCCTGCATAAATCTTGAAAAATGTAATTATGTTTTAGATAGAGATACCTGATAATGAACAGTGTTGGGAATGCTACAAATGACTTCTCAATGGAGAAGTTGAACACAAAGCTATACTAGGGAGAAATCTTTGGTTAACTCACACTACTTAACATATGTAAAATACTTTCTGAAATAATGATCAAATTGACAATAAAATAAGACTAATATACAGATCACTTCAGCATTATCATTTCTCTTCTTTTATAGGTATGTCTTTTGTTTAAATTATTATAATCATTTTTCTGTTGTATTTTAAAAACTACTGACAATTTTCTCTGTGTTGGTATTTAACAGACACTGGAATGGCTTCCATACATGTAGAGATAAAGATTTAAGAAAGATTTGGAGTGGTCTCTTAATTATTTTTTGTTGCTGTATAGTACAGAACGATTACATGTTAGCACGAATGAACACTCAGTTAAGTTTATTTCACAACAGCACACTTTTCATACATAGACTCAAATAATTAGGTAACCCATTAAAAAAATATGTAACCTAAACCTGATTGAGACCTGTTTGACCTACTTGAACAACAATGTTTTAATAGGCTTGTTTCCTTTATATACTCTTGGCTTGCAAAAACATTAGCAAAACTACTATCAACCCTGCTAATTTATCCCTTATGTTCTCAGAACTCTTCTGGGCCCCTGGTGACTTGAGTAAAAGTCACTTCCCTGTTTAGAGGCACAAAACAAAGAGGCACAGAGGGAAATGATTCATAGCTGACTTTACATCCTGTTGCAATATAAGTAGGATTCTAAAGATGCATTAATCCACTTCTACAGATGCCATGACAAAAGTTAGGACCCAGCTAAGGTCAAGGTGATTAAAAGTGTATCATATCAGAGAGATATCTAATTTAAACTATAAAACTTTTGACTTTCCTCAAGCAGCATCTTCAAATTGCTTTTGCTGCTCTATTTCACTTGGGTTTCCTTCAAGTTCTCTCAGAGATCAGAGGTTCTCTGTGAAATATTGTTTATGTACAACACAGTGACATAAACAACATAAACATGTTAAACTGTTTATATTCGCTGTGATCAGCATATAGCACACAGCGAAATATATTTAATCTAAAGTCAGCGTGAAAAGTCTCTATAAAGTATACGATCGTTCAGCAGTAAATGTCTTACTATATATTATCTATGCCGTTGCTCCTTGTCTAATGTTATAATTCTAAATGTCTTATTCCTATTTCTGCTTTACTGTACATGCTCAGACTGTGGACAATACATTTCTATCTCGAGGACAAATAACAATATCTATCTATCTATCTATCTATCTATCTATCTATCTATCTATCTATCTATCTATCTATCTATCTATCTATCTATCTATCTATCTATCTATCTATCTATCTATCTATCTATCTATCTATCTATCTATCTATCTATCTATCTATCTATCTATCTATCATCTATCCATCCATCCATCTATCTATCAGTGGCGGTTGGTGAAAAATATTGTAGGTGGGGCTGTTTGAGCGGGGGGTCTGGGAATTTAGAATTTTTTAGATGTGATTTCCTGCATTCTGGTGCATTTTAGGGTGACCAGCTGCAGATCCCGAATCAGTCACAATGATAAATTATCTAACACACAGTCTCTGTCACCCTCTCTCACTCATTCACTGACTCAATTACTCACTCACTCATTCACTCACTCACACATACACACCATGTTTCACACATATTCGCCATTAAAATAGTGAACTCAATAACTGTATGTAACTGTATGTTTGCTTTATTTTGCTTTGCTTGTTTTGTTGTTTCTAAGTTCTGAGCTGGATTACTGTGTTTCATACTAGTTTAAATGTTAAAATCATCTGTCTTCTCACACTTGGTGTTCACTTATCTGGACACGGAGCATAATAAACATGCAACTTGATCATTATCATCACCTGTGTTGCTGCCTGTTTTAAAACTGAGCAGCGCATCAACAGCTCACAATGTTTCATTTTTAATTTAATGGCATACATAAAATAGCGAACAACAAATATGAATATGTGTGAAACATTTAAATGTACCTCAAAATATGTCGATTCCTGTCCACCTCCTCGTTGTGCCTTCTTATGGAAATGCAGTGTCCCTCATCTAGCTGTGTGGTTATACTAATTCGACCTAGCATGGCTAGCTTCACACAGTTGTCCATATGCACTCTTGCCCGTTCATGTTTCTTAATGCGTTCTGACATTTGTCTCAAGTCTGTCACCCCTGTCTGTGTCCACAAACTATCACAAGCACTTGTTTTAATAAGTAAGCAAGGGAAGCAAAAGATTGCATTGTCCTAACCACAGATTCTTAGCCAAGCCTTTCGATCGAACCAACCTCTCACAAAGCTTCTCTTGTAGGTTTTCTCCTTTTCTCGTGCATGTTGGGTTATATATTCACTTCTGGCTTGTCTGGTCCGAGTTCTTTTGCAATTAGTTGTTCTTTTTTCGAAGGGATACAGGTGTAGAGATTTACTGGATTTGGGTCTAGCTGAACTAGGCCTACATTAGTGCTACTAATACATCGCCATGATGCTCCTCTCTGAGGTAAATGTCCGTAACGTGCAGTCGGGCACTGCTCTAAACTTGGTACCACGTGCGATATTTTCAGAGCCCCCAAACCATAAAATTGACAACGCTGATTGGCGAAATATGTACTTTTTTGCGTAGCAACCGGGGAACCATTGACTTAAATTCCAGCACTGTAGTGCTGAGCAAACTGGAGCCCAGGGAAGACAGCTACCAAAATGATAAACGTTGAATGTGAATGTGAATGCAAATATCATTCTGGAGAGTTCTAAACGCCATTCTAAAGTAAAATCATTATTAGCATGTAATGAATACAGATTATTTTTCAAAATGAGAAAGTTTATTAAAAAAATTAATTAACAGGCTGGCAGGTCGGTGGGAGGTCGGCGCCCTAGCGGCCCTCTATGGGCGAGCCCCGGCTGTTATCTCTCTATATTATGTGTATATATGTATATATATATATATATATATAAGCCACATATATATATAGGCTAAGGTCCTGCTAAGGACAGGATAGCAGTCATTTAGAGCACATATGTCCATAGGGACTTGGCTGGGAACTGGAAGGTGAAGTCCCACAAAGACTAAGTGCTACCGAGGTGTCCAAGGTACCATTCCCTACACTGCTCCCCAGGCAACATACATACGATACATATGTTCCTAACACTAGGATGGGTCAAATGCAGAATCTCAACTTTCCCTCTGTGGGACAATTAAGGATTACTTTTTCCTCTTCAAACATTGAATGAAATCACAGCAGCGAAAAACCATAATAACAAGCTCCAACTGGTTAATTAGCTACTTTTGAGGCACATATTGAGGCATATATCAAACATCCGCATAAATGTCATGTTTTTTTTCTTCAACATCATATAATTCAAGGTTCCTCAATAGATTAGTTACAAGACATACATTTTTATAAAAATAACACAGACAAAAAAAAAAAAAAAAAATAGTGCAAGCTCAGGTATTTAAAAGTCTTATGGCCTGTGGAATGAAACTGCTTTTGAGTCTGCTGGTTTTGGTCCTGATGCTGCATTACCACCTGCCAGACGGCAGCAGACAGAACAGTTTGTTGCTGGGGTGATGGGGGTCTTTGATAATCCTGTGGGCTTTCTTCCTGAGCCGCTGGGAGTAGAGGTCCTCCATTGATCGCATCTCTGTCCTGGTAATGTTCTGTGCAGTTTTCACCACCCTCTTTAGAGACTTACAGTTGAGGGTGGTGAAACTGCCGTACCAGGCCGTGATGCGGCCGTTCAGGATGCTCTCTATTTATATGAATGTAAGATATAATACAATAATGATTAGATCAAAAGTGTTGCTGACAGTTTGTATGCACAGTAAAACATAGCCGTTAGATTTCACATGGGATCTTAGTTTGTTTATATGTATTTTCAGTCCGTGTTTATTTTCACCAGCAGAACACTTAATTACTTGTTATTTTCAATATGAATGACTCTTGAGGATAAGACGAAAATGTAAGAAAAATAAACAAATGAATCAATTTCAAATAATTAACAGACAGACATAAAATATGATGAACTGAAAAGAAAGATGAAAACACAGGATACAAATGGTAAGATATATTTCTATCCCTTTATATATACAAGCAATATCCTTGCTTATATAACTTGTGGCAGCCCTCTGTCAAAATGTGGCAGTGAATAACCTCAGAAGATACACAAGCATATCAAGGTAAAATGTGATGTGAGGTTTGAGCTGATGGATTTTAGATCCTGGAGTGTTATCTTTCTTCAATATATTTTTCGGTTTAGTCCTCTCTCCTGTGGATGTACATTTCTCTGAGATCAGTAGGTAAACATAAAACACCAAATATAGTAACATGACTGGGATTCAATTTTGGTAGTGTCAAAACCACAGAAAGATAGGTAGGTGTTTGGTGTGGGTAATATTTTTGAGGAGGCAAGAATGACATACGTGTACCTCCTGATTATCATTTACAAGAAAAGTTCAACCTTTTAAAATTGGGGCATTCAATACATTGTGATGAAAAAAACACATACCTCTTTTCTTCTTTTAAATATGCTATATGCTTTATTTGAACAATATATTTTAGAGCAATATCTATACAAAACTTGTCTGTCAAATGTTTTGCTCAAAATACCAAAAAATCACCCATTGTAGCATGACTCATACCCCTCTATTTCAGCCCTATTCCTGAAGTGCTGATTCTGTGACTGCCGCTTTACATTTGAGCTGAGCTAAAGCTGGCCACGCCCATTTGGAGCTTCATGCAGCTCTCTATCCTTCGTGAAAGTTTTCTACCGGGAGAATATACTTAGCGTTTAAATGCTACCGAGATTAAACGCTGTATTACGTTCCAAACCACATCAAGCATTATCTCTGAAATACTTATTTTCTCAGTGTTTACCACTAGAGCAGCGACATTATATGTATTATATATACAACCATTCTAATTCCCTCCTGCACACATCCTGCTGAACACACAGACACATAGAGGTGCTGCGGAGGGGATTCAGCTCGCGACTGTATATTGCGGACGATGGGTTGGGACGTGTCCCATGGGCGGGACGTTGCCAGGAGTTCAATGTAAAGCCAGCCAACATTTCGGTTATGACATCCGAAGCAAATCTGGATCAGTTGGTTTGTACCCCCCTTTTTTAGAGATGTGGGTAAGAGGGAAAAGAGAGAGGGTTGTAGCCTTTTTTCTGACACTTTATGAGTCTCCTTACAGACCGGGGACACATATTTATTTATAAAAGACATCAAAAAGTGCATTTTGCATAATAGGGGACCTTTACATTTCAGCAATACCTAAATAAAAACTTCTATGATTTACTTATGAAAGAGTTGCTTCAACTGCTCTGGAGGAACTTGGGTCATGTCTGACAATGCAGGTGATGCGTACAGGTTTAGATAGATAGAATCGGAGGATGAAACCCTCTTTATTAGTCACATGCATGCACACAGCAGAGCACACAGTGAAATTTGACCTCTGCATTTAACCCATCCTAGTACTAGGAGCAGTGGGCAGCTATTGTGCAGCGCACGTGGAGCAATGGGGAGGGGGGATTGGAGGTGTCCGGTGCCTTGCTCAAGGGCACCACAGCAGGGCCTAGGAGGTGAACTGAGACCTCTCCAAGTAGCAGTCCACTTTCCATATTTCAAGTCTGTTCGGGGACTTGAACTGGCAACCCTACGATTCCCAGTCTAAGCCCCTACTGACTGAGCCACTGCTGGATTTTTCATTGGAATGAAAGTTAGTGTGAATGTGAATGTGAATTGTAAAAGAGTTTCACAGATTTGTTTTTGTAATGCCTTAACCCTTTTGCTGAATGAATCTGAACCTTCCATAGAAATATACCTCTTTCTGTTCCTCATCTTCCTTATACCCTTTGTAAGGAGCAGAGAGAATTTTCAGAGCATGGCCAGCAGATTGGCTCAATTTGAACCTGATGGTATTATGTTTGTCCGTCATCAAATGGGCATAGTCGAGTGTGTGGTAAGGTAAAAGAAAGAAACTCCAAATACTGCAAAATGATATGCTATGCAAAGGAAATGGTTTGTTTTTCATTGAGACAAAAAAGCTATCTGGGTCACACGCGGCACTTCAGAATATCACAACTGTCCTTTCACTGTTGATGTTTAAAAACAAATAAAATACAATGCATTAATAGTAAATCATCTGCAGGAGTGCAGGAGATGTGTATGCATGCAAATAAGAAAATAAATAGCTGTATCTTCTGTCATCTGGAAGAAGCTCACATTACTCAGAGCTACCAGAGCTCCTGTCAAATCTCTGAGTAATTCCAAGTGCAAGCAAACACTTCTGAATGTCAACCAAAAATGACTATTATTGTCAACATTTATTGCTGTAGTTGTAACAATGGACACTCAATCTACCAACTCTTGAAACTTAAGATAAATGTTTTTAAATTATGTGGATCTTTGTTTAGCAATGTGTGTGTTTTTGTATTGCTAGTTACAGGGCATGTATTCAGATGTTCAGCCCAGACTGAAATCTAGCAACCATGTTGAACATATCTCTTTTCTCAAGGAACATTTGTAAAATGAGTAAAACCACATAAAGGCCTTGGCAGAATAGCATGTGTGCAAGTTAGTTAGTGCGAGTGGGGGTCCCATTTAGAAAAAACATTGCTGTAATTAGTGTTACGTCTCGTCAAAATATACTCTGCTGCTTTAGCAATTGTTTTGTCAATGTAACACAGCTACTGAAATGTTGATGAAACTCAATGGAAAATGGGGAAGAGATAACCTTGTGACACACATACAAACACATCATGGTCAATGGTAACAGATTATATCATGCAAACTTTGTGTTATGATGCCAATATTAACTTGTATGAAGTCAGACTGCCTGAACATTTCTGAGGGATATTCCTTCCCATCGCGAATGATTTTAAACTTCAAAAAACAGCTGCCCTGAGCAGTTAAAAATCAGGGAAAATACAGGATCAAAGTGATATTAAAAAGATGCTTCATTAATGAAGGCATATCTCCATACTATGTTATTCATCAAAGAGTGTGGTAATCTAGTTTGATCATGAAACTATTTCTGATGGTAAAGCAGTGCCTGCAATTATTGCATATGCATGGGATCACTTTGGAGCAAGTGGCACTTCCCTCATGTAAGTATCTCTTCTTTCATGAAAATTTCACCAGCATTTGATAAGAGAGCTACCAAATCCTGGTTAATCCAACAACAAACATGTTCCCATGTCTAGTTTTAACATTTGTAATGTATGCATTATTGTATCGGCTGTATTCTGTTTAACTACTACTCTACTACACTGTTGTAATGTTTGAGTTCCATAAAAGCCCTTCTAGGGACAAGTGTTGCAAACCAGCATTCGCTATAAACACTATGATACTTGCATCGGATAGCTGTTTTCAGTCTGTCAATGTATATTGTATCTGCCGCTTCCAAATAAACGATAAATAAAATAAATAAATAAAATGAGGCAGAGAGTGAAAGCTCTGTGCTTTATTGATTCTGTCAGAAGTGTCTGTATGCAAATGAATCTGTCAGATAATCTCTAAAGTCAACTCCTGATATTTAAGCCTCCTGACAGTACCTCACCCTTCCTACCAGCCACTTTTAAAACCTTCCGTTTTACTATGTACACGATGCTGCACTCAAGAACTTAGTGGCTTTTACCCATATTTTCAGGTCTTATCTTGGAGTTTTGTGTTAAAAAGACTTGACATAAATTGGTGTTTGTACCTCTTTGAAGGGTTCTTAACACACTGTGGTGTTAAAAGAGGCTCTTAAGGTTATTGAATCCAGTTTTTACCCCGATAGCTGTCACATACAAGTATACAAAGGTCAAAATGTAGACAAATAAAAATGTCCATATTGATGTTTGTTAAACACATTTCTTCTTGACTTTTCTGTCCAAAAAAGAAACAATTAAATAAAAACAGCTGATGTGAATGTTTGAAAAATGATGTTTTTTACAAAATTATGAAAGGTACAAGTTTAAAATTATCTTTACACTTTAAAAGAGGAATTATTTGTGTTGAGCCAGATGAGAAAGCAAACTTTAAATTCTGTGTGCAATGACAATGCACAAAGTTACAGGGAATAACTCACTCCGAGGGCACTTTAAGAAAATGAAACCGCTCGAAGCTACGAGCGTAAACCAGCATGAGGTCTGTCACCCCTCTGAATACTGTGAGGGTCGGTTGAAACGCAACATAATGTACGCTGAAAGATTTTTAAAAATTGTATTGCGACCCTGATTATAAGCATAAAGCATGTAAAAATATGTTCAATAGAGAAATTGCGTCACCAACAGGCGATTCACCGTAGGCCAATATTCATGTCACACACATAATGCACACACATGTGCAGTCACACACATGCAGACACACAAAGTATGTGTTGGTTTTCCTCTTGAGACAGCTAATAGAGGGTTTTAGAAAGTGAGAGTCACATCCCCCTCTCTGGTCCCTCTTCATCACTCACAGCCCTCTCCTACCAGACAGCATTTATGGTCTGTGTTTAAATGATGCAGTTCCTGCACCTAGCATACTGATGTAACATCACCCTCTGTTTTTTATGGAAGCACGATCTTGAAAGTCAGCAGCCAAGTCAACACCGGGTCACTGCACAGTAATTTATTTAACGTTGTTAAAGATAGGATTTCTGAGTATTTGTCTGAGTCCTTGAATATCCCTTTAAGTTACATGAGGACCTTATATCTCTTGATTTAAGGTTCTGCAACAGATATCTGCACCTCTTCCAAATGGCAGCATCAGTCAGTAATGGGATAGTGAATTTAAAAGGATGCACTCTCAAGGTATGCATTTGAATACTTTTCAAGAATTTGTTTGGTTAATCCCTGTTTCAGAATTAAGAAGATGGCTGAGAATGATTGTTTGTGGACTGCTTGTTTCTATAGGAAATATCTCTTTTAACACCAAATATCCACAACTACTGGCCAGATCACCAGTTTTCTTGATTAAAATTATGTAAGATTGCTAGATTAAAAAGCCATTGATGCAGTAAATAGTTAATGTCACAGTCTTTCAGGTTTTACCATTTGGCATTGTAATAAATTCTGAGCTGTTACAGTTTATCAATCTTTTACATCCCTGGTTGACTCGAGAAGGGGTTAACTTTATGTGCGGGTGAACTGGGAACGTCTGGAGGAATCCCAAGTCCAGGAGGCCTTCAACTCACACCTCCGGGCGTAGCTTTTCAGGCATCCTTGTGGAGGTTGGGGACATTGAACCAGAGTGAGCGGTGTTCAAAGCTTCCATTGCCGAAGCTGCGGCGGGGAGCTGTGGTCTCAAGGTCTTAGGTGCCTCAAGGGGAGGTAACCCTCGAACCTCCTGTTGGACACCGGTGGTCAGGGAAGCCATCCGACTGAAGAAGGAGGCCTTTCGGGATATGTTATCCCTGTGTACTCCTGACGCACCTGCAAGGTATCGACAGGCCTGAAGGGCAGCAACCGTGGCCGCGGCAAAGCAGCGGGTGTGGGAGAACGGAGAAGCCATGGAGAAGGACTTTCGGTTGGCACCAAAGTTGTTCTGGAAAACCGTGCGACACCTCAGGAGGGGGAAGCAGGCAACCATCCAAGCTGTGTACAGTAAGGATGGGACGCTGTTGACCTCAACTGATAGTGTGTTAGGGCGGTGGAAGGAACACTTTGAGGAACTCTTGAATCCGACAACTCCGCCCTCTATGTTAGAGGCGGAGCTGGAGTATGAAGGGGGATCAATTCCAATCTCACGGGGGGGAAGTCACTGAGGTAGTTAAACAGCTCCACAGTGGCAAAGCCCCGGGGGTGGATGAGATCCGCCCAGAAATGCTGAAGGCTCTGGGTGTTGAGGGACTGTCATAGTTGACACGTCTCATCAACATTGCGTGGAAGTCGGAAACAGTACCGAAGGAGTGGCAGACCGGGGTGGTGGTTACTCTTTTCAAAAGGGGGATCAGAGGGTGTGTGCCAATTACAGAGGTATCACATTACTCAGCCTCCCCGGGAAAGTTTACTCTAAGGTGCTGGAAAGGAGGGTCCGGCCGATTGTCGAACCTCAGATTGAAGAGGAACAATGCGATTTTCGTCCTTGTCGTGGAACGACGGACCAGCTTTTCACTCTTGCAAGGATCCTGGAGGGGGACTGAGAGTACGCTCATCCGGTCTACATGTGCTTTGTGGATTTCGAGAAGGCATATGACCGGGTTCCCAGGGAGATACTGTGGGAGGAGCTGCGGGAGTATGGGGTGAGGGGGTCTCTACTCAGGGCCATCCAATCTCTGTACTCTCAAAGCGAGAGCTCTGTCCGGGTCCTCGGTAGCACGTCGGACCGATTTCCGGTGAGGGTTGGCCTCCGCCAGGGCTGAGCTTTGCCACCAATCCTGTTTGTGATATTCATGGACAGGATTTCGAGGCGTAGTCGTGGGGGAGGGGGTCTACAGTTTGGTGGGCTAGGGATTGCACCACTGCTTTTTGCAGATGATGTGGTCCTAATGGCCGAAAGAACGAGATCGCGGATACAAGCGGCCGAAATGGGATTTCTCCGCAGGGTGGCTGGCATCTCCCTTAGGGATAAAGCGAGAAGTTCCGTCATCCAGGAGGGACTCGGAGTAGAACCGCTGCTCCTTGGCGTTGAAAGGAGCCAGTTGAGGTGTTTCGGTTCGGGCACCTAGTGAGGATGCCACCTGGGTGCCTCCCTAGGGATGTGTTCCAGGCACGTCCAGCTGGGAAGAGACCGAGGAGTAGACCTAGGACCAGGTGGAGTGATTATATCTCTTCGCTGGCCTGGGAGCGCCTTGGAATCCCCCAGTCAGAGCTGGTTGATGTGGCCAGGGAAAGGAAAGTTTGGGGCTCTCTGCTGGAGCTGTTACCTCCGCGACCCTGACGGAAAAGTGGGAGAAGATGGATGGATGGATGGATGGATGGATGGACTCGAGAAGGGCAGGGGGGGGCATTAAAAAGTGCCTTTTAGGGTGCCCATCCAGTGGAGAAGTGATGCAGTGCCCTGTATTTAGGCCTTCCAGTGGTAAACGTGATTCAGTGCTCCTCCACTTAGTAAAATAAGTTAAAGTAAATCAACTGAAGCATGATGCATTGTTAGAAAACGTTCCATGACCCGGTGCTCCACTGCAATGCAGCTTAAGTCGTTTTTAGAGTTTTTCACACCTGCCCTTCAGACAGCCGGAGGACCCACTGTTGATTAAATGTTATTTAATAATGTTATTTAGCCATTCAGTATTTCAGTAAAAAATAAATAAAGAATGTTTTAACTGCATGAAATAGCAAGGCCAACAAAGAGCAGCTTCATTAATTGCTCTTTTTGTTCTCTAACCAATATTTTGTATCTTGCAGCAAGATTTCCTGAGTTTCCTTTTCTTTTGATTACATTTAATACAAATTACTTAATTAAAAAAAAACGTCTCTGCCCCTCATTTAATGAACCTATGTGTCCTGTATACTTGTTTGTCCATTACCTGGGGTGCAAGGTGGCATTGTCCTTTTATCCCCTTTATTTTAGGGATCCAATTTAATGTAAATAATATTTAAACAGACCGCCCCACCACACTATCCCTACTTCCCTAATTCCAAACCACACCCTACCCACTCCCACTTTGTGATGGAGTGTTGTGTTGATGGAGAATGTTTCTTAGTTGCTTGGTTTTCGCAAAACAGTCCCTTTAAATATACACAACTATATAATTAAATTCACATGTTGACCATTTTCTGCACAAGACATGGGTACTAAATAAACTTTCCTGGCCGGTCTTACTGTATATATTCCTAAGTAAAAAAAACGAGGTAACATCTGTATGACGATATTTAATGTATATCTTCTTTTAAGCAATTTACCAGTAGCCTAAATGTTTACAGGAACTGTTTGTACACAGCGCGTTTCATGACAGGGACACACAGCGTTTAGTCCGGTCAGGTAGTGCAGCAGGTGAAGTCAGGATCGATGCAGACTCACTGTTGGAGGGCTTGATAACCCACTACCCCGCCGCACTTGTTCGTTTGGAACGGTACTTTATGTGGCGGAGACTTCGCATGAACGGAATGGTAGTGTGTGGTTTGGAATTTGGCCATAGTATTGAAAAACCTTGGTTGAACACACTCCCGTTTCCTCTTCAACTTATGGACTATAAAGTTGTTGCTTTAACTGGCTTCCCCAAAGGAAAAAACACAAACTAACACTGTATTACACTCAAACAATGCAAACTTTTACGTGTACAAGTGATACCAACATGCCTTAAAAATATCTGTGAAATGTGACAGCAATGCAACACTCCAGCTACATTCCTGAAAGTCACATCAGTTGGAATAAATCAGTGGACGCTGATAGCAGATTGGATACTGTTTGCTTACAAAATAACTAATTGTATACATGAGTGAAAGTGATTAAAATGACGGCCTTCCTGGAGAAGAGACAGGGTCTTGTTTTGAAAAGTCTAACTCTGTAACAGAAATCAAAGCGCTCTATAAAGTTATGTTTTCCAACAAATATTTAAATTGTATTTATCTGATAATTTGATCTAAAATAGTATCTCAGAAGTCTGACTACATGTAATATATATGGATAAAAATGGTTTAACCCAACTAACTCTCTTATTTTCTTTAACAAATCATTAAACACATTGTTGCTTCTTATACCTAAGATAATACTGATGAGTTGCAGTCATTTAATTTAGTGTAGCTACAGGATTGTTTGTACAACCTACCCAACAAGGGACTTTTTAATGGATGGTGGATGGCCTGGTGTCTACACTGCATTTTGCACTTCAGTATTCGTGCCTCCAGCTGGTCGACTGGTACATTTTAATGCCAGTGGGTGCACTTGATCCTTGTGCAACATACATAGAGTATGCCTGAAAAGCTAGGAATAGACACAAACAGCATGTAAACGCATTATCCAGTGTGTTTTCCCTTGATCTTGATTTTTTCCATAATGTTTGAAGAAAAAAAAAAAACATGTAATGGCATAACAAGGAGTTCTCTCTTTTTTTCTGTTAATGGTAGACAAAAGCCCGCTGAGAGTTTATGTGAGGCTCGGATTTAACTTGTAAATAAGTTATGCAATGTATCACGTGGCTCAGCAGTTACATCAGAGGCCATAAATAAGACAAGAAGAGATGAGATGTTTCTGCTTTGGCAGCTGGGAAGGCCTTGATAGGCGTTCAAAGCCACAACGGGTGAGTAACTATCAATGAGATATATGCACCTAATGTATATTTAAAGCTCTGTGTTTTTCCTTTACACGGTATATTAAGTATACATGTGTTTTTTACAAGACCACAATGAGTAATAATGTATCTAAAATCGACATCAGCACCTGCCAAATGTGTCTGAAAAGTCATTGTTTTAATAATTGACATTACGTGTGAATATCAAACATTTTGGCAGGACACTTTTAAAAAACCTTGCTACAGTTAAAAAGGATTAAGGACTATCCAAATTTGGCCAAAAATGTCAGTTCACATTTCAAATGATGACACAATAAACTGTTATGTAACCTAAAAAGGTTTTCAGGTTACAGATTATGAGCTTAGATATCTTTGCTCCCATTGTTGCTAGTGTCATCAGTGAGTTGTGCTAAATGTGGATTCACTTTTTTTCCACACAGGAATAACTCTTAGGTAATTACATTTCTTGTTATTCCACTAAAAGTCTGACTTCTATAAATAAAAATAATAGCGAAGAACAGACAGAATAGGTGGCAATTATATAACCTCAAATTATAAGGAATAGGAGGGATTTACATCATACAATCACACATGAAGGGTTTTTAATCTACTTTGCTGTTTCTTGAATTAATGTAATTCAATTTAACAAAAAATGTTACCCTAAATTACCTTAATATAAGGGATGTACTATAATAGCATTACCGCCAGTTATGAGAAGCGGGGATGATGCCTTTTTGCTTATTTGGAAAAGAAAAAAAGGTGAATTGAGGGCATGCAAATCTATTTTTTCTGCTTTCAGGACTGATTCCTGCACACTGTAGTTTCCATCATTAGGCTGACTATAAACCCCTTGTGCTGCTAATTCACACACACACACAAGCCATGTGCCAGATGATCCTCCTTAGCACCTACTGAGAACATCTATGTGATTTGAATGACTCAGACTATGCCTGGACAGAATTAGAACATATAACAATAAAACTAACCAGTAAAAGCTGTTGCCTTAGAGATTGGATCGACAGTGAATAGCTTTGCAGTGCTTTATATTCAGTTAGAGACTTTCATTCAGCACCATACGACTCATGGGTCAAATGGGAATACAGACAGAAAGACAGACAGGTCCTATATCACAACCGTAACTAAAAGGAGGTAACTGGCTCAAGATTGCTCCAACATAGGCAGAGGCTGTACTGGAAACAGCTAAGCACTAACACAAATACTCAAGAGGCAAAACAAACTGCCTAGCTATATATCAAGCATTCTGGCTAAAGAGAAAATGTTTGTGTTTGCCATTTTTATGGCACACAAGAACCAGAAATATCCTTTTCTCAGTGCTGAAGGGACATCAATTACTGATGATACGTATCACCTGTCACTTATCGATCTCAGGGTCATTGACTGAAGGACAGAGGAACAAAGAGGCACAAATAACAAGCTGAGAGAAGCACTAACTGGCTGCAACCAAAAGTGACACACACCTGGGCAATAAGATAACAAGCAGCAGCTGGGTGAACTCTGAATTCCACCTGGAACTAGGCTATTGCTTGACATACACAAAGGACCTACTGTATGTCAATGAAAAGACAGGTGTGACATCAATGTTTGATGCAGAGGACCCTTTTTTCATTTACAAACTCAAAGTTGATTGATGTAATCCTCTTCAGTTATGACATTCATCATCATGGCTGAAAAGGGTCAAAGGAGTGTGAATCAATACCGGGAGGCCATATTGGCTAAATGCAACATATGGGATCTAGAAGGGGGACACATAATCCATATGGGGATATAAATTACAATAGATCTTTTTGGGATTGCAGAGCATTATTCTTTCACTGAGAAAATATTAAAATCAGTTAATCAATAGTTGTTTTTTTCCTTACCTTACTCAGAAATCTATTTCCACATATCAGGAACATTTATATATATTGTTTTATTCTATTATCCTAATATAAAAGGCACAATGCATTTTGTGCAAGGTGCAAGCGCATGCAAAATGCTCTCAAAGAATCCTGGCCTAAAAGCACATATTTCTTGCACATCATTTAACATTTTCAACTTGTGCTCAAGTGTTTTTACATCAATTTATTCTGGCCTTGGGGAATTCTCATCCATGTGTAACATGGTGTTAATGCCAGGTTGGAACCTATGTACTTAGAGCTTTTCACTTGGTTATCTGGTCATGCAAGATGCAGGATAATGCAATTGTGCCGCTTTTTAAATTCACTTTGCATTCTGACTGTACACACATTAAAGTTGTTTTACCTTTTTTTACCTAGTAAATATGACTTACAGGTATTTTGCTGGCAAATAGTGGTGATGCATGTCTGGTCTCCATCTCAATGCTTTCCTTAAACTTGGAAATGCCGTGTTTGTTGACAAGTTAAGATAGTCTGTACAATTTCTATTGCTCTGCATCCTTACTTGATAGTATCAACGTTAGTCTGTTTCCACTGTGGGAACATTTCCAGGGGCCTGGAACCATTTGAGAACCGTAGACACGTTGCCTGTGTTCTGATCATAAGATTCAGGGAGGATATGCATTTTACCTTGCCAAAGTTCCCTAATGCCGCAAAGAGTAAAATAATTCTTCGAATGAGTTTGCATTGCTAAAAATAACCTGTGGGTCCCACACAGATCTAAATATCTAGATATACAAAATGTGTATATCTTCATGAGTACAATGAGCAAGCACTTAGGGCCACCAGAACAACAATAAGGAAAAGGACAGCCATGATGTTTACTATAAAACAGCCATTTAAACATTGTTTAGCCTAGGTAAATAAAAGGATCAGCAATATCAGTTTTTGTTGTTAGCGCAGGAGTTAACCTCAATAACCCACACAGCAAATGTAAAGTAGATCAGCCAGCAAGAACATTTAATATATTAATAATAATATAATATACACACATACAAGGACATTGCTCATTCTGATATGATGTCCCGTATATATTTTATTCTGAAAAACACAAACACAAGTGCGCAAAAGGAACTAGTTTCTACTTTAGTTGCTGGAGCTGTGCGCTCCCTATTGTTTGATACCCTTATAACCCTATTATTAATGGAATATAATTATTTATTTACATTGAACCTGACCTTAAAATATGCAAAGAGACACAGCTCTCTGACTGTGATAAATCAACAAGTCTGTAACCCTATAATACAAAATTCCATCCTTGAATCACTTTCTGCTTTTTATTGTCTCCTCCTAGTGTGAAAATGCAGTAAAGAGCCAGGGCAGATTATTCTCCAAGTTACTTTGTGGATGGACTCGCTGTTAACTACCTACCATACCATACATGCGTATTTGCTTTCAGAATTGAAGATTAAATCAGAGTTTTTCCTTTTTTTAATTTATTATTCAGACTCAATTGCTTTATAACATCAAGGCAGAGTTTAAAAAGCCTGCCCTGGGGTATTGCCATCAAACGTATGTCCGGCTGAGGAAGGAATAAGGTTCCACATACAGTGGTGTTGTCCTTTGTTCGAAAGTACAAGACTTTGTCACTGATGTTTTCATGGCCACCTCTGAGATCCTTGGCATATTCTCCTATAGCCATTTCTTATTATTCAGAGAGTCACAGAATCTATAACGGCTTCAAAGATCTAAAGGACAGCTTTTATGTAACACCACATTACTAAGAGTAAATTAATACTGATATTTTACAAACAGAAGTAAGTGCATATGAAGTTTTTCCTCTTCACTTCAAACATATTCCAGCGAAGATCATCAAGATTCCCTTTAACCTTGTAGTCGATATCTGGCAACATCCTATCAATTACCTTCAAACTGAAATCCATCATTGAATTTTACTCTGCCAAATAGGATATATGGTCCCTTCTGTGTGTTCTGGGTCTCTTTGTTGGATGTGCCATGGAAGCCTCCTTACAATGCGACTGAACCACTCAAGCTGGTTCCTTTCAACATGAAGGAGGCCCAGTTTTACTCTTTTAATCAGGTTTAGATGCTTACCCTGTGAAGGTCATATCTAAACTGTTAATACATAAATTAACTTGCATCCTTGACAGTTCCCATGATTCCTTGATTTGATAGTGAATTCATGCTTTAAAAACAAACATACTATCACAAAATACTGTAGTTTGCTGAAGATTACATCACGAAGAACCACATCATACTCCAACAAGAAGCAGATTGAGACCTTCGTTACAGGTTGTCTTGGTCTGGTATGCACCAGATTTAAACAGCCTAAATGGATATTACAAAATGGGAACAATTCATTTAAACCGAACCAAAAAGGTAAGTATGAGCATACAGTAAGATGGATGGAGAGAGAAAAGGGTCAGGTTATTACTTTTTGCTGTAACGCAGTAATATAATGCATTACTTCTGAAATTTGGGTAATATAATAATTAATTAATTGTAATATTTGTGCAGGTAGAATAGTAACTCAGTAAGCCTGTTTACTATTGGTTTGGAGGGCTACAGAAACAGATTCACAATGCAGAGCTGCAGGCTCGGAGAAAAGAAAAGAAAAAGACAGGAGTGTGCACAGGCCAAAGCAACAGAAGGTAACTTTCTCTCCGGCTGCATGCTACTCGAACCCCGAGAAGTTAAGAGTCATAGCAGAGTGTTGAAGATATGCAACCTCTGTCTGTGGAATCGCCGGCTTTTAGAAAGCTTGTCAGCCAAATCCCCGTTAACACACCAATGACAAGGTGAGCTAACATTGCCATAGAGACTTGTTCTTATACATCAGGTTACTGCAGAGGCCCCACTAACATGTTAACACACATTACACACACGGAGGATATACATGCTCAAGCAATGATGATATACATGCACAAACAACCACACACATGCAGGAGAGGCTGCCAGGTACCCGGCGCCAGCAAGCGGATTCAGGGTTCGGTGCCTTGCTCAAGGGCACCTCAGGAGGAGAACTGGCAACTCTCCAGCTACCAGCTCACTCCATTTTTTTTGGTCCAATCGTGAACCGGCGACCCTTTGGACCCCAGTCCAAGCCCATACAGACTTAGCCACTGCCGCTCTTTGACGCTACATTATCATGTATTATCGGTCCTAATCTGTGGAATGACCTCCCATTGCACATTAGACAAGCCCCTTCACTGCCCATTTTTAAAACTCGTCTTAAAACCCATTTCTATTCCTTGGCTTTTAACCCAGCATGAGACTCTGTTTCTGTATGTGTTTCATTGGTCTTGTTGTTTTGATATTGTTATTTGTTTTTTATTGTTGTTTTTACATTGTTTTTGTGTTTTGCACTACGTGTTTTTATCCATGTGCAGCACTTTGTTTCAGCTGCCACTGTTTTTAAAGGGCTTTTTAAATACAGTTGATTGATTGATTGATTATTGTGTGCTTAATTATGTAAAAATTCCAATGAATGTTAGATTAATTACGTGAATGAAGGTAATATGAGAGAATTATTACGGAAGATTACGTAGCCAAATACGTCATGGATCCACCTCCATTTGTATCAGCCAATAGAAGAGACGGAGATATGCCCATGTGACAACAGGGGGCCAACAGGATCCGGCCCCCGCTGCTAACCAATGAGTGACAACGAGACCGGAAAAAACCTTAGAGTAGAAAAAAATTGGAAAAGTGTGAGATCGGCCC
Source organism: Eleginops maclovinus (assembly GCF_036324505.1). NCBI lineage: Eukaryota > Metazoa > Chordata > Actinopteri > Perciformes > Eleginopidae > Eleginops > Eleginops maclovinus. Next base: position 8,835,471 of record NC_086369.1, on the reverse strand, counting down.
TTCTTCCTACGACCTGTAGACAATTAACCACTCGAAAGTGGACTGTGGACCAGTTAAATAGAAGAAGACCTCAGCCGAGTGTCCACTGTAAATTTATCATATCATTTGTGTTAATAAATCCTGTAAAATTTAGATAGTGATGGCGAGATGAAGCCTTATGAAGCTTTCCAGCAAATTGGTTCACTAAAAGGTTCATCTCATAAGGCTTCATGTGCACACAACACATAAACAGGTGTAAAACATATTAATAATAAAATCAATGCATTAATATAGTATCTTGTTATATCTATATATAAATAGATGTACATGGCTGCTGCCTTCTATAAAGACAGAAGAAAAAATTGTTTAACTTGCCAGAGGGCAGTGAATATGCTCGTGCGACTTAGCAGAAGGCAGTGAATATGCTTGTGTGACTTAGCAGAGGGCAGTGAATATGCTCGTGTGACTTAGCAGAGGGCAGTGAATATGCTCATGTGACTTAGCAGAGGGCAGTGAATATGCTCATGTGACTTAGCAGAGGGCAGTGAATATGCTCGTGTGACTTAGCAGAGGGCAGTGAATATGCTCGTGTGACTTAGCAGAGGGCAGTGAATATGCTCATGTGACTTAGCAGAGGGCAGTGAATATGCTCGTGTGACTTAGCAGAGGGCAGTGAATATGCTTGTGTGACTTAGCAGAGGGCAGTGAATATGCTCGTGTGACTTAGCAGAGGGCAGTGAATATGCTCATGTGACTTAGCAGAGGGCAGTGAATATGCTCGTGTGACTTAGCAGAGGGCAGTGAATATGCGTGTGATACATTGAAACACTTAATTTGTTTTTGTTCAGAAACAAATGATTTTTCCACAGGCGATTTCTCCTTTTGGAGACAACTTCTCCCGCCTTTGAAAATACCCTTTCACACGGGACTGAGGAAGCAGGTTTGCACAAAAAGGAGACTGCAAGTTTATACAAGTGTGGGTAGACATGTTTTTGTCTCTGCCAGTAGTCTAGAGGGTCCTCAAAGAGTCCGATATTTGGTTCTGACAGGTACCGCTGGAGTTCGACTGTGGCATCTGCTGTTGCATTCTTTTTCTTCCTGGACAGCATTACACTCTGATCCAAATACTGCCAGAGTTTGTTTCCTGAAAAGTAGACAAAGAGAGTGTCAGTGGATGTAGTAATTACTTCAAATTGCTTTAAAATTAATAAAATTATCTGGGGTTTCTTGTTGAGCAGATTGAGATGTTGATGGTTGGTCTAGAGGCTGCACTGCTTCAGGTAATCTGATCAATGCACCACATTCTGTGACAAGCCTTTTTGTGGCTACTGCAACTTTTAGGGGGTTAAAAAATCCGATCAGTTTGAACCTGGGGTCCAGAAGTGTTGCCAATGACATGATGCTCATTGATTTGAGCGTGTGGAGCCTCCTTTACTAGCTGCCTTATCAGATGTCCTCCCATTTCTTTGCCCACTGCTACTGCAGTTTTTTTCCATCTCCTCCTGCAGCATTTGCTCCAGCATTTTCAGCAGCGACACAACCTTAGAACCAGAAACCTTTTTCTCCTCCGAAACCTCAATGGTGGCATCCTTGAATGAGGACAGAAGAGAGAAGCACCCACTTATAGTGGTGAACTCAACAGAGGTCAGTGTAGTGATTTATGTATTCAAACTCGCTAATGCCGCCCCAACTGGTTCTATGAGGTCAACCAGACGTTGCAGCATGTGGAATGTGCTGTTCCAGTGTGTCTCCACCTCCTGCAGGACCTTCAATGTGGGCCTTCCAAATTGCTGTTGCACTGATACAAGCTTCTCCTTAAAGATGAATTTAATTCTGAAAGTAGCATTAACATAAACATAGCATTATTACTATTCAGTAGTGAGAAAGGTCAAAGAACATACCGTAGCAAGGGTGCTGCTCCTGAATTACCCCACCGAATATCACACAGCACAGGGGTCATGTGAAGAGATTTCTTCACTACCAGGTTGAGTGTATGTGCGATACATATTGCAGGACGTAGCCTTAATTGTTTGCCACAGGAAATCATGTTTGGTGCACCATCTGTCACAAGGCAAGTGACCTTGTATTTGATTCCCCATTCCCCCATGAGGGAAGCTTTCACTCTTGCCAGGTTTTCAGCAGTGTGTGTCTGGGGGAACTGTTGCACTCCTAACAACACAGAATTAAGACGTGTGTTATCGTCAACAAAGTGGAGGGTTACAGCCAGATCCATCCATGTTGATGGACGCCCACATGTCAGAGGTCAGGCTCACTGCAGACACCTTCTGCATCTCAGCTATGGCATTGTTCCTTTCTAGAATATACTTTCCCTACACCATAGCCTTAATAGCCTAAAAGAGGAAAAATCACTGGTTACCGGTAATTGTCAAATGCCATGAAAAAATAAACAATTTTGCTTTATACATGAAGTCTTACATACCTGCCGTGTGGGGATAATATGGTTTGGATCCAATTTGACAACAAAGGCCCTAAACCCCACATCCTCCACAAAACTGAATGGTTTCAAGGTTTCAAGGTTTTATTTGTCATATGCACAGCATATACAACGTATATGTTGGCAATGAAAATCTTATATCCCATGATCCTCCAACAACTCAACATACATGGTGCAAATAAGATAAATAAAATAGTGCAAAAAGAGAGAAACATATATAACATATATAACAACAATACAGATTTAAGGATGTGAAATATATACATATGTGGAATACATTGAAAGTATTTAAATACTTTACACTGTTGAATGAAGAGGTATGGACAGATGCATATATTATGTATAACAGATGTATATGGCAGATATGTATAATATATAGATATGTGTATTATAAACAGATATTTATGGCAGATGTGTATAATATATAAATATATACAGTGGGGCAAAAAAGTATTTAGTCAGCCACCAATTGTGCAAGTTCTCCCATTTAAAAAGATGAGAGATGCCTGTAATTTTTATCATAGGTACACTTCAACTATGAGAGACAAAATGAGAAAAAACAATCCAGGAAATCACATTGTAGGATTTTTAATGAATTAATTGGTAAATTCCTCGGTAAAATAAGTATTTGGTCACCTACAAACAAGCAAGATTTCTGGCTCTCACAGACCTGTAACTTCTTCTTTAAGAGGCTCCTCTGTCCTCCACTCGTTACCTGTATTAATGGCACCTTTTTGAACTCGTTATCAGTATAAAAGACACCTGTCCACAACCTCAAACAGTCATACTCCAAACTCCACTATGGCCAAGACCAAAGAGCTGTCAAAGGAGACCAGAGACAACATTGTAGACCTGCACCAGGCTGGGAAAACTGAATCTGCAATAGGTAAGCAGCTTGGTGTGAAGAACTCAACTATGGGAGCAATTATTAGAAAATGGAAGACATACAAGACCACTGCTAATCTCCCTCGATCTGGGGCTCCACGCAAGATCTCACCCCGTGGGGTCAAAATGATCACAAGAATGGTGAGCAAAAATCCCAGAACCACACGGGGGACCTAGTGAATGACCTGCAGAGAGCTGGGACCAAAGTAACAGAGGCTACCATCAGTAAAACACTACGCCGCCAGGGACTTAAATCCTGCAGTTCCAGACGTGTCCCCCTGCTTAAGCCAGTACATGTCCAGGCCCGTCTGAAGTTTGCTAGAGGGCATTTGGATGATCCAGAAGAGGATTGGGAGAATGTCATATGGTCAGATGAAACAAAAATAGAACTTTTTGGTAAAAACTCAACTGGTCGAGTTTGGAGGAGAAAGAATGCAGAGTTGCATCCAAAGAACACCATACCTACTGTGAAGCATGGGGGTGGAAACATCATGCTTTGGGGCTGTTTTTCTGCAAAGGGACCAGGACGACTGATCCGTGTAAAGGAAAGAATGAATGGGGCCATGTATCGTGAGATTTTGAGTGAAAACCTCCTTCCATCAGCAAGGGCACTGAAGATGAAGCGTGGCTGGGTCTTTCAGCATGACAATGATCCCAAACACACCGCCAGGGCAACGAAGGAGTGGCTTCGTAAGAAGCATTTCAAGGTCCTGGAGTGGCCTAGCCAGTCTCCAGATCTCAACCCCATAGAAAATCTTTGGAGGGAGTTGAAAGTCTGTGTTGCCCAGCGACAGCCCCAAAACATCACTGCTTTAGAGGAGATCTGCATGGAGGAATGGGCCAAAATACCAGCAACAGTGTGTGAAAACCTTGTGAAGACTTACAGAAAACGTTTGACCTCTGTCATTGCCAACAAAGGGTATATAACAAAGTATTGAGATGAACTTTTGTTATTGACCAAATACTTATTTTCCACAATAATTTGAAAAAAATTCTTTAAAAATCCTACAATGTGATTTTCTACAGGCCTCTCTCATCTTTTTAAATGGGAGAACTTGCACAATTGGTGGCTGACTAAATACTTTTTTGCCCCACTGTATATGTATGTGTGTACTATAAACAGATGTGAGTAGACATTAACAGAGGTCAGGAGTTCAGCAGTCTTATAGCCTGTAGTATAAAACTGTCTCTGAGTCTGATGGTCTTGGTCCGGATGCTGCGGTACCGTCTGCCAGACGGCAGCAGACAGAACAGATTGTTGCTGGGGTGATGGGGGTCCTTTAATATCGTACCGGCCTTCTTCCTACACCGCTGGGTGTAGAGGTCCTCCATGGATGGCAGCTCCGTCCTGGTGATGTGCTGAGCAGTTTTCACCACACTCTCTTACGGTTGAGGGCGGTGCAACTGCCATACCAGGCGGTGATGCAGCCAGTCAGGATACTCTCGATGGTGCACCTATAGAAGTGGCAGAGCATCCTGGAGTCCATGTTGAACTTCCGCAGCCTGCGGAGGAAGAAGAGCCGCTGTCGAGCCGTCTTGGATATGACCCTGGTGTGATGTGTCCATGTCAGGTCCTCACTGATGTTTACCCCGAGGAACCTAAAGCTGCTGACTCTCTCCACAGGAGTCCCGTCGATGGTGATGGGTGTGCGTGCCTCTCTCTGCCTCTTCCTGTAGTCCACAATCAGCTCCTTTGTTTTGCTGACGTTGAGATGGAGGTTGTTGTCCTGGCACCAAGATGTCAGGGCTCTGACCTCTTCTCTGTACGCCATCTCGTCGCCGTCTGTGATCAGGCCGATGACAGTTGTGTCATCAGCAAACTTGATAATGGTGTTGGAGCTGTGTGTGGCCATGCAGTCGTGCGTGAACAGGGAGTAGAGGAGAGGGCTGAGCACACAACCCTGAGTGGCTCTGGTGTTGAGGGTCAAGGTGGACGATGTGATGTTCCCCATCCTCAGTGCCTGGGATCTGCCCATTAGGAAGCTCATGATCCAGTCACAGAGGGCGCTGTTGAGCCAAAGGTCCCTGAGCTTAATGATGAGCTTGGAGGGCACAATGGTGTTGAATGCTGAACTGTAGTCAATGAACAGCATTCTCACATAAGTGTTCCTCTGGTCCAGGTGGGAGAGGGCAGTGTGGAGGGTGAGGGAGATGGCATCATCCGTGGACCTGTTTGCTCTGTAGGCAAACTGCAGGGGGTCCAGTGAGTCAGGGAGGGAGGAGGTGATAAAAGTGTTGACTAACTGCACAAAGCACTTCATGATGATGGAGGTGAGTGTAACTGGGCGGTAGTCATTGAGGCAGATGGGTTTTGTCTTTTTGGGGACAGGGACAATGATGGGCTCTTTAAAACATGTGGGGACTACAGACTGGAGCAGTGACCTATTGAAAATGTCTGTGAACACATCTGCCAGCTGAACTGCACACACCTTGAGAGCTCGGCCAGGGATGCCATCAGGTCCAGGAGCCCTGTGTGTGTTGATCCTTTTCAGAGATCTACACACATCTGCACTGGTTAAAACCAGTGAGCAGGGATCCTGGACCTGATCCTTCTGTGCCTCCACAGCTGAGGGCTTCTCAAAGCGTGCATAAAATGTGTTCAGTTCATCTGGGAGAGATGCAGACACTTCCTCAGCACCACTCGTTGTCCTTTTGTAGTTTGTTATTGTTTTTAGTCCAGACCACATATTTCTGGCGTTGGAGCCCTTGTAGTTCCACTCCACCTTGTCCCTGTATTGTCTTTTCGCACTGCTAATAGCTCTCCGGAGTGCATTCCTGTACTCATCCAAATCACCGCCGCTGTGCGCGCTGGCCCGTGCTTTAAGTTAAGCTCGGACCTCGCCGTTTATCCAGGGCTTCTCATTTGGGAATGTCCGTACAGTAATCCGCGGCACGATGTCATAGATGCATTTGCCGATGTAGCAAATGACTGCGTCAGTGTGTGTGTTTATGTCACCCTCCTCAAACACACACCACTCCGTGCTGCCAAAGCAGTGGCGGAGAGCAGAGTCAGACTGCTCGGACCAACGCTGCACTGGCCTCGTCACAGGTCGGTCCCTCTTTAATCTCTGCCGGTAAACGGGGAGCAGAAGAAGAGATATGTGGTCTGACTTGCCGAAGGGGGGGGCGGGGGAGGGCTTTATATCCATGCCGGAAAGGAGTGTAAACATGGTCCAGTGTATTTCCACCGCGCGTGGGGCAGCTGACGTGCTGATAATATTTCGGCAGGACTTTTTTCATTTTGGCTCTGTTAAAATCCCCGGCCACAATAAATGCGGCCTCTGGCCGAGAAGTCTCTGTCCTGTCGATAATCCCATACAGCTCCTCCAGCGCTGTGTTGTTGTCAGCGTGCGGCGGAACATACACTGCTGTTAGAACAACCGATGTGAACTCCCTCGGCAGATAAAAAGGCCGGCATCCGATCATGATGTGCTCTAGTCTGGGAGAACAGTCCGAAGAAATGATTTCCACATCTGAGCACCACTTGTTGTTAATCATGAAGCACACACCTCCTCCCCTGCTCTTCCCTGAGTTTATTGTCCGGTCCTGGCGATGAATGGAGAATCCGTGTGGAGCAATGGCGGCGTCTGGTATCGTGGGGTCGAGCCAAGTCTCCGTGAAAACCAAAACATTACAGGTCTTAATGTCCCGTTGAAATGCCACCCTGCTACGGGGTTCGTCCAGCTTATTATCCAGGGATTGGACATTTGCCAGAAGTAAACTCGGTAAAGGAGGCCTGTTTTCACGTTTCTTCAGCCTGACCAGGACCCCGGCCCGGGAACCTCGTCGTCTCTTCCTCCTGCACTCCACAGGTAGAGCTCCAGCAGGTAAACACAGAGACTCTCCATTGTTTGCAGGTCGTCATGGATTATTGCTGTCCACCAGCGACCTGATGTGTAAAAGTTGTTCTCTATCATATTGGATGATAGGGCTCGCTTGGGCGGTTTGCATGTTGCAAAAAAAAAGGTAAAAACAACCAACAAAGTAAAACAATAAAAACACTAAGATGTGGAGTTGGTGAGGAGCTCGAGACACGGCAGCCATCCTCGGCGCCATCTTGATTTCAAACTGTGTATCTTTCACAATCATGTTGACCAAGGCCTCATCCAGATCTTGTTTTCCGGTAGCTGGGGGGAAACAGGGAAGCTGTGTTAACAATGAGTGTCTTTTAACTTTCTTTTATTGGCATGATAAAGAGAAGTTCTCATGGTTAAATTATGAAGTATATTATTCCAAAATAATAAATGACAAACCTTAACAGGTCCACCTCTATTTCCCTCCTTGATTTCATGTATGGCCCGATAATGCCTTGGATGAAGTATTATTATTGTAACTCGATTCCTTGGAGCACAATAAACACTTCACCTTTGAATGAAATAGAAAAGGTAATAAAATAAACCATACAAAATCTAACATAATATTTCTGTTGCAATGAACTACATGCAACCTACCTTATTGGGAGAAATCAGATCAAAGTGTTCCCACACAGGGGAAGTCCTTCTCTTCTTTGCTGGCTGCATCCTAACGAGTAGTAGTAGTAGCAAAAATATCGTATGACAAAAACTACCAAACGAAAAAAGGTTCACCTCTATCAACAAGGTTCACAGATCTTGAATCGTATCCCATGGGGTTTTTATCTGTCAGAAGCTCGCGCCAAGATCTAGAATCGCTTCCTGAAGCAGTCACGTGGTATCGAAAGGCAGCGAGGCTTAGTTTGTCATCAATGACGTCACTGGCCCAAAACCATACAAGCCTCGATACAAGCTTCACAAAAAACTTCTGGATGAGGAGCACCAATAAAATGACAATAGACCTATTATGTTATGTCAGAGTTAAATTTAAGTAATGTGAATCTGGTTTTGTTTGCGGAATGCCTCAATTTTAGATAGCAGTACCTATCAAATTCTTAGTGGTACTGTTATGGTGTACCTGCAAACTTAACATTTTTTGAAGAGCAGACATACTGAACCCTTAACCCTGGTTCAACTGGACATTTCTCTAGGCTTTTTGAATACACTGTACGAAGGTCAATTTGTTTAGAACATTCAAAAATGCAAGTGCTAAGAGAGATGAGTGAAATGTAAAAATATTTTATTGAAATTTGAAGAAAATAAACAGAAAAATAAAGCAAGTGAAAAGAGAAAAGAAGACAGTGAGTGAAAACAAAAAAAAGAGAGAAACCAAAGAGAGGCTGCTTTTTGGGACCTTGATGACCTTGGCAGGTCAAAGTGGTAACGATTGATGCCTCTTCACAACTTTCCTTCCCATTAGTGCTGTAATGAGAGAGAGCACATCACCTGTGTCACCGTAGGGCTGATGCTGCCTCCACATCCATCCCACAACAATAGGTGACCTGCATTATCAAGGAAGCAATCTCTAATAGTTGTGTCTGCTTTAAGGATGTAACACAGAGGACAATAGCTCTTATTTTTGTTCTCATCAAATGGCAGTCTTTCATGATGAAATCCTGACATCTTGTTGGCAACAAGACAAAATACAGTACAACTAAAAATATAACATCACCAGGGACATCACAGTGATAGGCCCAGTGGAACTAACTATCAAGCAACCCAACATGAAAAGTGCCTGGAGTAAAAGAAACCCTTCTCAGACAACAATATTACCCCAAAAAAATCTATAGAAAAAAGTTCTAAATTAAACCATCCCAACTGCCCTACTCTGCAGTTATCCTGAGCACTTCTAAGCATTTTAGTGTATGTTATCCCTAAGAAGAATTCCCTTTATTTATCCCTGAGGGGAAATTTGGTTGTTCACTCTGGTGATGGGCATTCTGGCTTTTTTCAGAGATTCGACTCTTTAGGGTCGGCTCCCTTAGAAGAGCCAGATCCCAAACAGGTCTCAGTTTCAAGCATTATTTCTGAAACACTTCTCAGTGTTTACCACTAGAACAGAGACATGATATGTATTATATACAACAACTCTAAGTCCCCCCTGCAGACATCCTGCTGAACACACACACACACACACACACACACACACACACACACACACACACACACACACACACACACACACACACACACACACACACAGAGGTGCTGCAGAGGGGATTTAGCTCACGACTGTATATGGGGGACGATAGGTTGGGACGTGTCATAAGTTCAATATAAAGCCAGCCCACATTTCGGTTATGTCGTCATAATCGAAGAAAATCTGGATCAGCTGGTGTGTGCCCCATTTTTAGAGATTTGGGTAAGGAGGAAAAGAGAGATGGTTGTATTTTCTGACACTTTGTAAGTCTGAAAACGTGTTTGCTGCTATTCACACAGCAAAATAAAAGGCTGAATGTCGTCCCACACAGAGGACACAAATGAATTGCTGGGTCTGAGGAACAAGTCTTTTCAACTTTCATATGTTCGAATAATGATCTCCTGCTGTCACTCAAGGCTTCAGCTGTTTCGGCTGAAATGTGTTTTTTAGCTCTTTTGTTGTTTTTGCTGCCACTGTTCACTGCCACAGGCCTGTGTGCATTGTGTATCCACAGCAGCGATGTCAATTTGAGGATAATTGTGAGCTTCTCACCAAAATATGTGTACAAACAAATTTAAATATCTCCCAAACCACACTGTTTAATTTCAGTCAGTGACTTCAAACAGAAAACTGAGTCCATTGACACAATGAATAGGTAACTGTATCGAATATATTGCTGACAGGATAGGCAAAAATGCAGCTGCAGCTTGTGGAAAAATGAAACTTGGGGAAGAGAGGCTGTCGACATTCATTAGTCTCAATCCATGAAGTGAAATGTTGATGCGAGACCATATATTTATTCATGTATTGATTTTTAAAATGTTTTTCATAAAGATACAACCAGAACTGAAAACTGAATGTTTCCACATTTATGCAAATGATTGCAGCAAAAGCCTACTAAACAGATAGAAAACGACTTGTGAAAAATTGGTTAGAGTTGTTGCCTCTTTCATATGTAATGCAAGTGCGCAGTGTGCAAAGTTCAATTATGAATTATTAAACACACTTACTGAATTAAGGAAAGAAAATCATTATTCGTTTTTAGCAACATTTATTTAAGAAAAGAAAGAGCTGTGATCATTGAGTTGTTGTGATGACTTATGTTGATATTTAGAATGAAAAATGACCACCTGCTTCTTTGTCAATGTACTGTATGTTGCATTAAAGAGGTTTTAAGGTATAAAAACAGTTCAAAATAGAAGGAAACAAAAGGAAAAGCTGTATGATACTGGATATGCAGTTTTTTGTTGTATTTCTCTTATTGTTTTCCAATAAGATGAAAAGATAAACTAAGCAAGCTAAACTAAACTTCTTTTTTTTTAAAAGCTCACAAAAGCCTGAAAATGATTTGCTCCTGTGGGGATTGTCCACAGTATTAAGTATGTAAGTAGCTTTGGATAAAAGCGTCTAAAAAATGACATGTAATTTAATGTTACTTAAAATGCTCAGTAGTTTCCTATTAACTATTACCTATTAACCTATTATCAGCTCACTGCAGTTATCGGCAAGCAGAATAAACCACAACTTGTGCACCTGTCTTGTGAGCTTTCAGACAGTGCATGAGTTATCGAGTAAATTCAGCTTTAGTGTGTGTGTTCATGGTTGAGAGAAAAAAAAAATTGGTTGAAAATGTGGAAAGTAAAAGAAGTGCTAATATGATTAATAGCTAATAAATAATGATGGAATGACTTTTAAAACACCAAGAGAAACTAATTTAGAGTATATGAAACTGATTTATTGCAAGTATATGAGTCATTGTAAGTAATTAAATATCTGTAAGAGGTAAGTTTTCTGGGACAGAATGTCCAAATAAATAATTAAAACTAGGAAAAGATTACATCATGTTTGATTGGCTGTGTTGATGCAGACACTCCATTATTAATATGTGAATCACTAGAGTAAATGTTTTCAAACAGATTAGGATACATTCACAATAAAACAATGTAGACTGCTTTATGAAAATATGAAAAGGCCCCTTTTCCTCTGGTGTTATAACTTCATATACGGGCTTCAAACAAGTCTCTCTGATCTTTCTATCTGCCTCACTTCACTTAGCCCATCCAGTGAAAGAAACAGTGAATTAAACCTTCCCAAAAGGTGATGAAACTGTCCTCTTTGAACAGCTTCAACCTTACTTATTTCTAAGAAAGGTAATTTTTCTTTAACAATTTCTGCTCTTCAATCCTGCCGCCCATTTTCCAAGGCCAATCATTCTTGAAGAGCAGAAAGTAGGAATGTTTTAGCTTGAAAATGTTCATGTGCAAAACTTTGATCACAGAGGTTGTGATCAAAGTTTTAAATGCATTTTACTGAAAGTAATCATCAACTGCTTTATCAGATTCAAACTATTTTGAGGGTTTATGTTTTAAGTTTAGTAACATTGCACTGCTGTCCATTTTAAGACATTAAACAGTTATTCAATTCAACAGTTTAACTTGTTTTAAGATATTTTAAAACAAGCTTCCTACAGCCATGATCTTTATTTGTTTTGATGAAGGGCTTATTGTTGTAAGATTTAGATGAGAGAGTTGGAATATTTGTATACTGTATATCAAGTACATATTTTTAGGTATTTTTCAAATAATATATACAGTATTATCCTAGCTTATGCATAATGATATACAAAATGTGTATAATGTATATAAATACAATACTATTCATTTATTTTCCTTAGTGTTAAGCTGTTTTAGCACCATGAATTGATAGACATCATCTCAGCCACTGCTATTTTGAGGCAATATATTTGTTATTAATTTTATTCTGAGTTATAAATGTGATATTCCGGTTAGCGGTTTGCTGTGCAATATTCTAAAAAGAAAATCAATAACTTCCCACCAAAAGGGACCACTTCATATCTGTATAAAGTGGTGGTTGGTTAAATAGTTGTAATTACGTTTTTTCGATGAACTGTCTACATATGTCCACAGTGGCAGTATATTTCCCTAGCTTTAGGTTTTGGTGACTCATTTCCCTGTTTGTCTCTCCCTCCCGACAGTTAGCAGTCTGTATTGGGTGTTGTTTTTCATTAGCAATTTCTCTGCTAAAGAGCTGCCGCTCTGAGTGGCATACAAACCAAAGAAGGCCACTGAGCAAAGACACGGTGTTGTTTGAAATCCTCTCTAACCTAACTCAGTGTTTATACTGACACCAAAACAAATTTTAGTTAAATCTGACTTTTATTGCAATCTCTTTTTAATAGCTGATGCCCAGTGAAAATAAGTGTTCTTTTGTAGCTGTGTTATGGCTCAAAAATAATGTTTAAAAAATAAAAAGAGAAACAGGGTGAAAATATTCCAATATACAAGACCATTTAGACGTAATTTTGTATAATTTGCAATTACATTTGGCAAGTAAAAATTGTGTCCGGCAGAAGCATCTGTGGGCTTCATTGGGCTGTTACTGCCATACTTTAAATCCTATCACAATTACAGGGAGCCTTTACTATGTGTCCTATGTGTAATGTCTTATGTAAAACTACTGTTTATGTCTTATTTACAAACCTTAAAGCAACTTGTCTGGTATTCACCGTCTGACAATTTGCAATGATTTGAATTCCTGCTAGTAATAATCCATCTGAGGTGTGCTCAGGCACAAATGTAGTTGCCACATCTGAACTCTTTGTTCACTAGCCAAATACAACATGTAAGATAGATGTGATATGATAGATCCATTCTATGTCTCCTCAAAGTGTGCTTGTGAACGTGGGGAGCAGGTAAACTTGATTGCAAAGTGGTTATAGTCGTGTCGTAGACTTCTATGTTTTTAGTGGTGTCAAATAACTACATTTCATCCTGCATGGATCACGATTTGTGGCACAAAATGTCATGGCAATCTATTGGTTTAAATGAAACACAAAAGTTAACAAATTATGGCACTAGAGGAAGATTTGTCATTAGGGTTCATCTTCTGCTGACCATGAATGTTTGTAAAAAAAAAAAGTCATGGAAATTTATACATTGGATATTTCCTGCTGGAACAGTCACTCGACAGCCAGACCGATTAACCATCCTGCCCTAGAGCCATGTCGCTTTCATAGGTTAAAAGCTTCCCTTCAACTGCCTGTGATAACTACTATCAGGATCGTTTCCTCTAATATGACGAGCTAAATCATTACTATTTATACTATTTACTCCTTTTTTGAACAGTGTTAAATCAGGCCTAGTAAATGCACCGCATCTCACCATCTGTAAATTGCATTGCCGCAGTTAACATGCGGTGTGTGTGTGTGTGTGTGTGTGTGTGTGTGTGTGTGTGTGTGTGTGTGTGTGTGTGTGTGTGTGTGTGTGTGTGTGTGTGTGTGTGTGTGTGTGTGTGTGTGTGTGTGTGTGTGTGTGTGTGTGTGTGTGTGTGTGTGTGTGTGTGTGTGCCATAACAGTGAAGGTAAACATATTAGGCAGCTCCTGTGTCAGATCGCAAAGCATGGAGTTCGGCGTGATTATGCCGGCCCTGCAGTCTTCCTAGACAGAGTCTAAATTGGATGTGGCAACAAGAATCAGAGGGAGCCATAGGAGTGGACAGATTAACTTTCCAGGGAATAACACTGTCATGCACACATGGCTTGTTGCATTCTCTCTCTGATAACATAGTGGTGGCATTAAGACATCTCATCACTGACACCTTTGGACTTAGAAAATAAAAGGTTGGATTAAAAAAAGGCATGACTGTCTCCTCATCCCCTTCTTTTGTCCTTTATTAGTACAATTTGTAAAACAATTGGTGAGCTAAAGGTCTCTCCTCTGCTAATAGACGGTTGCAACAGGCTGCTAGAAGCCATACAGAAAATGTATGCAAATAATCCTTTAATTGGGACCACAGAGCCATGCTTGATTGTTAATTGTTGTTAAAGTCCTTGAGTAAGCCAGCCACCATGGCTAAAAGGTGTATCGCTGTAGGTAGACATCACAATGTTATTTTATCTTTTATTATCAAAAATAGACATTTTACATTGTATCACGAATACATAAATATGTAAAACCCAAAACAAAGACACACATTCAAATCATAACAGTTTCATAATCATGAAAGCAGGGAAAAACAGATAAAACATAAAATAAGAACTAATATAGTAAACTACTATATACAAAAACACATAATTCCAGGCATATAATTTAGCCATTAAACAATAACACCTCAAACAAATTAACAAAGCAACATGAAAAAATCAATTGTCCTTTTTCCACACAGAAATATTGTCTCTTATTGTCCCTTTTCAAAAATTAATCCACACGACTCCCTCCTCGTCCAGCTCAACTAAAGTGCTGCCATCAATAAAATCTCTCCAAAAAAGGTATTTTTCTATGTGTAGGTTTACACAAGGTTTATATCCCTTTTTACAGTCCTTTTCAGAATGTCCCAAACAGAACACAATGTCTTAGTATTAGAGGGATGGCTTATTTTCAATGGACTGAGTTTGAGTACTGGCTATGTGCTTTGATTACCTTCTGTGTTATCTACCAGTAACGCCCTTACCTCTTGAAGGAGCACTCTGAAGGAGTCATTATACTTCAAAGTCAAACCTATATTCGTATTAGGGAGCTTCATTGGTTATCTCTGTGATTTTCTAAAATTGTCAATTGACAATAACACCAGGGTTAGGCTTGGTTCACATTTAAACCTTACCTGGAAAATTGGTACTCTAATTCACACCAATTGCAGCCTGTTGCAACAGCTCTCTTGATACTTCCCTTTTTTTTCTTATTTTCTTTTACTCTTTGAATTTTAAGATTTGTAAGTTAGGTTGCTTTCACCTGCTGGAATAGGCCAGCACAATGGTCTGGTCTAGAGGTGGAGTACTGTTTCTTAATCACAGATTGTGAACTGTTCACAAAAAACTAGTGTAATGATATTAATGGCCTCTCTTGTTGCATTGAATTGCATTTCTAAATTACTTTCTGTAAGGACAGCATTTTATCCTCCAAAACGATTGACTCCTTACTTAAGAATAGTGGCTCAATAAAGACATTAAATGGCCTCTCCAAAAACTAAAAGAGGCCTTCAAGGCAAAGAATCAAATGGATTCAAAGCTGTCCAAATGTTGCTAAATGGGGAACTGTACAATGCCAATCAAGACACAAAAGTAAAGTACAAGAATAAGGTTCAGAAATATCCCTTTGTTCAAAGCATCATTGATATTATGAGGCATTTGAATTTCCTGACTCCAGTAACTGACCAAAGATGGCAGGGAGCCATCTAAGCTTTACAAAATGACATGAGAAACCCATGACTGACTGGGTGGTTTTCCTATAGTTAATGCACTGAACCCAGACCATCTCAAGGGTAGCTGCTCAGTAGATGACCCTGACTAGTGACCTGCCCTCCTCAACAAGAGGGCAGGAAAAGAGAGAGTTCTCTATCTAGAATCAATAGAATGTCAAATCGAGTTAGTTGCTGGACTGAACCGAAAATGACTGAACAGGCCTTACTTTGTACAATATTGAGGAATCTACACAACTACATTGTATACACATTTATTTTTTTACTTGATCCCCTTCAAAAGTATCGACCAAATGTCACAAACTTAATGAGGGCTTGACACCATAGTTTCAAAAAATGAGGGATCAATCCAATTATCATTTAAATCTCAACCCCTGCAGCCTTTGTTGTACCAAGGCAAGGCTCACAGAGTTATCTAAAGGTGCAAGTGGACAATGAAATGGAAAACTCATTTACTTTTAAGCACTGTGTAGCTTCCTCTTGCAGAAAATGAATATGTCATTAGCCTGGTTAACCCCAGAAGTAAATTGTTTTAAATCCAGCCTGTGTTGTATGCATTATGTAAAGAAGTCCTGGATCTGAACTGGACCATTACTTTAAAGCATGAAGTCTACTCTACAATTAATTTGAAATGATTGTTCATAGAGAACAAAGACAATCTAATTTATTTTTGATTTACACGTCTTATCGATTTCATGCTTGCATGACTAACCTGGCTCGGGAAAAAAAACCCTCAGTTCTTAGAAATTAATTATACTCTCTGGGATTTGCAACATTCTACGTTGTTCTTTAAATGTCTATGGAAAATCCCAAAAATGAAAAGCTCTTTTCAAAGCAAATCAAATTTAATGAATGTGTGCTGATCCACTGAGATACTGCAAATTGTAACAAAATAAAGCTATATGTTGAATGTTATAGAAAAAGAGAAGTAAAGACTGTCTGCAATGCATTTACTTCTCGATGTTTCCCAATATACTGTGTCAAGTAAACCCTTAGATACAAACGTGGGTAAAAAATTACAGTTTCATAGAATGTGTTGCAAATTTACTATATCCCGAATAGTCCTCAAATAATTTTTTTTAATGTAGCCCTGCTTGATTTTTTATGTACCTCTTTAATATTTTTTAAATAATATATATATATTTTTTTTTTTCACAGCGTGTCACAATTCTCCAAATCAAGATTGGTTTTGACTATCGACTTGACTTTGTGTTGTTGCAAGTGTTCTTTTATTACCATTGGATACACACAACAAGGAAGTGATAGAGAGAGAAAACACTAGTAGAGTCACCAATCCTGCTTTTGATATTGATTGTTAAAATTGAATGCTCACTTTGAATGATTTTCAATTAGGAATCAAAATTGAATCAAATAATTACCCATACTTTACATGAGTGGGAGTGGCAAACTTTGTAGTCATTATTAGCAACAATTATTGATCCTAATGCAGGCATGATTTCTCAGTGAGGCATACAAAAATTGATCAAAAAATGTCAGGGCTAAGGAAGGTTCTGCTATCAGTAAGCTGTTAAGTCTTTAAATCAGACACTTCAGTCAGCTCCTAGAAATTTAGAAGCATTGCTGAATATAGAGCAGGGGGCCAGGGGAGGCCAGAAATTGGATTAGCCATTTGGATGTGATGATAAGCCAGTGAGGACGGCCGGTGCAGTGCCTCAGTGGCCTTTCTGATAACAAAGCTAATCCATCCATCTTAGCCTCTTGGCCTCTGCGTTGATTCCCCTCATCAAACATTCTACTGCCCTATTGTTAGCCATGTTTGCTGCCTGTCCTGCTGCGGTGCTTGGACCATAACTCTTCACTCGGCAATGTGGCGAGCAGGTCAACTATTAATTTAGGTGAAGTGCCACCATGTCTGTACCTGCTGTTCAGCTCAGCAAGGCGAGTCGAGCTGCTCGGCTGAATGAAAGAGACATGCTGCCTGTCATCTTTCACCTGCCTGGCACCCTCACTCCTCTGGGCCTTCTTCACATGCGCTTGTCTTCCAAAAGTGCCCACTGTGACCAGCAAGACAAATTGCGATATTACGGCAAAACTATCAGCAGGACATTTACTCTGGCCAAGAGTAAAGCTGGAGTCATAAGTCAATCCTAGCAGACAGCCAGTTGTAGGAGATGGGAGGCAGACAGAGAGGGAGGAAGAGGGAAGTGGCAGGGCGGGAAATAAAAGATGAGGGCTATAGTTTGCACCAGTGGGTCCATTTTGTTTTAGGTAAATTCTGCTTGAATTAGGCCCCTTATAACTTTAACTCTACTGTCTTGCTGCTGCACAATCAATCCACAATTAAACAAATCAATTAAACAACAAAAGGAATACTTCTTGAAAATGAAACTACAATTACCACTAGAGCAGTGACGTTATATATATATATATATATATATATATATATATATGGGTAAGGAGGAAAAGAGAGAGGGTTCTATTTTCTGACACTTTTGAGTCTCCTTACACACCGGGGACACATATTTATGTATAAAAGACAGCAAATAAATCATACTGGTCAAGCCATGATTTCCCGTGAAACATGGAAAGCAATGTCTTGCTTAACCACTGTGATGTTATTGGTGTTACCTCTTGATGTTTTGCGGGAGCTGGAAATGAGAGTATATTTATTCAGTGGCTTTATTATTTAGTATCTGTTGATATGACAGGATATAAAAGTTAGTACCCTGTAAAGCCCAAATATAGAAAAACATTCGCACATTATGACTTTTCAGATGTTGTTGTGGGAAGCTTCTGGTGCAGAAATAAAAAAATAGTTTTCACAGTTTTTAGTTTCAGTTTTTGTAAGTTTTTAGGGACAATAAAAATAATATTTGATGAATGTATTCCATAATAACTAAATATGTACATGTTCTAGACGTCACAAAAACAAATATTTGAGGCATTTTACTTACTTGAATCTGACAAATAGGCTACATATCCAATAAAACAAAGAAATGTTGCTTGGTTTTGAGATTTGGAAGTTGAGTGAGTTTATGGCAGACATGTGGACTCGAATCACATGACTTGGACTCGAGTCAGACTCGAGTCATGATTTTAATGACTTCAGACTTGACTTGATCAAACTCCGCATGACTTGCAACTCGACTTGGGCTTGAATACTATTAACTCGAGGCTTAATTCGCACTTTGCCTCTTTTACTTGTAATGACTTGACATGTCTCGAGTCAAAAACTAAATTTCCTGATCATTGACATCCTTCCCTGCAATGCGAATTTGCGAAGCCCCGAAGACTGTAAAGTGCGAGAGCAGGCGGGTTTGCGCGAGCGATGCAATCATGTGGCGGATTTTGGACTTTTTGGATTGGATCAGGGATTTAACCAACGTGATTGGATAATCCCCGGTTTTCCCCTTATAAATATTCACGATTTTCCCGGATTTCACCTACGGAAAAGATGCAATTGCGCCGCGGAAGGGAAGCCTAGTCGAGAGCTGTCCGGTCTGCATGAAAAAAAGAACCTTCTCATTGCTGTTAGTTCTCTCTCTCGCTCTCTCTCTCTCTCTCTCTCTCTCTCTCTCTCTCTCTCTCTCTCTCTCTTTCTCTCTCTCTCTCTCTCTCTCTCTCTCTCTCTCTCTCTCTCTCTCTCTCTCTCTCTCTCTCTCTCTCTCTCACACTCTTACATTTGGAGGCACAACCAGAGAAAAATACATTTTCCTGATGACTGTACCCGTATTTTTCTCTCAACTGTACTGATCTCTGTTGCACAAATGTTCTAGTTGTGCACAGATGTCGAACACACTGCTGTCAAAGTTGACTTAACAAATGCTATTCATCTTAAGTTCATCAGACATCTTCTTATTTTCACAGGCACACACACACACACACACACACACACACACACACACACACACACACACACACACACACACACGCACACACACACACACTTACAGAGGCAACACCTGAGAAAAAAACCACCTTCTCATTGCCACATTACTGTGGCACATGTTAATTCTCTCTCTCTCTCTCTCTCTCTCTCTCTCTCTCTCTCTCTCTCTCTCTCTCTCTCTCTCTCTCTCTCTCTCTTCTCTCTCACTCACACTCACACTCACACTCACACTCACACTCTCACTCTCACTCACAGACACACTTGGAGGCATTACCTGATAAAAAATGGTTCACTTTTCATTTTCCCGATGTGAACCATAAAATAAGTGTTGTAATTAAAGGAAAATGTTTACGTACTGCAACTGGCATGCACAAGTACTGCTTTCAGACATCCACTCAGCTCATATGCCTCACTGGTCAAGGCGCTTTACTAACTTTATGGTCACATTGGTGCCTTCCGTGCTAATACAATTCAAACCCAATATTCACTCTCACTTCTTCTCTGAGATACTTTGAAGGTCTTAGGGCGCATGTGTATATCGTAAAAGATTTCAATACAGAAACATTGACCATATTTCAATGTGTATTTATAAAATTATACTGTAGATTAGATTGATGTGTTAAAATGATGATCGATAGTCTAATAATTTCAATATTAAGTGAAGAGTACATGATGACTTGTTCAGGACTTGAAAAAGATCGGGACTTGGACTCGACTTGCCCTTCTCTTTCTTTACTTGGGACTTGACTTGGACTTGACTGCTAAGACTTGGGACTGACTTGTGACTTGCCAAACAGTGACTTGGTCCCACCTCTGATTTATGGCCAATGTTGGACCTATAAACACATTTACTACCAAATAGCATTGTGAGGCGGAACAAAAGGACCTTTTAACTATGTAAATGTAGTCTTTAAAAAAACAAAACAGTGACTGACTTTTTTAGGATAACTTAAAGTGATGTTTAAAAATTACGACCGGGGCCTTAAAGGGTTAAAGCTTGTTTGTCCTCTTTAACCTGTCTGGTTACCCTCTAACTGTGTGTTATTAACAATTAAAAATAAGTTATGTAAATACCTTGTTATCCACTGAGCACGGGATGCAAGGTGTAAAATGTTATGTTTTTAGACAGTGTCATTTAGTTATAAATATCAAAAATGTAGTTGCCAATTTTTCAAATCATATTTACCCACTTCACAGTTTGAGGAATGCAACGTAAATAAAGCTGTGAAGTGGGAAGTGTCTAATTCATTCAAGTGAATTCAGTCTGATTAGACAAATGGAAGTGATCAGCATTCCACTGCCAGATCACATCCCCCGACTTTCTTAATCAGGCTACAGTGCTGGCGCCTTTCTATGGTCATTAGATGCTTGTAATCATCAGACGGCCTGTGGCTCTGAAGTAACAAAAAAAAAAAAAGCATTTTAAATGTGACTGCTGCATTTCTCTGCTCAGGCTGCCCCAACATAACATTCACAAGAAATCTGTCATGACTTCATGAATCCTAACTGGAGGAGTCACTAGTTAGTTTAGTGAAATTGAACTAAAGTAGAGGAACAAGTCATGCCTAATGAAGTGAGACTTTTATCAATAGAAGTCCTGCTTTCCACAAGCCTCCTTGGCGAAATACCCCAAAGTATCTTCTCCTGACAGCTGCTCCCTTGTTTGAACATCTATTTCATTTTCAGTGCTCCTTTGCCCACGTCTCACCAAATCCCACAACAATTACGACACAGATGAAGCGTTCACATGGGGAACGCTGCTAATGAAATGTGGCCTTTAGGGCCACTTGTGTTCAGTTATGTGTCAATGTAATGGAATTGCTCCAGGCTAGTGGCTTACTGGCAACAGCAGACAAATTGTGTATTTACATTATTGAGAAACTTCCATCAGTGTTTGTTTATAATTAAAAAAAAGTTTTGATTGTGATAGATATTTATTTCTCAAAGCGAAACATCTCTTTTTGATCTTGAATGCTTTTTATATTATATTTTTCTCAAGGATACACACACCAGCACCGACATGCACACTGACACCGACACGCACACCGACACGCACACTGACACCGACACGCACACCGACACACACACTGACTCGCACACTGACACACACGCCTGGGCAGCTCCCATTTTGGTTTTCAGCAATAAAGGTTTGGGGTTTGCTTCTACCAGGGACCAGTGGAGCAGCAAAGAAAAGCTCTGCTCCTGGCTGGAGGGGTAACCACTGCTGTCCAGTGCACAGCTTTCCATCTCCAATAGCTAGTGGTGTCATCTGGCCTATAGCCTGGGAGGTTTTAGAAATAGCCCCCGATCTCAAGATACATTTTTCATAATATAAGGAATTTTAATGATCATACAAAGGCACACCTACCTTTATATAATAATAACTTCTGTTTTACATTGGTGTTGAGAGATGATGTAGTCTCTTAATTGTGCACCAGATTGATGCATTCCCCCCCTAAAGGGTGTGAAGTTCCATTTAAAACAAGTTCACATGAGGACTTCCGGTATGAAGAGTGAGGAGTAGATGTGTTTTCCTCCCGCTCCCTCGTTTCCAACTTTTTGGTATGTAAAAATCCCGTTATTCACTTGAAACTTTCAAATCGATATAAAATAGCTGAGCAACTTTATACGTTAAGAAGACATGGCATCTAAAGCTACAAGGCATTCCAGGAAAGACTCTGTGCCTAAGGAAGATAGCGACGTTAGCATGGCAGCGCAAACAAGTTTGTTGGAGAGCCATAAAGTGTCTCTTTCGGCAGAGTTTAAAACCGCTATCGCCGCACTCGAGTCTAAAGTTGACCTGCTACATGCGACCGTGTCCGAGCTTGGGCAACGCATTACATCTCTGGAGTTGAATGCAGGATCAGTTTTGTGCAAGGATACCCTGTCAACTGTGCAACTGCACGCACAGCAGCTGCCGCAGCAATGCACGAACTGCGCGAAAAACTCGACCTGAAACCGCGGCGCCCACATTATGTTTCACACATAGGTTCTGGGTGTCTAGCCAGGCCAACCGTGATCAGCAAAGAAAACTCGCTCCTCTGGGGGTAACACTGCTGTCCATGCACAGCTGGTCCATCTCCATAGCTAGTGGTGTCAAGGCCTATAGCCTGGAGGTTGAAATGCCCCGATCTCAGATACATTTTTCATAATTAGACATTTTAATGATCATCAAAGGCCCCTACCTTTATATAAAACTCTGTTTTACATGGGTGAAGATATGTGTCTCTTATTGTGCACCAGATTATCATTCCCCCAAGGTGTAGTCATTTCAGTACTGAGACTTCCGATGAAGGTGAGGAGTAGATGTGTTTCTCGTCCTCGTTCCAACTTTTTATTAAACTATCACTGAACTCAAATCGATTAAAATAGCTGAGCAACTTATACGTGAACAGCATTAAAGCTACGGCTTCCTGAAGACCTTGCTAAGGAATACGAGTTTCATGCAGCGCTAACATGTTGAGCATAAATTACTCTTCGCAATTAAAAGTCTAATGCCCACTCGTCTAGTTGCCACATGACTGAGTGGCTATTTAGTGATCGCTCAGTTAGGCTGCCTGGACTGCACCAAGCTGCACGCAGCAACTATACATCATGGTGTACATTCAGCTTACGAGGCCACTATCCTTAAGCTATCATTGAAGCCATGTTAGAGGTCACTGCTTTTAAAATAAAATATGTCTTTAGACATGGTGGTTCACTGTTCTTGGTTTTACGGGGGAGTGCATAACAGGTATTATTTGCAACACTTTAGAGCGACATCGCTTTTTACAGGAGACACACTCCGTACGCGGAAATGTCTCGCTCAAGAGCTGGATGGTCAGTTATCAATTTTCCGAAGCTTAGACCTATTATTATATACAGGGATATTTGCCTTTGAACTAAACACTAATATATCTGATCCAAACAGCCGATACCTTATAGTATCTGGCAAACTACAAAATACTCCTGTGGTCCTGGCCTCACTATATGCACCGACTTGGGATGATGACAAATTGATATCCAAATTCTTTACTTCTATACCTAATCTCAATGACCATCAAATTATAATTGGAGGTGACATTAACCTGGTCCAGGATACAGAACTTGATAAGTCATCCACCAAGCAGTCTACTCTATTTAAACCGACTAAAGTCCTAAAATTTCACGCCGACCAGCTTGGCTTGAAGGACCCGTGGAGGACTAAGTTTCCCACCAGTAAAGTTTTTTCTTTCTTTTCCACCACACTTACTCACGGATAGACTTCTTTTACTTGACAATAAACTATTACATAACGCTCCCTCCTGTGAGTATCATAGCATAGTTATCTCCGACCATGCATCCACTTCTGTGGTAATCAAATTTCCCCATGGTAGACCACCCTCTAAATTCTGGAGATTCAGCCCTCATTTGCTGACAAACCCAAATTTAAGGCTTTCTTTGCAACACAAATCACATTTTTCTCCGAGATAAACGATACTCCGAATATTTGCAGTGATATATTTTGGGAGTCCTTTAAGGCTTCTCTTCTTGGTCTGATCATTTCTTTTGTCTCCCATTTCAGGAAATCAGAGCAATCGAAATTGACAGAAATTTCAGCTGATGTCCGCAATTTAGACATCCAATACTCGGTTAATCCCACCTCTATTTTGTATAAAAAACGGCTTCAGCTTCAATCTCAATGTGATCTGTTGTCAACTGGAAAGATTGAGAGGCAACTTCTGCAAACCAGGCAACGATTTTTTGAGCAGGGAGATAAGGCAGGCAAACTGCTTGCATATCAATGGCAGAGGTCGCGTTAACCTGACAAATGTCCGTCATTGACGGATATTTTTTAGCTATGACGGAAAAATCTGAAGGCCGTCCGTCATTTTGACAGATTTTTACAATGATCATTACCAATAATAAACACAACAATAAAAATCACAATTGAAATACCAGGCAAGTTGTGACAGTTTTCTTACTCTGCATAAGCTTCATTGCCGACACCAACTTTCAATCTGAGCCGACGTTACGGCTGTTCTGGTGTTCAGTGGGTCGATACATTGTAGCCAGCTGCGCAAGTTCAGCTCCATCGCACTCAAAGCCATGCTCCGATTTAAAACCATTAGCGGTCTGTGCCATTAGCACAGTCTGAGATGTAGCCTATGGCTGCAGTAGTGTAGGCTATCTACCTGTTTCAGTGGGCTGTTTCCCCTTCTCAATCATCTGCAGAAAGCATGTGGGCGTAATTTTGCTATTTAAAAGAGATGCATTGAGTCGTTTGTGTCACTTCGCTGTCTCCTGTACGTGATCAGTGCTGTTATTGTTAAGGACGCCTAGGATCACGGTTGCTCAAATATCTGCGATCATTTTAATGAAAGTACAGGCAAACAAACCAACATGTAGGCCTACATTGTGCAAGGGGTGGACATCTTATCCTACGGCAGAATCCGATGGCCGTCCGTTACTTTGACAGATAGACTAATGAATCGCTACCGGTAGCCTTCACTCCTGACCTGTTGGTGGCGTGCTCGTGCATATTAATGAGCTAATTATTAGCCGTTCATTAGCTGTCATCTCTTTCATCGCTCGTGCATTCGTTGTCTATCCGGATAGAGTGTACGGTCAGCATCACAAGTTAAGATCAGCATTACGATCACAGCCCTTTAAAATAAAAATCAGTGTTACGATAAGGTGTAGCAAGATGTCACGGCAGCTTAGTGTAACAGGATTTTTTAAAAAGCCCAGCTCCGGTGGTCTTGAGAGAGGAGAGAAGAGAGGGAGTGATGTACTGGAGGATAATGAAGAAGGGGGACCTGCAGTAACAGCTGTTCTGTCAGCGGCCCCGGGAGCGAAAGCAACAAGCAGCGGGAAGGAGGTCAGGCGGGAGTACAGGGTTCAGTGGGAGAGGGAGTTTACTTGGCTGAGGGCAGAAGGAGGCAAAATGTTTTGCGACATCTGCAGAAGGGCAAAAGCGAACAATGGATTTGTTAAGGGCTGCACGACCATCCAGAAATCGGCCCTCAATGACCACAAAAGCAGCCACAGCCACATCGAATCCTGCGCGGTGGTCAATCAGAGTGTGCAGATGGAGAAGCATGTAGAAAAGTCCCAGGTTGCCTGTAACGAGGCACTAAAAACACAACTTAAGGTTGTGTTACACATGGCAAATACAAGTACACTGAGCCATCAGTACCCAAAACTGATTCATCTCTTACAGTCTGCCGGGTGTCCAAACTTGAACACTGCACACACGTACACACACCATGACACAGTATACCAGATGGAGGAAGCGATAGCAGCGACCATAACCTCTGCCATAGATGACCGCATCGCAAGCAGCAGATATGTGGGGGTGATAGTAGACGAAACAACCAACATAACTGTTGAGAAAATGCTCATAACGTACCTATCTCTTCAACAGAATGGGGAGCCTGAAACTGTGTTCATGGGCAACTATGCCATACCCTCTGGCACAGCTGAATGCATCGCAGCAAAAATTAAAGATGTGCTTTCAGGTCGTGGAGTAGCGATGTCTCGGGTTGTTGGGTTGGGCAGTGATGGGGCCAATGTGATGGTGGGACGAAAAAACGGAGTCGCACAACAGCTGCGCCAGAATGACTGTCCCTACCTTGTAAACATACACTGTGGTGCGCACAGGACGGCACTGGCAGCCCGAGACGCATCAAAAGCTGTGCGTGAGATAGATGCTTATGTCACCACAGTCAACAACACCTACACGTATTACAAAAATTCCCCCATCCGAACCCATAGACTGAAGGAACTCCAGAAAGAAATGGATGAACACGACTTGCTGAGTTTGAAGCAGCCATCTGCTACGCGCTGGCTGTCCCTGGAGAGGGCAGTTAAGGGCATGCGGGCAAATTGGGTTGCTCTGGTGCTGGAGCTGGAGGAGGAGGAAGCCGCGAGAGACTGTCCGGTAGCGAAGGGTCTGAGGAGGCAGCTCCAGAAGTCCACATTCCCTGCCCTGACACACCTCCTCACTGACGTCCTGTCTGTGGTCAACAGGATGAACCTCACGTTCCAAAAAGAGGACGTCAACATCTCCTCCATCCAGCCAGTGGTCAACATGACACTTGCCAGCCTGGATGACCTGATAAGTGAGCCAGGGGTGGTGGAGAGAAAGTTCAACGAGGCATCACAGGACGGCAGATTCTGTGGCATCACCCTCACGCAGCCAGATGCTCAGGCCTTCTCCAAGCTGCGCTCTCAATACCTGGCAGAGATCACCAAGTCAGTGAAAAAAAGATTCCCCGAAGAGCATCTGGGAATCATCGCAGATCTCGACACCGTGCTCAACGCCTCGCGCTATCCCACAGCTGACAGCGCGTTGAAGACTCACGGACTAGAGGCATTGGAGCGCGTCTGTGACCAATACGGGTCACCGCGGGGTGCAGCTGCACCACTGGTTGAAAATGACCGCATGCAGAGGGATTTTCTCCCGATGAAGAGAGTGCTGGCAGGGTCGGGAAATCCCTCGTTCAGGGGCTCCTGTCGGCTGCTCATCACTTCGCTAGGGGAAATGTTTCCCGATTTTAGAGCGTTGGCTGAGGTGGCGCTGGTTATCCCAGTGTCTAGTGTTGCAGCTGAGCGGGGGTTCAGCCTTCAAAATAAAATAAAAACCGCCACGAGAAGTCGTCTGTCGGAGGCAAAGGCGCAGCATTTAATGTCAATCGCCTCGGCAGCAGAATCCATTGACACTTTTGATTACACGCAGGCAAGCGCACTGTTCAAATCCATGCGGCCAAGAAGGAAAGTTTGAGCTGCTTGAGCTGTTTGTATTTTCACTATAATTGACTTCGTTCGGCTAAAATAGCCCATCGTTCTAAGGCACAGCCGCTATGTTTTCACAGCTGAAAAAGTTCTGATCGTCAGAAAGAAATGCATAAATAAATAATTATTATTAAAACACGCTTGTTCTGTGAATTATTTTTTTTATGACAATAAGTCAATAAAAAACAATTGAGGCTATTAAATATAAGCATTATGGCTTAGGCCTAATATAACCATTTAAAAGTTAAAATACAATGACAGATAATAATGGACAATGACGGATTTTTTACGACCCTGCCCGTCAAAATGACGGACAATGAAAAAGTCTAGCGCAACCTCTGATCAATGGTGAGTGGCAGGTGCATCCAGGTTGATCCCAAGAGTGAAATCGCCAACAGGTGATATTACTACAGACCATGCTGAAATCAGTAATACCTTTTCAAACTACTATTCTGAATTATACACCTCAGGGTGTTCTCCACAGGATTGGGACAACCCTAACCTCTTAGACACTTTAGTTTATCCCCAAGTTGATGGGAGTGGTTCCGTTGATCTGGGATCTCCATTAACCATCTCTGAAGTTACAGAGGCTATCAAATCTTTACAGAGTGGTAAATTGCCTGGTCCTGATGGCTACACCACAGAGTTTTTAAAAACGTTTTGTTCTGTACTTGCCCCGATCCTGGTGAGAGTATTCAATGATACCTTTCTGAAATGCCAGTTAACGCCTACTTTGTCGGAGGCCTCAATCACTCTGTTGTTGAAGAAGGATAAGGACCTACTCTTGTGTGGCAGCTACAGGCTGATATCCCTTTTAAACGTAGACTTTAAGATCATGTCTAAGGTTCTATCTAGCCGTCTCCAGAGGGTGATGCCAGGCCTGATCAATCCCGACCAGACAGGTTTTATCTCGGGACGACAGTCATTTTTTAATACCAGGAGGTTGTTTAACATTATTTATTCTCCCTCTACTAGTTCCTCTGGAGTTGTTCTCTCTTTGGATGCGGAAAAGGCTTTCGACAGAGTAGAGTGGGGATATCTGTTTTATGTACTTAACAAATTCGGTTTCAGCAAGGACTTTGTTTCACGGATTCAACTCCTCTATACGTCTCCCGTAGCTTCAGTCAACGTCAACAGTGTTAAGTCGGGTTTGTTCTCGCTTTCTTGCGGAAATACAGGGTTGCCCTCTATCTCCGTCATTATTTGTGCTCGCCGTCGAGCCTCTAGCTATATGGCTGCGTAGTGAAGAAGGATTTAGGGGCATCACACGTTTCGGTTTTTTGCATAAGCTCTCTTTGTATGCAGATGACCTTTTACTGTATATTTCCAGCCCATCGTCCTCCCTTCCTATAATTCTAAGCATTTTAGAGCAATTTAAGAAGCTATCCGGCTACAAACTCAACCTCCAGAAAAGCAAATACTTCCCTGTTAACACCCTCGCTGAAAAACTTCCCCAGGCTCTTTTTCCTTTTAAAAAGGTCCCAGAGGGATTCAAATACCTGGGTATCCATATTACTAAATTGTTTACGGAGCTTTTTGCTAAGAACCTTAGCACATTAGTAGATCCCCGTAAAGCAGACTTAGCTAGATGGTCCTCCTTGCCTCTCTCCTTAATGGGACGCGTCAATTTGATTAAAATGGTGATGCTACCTCGGTTCTTATATTCCTTCCAACACATTCCAATATTTATAAATAAATCCCTTTTTTCGGCACTTGACCAGCAGATTAATTCCTTTTTATGCTGTAACAAGAGGGCACGTATTAGAAGAGTAGTTCTTCAACCCCCCAAGTCTAAAGGGGGCCTGGCTCTGCCTAATCTCCGCCAATATTAATGGGCATGTAATATTAATAAGCTTCTTTTTTGGAACATTAATTTGGCACAAGGTGAACGCCCTCGGTGGGCCCAGATGGAGGCGTCCTCTTCGGGTCTCTCACTTTGGTTGGTGGTATGTTCTAAAATACCCTTCCCAATTAAAAACGTTGCCCAGAACCCGATTGTAACTAGCACTTTAAGGATTTGGGGTCAGTTTAGGAAGCATTGTGGCTTACATGCATCATCAGGTCTAGCCCCAGTCTATCGCAACCACCTTTTCCTCCCGTCATGCTCGGATCCAGTCTTCCTGACTTGGTCAAACAAAGGCCTATTAATGATCTTTATGCTGGTGGTCTCTTCTCATCGTTTGCGGATTTAGCCAGCAGATTTGATCTTCCAAGTTCCCATTTGTTCCGATTTTTTCACATCAGGCACTTTGTGTAAAAGAAATATCCACAATCTCCAGGCAGACCCCCTGATTCGATGATTGATTCTTTCCTATCACTAGAGACCGATTCAAGGAGGCTCACCTCCATTATGTATGACAACATTTTTAAGGTAAATCCTACTTGCTTACATTCCATTAGAGTTGTATGGGACCAGGACCTCGGGATTAACATGTCAGATGATCAGTGGGAACATATATTAGACCTGGTACACACCTCTTCTATATGTGTAAGGCATAGTTTATTGCAGTGCAAGATTTTGCACTGAGTACATTTTACTGACGCAAAACTGGCTAGGATGTGTCCTGACAGGTCTGACGCATGTAACAGATGTAAACAATCTCCGGCTGACTACATGCACATGTTTTGGTCGTGCCCTAAACTAGCAGAGTTCTGGTCTGCAATATTTGGTTCACTCAGGATGGTCTTAAGTGAGACAGTGGACCCTAACCCCTCACTGCCCTTTTCGGAATTCCTTCGCCACCCAATGCACCCATTACCACACAACGAGTTATGGCATTCACCACTCTGCTTGCTAGGAGGCTTATTCTCCTTAAATGGATACATCCCTCTCCTCCCACCCATAATAGATGGATACACGAAATCTTGTATTGCGTTAGGCTTGAAAGGATTAGGTTCTCCCTTAGAGGCTCCCTGATGACGTTCCATAAAACCTGGCAGCCTTTTTACGACCACATTGACACCCTTACTGTTGATGAAGAACCCAAAACTTAATTCTGAGCAGAGACACCCCCCCCCCCTCCTTTCTTTTCAATTTTTTCAATTATTAATATTATTATTTTTTTCATCCTTTATTTGTTTTTGCATGTGTTTGTATGTGTGAATGAGATTGTGGGGTAATGGGGTTTTTGGTTGTTTTAATATTTGTATTAGAAAATCACAGTATTTGACATGTAATGTTTTGAAAATGTCTTTTCTATATGTGCAAAAAAAAAAAAAAAACAAGTTCACATGGAAAGGATACTATATCAATTTGCATACTTTTTACATATTTAACTATGTCCATATGGTTCTGTTTGGGTAGGACAGTAGATTGATCTATTATAGAGAGTTTCGATTAATTATTTAAATTTCATATTGTGTATTCTTTGGATACTTTTTTATATATTTTCAAATGTACAAATGTCGTGCTGGGCTAAGCCCCTGATTGTTACTTGATCTAAGCCACGCCCCTGTAGCTCAAAGGTGGAATGCTGAGCAGCAAGGCCACATCTAGATGTGTTCGTGGTGGGATTGGGACTGCTAGGCACTACTAGAGTCTGTTTAATGTTTCAAGCAGTGACGTGCGGTGAGGGGAGGCATCATGAAAAGTAAAATGAAGAAATAAATTTAATGATCATATTTATCCAGTTGTTTGTATTATAAAGTTATTTTCCTTTTAATTTCACCAGTTTTACATTATTTTGATCCAAAATTGCTGAATTTTCATATTCACGTTCAAACACTGAGAACGGCTGCTCGGTGAGGCACCAACCTGCTGACATGCTATACAGTGAGACTGTAACTGCTGTATGTCTGTATGTCGCTATTAAAATGTTCAAACACTCTGGCTATATTAACTAATTTCCATACTTTAGCTGGTGTATATAATATACAGTGTTTTTTGTCAACTGTATGTCTGTAACGTGTCTCTTGTGCTGAGCAAAACCGCTGCGAAGAGAGACTAGGTGAGGCACGCAGTTCTCCTGCCTCATGGCAGTGGGTGCTAGTGAGTCCAGTTCAAATCTGATTGTGATGACGTCAGTGCCTCACCAGCCATGAACTTCACCGCACGTCACTGGTTTCAAGCATATCTGGGAAAAGTCTGAAATCTGGGAAAAGTCTGAAAGGCTACTTATCAACTATAAATTGTTTAATAAGTCCAAAGGTCTCCAAGTGGGTGAGAGTCTTCAGAGATGAAACCCAGCATCCACTGGTGTAGTCCATACATCCCAGAAGACTTGTATAAACTGGAGTTCTATCTTGTGTCTGTGATACACAGACGTTATTCAATGAGGCTAATTATTGACATCCCCCTATATACGCCTGGATGTTTTTTTATCCCATTTTCCTTGTATGCCTGAAGGAGGACTTTATACCTTTATACTGGATATAAAACTTAAAATTAAGATACTATTTTTTGTTTTTACCTTATTTTGTTTAATCAACTAGTCATTCTTATGTTTGACAGGCACTGTTAGGCGGCAATGGCGTTTCACATTTTGTTAATAGGTTGCACTCAAATAATCAGTCTGTTGCAATCTCACAATATTAAAAACAAATGGGACATTGCCGGGTAGAGAGTAATTGGTTTCTGAGGGATGACATTTATATATTAGGATAAACCCCTTGAAGTGCACCATCTCCTTTTCAAGGGGGTCCCGAAGAGTGAATGGTTTATAATCACATTTCAATAGGGTTTTAAGAAAAAGATGTTCAGCCGTGAAGCTGAAAGGCTTCAGAATTATTCCTTTCCATGTAGTCCAATCCCCTGCTGCTCTGGCAAACGTGCTCCAACAACTGAGTTCAACTCAGAGTGATGCAGCAGTCCAACTTTTGAAGACGCAGGGAAATTATATTATTACTGTAAAATACAGTAAGTAAGTAAAGAATTGTATATAGTTGTGGGTATTTTCATGGGGATAATATAATTTCCACATTTTTAAGTTACTTAATCCATTTTGCTTATTGTGATGGAAACTTCTGAAGCAAATGGAGACGAAACTCAGAGAGACACGAGGAGCACTAGAACTTGATGGCAAACACTGAAGGTTTATTATGAAGTTACGTTTGACATCTGCTGCAGCCACCAGTTGACACAGTGGTTGCCAAACCAATTCTGAAGATCTCTTTTGCAGTCCGAGGTTTTAACTAGTACAAAGTGTATAATCAACATTCCTCATAAGCAACCTTAGCAAATAAATCTAACTAGAGCCGTCATCCATGGAAAAAGAATGTGGTCCAGGGAACCAGATAAGAAGGGCTTCTAAGATGTCCCTGAACAATAAACGATCTCATGTCAGCTTGTGCTCGGTCCTAAAATGGCAACAACAAAGCGCCCAAGCGGCCCATTTGTTAGGCTCACGTGGAGCGGCGAGACTGAACCCACAATACAAACACTGAGACAGGGATTGAGTTTAGAACAGGCCGTTTAATTACTGGAGGTGTGCAGCGGGCAGAGCAAGGCGACGAGGAAGACGGCTGGACGAAGCCGGCTGCCGGGTCGGCCGAGGATCTGACAGAGAGACAGGTAATTAGTCGGGCGGAAAAAAAACAGAACAGTTCTCTTACTAGAAGCTAAAGCTTGAATTATACTTGTTTTAACAGCCCTTACGCTTACGTCTTGCGTTTATGTTAATGACTCGAGGCGTTTATACTTCATTTTGCTTTGTCGGCGGTTGCGTGTGCTGCGTGGCGATTCCCCGCCAGGACAGTAGGTGGAGCAGTGGATGTCCTTGTATCCAGCCAAGGACGGGTTGTAGATATGCTCATACCGTCGGACCTCTTCTGACAGTCTCTCTTCCAGTGGATTCATGTTGTTGCTTCTTCTTCGTCGCTTTCTACCTTGACGTTCAAAAACAGCGGGGTTTTATTAGGGGATGAAACCGGAAGATGTGAACACGCCGCCGGACGTGATGTAGATAGTGGCTTGCGCCAGTGCTTACGTCTTGCGTCTTACGTAAAAGTTAGAAAATTGAGGTGACACACACGAGCACGCAAGGGGGGGCTTGCAACCGCGCAAGGGCTTGCGATGCGTCTTGCGTCTTGCGTTGCGTCTTTTTTCACCGACTATAAATCAAGTTTAAGTTAGCTGGGACGTTTGACCACGAGTGGAGATCTGACGAAATGGCAAAGACTGGAGATGATGACTGGGCTTTTAAGCAGGTGAAGGTGAGTAGTGGCAATAAGGATCCATGAGCAACAGCTGCAGAGGTGCCATTCCAAATGTAGGTCAGTCACACCCAGCCGGGGAGACACACACCCCCACAGGCAGACAGACAAAAACAGGGAAGTGGCAATGTGGATCCTCACAGTACCCCCCTCTCAACGGGAACCTGCCGGCGACCACCAGGCCTGTCAGGATGGGCTATATGAAAGGCTCTGACCATGGCAGGGTTCAATATCCGAGAGCGTGGAACCCAGGCACGCTCCTCTGGGCCATAACCCTCCAAATCCACTAGGTACTGCAGTCCCCTGCCTCGACGTCGCACATCCATGAGGCTGCACAGATGTATGCAGGATGATCATCAATGAGTCGGGGGGGAGGAGGGGGAACGGTAGGAGGGCTCAGATCGCTTGTGTGACCTGGTTTGATTTGGGAAACATGGAAGGTGGGATGGAATCTCATGGTCCTAGGGAGCCTGAGGCGGATGGCAGTGGGATTAATGATCCTCCCAATGATGAAAGGACCAGTGAACCGGGGGGACAACTTTTTAGAATTTGTACAAAGAGGGATATTTGATATATGACCTCCTCCTCAGGAAACAGGGGTGGTTGTTAACCTAATGAAGCCTCGAAAGGGGAGAGGCCAGTAGCAGAACAGGTAAGTGAATTGTGTGAATACTCAACCCACGGCAGATGGGAACTCCAGGTAGAGGGGTTTCGGTTTGAGATGCAGCAAAGGGCACATTCAAGGTCCTGGTTGGTTCTCTCAGTTTGGCCATTGGACTGGGGATGATAACCAGAGGTTAAACTGACAGAGGTGCCTAAAGAGCGACAAAACGCTTTCCATACCTGGGAAGTGAACATGTGATCTGTGAGGAGTTGGGCAGTCTCCAGGGCTGATGGGAGCTTGGGCAGAGCTACGAAATGGGCAGACTTCGTGAAACGGTCAACGATAGTGACTATGGTGGTGTTACCTTCGGAGGGCGGCAGTCCAGTGACAAAATCCAAGGCGATATGGGACCAGGGTCAGCTTAGAATCGCTAGTGGTTGGAGCAACCTGGCAGGGTGTTAGTGGGATGCCTTGTTTGTAGCGCAGATTGAACATGCAGAGACAAATTCCTTTACGTCCTTAACAAAGGTCGGCCACCAGAAGCTTCGCTTGATAAGCGAGATTGTGTGATTCATCCCTGGATGGTTAGCAAAACGGGAGCAGTGAATCCACTGAAGGAACTGGAAACAAGCAGAGTCTGGGACAAACTGACGATTGGGTGGTCCATTACAGGATCTGGCTGCTGTTCTAGTGCCTCCCAGATTGTGTTCTCAATCTCCCAGGAGAGTGAACCCACAACGGACTCCTTGGGTAGAATGGTGTTGGCCTTGGGCACAAGAGAGTCGGGGGAATACAGTCTGGAAAGGGCGTCAGGTTTAGCATTGCGAGAACCGGGATGATAGGTAAGGGTGAAATTAAAATGACTAAAGAAGAGGGCCCATCTGGCTTGACGGGAGTTAAGTTGTTTGGCCGACTGAATGTATGACAGATTTTTATGATCGGTCCAGAGCAGGAACGGATGTTCGCTACCCTCAAGTCAATGCCTCCACTCCTCCAAGGCTAGCTTCACTGCGAGCAGTTCTGTTCCCTACATCATAATTGTGCTCGGCGGGGGATAGGCAACGAGAGAAAAAGGCACAGGGATGAAGGATGTTGTTGGGGCCAGTGGTTTGCGACAGGACCGCCCCCACTCCTGTGTTCGGAAGTGGCTACCTCTACCACAAACTGTTTTCCAGGATCTGGCTCGGTGAGAATGGGAGCAGAGGTAAACAGAGACTTTGTGAAAAGCTTTGTTAGCATCTGGGGGCCAGGAAAACTTGATGTTGAATGAGGTGAGTCTGGTGAGAGGAGCTGCAACCTTACTGTAATCCCGGATGAACCGACGGTAGAAGTTAGCAAAGCCCAGGAACCTCTGCAACTGTTTACGAGTCGAGGGAACCGGCCACTCAGCCACAGCCTTGATCTTTCCAGGGTCTGCTTCCAACTGTCCTTGTCGAATGATGTAGCCTAGGAAACTCACCCGATCGTGGTGGAACTCACACTTCTCGGTCTTGACAAAGAATTTATTCTCCAACAGTCTCTGGAGGACCTGGAAGACGTGGCTCTCATGCTCTTCCTGGCTCTTGGAGAAAATCAAGATGTCATCCAAGTAAACAAAGACGAAAAGGTTAAGGAAGTCCCGCAACACGTCATTGACCAGAGCCTGGAATACTGCTGGGGCATTGGTGAGACCAATAGGCATGACCAAATATTCAAAGTGACCAAGGGGGGTGTTGAAGGCCGTCTTCCACTCATCCCCTTGACTGATACGCACCAGGTGGTAAGCGTTTCTGAGGTCAAGTTTTGTGAAAATGATGGCATCCTGGAGAGGTTCAAATGCAGAGTTCAGCAGAGGTAAAGGGTATTTATTCTTGACTGTGATATTGTTTAAGCCAAGAAAGTCAATGCGTGGCCGAGTGACTTATCCTTCTTGTACACAAAGAAAAACCCTGCTCCAAGAGGGAAGGAGGATGGTCGGATGATTCCTGCAGCCTCTCAGGCTTGGACAGGTTGTAGAGCCGCCTAGTGGAAAATGGCGCTCCAGGGAGGAGGTCGATGGCACAGTCGTAGAGCCGGTGGGGTGGAATAGAGAGTGCCTTATCCTTATTGAAGACCTCCCTCGGGTCATGGTAGACCTCAGGCACAGGCAGAGGAACATGGGACAGGTCTGGGGGAAACTAGGCAGGGGGGCAAGGCAGACTGCAAGCAGTTAGCGTGACAGAAACTATCCCATTCCAAAATCCGACAGCCCACCCAATCTATGTGAGGGTTGTGAGTACGAAGCCAGGGGTAACCCAGAACCGGAGGAGTCAAAGGAGCTGATATTACCTTAAGCTGGATGAGCTCCCGATGTTTGCCGGAGATAATCAGGGTTATGGGGTTTGTCTGCTCCGTTACCTTCGAGATCACCTGTCCATTTAAGGCGAGAGCTGTTAAAAGGTCCTTCCAGGGGTTCTAGGGTAAGACCCAGCTGTGTGGCAAGCTCACGGTTCAAAAAACTGTCCTCTGCACCAGAGTCAATGAGGGCTTGCAGAGGTAAAGTAAGGGAGTTGACACATAGTCTAGCAGGAACTAGGAAACGACTAATGACGAGCCCCGATGTTTGCGCGTCTTGGGCAGCTGGCTAGGAAATGGCCTGGGTGACCACAAAAGAGGCACTCACCAGCCCTGATGCGACGGAGACGCTCTTCGGGGGACAGATGAGCACAACCAAGCTGCATAGGCTCCTCATTACTGATAGGGGGCATGCTAGGCGGGAAGGTAGGTCGAACGGGAGGCCTAAAGACAGAGGGGACAGCTTGAGGCGAGGGATTGAACTTGGTGGTAAAGGCTGGGGGAGAATGCTGCATTCTCTCGGCACCGCGCTCCCTCGCCGGTAGTCGAGGCGGGATACCAGGTTTATCAATGACTGTAGATCGGCTGGCTC
Organism: Eleginops maclovinus; assembly: GCF_036324505.1. NCBI lineage: Eukaryota > Metazoa > Chordata > Actinopteri > Perciformes > Eleginopidae > Eleginops > Eleginops maclovinus. Next base: position 8,798,684 of record NC_086369.1, on the reverse strand, counting down.
ATCCCTAGAAGCTAGCTCATCCCTGAGCTGGTCCTTCAGTCCCCTGACAAACACGGCCCTTAAAGCCGCCTCGTCCCACCGAGCCTCTGCAGCGAAGGTCTGGAACTCGATGGAGTAATCTTCCACAGTTTTGCTCCCCTGTTGTAGACTAAGCAAACGATTTGCTGCAGAGCCAGAGTAGTTAGGATGGTCAAAGACAGCAGACAGTCTTTCTGAGAAATGTGCAAATGAAGTGGTCTCATAGTTCACAGAGGAGCTTAATGCCTCTGCCCAGGTCAGTGCCTTACCGCAGAGCAGGCTCAGCTCATTGACTTTGATGACATCTGAGGAGAAGGACAGGGGACACTGGCGAAATACTTTGTTGCATTGAAACAGAAATCCACGGCACTTCTCCACTTCACCATAGAAGGGTTCTGGTTTGGTTACTGGGAAATCCTGGCGTGGAGCAGGAGCGGGTGGGGAGGTAGTAGCCAGGACGGAAATCTGGTCGGCTAGTTCAGAGACGTGTCGGGACAAAGTTTGGTTGCTTTCAAATAATGCTCTGATTACCTGTTTGTGTTGACCCAGGAGTGCGCCCTGGCTAGACAAGGCATGATGAAACAGAGCTGAGTCCGCCCCAGGGTTTGCGGGGTTCATTGTGGCCAGTTCTTGCTGGCTCACGTGGAGCGGCGAGACTGAACCCACAAAACAAACACTGAGACAGGGATTGAGTTTAGAACAGGCCGTTTAATTACTGGAGGTGTGCAGCGGGCAGAGTGAGGCGACGAGGAAGACGGCTGGACGAAGCCGGCTGCCGGGTCGGCCGAGGATCTGACAGAGAGACAGGTAATTAGAACAGAACAGTTCTCTTACTAGAAGCTAAGTTAGCCGGGACGTTTGACCACGAGTGGAAATCTGTCGAACTGGCGAAGACTGGGTTAAAGGTTAGATACCTAAGCAAAATATTCCCCAGCACTTATTATTTACAATTTTAGAGAATTTTGCAAATATAGGATATTTTAAAGAATGCTTTGTCCGTAGTGGCTATGTTCAACAAAAGTTGCATGTAGTGTTTCATAAAGTAGATTTTAATGCACTACAAATAATCCAAAACTAGCCAAGAAATGCAATAAGAATGCGGTTACTGTGCAAGAACAAATTCCCTAAAATTGAATAATGGACATAATCCATTCTTTGTAAATTTGCCCTTCAGTATATTGTTTGCAATCTACTGTAACAACCTGTGGTATTTTGGCAGGAGAACACAGGAATACAATAAAGCTATTTTAATTACAGTCTTCAAAAAGAAGTCTGCAACACAGCGGAGTGTCTAAAGTTCTTGTGATGGAGTTTGATGCCTGCAAATGCACAGCTAAATTTGATAATGACTCAAGAGCATGTCATCTACTAACTGCATCAGTAGGTCTCATCTGAGGAGATGGATTTCGAGAGATGGAATGGAATTTCAAGGCCAGTTTGTTGGAATTTCATAACCATGTTCACAGGAGATGAAATATAATTTTTGTTTTATGTTAGAACAAACACCAATATGCAAAAGACAATACAACAAAGAGACTTCATAGTAGAGAGATAGTAATGAATAAACAGCAATTATGTAGAAGGAATAGGCAAATCAACATTTCATTATTCAAAGTTTCATTTATGCAATATATGGAATAGAAAATTGAAGGTATTATACATACATTCATTCAAACAATGGTGGAAGAGAATATTGAAGGGATTATTCATACATTAGTTAAAAGATATAAAGTGAATTGAGCCGGCATTACATAAGAACACAGAGAACTTCAATAGTAGGTGTTGCATGAGGTGTCATGCAGTGGAAATAATTCCCAGTGCACCTTGGTCATATATACATAAAGATTTCCACACACACATAAAGGCAATCTGCTGAGGCTAGGTGTCTGTTAGTATGCATAGAGCAAAAATGCACAGATGGAGGTGTGAGCGTAGTTCAAACTCCACTGAGTGAAGCACGTAATGTAGGCAGCAGCACTTGCCAGAAAACATCCGTAGATTGGATCTTCGTGACAAAGTTGCACATCTGTGATTCAGTAGAGCTTTAAGTTTAAAGCGTCAGCATTGGCACGCCACTTGATTGTTTTTCCTTCAATATGCAGTGAGATGTAAAACTAAAGCAGGAAGTAGCTCATTGCGCACAAGGCTCTTTACAACAGGCAGTGACCTAATAGCACTGCACTTAAAGCATTTCCTGAGCCTGCTTGCTTTAAGATAACCATGCAAAATGTAACATTATGAAAATGAATATGCTGACAATCTGATGTTTAACAGGTAAACTGTTTACCATGTTCAAAGCACAGCCGAGATAACCAAATAAGGTCAGTTTTTCCGGTATATAGTCATAAACCTAAGCATTGGACACGTTAACATTTCAACCTGACAATAAAAAATATCAGCAAAGTCATTCAAATAAATCCTCTGAGCAACATGGAAGTCTGTACACAATATAATGGCAATCTACCCAAAAGTTGTTGAGATATTCAGGTCTGGCCCAATGTGGTGGTAACAACGGCTGGCAGACAGAATTGAAATTGTTATCATGACTGGAGACCTGAACTGTTCCTAAAGGACTTGACTAAGAAACCAAAAACATAGATTGTTTCCTCAAAAGTAAATAAAACAAATGTTCAGTGTATTGGTCTTGCAAAACCTCAAGACAAAAAAAACTCCTTTCATCATCACTGGGACTACAAACAGAATGATGCATCACTGAGGTCATCTCATGCCTCCTTGATGTCCATTTGTTCTCAGCTGTTTTTTGGCCCAGTGTGGAGATAAAAATCACAGGCAGGATGGAGACAGGGAGGCTTGGTGCAGCATGACAAGATACTCTACGACTGTAGAAACAAAAGAACTGATGTGTTTCTGATAGAATTCTTACAAATTATATCATCTGCCTGCCAGTTGGATATTATTCCCCGTCTGAGAGGTACTCTTCCAGCTCTTTTTGCCTTGGCTTTTTTACAAGTTAACAGATAAAATCCAAACTACTGGTCAATACCTCTGACCAAATCTACTACTGTCAGTTTGTCATCATGGCAAAATATGGTCCTGAAATCACCTACTCCAGCTAGAACTACTACATATGTGGCTTGAGTAGTTGGGTAAATATGCCTTTAAGTCTGTGGGCAGATTTTCCCACCAAATAGTCACAAAAACCTGCAAGATGCAAAAATGAAACTTCACAGGTGTGAAGATCAGATCAAAATTAAAGTCACATTTCAAGATGGGTGTGTTTTGTCGGTACCACTTTACAATAAGATTACCCTTATAAAGGGTTTACGAATAGTTTGTAATTCATTTATTAATTAGGCTTTATAAGCTTTTATAAGACAAGAGATAAACAGGGCAACTGTGACTGGTTGCTTAACATCAAGATGGATGGGGGGAGAACCAACTCAGTGAAAAACAGATACCAAGGATGTTGGCTGATGAAAACGAAGTAAGCTAGGTAGCCAATATAAGGCCATCAAAGTCACCTTGCCAAATAGTGAGTGTTGATGTATGAAAACTATGTTAGAACTGGTTTATAAATGGTTCTTAATGATTAATAAAGTGTTTACAACCTAAGTAATAATCTAATTCTAAACCCTTAATGAATCCTTTATAAGGGTAATCTTATTATAAAGTGGTACCGCTTCATCTGCTAGATGGTTTCTAATGCGAAGTTGTCCGTTAAATCTTAGTTCTAGGAATTCGCAGTGTGGTACGATGCATGTGTAATCAAAGCATGATTTATTTTAGATAGTCCTAAAGCTATTCAGCCAATATGTACTTTAGACTTACATTATCTGGATGTAATTTAACTCCGACAACTTACGTTGTCACTTACATCTTATTGCTTTCGTCTCCCTCTATTTTCTCCCTTCCCAAACCACTAACGCTTAAAATGATATTTGATCAAGTGAAAAGAGTAGCCTATTTCAAGGCTTTGCAACTTAACCAAAATGTTAATTACATGCATAATCAGAGTTTGTCCTTACACAACCCCACCTCCTTTCCGAGAACCAGCACCTTATCGTGGTGGAGAGGTTTGTGTGCCCCGATGAACCTGGGGGCTGTGTTGTCTGGAACCTTGTGTTCTTGGTAGGGTCTCCCATGGTAAATTGGTCTCAGGTAAGGGGCCAGACTAAGATTGGTTCAAAAGACCTCATGAAAAAGACACTTGAAAGAGAGGATACCTGGCCCGGAGGAAGCCCGGGGTCCCCCTTCTGGAGCCAGGCCCAGAAGGAGGAATCGTCGGCAAGCGTCTGGTGGCCGGGCACAGCCCGAAAAAGCAACGTGGGCAACACTTCCACTTCCCCGTCAGAAAGGTGGCAGCGAAAGCAGAGGGTCTCGACGGACCAGACCCGGGCGGCAGAAGCTGGCTTTGGGGACGTGGAACGTCTCCTCTCTGGGGGGGAAGGAGCCGGAGCTTGTGCGGGAGGTGGAGCGTTACCAGTTGGATCTGGTGGGGCTCACCTCTATGCACAGCTTCGGCTCTGGAACCTTACTTCTTGATAGGGTTGGACTCTATTCTTCTCCGGAGTTGCCCAAGGTGTGAGGCGCCGAGCGGGTGTAGGAATACTTACAAGCCCCCGGTTGAGTGCCACTTTGTTGGAGTTCACCCCAGTGGACGAGAAGGTCACCTCCCTATATCTGCGGGTTATGGGGGGGAAATCTCTGAATGTTGTGTGTGCCTTCTTGGAGACATTGAAAGAAGTCCTGTATGGTGCTCCTGAAGGGGACTCCTTAGTTTTGCTGGGAGACTTCAACGCAAACGTGGGCAATGATGGAGACACTGATCTGAACTGGAGTGGTGGTTTGTTAGTGGACTTCTGTGCTAGTCATGGATTGGCCATAACAAACACCATGTTCGAACATAAGGATGCTCATAAGTGTCGGCACCAAAAGTTGTTCTGGAAAACGGTCCGACACCTCAGGAGGGGGAAGCAGGGAACCATCCAAGCTGTGTACAGTAAGGATGGGACGCTGTTGACCTCAACTGATAGGGTGTTAGGGCGGTGGAAGGAACACTTTGAGGAACTCCTGAACCCGACAACTCCACCCTCTATGTTAGAGGGGGAGCTGGAGTATGAAGAGGGTTGTCCTCCGCCAGGGCTGCGCTTTGCCACCAATCCTGTTTGTGATATTCATGGACAGGATTTCGAGGCATAGTCGTGGGGGAGGGGGTTTGCCGTTCGGTGGGCTAAGGATTGCACCACTGCTTTTTGCAGATGATGTGGTCCTAATGGCTTCATCGGTCTGTGACCTTCAGTACTCACTGGATCGGTTCGCGGCCGAGTGTGAAGCGGCTGGGATGAGGATCAGCACTTCCAAATCTGAGGCCATGGTTCTCAGCAGGAAACCAATGGACTGTCCACTCCAGGTAGGGAATGAGGCCTTACCCCAAGTGAAAGAGTTCAAGTCTCTCGGGGTCTTGTTCTCGAGGAGGGAACAATGGAGCGTGAGATGGGCCGAAGAATCAGAGCAGCGAGAGCGGTACTGCAGTCGCTTTACCGCACCGTTGTGACGAAAAGACAGCTGAGCCAGAAGGCAAAGCTCTCTGTCTACCGGGCCATTTTTCGTTCCTACCCTCACCTAGGGTCATGAAGGATGGGTCATGACCGAAAGAACGAGATCGCGGATACAAGCGGCCGAAATGGGATTTCTCCGCAGGGTGGCTGGTATCTCCCTTAGGGATAAGGTGAGAAGTTCAGTCATCCGGGAGGGACTCGGAGTAGAACTGCTGCTCCTTCGCGTTGAAAGGAGCCAGTTGAGGTGGTTCGGGCACCTAGTAAGGATGCCACCTGGGCGCCTCCCTAGGGAGGTTTTCCAGGCACGTCCAGCTGGGAAGAGACTGAGCGGTAGACCTAAGACCAGGTGGAGGGATTATATCTCTTCGCTGGCCTGGGAGCGCCTTGGAATCCCCCAGTCAGAGCTGGTTGATGTGGCAAGGGAAAGGATAGTTTGGGGCTCTCTGCTGGAGCTGTTACCTCCGCGACCCTGACGGAAAAGCAGGAGAAGATGGATGGATGGATGGACAACCCCACCTGCACATCACTATTTAAGTTGTTTGTCTAACTTTCCCTTGACAAAGGGTTGTTCTTTTTATTACCGTCCAGGAAATACGAGTGGTCAATCAACTTCCGACAGATCGTGATGCATCTCATCTTGTTCACAATGCAATAAATAGATGATTGTTTAAATAATTGCCGCCCCACTTAAAAAAGTATTGGCCATGGTTGCTTTTTGATGTAGCTGCTCTATAAACAGTATATTCATTTTGTTTTACGTGAGCAGTCACGCGAATAAACTTTTTTACCTCTGATTTAAAACATTTAAGCTACATGTGTGTTTTGGAAGAATAAATAACATCATCCTCTTTGAATCATAGGCAAATCAAATATATTGCAGAAACTAAGGTGTTGCTGCTTCCACAGTCATTTATGGTGGCTATAACAGTGGTATCAAATAGATATTTCAATGTAACAATATTTTGCTGTGTGTTGACTAAATGTTTCTGTTCTTACCCTACTGTTACCCTACAGAAAAAAATATTTCCTATTTTATTTTTGTCCCATTTCACTCTCTGAGTCAGGCAGTCGAATGACTTGAAAGAGAAAATATTGGCAATTAAAAGAGAGTCAATGTGACATATCTATTTATGTGACTTTTATTTATTTATGTGCTAACAGTAAAGCTTTAGTAAGTATTTCAGTTTTCCTCATGAGGTGAACAACGCAATGGCAGTAAAAATAGCCCAGGAAAATTGAAAGCAGAGAAAAAACGTTTTCATACTGTGCTATGCTGAGATGTTCAAATGACAAAAACAACCATTTATGTCCTTTGGGTGCATTCCAAACTAGCATATTGAATGCTTTAGTGGGGGCAGACAAGTATCTCAGCAAAAAACTGCGGCTCTAGAACGAAGCTCTTTGATTATGAGAGCTATATCTTAGTGTAGTGAAAGCACAAAGCCCATGCCAGGCTTTTATGCTGGTAAAGTGGTATTAAACTACCAAAGACCAATCCTGAGATAAATATATGTTTGAGTCTCCATCTTTTCCCTCAGAAGAGTTTGAAAACAACTGAGAGAAAACAGACAGAAAGGAGGCAATGAACAATAAATAAACGTTAAAGGAAGGGGCGTTTAACTCAAACAAAGCAAGGACATGAGAATCGAGTTGGCTAAATAATAGTGAAGAACAGATTGGTTTTCAGGGAGGCCAGGGCTTAGCATTGTGACAACTCTGAGTTGTGTTAGGGTTTTATTACAAGTTATTGTTGAGTTGTCACAGCTCATCAACTGAATTTGAGACACCAGTTATTTATTTTTGCCCTCACAAAAGAAGATTCTCTGTCAAGCTCATGTCAGTCTTGATGTTGCTAAAGGTTCCTCGCAGGTGATGTGGTCAGAGCCTCATTAAAAGGCTACGCTTAAATTCACTAAAATGAATACAAAGTGTATTATAAGCTAAATGAATAACATGTTGAGTTAGTTGCTTTGTGCCATAGCGTCTGGTATAGGGGATGTAAGGAGATTTGATGTTCCTACTTTTCGTATAACATATTCTTTCTTCTCAATCCGTTTTGATTCAAAGTGCACCTCTCATCATGAAGATCACTTCAAGCCCTTTGTCTATGTGTGTGTTCTCCTTCTGTGTGTCTTTTACTTTACCTTCAATGGTTCAGCAGTGATTCATGAAACCAGTTCCCTGAGGACTTGACCCCAGAACTTGCCACTCGCTGCTTTAGCTCAATGAACTGGAAATATGCCATCGTCACTGACTATTCACTTTGAGGTGCAGAACTGTGAAACTGTAATATCCGTTTAGACGTTTTACACTTATTTCACATACTTTAGTTGTGGGATGCCGGCTCAATTAGTGATTCAGTTAGATTCTCTGTGTCAATGTCTGTGTTTTCTTTATGCTTGGGGAATTTCTAGTTAGTGATTGCTTCAATGATTTATTGCTAGGTGGATAGCCAGATGTTTCTTCCAATGAGTTTCACTGCATATTCTCTTGTGTTTTTTTTTGGGGGGGGGGGGTTTCATGTGATTTTTGTCCCCACTGTTTTAGGTTATTGAAGGCTGCAGGGCTGAAACAGTGTGTTGGTACAAAAAGTCTGAAAGCAACCAATAAAGACATATCTAGTTGGTGTTGTTGCTGGTTCCTGGGGGGAAACACAGCATTACAGTGTATATTTCTTCTATCAGTTAGGTTTTTTATTCATGCTGGGGACAAGGATTTTCTTATTTTCTTTTCCTGAAACATTCTTGCAATGCTTTATTTCAGTCAGACAACTTGTGTGTTTCTTAATATGTTTTTTAGAAACAGCACATAGTTTCAGTTTGGCGTCTAAGCTCAGGCATCATCACTCCACGGATTTACATAGAACATTGAGTGATGATTAGATAACTATCCCTTCGAAGACAAGAATTGGATGCTGATGTGGGAGCTGGGGTGGTGGTGGAAGCAGCAGGAGCAGCAGGCAGATCTGGCAGCTTAATAGAGCAGCAAGTTTAAAAAGATCCTTTCAATATTTCCAAAATCAACAATGTATTGTCTCACTATTAATAATAAACACAGGTTATTATAAACACGCTTATTTATGTATATAAAGAATGTATCTTGCTGTGTAGAGCGCATAAGTGTGTGCATTTCTGAATTAAAACAATCTCCGTATACAGCAATTTAGCACAGTTTAAGAAAAATTATTCTGTATCAACCCGCCTGAAAACCCACATCATGAACCTTCACCTACACTGGGAATAGACTGGCCATTGTGAACCGGAAACCGTAGTCTAGTGGTGTTTAATTGTCTGGTTACAGAACTTCTTGTACTTTTAATATGTGTATAATAAAGTCCTTAAGATCTAGCACTACTACATACTACTTATGATTGGCCAGAACTTAAGACTCAAAGCATTACCAAAGATGTTTTATTGAGAAGATGATCACTATGTGACAGCAGTTTTCAAAACCGTTTCTGGTCTCAGGCATTTCCAGTCAAATGGCTATTTGTACGCATCGCATTAGAAAAAATAAAAGTGTGACTTTTTTCCATCTAATTTCTTTCTTTTCAATTGCACAACGGCAATCTCCTGAAAATGAGTCCACGACCCAACAGTTGAGAAACACTGGCCTAGAGGACAACACAAGTCAAAATGAGCTCATCTTACCCAAATCCACCCTAATTCAGTTAATATACTTAAGGTTTCAAGGTTTTATTGGTCATATGCACAGCATATACAACGTATATGTTGGCAATGAACATCTTATGTCCCATGCTCCTCCAACAACTCAACATACATGGTGCAAATAAGATAAATAAAATAGTGCAAAAAGAGAGAAGAATATTTACAATAACAACAATAAAGATTTGAGGATGTGAAATATATACATATGTGGAATACATTGAAAGTATTTAAATACTTTACACTGTTGAATGAGGAGGTATGGACAGATGCATATATTATGTATAACAGATGTACAGTATATGGCAGATATGTATAATATATAGATATGTGTATTATAAACAGATATGTATGGCAGATGTGTATAATATATATATATATATGTATGTGTGTACTATAAACAGATGTGAGTAGACATTCACAGAGCTCAGGAGTTCAGCAGTCTTATAGCCTGTGGTATAAAACTGTCCCTGAGTCTGGTGGTCTTGGTCCGGATGCTGCGGTACCGTCTGCCAGACGGCAGCAGACAGAACAGATTGTTGCTGGGGTGATGGGGGTCCTTTATGATGTAGAGGTCCTCCATGGATGGCAGCTCCATCCTGGTGATGTGCTGAGCAGTTTTCACCACCCTCTGTAGAGTCTTACAGTTGAGGGCGGTGCAACTGCCATACCAGGCGGTGATGCAGCCAGTCAGGATACTCTCGATGGTGCACCTATAGAGTTGCAGAGTATCCTGGAGTCCATGTTGAACTTCCGCAGCCTGCGGAGGAAGAAGAGCCGCTGTCGAGCCGTCTTGGATATGACCCTGGTGTGATGTGTCCATGTCCTCCGCTCACACACACACCACTCACACCCTAACTGACACATACAAATATCTTTATATTATATTTATATGGATTTATGCCCGTAGTGTAACCACCTATAACTAAATAGTGAATTCTGTATGTGTGCTAAAACATGTCAGTTAGTGTGTGAGTGGTGTGTGTGTGAGCGGGTTAATTGCAAGCAGACTTTTTGATATTTTATGTCTTATTTAAGTTTGAGAATCTGACCAATGTTTAAAAAGGGTTAGGTTATCACTTATATGACTGTACCAAGACTATACAGCCATGTGGCAGTGATACCTAAAAACTCTGCAGTGTCTATTCTGAACTACTAATGACCTGTGTTACTTATCTCCATTTTTAATATAAGCTTAATAAAACTGGTCTTCAAGCACATAAAAACCTTTGTGCAAAGCTGTTTGGAACTTCGACAGTTTGCATCCAGAGCGAATAAATTCACTCTTTTCACTGGCCTCCACTGCAAAATAATAACACCTACATCAGAACGTGTTGATTTTAGAACAGAATTCTATACAATCACTCCAATGAAACCGATTCGCAAACTTAAAAGATTGAGTACTACACTCTGCAACTTGATATTCGACTTCCTTACAAACAGACCCCAGGCTGTGTGCTCAGCCCCGTCCTGTTCACGCTGTACACCCAGGACTGCATGGAGAGAACATTAGTTAACTAAACTAAGTGCTGCCTTTTTGCTACAAAGGGGTACCATCCTCGAAAGTTTCCCAATCTTCCACTTGTTTATCTAGCAGTAAAGCCAGTGCTAAGATAGTGAAATAATACATGGATAGTTAAAATATTCTGTACATACTGCTTATGATGTTTGTTGATTCCTTGTGTTTTGAAAGTTATGAAAGCGTATAATTATTGAAATCAAATCAAGTCTTTCCATTGTGCTGCTTTATTTCATAAAATATATGGTTGGATCGAGTTCAGATGGTTTATTTAAAGGGGTAGTTCAGAATTTTGGACATAGGACCTCATTTCCAAGTCAGCCAGTGTGCTATTTATCAGTGGAGACTGTTTTCAACACGTTTCATCCTTGTAGTTGCAGAGTTCACTGGTGCTAGGCTAGCACAAGTCAACGGTTTCTGCTAGCCTGCACACTCCACAGTACACCTGAGGCAAATCAACTAAAACGCCAGACTATAGATGTAAATGTCTGTGTTGATAGAATAATGTTAGAAATAAAACTATCCTTGCATCGCAATAATCGCATTACATTTTGAGGGACTAGTTTCTCAGCAGCGGCGGAATTATACTTTGCTCAGGTGAGTTGTGTAGTAAAGCAGCTGCGCCGAAAAGTAAACAGAGAAGCGCACTCCAGTCGGGAAACCTAGTAGTACAGTGGGATTGAATCATTGGCTTGTAAACGAACGACTAGGCAACATGGTGATTCAGTGTGCATTTCCACATTGTAAAAATAAACGCTACAGATGGGAACCACAAAGTTTCCACAAATTTCCAGCGCGAGATCAAGAAAGGAATCAACTGTGGCTTGTTGCCAGTGTGCGAACTATACCACGGTGTCCGGGGGAGCCGGATTTTTTTTTTTTTTTTTTTTTTTTAGGGGGGGGGGGGATTCTGATCTGTGACATAGGCCTATTAAATAGAAAATCCGTTGCACACGGGGTGCCAAAGGTCTACATTTACATGAAACAGAAACAGATTTACCGAGCATGTATGGGCTACGCAAACTTCAATCAACTTGATAATAAATAATCCACGGACCACCAATGTGACGTTTGAAATAAAACCTTGAAACCTTGAAACCTTGACTGTTTAATTAGCCTAAGTCAATTTAAAATAACTAAAAATACATAGGCTACATTTCACATGTCATGGGCTTTAGCCTATAGCCGAACACACGCGATAGGTGCGGCAGCGCAGCACCAAACATGAACATATATTAATATTAACAATACAACAATACGCAACGATGCACATAGAGGGAGAGAGCAGACAGATGACAAGACGCTGCATGGTGGAAGAGATGCTGATGGTCCATGGAGCCACTTGCGAGAGAGAGAGAGAGAGAGAGAGAGAGAGAGAGAGAGAGAGAGAGAGAGAGAGAGGGAGAGAGAGAGAGAGAGAGAAAGATTAGACGCTGCATGGTATTTTTGGCATTTTTTTCAACACAGCAAAATTCAGTTAAGCGGGTCTTACCTAACACAAAAGCGACCACAGCGGTCTGGGCTCAGTTGCTTTTGCTCTAGGTCCACTAGACCATGATGTGGACAGACAATGACCCGACTTCAGCCAAGATGTGATGAAGGGCGTTGGATCGAATCTCTCCAGTGGAGGTCCATTAAGGTCCACGGAAAGTAGTGAGGAGGTGCTGGCTTCACGCAGTCTATTGCGAGTCTTACTGTCCGTGTCATTCATAGCTGAAAAGCCCCTCTCGCACTCCGATGAAGTGGGCAGGTAAGTTCTGCTTGCAATGGACAGTTTCTCCAGCGCTTTGCCTGGTGCAGGTGCAGCATCTTGTAACTTCCAGTCGCGAAGCTCCTGTACTGCTTCACTAGCAGATTCACCGAGTTCTTTCGCAAGGGCCCGTATTTCTTTTTCCCCATACATTATAAGTGCGTTGCGGTACTGTGGCCAAAAGCGCTTGTTGAGGGGTTTGAGCATATTGACAAGATCTGACTCTGGCATTCGCTTCTTAAGATTGTCGATCACAGACTGATAGAACTGACCCCTTTTAATGTTGCCGCTGCACTCCACTAGCTCCACACCTTTGAACAGTCTTTGTGTTATGCGGTCCTCGGCCTTCTGTGCTGATTTACCTCCACACTCTTTCAAAGCAGAAAGTACATCGATGCACTGCTGAATCTGACAATTCGCGCTCACTATGTCGAAGTCTCTTTGCTGCAACCTTAGTGACAGGGCCTGAAGCTCACGAAGCATGTCTTTCATGCAAGCCAGATCGGCTACAAATCCAGCGTTTGAGAGTTGTTTATGGAGCCCTAGGAATTTCTTCCTTTCCGTGTCATTATGAGATGGATCCTCACTTGCGATTTTGAAGTGTCTTGCTAAAGCAGGGTAGTTGTTCCAGACGGCCTTAACAGTTCTAAAACTGCTTGACACCCACCTGATGGTAAAAATCTGCCCGATTTTTAAAAGCTGCATATTCAACTCCGCTGCTGCCTCCTCCAGGAGTCTCGCATTCTTTGCGGACTGATTGTACAAACTGTACAACTTTGAAACAAAAATTTCGAAGTGGTTACATCCAGCAACAAGTTTAAGAGAGTCATGGACTGCCAATTCTAGCCGGTGACAAAGACAATGTATAGACTGGATTTTGGGGAAGTCCTGTTTTAGGCGAGCAATGACCCCACTGTTTTTGCCAGTGAGGACAGACGCGGCGTCAGTGGCTATGCTGATGAGATTGTTAGACAAAAACTCGTCATCAAAACCTGCAACACGTAGAGCCTCTCTCAGGCTGTTGTAGATGGACTCGGCGTCTGTGCCCTCGACTAACTCTTTGAGGCCTAAAAACACATTAACCACATCTCCCTTTCCTGTCACGTCACATCTCACATATACAATCATATATGCACGTCCGTGCACAGTGCTCTCATCAATAGTGATGCTTATTTTTGACTGGGCCTTTTTAACATTACATACAAACTTTTTCTGCATTTCGAGTGCAATGTGGCCAATAATCTCAGCACAGGATTTGTCAGATCTGTGTACAGCGCCTACCTTTGCCCCATTGATCTCTTGAAGCTGCATGACAGGTGGGAGTTTTTTAAATGCCATCCTTTCCTTTGCTATCATATACGCAGATCGGAAAGCATTGGACGTTTCCTCCAGCAACTTTCCGTTGATTGCGAGAATCTGGTTCGGCAGTATTGCTTGTTTTCTTGTTTCTGCCAGTTCAACTGCCCTGTTGTGCGCCACACTATCCCGATGCTTGTAGATTTTCTTACGCAAGTTGTTCTTAGTTTTACTGGATACGTCCCCGTTCATCCATTCTTCTGATAAGTGCACTCCACCTTTATCAGTACTGAGGAGAAGGCTTTTAGCATCCCTGCAGAGAGTACAGCCTATGGATCCATCCTTGGAGAATAGCCATGGGAGGCGTGTGATCCACTCACTCCACTGTTGGCTGGTCCAGCCATCCGGCAGCCGCCGGACCACCGCAGCAACTTCACCCCCCCGATCTCGAGCAGCAGGCAGGGAGGAAGAGGAAGCACAAGTGGGGTGGTCATCAGCAACATCATCATCTTCTTCCATATCTCCTTCGACCTCTACTATGGTAATTGTAGTCATCACGTTAGAAGCCTCTTCTCTTGGCTCATCTTCTTGTGTCTCTTCAGCACACAAGTTATCTTTAACTGTCAAGTTAGCACTAGCAGCACTGACATTAGCTCCCTCCTCTCTCGGTACTGTTGTAACAGCAGTCTTTTTAAAGAAATTGCCCAGTGTAAGTTGTTGTTTTTTTCTTTTCAACATACTGTCAGCAGCAGCAACAATACCTTGTAAACATGTAGTGCTACAGTAAATAAACGATCACGTGAGTGAATTGGTAGTGGGCGGAGCTGCAAACAGCGGCAAGCAGGCGACACTTTTTTCATGAATCATAAACTCTAAATTGATAGTTTTCACGTGACGTCAGAATGCACGTTGGAGTGCAAGAAAAGCTTTCCACAGCTGTCAGCCACTGGAATTAACGAACCGATTACCTTTCATTCAAAATCACTTAATATCTCTTTGCTTAACATTGTCTGAATAAGGTAGTACAATGCAAGACAGTTGTTGCTCGGTTGATTGTTCAAATCGGCTAAGAGACAAGTCCGGACAATGTTTTTATCGCATAGGCTACCAGCAGATAAAGAAAACTCAGACGATGCTCCTACCCCAGAAAAGCTTCCAAAGTCAAAACAACCCTCAAAGTATGTGTCTTTGCAGTGATCGTTTTATCAAATGGTAAGTTCACCTTATGTAATTAAAATACTTAAACCACCGTCACCGTGTTATGAATCGTGTAGTTTCATAGACTGGCTGAATATCGCAAATTGCGGGTGAGAGTTATCTAGCTCAGAGGATGCTATGCTTTCCCAGGATAACAGTAGGCTAACCTAGTTCAGCCTACACTTTACCAGTTAGCTGCTGAAGCTTGTTTTGAGACAGAGGGCTGATTTGTAAGAAAATAATTATTTGCAAATTCAACTATTCACGTGTATACTTTGAGGGCTGCCAAACTTTGATGGCATCTCCGAAGGCAGGGGTCACGTCTTATTGACTGTAACCACAACCTGGTTTTTTTTCTGCTGCTGATATGCCTAGTCCTGGCTTGTCTCCTCGCCGATTTGAACAACCAACCGAACAACAACTGTCTTGCATTGTATTACTCAGTCAGAACACATTAAGGTAGAGATATTCATTGATTTTGAATGAAAGGTAATCGGTGATCCTAGGTAAATTCCGGTGGTAGAACTAGACAGCTATCGAATGACTTTCTTGCCTGCCAACTGGGCATTTTGACGTCATACAGCCTGACAACTATGAATAGAATTTTATTTCACTTATTTTACACCTTTGAAAAAAAAATTACCCAAAATGGCATTTATTTGGTCATCATATCAATATTTTAGAGAGCTCCCCTAAAATTTCGCAAACCATGTTCCCAGGGGAGCTCATGTCACCACTAGGGGAGCTATAGCTCCCCCTGCTCCCCTCCAGTTCGCACCCTGCTTGTTGCTCCTGGCTTGGACATCAACACACCGGCGGAGACTCAACTCAAGTGGCGAATGTGTAGTGATAATTTCAGACCAGGCGACTTCAAAAAACCCCCGCAATCTAAAGGACAACAAGTTACTGACAACGAATGCGGTGCCATCCATCGTTCAGATGCACCAGATGAACAGGTAATAACTTTTGGTAGGCTACTCTAGTTCATAAAGCTAGCCCCTTTCATAACGTTAGCCTACTGATAGATTGAGACTGACAACGTTAGTGGAGATAACGTTACAGTTCAATGCATTGTGGAGAGCGACAACGTTAGCTAACGGTATAGCTACGCTCTTGGTAGATACCTGGCTGGGCTAATCGCTAACTTTAGGTAATTGCTGATAGAAAAGTCATGTAAGCTCGGAAAGTTTACATGCAAATTGCAAGTCTGTGTGCTTTCATAACGTTATGTGTTATAGCCTGGCACATAGTAGAATTAGTTGGAGCTCACATGCACGTGGAATGAATCCCTAGAGCAGTGGTAACCAACCTTTTCAAGCCCAAGATCACTTTTTATTCTAAATTGTAAGCCATTACCAATTGGAGTTTGTAAAATGACCTATGCGTGATTCAAATCAACAAGCCAGAGCTAGGTCTAAAAAGCTTGAACAGAGCATGAACATTTTTATTTTTATAGAAAATGTGAAAATGCTATGGAAGTGGACAGTGAAGGCTTTGAAGATCGGCCAGTCGATTGCGATCGACCTGTTGGTTACCCCTGCCCTAGAGCATGATTTTATGTACTGTAACTATGGGGCGAAACTTATTGCATTGGCAACAGAGGAGGCTACAGTGCGTGGCCTACAGGCAACTAAGGACGTGTGTCCACCAAGGCGTTTAAACGCAGGCGTTATTCTGAAAGCGCCCAGCGCCTGCGTTTTTTCAGCGCCAGCGTTTTTTTTTCAGCGTTTTGGTTGCTATGATATGGAATATTTGTGGTTCTGATTTCGGTCAGGTTTGTGATGCACTTTTGCTCAGAATTCGCGGATATTATATATATTATTGCTATACTCATTACTTTCTTTAACTATTAGTATATATATATATATACCTATATCTATCTATTGAAATAGATAGAGAGATAAATATATATATATATATATATATATATATACTATATCGCAGATTTTGTCGCAGAAATGCCCTGGCCCTTGCTCTGGATGAAGAACCACTTAGAGAGAGAGGACGGCGGTCTATGTGGGTATGACATTTTGTGGGCGAGGAGCATCTTGGCGAGTACCATCGGCTAATTCAAGAGCTGAAGTTGGACGGAGCCCGCTTCAACGAGTATTTCCGTATGAGCAGGATACAATTTGAAGTGTTGCTCCTGAAAATCGGACCTTCGATTTCAAGGAGAGACACACATTACCGGGTGGCCATCAGTTTGGAAGAACGTCTCGCCATTTGTCTGAGGTATGTGCAGTGGTGGAAGTAGCCTATTCAGATATTGTGCTTATGTTGAATTAGCAATACCAACCATAGTATAGAAATAGTACGCCTACTATGTTACAAATAAAAGTCATGATTTAAAAAGGACAAAAGTATTGGCAACAAAATGTAAGTACTATGCAGGTTGATACAGAATGGCAGGCAGCGATTTAACAACGTTAAAGTGAGGAAAGGTAGCAAATGGAGTTGGGCGAATGCAGGAAACAAATTAACTTGTAACGTGAAGAAATTTGTAGCTTAATTATATTGGATACAAAAAATCCAATCAGCGTCTAATTTCAACTACGTTACGGAGTTATCTAGTTAAACCTAACTTACATATTTATATATATATTTATATATAAATATTTATTAAGTATTTGTGATTCAGTGACAAACTATTTGACACATGTAAACACATTAATCATTTAACATAATTACAGCATGATAACATACAATTATGGATATACTAGTGAATCTAGAACCAATGGATTTTTGACAAACTGCACATTTTTGTGTGTTTCAGGTATCTGTCAACAGGCGATTCTTTCAGATTGATTGCTTTTAGCTACTAGGTGGGTTTCTGTACAGTGGAAAGAATAGTCAGGGATGTGTGCGAGGCCATATGGTCAGTCATGGTCCAGCAGTACATGCCCTTCTCTGAACAACACCACTGGGAGAAGATCGCAGCTGACTTCCATAGGCTATGGAACTTTCCCAACTGCAGAGGAGCAATTGATGGGAAGCATGTTGCAATACAGGCCCCATCATCAACAGGGTCCATGTATTTCAACTACAAAGGGGGCTTCTTTATCATCCTCCTAGCGGTTGTCGATGCTTGCTACCTTTTCCGGATGGTGGATGTGGGGGCATACGGGAAAAGCAGTGATGGTGGGACCCTCTCTTCCTCTGTCTTTGTCCAGGCCCTCCACCAGGGGACCCTTGATCTGCCAGAGGATGCCTCTTTACCAGGAGCAGAAGACTTCCAGCCTGTGCCACATGTCTTTGTGGGCTATGAGGCTTTCCCACTCAAAAAACAACTTCTCCGACCCTACCCAGGGAAACACCTTGACAGGGAGAAGCACGTCTTCAATTACCGTCTCTCCCATGCCAGGAGGATGGTAGAATGCACATTTGGCATCCTTGCTGCCCAGTGGAGACTCTACCACAGAGTGCTCGGTGTCACACCAAAGGTGGCAGATGCAGTGGTGAAGGCCACTTGCATCCTCCACAACTTCCTACGCTGGGAGGAGGATGATAATGAAGAGGAAGGAAGGCGTGCCCCCATACCACCGGAGCCGCAGCATGTCATGCAGCCCATCCAGCGGGTAGGCTGCAACAACGCCTCTAGGGAAGCACTGGAGGTGAGGCAGAGCTACACCACCTACTTCTCCTCTCCAGCAGGCGAAGTTGCATGGCAGCATTCCGTCGTCTGATGCCTCTCCAACTCCCACCACCATCAGTACCATCAACATCAGGACCACAACCACCACCACCACTGTACCACCACCACCAAAAAGGCTCTTTAAAAGAGCCACCCAAACCATTAAAATAAGCATATTTCCTTGGTGTTTTTTACTCTTTTACTAACAAGCTACCCAATGCAACACAGCAGTCTAAATCGAAAGAGGAAAAAGAAATACTGGGAAAGAAGAATAATTTCAAACATTGTTTTAATGAGCATGAACCGACTCAAGAGATACGTATAAACAGATATAAAATATAGATATAAATATATATAGATATAAACAGATATAAAATAACTACGCAAATGTAACTGTAAATAATTATGCAAATTTTACATGAAGCAGAATTTGACCATCAGTAAAACACTTATACAAACGTGTGTTTTACTGATGGTCAAATTGTGCCTCATGTAAAATTTGCTGGAATTTTATTTTTACCTCCGACTGACTCCAGGGAGGGAGGCGGCTTAAAGCCCCAGCCAAGCTCAACAAAAAATGCTCCGTTTCATCCGGCTCATGGCTGATGGCTTCCAGGACACACCGCTGATATTCGGATACAGGCTCAGCCCTTCTCTTCGGAGCCAGCGAAGAGCGGGCTGGCCTTTCGGGGGGTGGCAAATCAGGGGAACCAGGAGATCCAGGCTGTGTGGCCTGGGTTTGTGTCAGGGTCAGGTACTCTGACTGTTGCGTACTTTCGTCTCCTGGCTGTGGGGGACAAATCAGACGTTTTTTTAAAATGAATTATAACATAACGTTATTAGTAGTAGTATACTACTACTGCTAATAATAATAATCATTTCCTTTGACAAAATAACATGTGAATCCTTACAATTCTTAAACAGACCTAATAGCATTCAGCACCTTCATATTTATCAGCACCTGTAGTATGCTACATTACCTGTACTGGTGTAACTAGAGACTCTTAAGAAGGCCTTCACATTGGCACCCTCATCCTGCCTGTAGTTGCTCTCTGTGTCCCTATCCTGGACGTATGGCTCCAGGAAGCCGAGGATGGACATGTACTTCCACCTCCGACTGCCTCATGCTGACCCTGACCCTGACCTTTTCCTCTCTCTCTCTTCTCATTCCTTTCCCTCGTGTATCTGTCCCTCAGGTATTTCCACTTCTTTCTACATGTGTCAACTGAAATTTGTAAGGACATAACAATTATGGACTCCTACAGTACAAGCAAGCAAGCGGGTTAAATTATGACTGATGACGCCAGCACTAAAGTCTGAAAACAACTAGCAAAAGCTAACATAACTAACTAATAGTGTTAGCTAGGTAGATACATTCGGTTATAAAGTAACATTAGCTAGTTGTTGACGGTTGGCAAGCTCAGTAAGTGGACTTGATACACACGGTTATAAAGTAACGTTAGCTAGTTGTTGACGGTTGACAAGCCACTCTATATGGACTATTTTCAGATCAACTGGCTGGCTGCTGCTTACCTGGTAGACCCATGGCGAATGACACGTTGCTCCAAGCATGGTTTTTAAGATTTGCTTTGTGGTAATCCGCAGACACCATATCAAACAGAGTGGGATACTCCGAGACCAACAGAATAATTTTTTCCTCCATTGTTGCGAAATTGCTCCTGTGGGCATTGTCCATAGTATGGATGTGTAATATGTAATGTAAAGCGCTAAATAAATGCAATTAATTATTATTATATAGGCTACCTGGTAAAATGCACTGTGGCTTATTTAGTTTTTCTGATTATAACATGCAAACCCCAGAAGCTACTTCTGTACTGCTATTCCGCATTGTCCAACATCTCACAAATAAAACAAAAGACCTCATCAGAGCTGGATAGTGTTCCAGGAAATTCTAAATACTGATCAGTTTCTTCAGAGACAACAACAAAAAAACAATGTTGCAGTGTTCAAAGAGTATTTAAACAAAATAGGAGATATATTTCTCACTATGAAGAAGTAGTCTGTTTGGCACATGCTTGTTTAAATTGAGGAATATTATATTATTCCCTCATTTCAAATAAAATGCACAAAATAAATACTAATGAGATTTGTAATGTTATTATGGTCTGAGGCATGGTGCTTCAGAAAACCTCATGGGAGTGTCCAACATGGATAGGTTTCATACTTTGGGAAGCATGAAGGGGCTCAGATAGAAGCAATCTTCCCTTTAGATTGCGATATTTCTTGTGTACTACAATACATGGATGACCTGATTTTCTTCTTGTATTATGAGCTTTCCTGGAAGAATCTTTTAAGTGGTTAATCAGCCCTCCCTACATTATGTAGGACACTGTGCATGATGTGTACTTAGACATCAACCTACTTATTTGTTTGCCAATCCATACAATATGGAGAAAAGCAGTAAACTAAAATGAATCCAGTTTTGTGATATTATTATTATTGACTTAACTAGGGCTTGTACAAAAATACGACTGTGTTGCCTCTGATTAAAAAAACATGAACTAAAGTGACACAAAAATGATGAGTAGCAAGGATAAGATTGATGAGAAGCTTTAAGTAGCCTACTCCAGGAGGACATGCTTGTCGGAGCCAATTGGCACTCAAAAAAGTTGGTAGGAACCAATGTTTGAAGATTCAAGTTCCGCCCAAAGGCCAATACGTTTTGAACCACACCGGAGCACACAACATGGGGTAGATGAACATACGATGAGATCGGCTGACTAAGGTATTGTGTTAAGTGTCATTTTGTGTATGATGAATTGAATTAAGAAGCAAGCTAAATGGACACCAGTAACTGGAAAATAAATGGACTAGGTGTTTAACTCGAAACTTTGTATCAGACTTTTATCACTTCGCAATTTCTGCACATTTTGAGGAACACTGAAAGGAGCCAGACGGGTGCTGAATTTAGAGCAGTTAGCCATCTATAGCGTATATATGAGGACAACAATAATGTTGTGTGGCACAGAAGGCTATTCTCACATTTTTTAAATAATATTACGAAGATGTTTATAGTTTCTGTTTACCTGCACTGCTGTGCAGCAGAGGTTTGTGGGCCTTTTATTCTGTCAAGGTGATGTTAGGTTTGTACAGCAGGGAGCATAAAAACAAAAGGTCAATCATGGCCATAGGGCTAACGTCTGCTCATGTACTGTAGCCTCAAATGCCCTTTGGGCTTGATTGTTTGAAGAGCTCCTGCATGGTGTCTGAGAAAAAGATGGACTCTCCATATCAATACTATAACTGACATTCAGTCAGTCCCAGAGTATATTTCATCCGACAGAGCAGCTGCATCATACAGTATGTTCACAGCTTAGTAAAGAGGGTAAATTCCTAAGTCCTATGTCTTGAGGGCTTTTTTAATAATAGTTTCTTATCAGGGGAGTCCTCTTTGTTTGGAACTAAAATGACCATGTAGCCCCCAGTGTACACACTCTACAACACATCATCAGCACAAGACTGAAAAGTTGAAACCAGCTGTGAACTTCTATTATTGCTGACTGAAACAAAAAAGCCCTGCTGGAAGTTACAGCCGTATAAATTATTTAATTGCGGATGAGTTACATCTTGTACTTCTGAAAGGTATCACATTAGATGGTAATTTTTCATTGTATGCACAACAACCCACCTGGTCACAGAATAACATAGTTTATCTTACATCATCTGGTAGGCTGTTCAAAATGTTGAATCCCACTTATTGATTGTGTTCATACCTGTGGTATAGTATATCTCACACTTATCAATAGTCTGGTGTCATATTGAAGTTTTACACTGACCAGGGGCCAGACATTATTCCAGAATTAGAGCTGGTTTCCAGGGCAATTGGCAAAATGAAAAATAGGGGCAAAAATGTCAAAACAAAAAAACATTTTCTGTGGTATCTCCATTTCAATCCTCCACATCCAATTGACCTAGCCCACCTCTGTTACTCGGTCAAGCTTTCCTTTAAGAGTAATCTACTTAAATAATTATGTAATTAAATAGTGTGCTACACTAAGTCATTTGGAGGTTGATTAGAAGAGAACCTTAATATAATGTAACTCGCTGTCCATATTGATTGTCCTTATCCTATCAGTCAGATGTCTTTTCTAAATGAATAGGCAAATACATATTTGTTTATACATATCTGTATATGTCCTTGTCATGTTGTTAAAACATTTATAAAAAAATAAAAGCCTCTGAATCATTTTCCTCAGCTAGAGAAAAGAGGAGGCCTCCTATGCCAAGTTCCTGGCCAGTTTCACAGACTAGTCAAGAAGACAAGTGGTCAGGGAGCCACGGCGTTGCACTGTGACACCCATCTGCAAAGTCATTACATTCCCAGATTAAAACCTATTACTAATACTGATTGCTTAAGCCCAATGAGGCATAAAATGCAGTTTTTTTGCAATCAAGGGCGAAAGAGTGATGGACTTGAATGTGGAGCCAAAGTGGTGAGGCTGTCCAGTGAGCCGCACAGGGAGAGACAGAAACACCTGACTGATGTTGTTTCCTTCCTTTAACTTAACTCATTTTTTTTAAACACATAGGCCTAAAGAAAACTGTATATGCATTAATAAATATGCATTATGTCACACCATTATGTACTAATAAGGAGTATTTCATTTAATGAACATATGAATAACACTGAAACTTTTCCACATTGTTAAAGGACCTGAGATGCGTATACAGACACACTCACTGTCCCTCTGTTTCCCTATCTTTCACACACACACACACACACACACACACACACACACACACACACACACACACACACACACACACACACACACACACACACACACACACACACACACACACACACACACACACACACACACACACACACACTTTATTTGTTTCCTGGCCAGAATTCAAAAGAGAGGTCTGGTCATTAGACAAATGAACGCAATCATGTGTGGATAAGTGGAGGCTCATATGGGCCAAAGACTCTTCAATTTGGGTCAAGAGTGTGCTGGTGTCCGATAATGACATCTGGAACAAACACTGAAACAATGGTAGTACATGCATGCAAAACATGTGCGTAATACATTTCAGAAAGAAGATTTACAGTATTAGACACTTGAAAATGTATGCATAAGAACACATTAGACAATATAATATTTATTTTTAATAATCCGGAAGGTCTCAATGCTTTCACACGGATCGTGCCCGATTGTAATTAGGACCTAAGTGCTGTAGAGGTTGGAGACCTAATAAACGTTTTATTATCTTGGCAAACCAAAAGACCCTATATCCAACAAGGTCACATACAGTAACTACTGTAACAGTATATATCAATCTATGGAACATAAGACAATGAAAAGGAATCAGATGAATACTGCCTGGCAAAAGTCCCTACTGAGATAATCATTTAGTTAGGGAGTAAAACACCAGCCAAGGCCAATCTTCAAACATCATAAAAGGCTTTGTTAAAAAAAATGGTGTCTTCATTTTCATGTGTTAATGTACATTAATGCAATAAAAGAAAACCTTAATACATTTTGATAATAAAGGTTTACTTTTGTAGTGTTTGTTTTGTGAGTTATGGTCAAATAGGTCCTTATATGACCGTGTAACGTTTATGCCCAAATAGGTGAAAGATTGTTGTTCTAATTTGAATGGGAAGCCGCTATAATCTGTGGATTTACAGTGGGGCAAAAAAGTATTTAGTCAGCCACCAATTGTGCAAGTTCTCCCATTTAAAAAGATGAGAGAGGCCTGTAATTTTATCACAGGTATACCTCAACTATGAAAGACAAAATGAGAAACAAAAATCCAGAAAATCACATTGTCTGATTTTTAAAGAATTTCTTTTCAAATTATTGTGGAAAATAAGTATTTGGTCAATAACAAAAGTTCATCTCAATACTTTGTTATATACCCTTTGTTGGCAATGACAGAGGCCAAACGTTTTCTGTAAGTCTTCACAAGGTTTCACACACTGTTGCTGGTATTTTGGCCCATTCTTCCATGCAGATCTCCTCTAAAGCAGTGATGTTTTGGGGCTGTCGCTGGGCAACACGGACTTTCAACTCCCTCCAAAGATTTTCTATGGGGTTGAGATCTGGAAACTGGCTAGGCCACTCCAGGACCTTGAAATGCTTCTTACGAAGCCACTCCTTCGTTGCCCTGGCGGTGTGTTTGGAACATTGTCATGCTGAAAGACCCAGCCACGCTTCATCTTCAGTGCCCTTGCTGATGGAAGGAGGTTTTCACTCAAAATCTCACGATACGTGGGCCCATTCATTCTTTTCTTTACACAGATCAGTCATCCTGGTCCCTTTGCAGAAAAACAGCCCCAAAGCATGATGTTTCCACCCCCATGCTTCACAGTAGGTATGGTGTTCTTTGGATGCAACTCTGCATTCTTTCTCCTCCAAACACGACGAGTTGAGTTTTTACCAAAAAGTTCTATTTTGGTTTCATCTGACCATATGACATTCTCCCAATCCTCTTCTGGATCATCCAAATGCCCTCTAGCTAACTTCAGACGGGCCTGGACATGTACTGGCTTAAGCAGGGGGACACGTCTGGAACTGCAGGATTTAAGTCCCTGGCGGCGTAGTGTGTTACTGATGGTAGCCTCTGTTACTTTGGTCCCAGCTCTCTGCAGGTCATTCACTAGGTCCCCCCGTGTGGTTCTGGGATTTTTGCTCACCGTTCTTGTGATCATTTTGACCCCACGGGGTGAGATCTTGCGTGGAGCCCCAGATGGAGGGAGATTAGCAGTGGTCTTGTATGTCTTCCATTTTCTAATAATTGCTCCCACAGTTGATTTCTTCACACCAAGCTGCTTACCTATTGCAGATTCAGTTTTCCCAGCCTGGTGCAGGTCTACAATTTTGTCTCTGGTCTCCTTTGACAGCTCTTTGGTCTTGGCCATAGTGGAGTTTGGAGTATGACTGTTTGAGGTTGTGGACAGGTGTCTTTTATACTGATAACGAGTTCAAAAAGGTGCCATTAATACAGGTAACGAGTGGAGGACAGAGGAGCCTCTTAAAGAAGAAGTTACAGGTCTGTGAGAGCCAGAAATCTTTCTTGTTTGTAGTTGACCAAATACTTATTTTACCGAGGAATTTACCAATTAATTCTTTAAAAATCTTACAATGTGATTTTATGGATTTTTTTTTCTCATTTTGTCTCTCATAGTTGAAGTGTACCTATGCTGAAAATTACAGGCCTCTCTCATCTTTTTAAATGGGAGAACTTGCACAATTGGTGGCTGACTAAATACTTTTTTGCCCCACTGTAGCTAGTTGATTTATGGGGAAGAGCAAACTTTTGGTTAGGTTAAGACTATAACCTGATATTTTTCCAAATTGCTGTAGTGTGTGTATGAGTTTGGGGATTGA
Organism: Eleginops maclovinus; assembly: GCF_036324505.1. Classification (NCBI taxonomy): domain Eukaryota; kingdom Metazoa; phylum Chordata; class Actinopteri; order Perciformes; family Eleginopidae; genus Eleginops; species Eleginops maclovinus. Next base: position 8,772,731 of record NC_086369.1, on the reverse strand, counting down.
TTCCATCCAACACTAGTCTTTTAACTTTATTTCCATACACAGCTCCTTGACGCAAATACAATTTGTTCCCACCCTGAAACTGGCCTCATCGATAAGACCCACCACTAACATGGGATTTTTCTCTTCCCCCATTGAAACTACACCTTTGAACCTTCATAGGGTCATCAGACAGTTTTTCATTTATAGTTTTGGTTCCAACATATTTTACATTTGGAGTTTTTAGATGCTGCCGTCAAGGCCAAGGTTGAATCTCCCCAAAGGTAGCACTAATGGACTTGCATTTGTATAGTGCGTTTCTTCCGACCACTCAAAGTGCTTTTTATAATACATTCCAACGTTTACTCATTCACACACAATCATACCCTGGTGGGAGGGCAATTCAAGGCTGAAATGCTCAATGGAGATCCGACCGGTCCTCGACCTGCTTGTTTTTTAAATTCTGGGTATCGTGTTTTTTGCTTCTTCTTTGTCAGTGTGGGGAATATGAATCTTCTTTTTATTTTCAACACTATTCTATATATCTGTTTCTTTATTATATATTACATTACAGCTGGAGAGAAACAGGAGAGGGGGAAATGCATGAAATGGCTTAGGCCAGATATTGCCTTGCGGTGGTTCAGACACCAGAGATATAAATCTTCTGTTGTATAGGATGTAGTTTGAGTCAACGGAAGGTAAGGTATTGGTGACACCTTTCCAGCGTGTCGACTTTCCCACTTGATGGCCAAGATTCAGTAGTGAATGCACCTTGGATAGCCCCTACAACTGTTATAGGTTGCAGGATCAGCACCCAGGGGCACAGTCCTGACACAAATTGGAAGCACTTTGACACAGCAATTTGCACCTTCACAGTGCTGAATTCTAAAGAAATGGGGGAAGCCGGAGATTAAAAAAATATATTACTTATATCACACCATCCGATTTCGTATAACCCTGTTCTGCCAGTGTATAAACTGTTTCACAACAGATATGGTTTGCAGTCAGTTGTAATGTAGGAGTGGATGCTCCCAAAAAATAAATAAGAGTCCACTCGACAAAGGCGAGACACGGCATTGTTTTTCGTGCACTGGTCAACTTTGAGGTTTTGTGCTATTTTGATTCCATAATATGTTTTCTAACACAACATAGTGACGCGACCTTTGTTTGCACCATGTAATCACTGATATCATTGTAAAGCTCCATCTCTCATGCACAATGTCATCGGATCCTAATATGGACATTTCCTTTGTATCAGCAACCAATCGTGAAAGTAAAAAGGGGGCTTTAGACCAAAAAACGAAAAAATCATTTGCTGGTGTCAATTTCTGACAAAGTGTTTCGTAGGTACAGATGCATCACGTGGTGTTCCATGACACTTCCTAGTTTAGCTTTCCGTGGGACATTTCAATCTCAAAATGGCAAAACAACAGCGGAAAAAACGTTCACAGAGAAGACGACAACAACTGTCACTTGCAAGGTAAAACTAAAAACAAATGAACCCGAACATGAAATACCTTCCCCGAGTGCGTCGATACGCAGACTGTCATCCAAACAACAGGAGGGTTTAGAGAGCGCCACACAGCAGTGGCTGATCATTCATGTAGCGCGGTTGAATGATATGCTCACTGGGTTGATTTTGTTCAGGTCATATGCTGTGTTACTCAGTTTTCAGTTGTAATGTGTTTTATATGTTCTATATTGTTGTTGCCAATGATTAGATTAGATATTGTGTCTATAAACAGTGTCTTCCAATAAAAAAAATATGGAATTTGACAATACATATCTTTAAAGGTCGTTTTCTCAAAAAGAGTTTTTTCTCATATTGTGAGCGAGAAATTTTCCCGTCAGTAGCACTTACACACACCAAACCTTCCAGTTTCATTCCTATCAATATTCTGAAGGTTTTTGCAGAAGGGTTTGTTGATATATCATTCATAGCCTGAATTATATAACATTTTATACCTAAAAACATGGCAACAATTGATATTTTATGGATGGCTATTGACAGTATTTTCCGATTTATTGTATGTAAAAAGAGATATCCAAAATCCCTTCTGTAAAAACTTTCTATTCATATATGAATACAAAATGAAACGAGAATGTTTAACCTGACTTTATCCGATGTTCAAGATTGTGATTGTTGTGTTTAAGAATTTCTCTACGAAGCAAGGAGTCCAAACGAAGTAGTAAGGTTATAATAAAGCTGATTAATTTCCAGTTGTGATAAGGACTACAATACTCAATTGAGGTCCCTGGAATAGGTAATCCAAAGACTGCAAGCAGGTACTGTCTTTCACTGTCTTCAAGAGTCTCGATATGTGACATCACACAATCCTTTATACTCCATGGATAAGGGGGCAGTCCCCTTATAACAAGTTATATGTGTATTTTTAGAGTACATGAGTGGGGTGCGTGTAGGTTTCTGGTTGGAGCACAGGCAGAGTCCTCACCTCTTGGCTTTACGAGTTCCGGGTGTCCAACCTATCGTCTAATCCTTCTCTACTCTAATACAACTCTCCTGTCACATGCAGTACCAGGTGTCTGATATGTAAACATGCTTTTTCAGAAAAAATTGTAATAAAAAAACCAATTGTCATAATGTAAGTAATTAACTGGAAATATTTCATGCTGATAACTTTAAGTTAAAAAACATACGCTATTCACCTGTAGTGTCTGGCCTTAAATCTCAATCTTTACATGTATGGCAGTCATTTCAGTGTCGGTTGAATTCCAACACAGAGAACCGTGTCAGTAGTATAGAATATAATACAATAAAAAGAAGAAAAAAAAAACGTAACTCATACCTCACATACCTAGAAATAGTAAAACTGGAGAAACTGATAATGCTGAAGTGGTCTGTTAATTTTTTCCCGAGCTGTATATTTTAAGTCAGGTGTGCAAGTAGATTAATGTATCACCAAGCTTCCAGTGAACATCTTTTCTTTTTTTTAAATGCTCAAATTGCCCTGGCACTTTCATTTGTGACTGGGAAATTAGACCTCAGAAGATTATGGGGAATAAAGTGGCAGTGATCCCATGACGGTGAAATTAAGAGAGAGGAATCCAACAGCACAGTGGCTGTGCAAGAGGTGAAAGGCAAATGATAAACTAGACAATAACCTGGACGATGACAATGAGATTAATAAATCAATAAACAGATATGTGATTTTGATGGAATGATTGGACACAAAAACAGTGCATTCAGACACAAACACACACGGACAGGCATATGTACACAGATTCAGACATGCAGGCAGTGTGTGTAATGTTGCAGAAAGACTGAGTGAAGCGACACACTGGTTTTCCAATGGATAATTCCCGCCATATATTAGTTTAACTGAGTTTACAGAGGACAATGCAACACTCCAATTTGAGGGGAATTCAGTATCTACCCTCTGAGTAAGCAGATGTCATAATTGGTCAACAAGGATGTCACGTTCCACAATCTTTCCCAAACCAAATTGCTTAAAGAAATTGGCCCAGTCTGCTGACAGTGTAGTTTCAGCAAATCAATTTAATGTGGAAGTACGTCAACTCATTTGGACTTCTGGCATGGAAAACGGTAACGATGATAGATATAAATGCCATTTGAGTCTGTGACAAGTGCATTTTTAACAAACTTACAAGATTTTGAATTAACTCATTTTTGGTCATTTGCTATTGTTGATCTTGTACTAAAAATGAAGTGCCTTCTGTAAGGTATGCATATTATTGCAAACCCTCTACCTGTTTCCCTATGGCACCAGAGCCAAGAATGTTGGATACTTTTTTCCCTTTCTCCCATACACACAAACACAAATATGACATTTAACATATATTCCCAGGGTCATCTGATTATAGCACTTGAAATAAGTGCATGATTTTAATCTTAATTTTAATAATTATGCTTACGTTTCATACTTGTTAGATTTGTATATGTATAGTGTTTGTATATTTTACATTCAGTTATGTTTGTATTTTAATCAACAGAATCAAAAGCATTATCAGCAAACCTCACATTTTACTTTTTTTTTCACCACCGCTTACTTGTGCAAGGCTGGAGGAAAACCTCTTACAACAACAAAAACTCTTACAACAACGCAACCCGTCTGACTGGAGTTTACCAATAAAATACAACAAAGGGCAGTTTACCGAGCTTGCAACTAAAAGGACACAAAGCTTTCCAGGAGCTTGGAGTTTAAAGACAGCACAGCATTAGCCAGCATGTCAAATATGTCACTGCTTACCCTGTGAGCTACATACAGCTCGGGAAAAAATTAAGAGACCACTCCAAATGTATCTTAAATCTTTATCTCTACATGTATGGCCGCCATTCCAGTGTCTGTTCAACACAGAGAAAAAGGATCAGTAGTTTATAGAATACAAAAAATAATAATAATAATAATTTAACTAAGACATACTGTACCTATACTAAAACCATAGAAAATGATAATGCTGAAGTGGTCTCTTAATTTTCTGATCTGATGTCTTTTTGCAGGTGAAACAAATTCAGCTGCTGTTGTCACATACTCTTCTGCCGTATATAGTGGCTCTCCTTTGATTTTTTTTTGTGCAATACATTTTCTTCCCTTGAAACGTTTAAGTGTTATTTGTGTTATTTAAATGTACCATATAAACTTAATGTACTTTCCCCCAAAAATCTTTTAAATACATTTAATCAAAAGTTATGACCTTAAAATGGGAAGTGATACGGTATGTGAATTCTGAAAATATATACATGCATTGCATCCTTCATCACAATTTGAAGAACACTGTTGCACTCTCACAGCTCACAGGAGGTGTTGCCCATATGACGTGATATGAAGTGATGTATTGTTCTGAGGTTTACTTACTTATTAGATGACTTTAGTTACCATGCAGTGTGGCAGTGTCTATTGAGAATAACAGCTTCCGTTCATCCAAGACGCAGGTCAATATTACCAACAAGTCCGGAAGCAGGGCAGAGGATGGTTTCTATCACCAAATCTCGGATTAGATCAGAGGACACTCCGATTATGAATAGGCTTTGGGGAGCACATCTGCCAGCTCGTGGGAATTACTGTTGAAGCTGAATCATGCAAGCTGCTGTTGCAGTCAGTGATGAAGGGGCTCTTTGCTTATGCAGTGCTCTTCCTAAGGACTTGTTTGTGCCACAACTTCATTAACATACATTTTTTAGTGAGTGAGATGAATTCCCTGAGCCCTCGACTAAATCAACTGATGCCTACAAAATGTGCGCTGTCCCCCTCCGATTTCGATTTCAGGTAATCTTTTTTTTCTCGTGAATGGCCACACATACAAACTGCACAGAAAAAAAATTGGTGACAATTAAATGCAGCCAAAATACTGTAATTGGGCAACAGATGTTAAAACATCTGCCCTTTTTTTAGTCTGACAAGCCCCTCAGCTCACTGAGCAGGAAATAATTTTCGATCAAATTAATAGACTGAAAATACATTTCCTGGCAGCAGGTTCTGTTTTTCTCTCTTATTAGTACTATTTGTAATTGTATACTATGTTTAGCAGGCTGCCTTATTATGCAGGGACCATTGCAGAATGTGCTACTGTTTTGGATGTGATTATATTTGTTTGTGTAATGCAGCCATCTGCTTTCTATTCTCTCTGAACAATTCCATTAATTAGTGCCACAGTTGATATTAGAAACACAATATTGAGAGATTGCAGTTCGGGAATCTGAAGAGATGAAGAGATGGCAGAGAGGAAGGGGGAGGGCAGAGGTAGAGAAGAAAGAAAGAAAGAAAGAAAATGAGCGTGGCTGAGAATCATTGCAAATGCAGATGGTTATGAAGCCAAGGCAGATGGCGTGTCAGATTGATTATTGTCGCCAGTGCTGCATGATAGATACAAGGCATACACTGAGATCTCCCCTCATTTCAGATGACACAGAGTGATAGAGACGTGTCAGCTCGCAGGGTTAATCCCAATGTCATTCAAGCTGTTCCAAACTATTTAGACCCATCCATGTGTGCCTATCCATTCATTCTTGACAAGCCTATTACACCTGTTAATAAATATAGTCTTGCTCTTGTGATTATGCAGCGGACAGGTGAGATATTACGAAGGATTTGTCCTCCATGGTTCTTTAACACTATCTTGTTGCAGCAGAGGGAAGCATTCTCTATGGTCACATGATTTCGTACGGGTGGCATTTCAGCCAACCCGTCAGGGAACAAAAGCAGATTATAGCTGCTTCTCGGCCTCTAGCGTGAAATATCAGGAGCCAAATAACATCTGACAATATGCTGAATGTAAGCTGGCCTGTATGTGCTATGATATGAGGCTGCTATCTACTTTAACTTCTTTGTTTCATGCGAAGGACAGTGCAAAGGAGACATCTGAACTGTACAAAGTGTTATTCTCAAAGGGAGGGACCATCATTAACAGGTCCGCTTTGATTTTTCTATGCGCAGAATTGTCCAGTGTATTCTCAAGTTTACACTCAGCTTAACATCTTAAAATAGCTGGAGAAGAATGCAGGTCAGGAATACAGTAGAGTGCAAAAATATATATTTTCCATGTGGCCTGGTACGAAAAAAACGGTAAGTGATAATTACTGTCTTTTGTGTAATCATTAAAGATATTTTCCGAAAGTGGCCTTGCAATACTTTAGAATCACACTTTGGTAATGTTAGAGGATTAGCATTGAACAGGTTTTAAAAAGAATATACTATGTGGAATGAGTGCTGCTTAATAATAATTGTGTTACTAATCCCACAATGCATCCACCATATTGTGAACCTGCAAATACACAGTATTGTATCCAGCACCTTTTGGAATTGCATTGCAATCCTTTTGTATTTTCTTGTATAGTCAAGTTTATTTAAAGTATTTTAAACCCTAAACAGTTTGTTCCAATTGCATGTAAGAAGGATAAAGGAAACTGAATGTGTTTTCTAGGTTGAATTCAATGTTTCAAATGGAATATAAAAATACACACAATTGCCATTTATATAAAAAAAAAAATGTGTACAACTGAACTGAACTGAACTGTCCCAAAGGACAGGTTCTAAAATGAAAAGAAAATAATATGAATAATATCTTGCATGATGCACATGTGGGCACTATGTCTTTGTAAACTAGACAATGGGAAGAATATTAGTGTAGGTGGAATGAACATGGTCTTCTACCTTGACCTCCAGTTTAAAATAAGTTTCCATTTGCATCAAACCCATAACTTATAGTTTCATAACTGGCATTAGTAAAGGAATACATTGGAATGTTTAATTTAAGACCAGTATGAAATAAGACAAACAATAAAATGAGTCACTCCTTCACTGTTCTAAATAATTGTACTTTCTTTCTTTCTTTTTTTTATAAAGCTTCTATATGTTTGATGCAGAAAAAAATATACACCAGCTTTTGGAAATCTTTCCTGATAAAGTATAAAGAACAGAGGAGAAATAAAAAGTTCTCATTTCTTTTCTGTCTCTGGTTGATCCACAGCCAGCTTCCACAACAATTTCCAAACCACCAGAGCACTCAAGAACTTCCTTTAAATGTGTTTTTCATGTGAACTTTTTTCCTGATAAACTTGACTACTTTATTAACTGAGGCTGTTGATTTGGGATACCATATGCGTCACTTACTTCGTGACTTCGTGTCCCTTGGCTCCTCAGTCTATCTGGCAAATGAAGTAATCAAAGGAGCAGCAGACTACAGTAGAGTGTCCCCAGAGACACTCACTGACTGGCTTAGTATGTCATCAAGAGCATGCAGTTGATAGTTTCTTAACCCATTAGTGTGAGAGGATTTCTCTATAAGGCCAAAAGAGGTGTTTTTCACAAGGTGTGTGGACACAAAAGCATCGCTACATTTACGCCTCATATCATTCTAATTAACGGAGCATGGGGCCTGAAGAGAAAGACGAGAAAAAAATGTTTATACTAGTGGTTATAGCAAAAATAGCACACAATATTTTTTGTGAATTTGTGTCATTCACTTGTTTGCTTGTCCTAACTTTTGTCCACGTGAGAACAAAATGCTTAAGTGCTCCATTTGTAGTCTATAAATCTTATCTTTTTTTGAGGTCCGTGTCCATTATAGTGCTTTTTTACATCTGGCAGTGTAACATCACCAGCTGTAGCTTATTACATTTTTACATCCAACGGAGACAGTCAAGTCGCTTTGACCTTGTCTCAATTAAGTGTAGCATGAATGCCTCATGCCAGAGCACCAAAAGGATGTAGGCCGAATGCATGAATCAGAACTAAAATATGTAATGATAATTAGTACAAACATTTTTTTGTCGAACAGTTACATCAAAGATCCCAACCGTGAGGCCTAGGACACAGGGTGCATCATTTACCACCTGGAACCACAAGGTATATTGGTCCTGTGCTGTGTGCTGTGCCCGATGCCATCTTTCAAGGACGGGGAGGCAGATTGCACCATGCGTTGCTAGGTAACCATAACAAGCATTACCAAAGTCTGGTAGAAAAGAAAGATATTGGCCGATGTGATTGATTGTTCTTTTTCATATGACATGCTGTTTGAGTTGATGCATTCGAAAAGTTGTTCATTTTCGTCGTTGTCGCTATTGAAAGCTTTTTTCACGCATCTACAATGACACAATGGATTTGAAGGTTGTTGACTCATATAAAGAAGAGATCCCTCCAGTGGAACAGGTGGAATGTTTACAGCTGGGATCCTCACTACTGCTAAAAGATAGACTATCAACCATTCTTTACTCAGAGTGTTTGGCAGATCATGACACTCCAATATGAACAGTTCTTTGTTTGTTGTTGATAAGTGTAAGGGCTTGAATGAAATTTGTCTCCCGAGCCCTGGAACAGCCTTGACACATGTAAGAGTAAAGAAATCAACAATGGGAAGCTATGTTGCACAGAAATCTGAAATCGAAAACAATATCATACAGCACAATACAAGCATTCTGGGTCTCTGTGTGTTATTCAAGCTTGGTTCTGTGTGTGTGTGTGTGTGTGTGTGTGTGTGTGTGTGTGTGTGTGTGTGTGTGTGTGTGTGTGTGTGTGTGTGTGTGTGTGTGTGTGTGTGTGTGTGTGTGTGTGTGTGTGTGTGTGTGTGTATGTATGTGTGTGTGTAGGGCACAAGCACATTTTGTTTGAGTGAGCAAGAGAGAGAGAGAGCGCACCAGTACCAGGGATGTTTTTATTAGCATCTGGTTAGCCAGCTGCGCTAACGGATATAAGGTGCAGTTTTTACATCAAGGTGGGGGAGGAGTTCTCTCCTCTTAGAGTCGGACTGAGAGCTCTGCCTTGCATAACTACAGCTCATAGTCAGACTGAGAGGTTTGCCTCAGATAACTACAGCTCAGGTGATGTACAGTAAAGGATTCTCTGAGCGTTTAGCTAGTTCAATTTAGTCAAAGTTATCAAGTTATCTCAGTGGGTCTCAAACATTTTGGTCAAGATTTATGTCAAAATGTATGTAAATAAATATTTCCAAGGCACAGCTTTGTATGATCATTGAAGGACCATCTCCCCACAGGCTTTTAGGAGATTGTGATGGTAAATGTGCTTTACATCATCCTATCAGATATAACTCATAATCAACAACTCCCACTTCATATGTGAGCAGAAGCAAAAGCAGCCCATGTAACGTGGCCTGTAATATACAGCTGACAACGGGAAGCAATAAAAGCACTCTGCACAGTGGCCACTATGGTCTCAGCAGGGGGGGTTTAATGCAGGAGGTGCTGATGTTTGCAAATTGTGCAATTTCACCTGAGCTTTATGTGAATAACATTTTCCAAGAAGCTCCAGTATTTAATATTAATGGTCGTCTTTCATTTTCTTTTAAAAAGACCACACACAAAGGGCCGAAATTTGACCACTACAATGTGTCTATAATGCTTCTTAAACCAGATGATCCAGGAATTTATCCCAATCATAACTATTCGCTTATACATACATATTGATCATTGGCTTGATTATGTCGTTAAAGCAACATCAGACTGTTAATTGGGGATGTTACAATGGCCTGTTGCACAGTAATCTGTACAGTTTTGACGTGTTATTTGGTCAGGATCTCTCTGGATAATGTGATACAAAGCTTGAGTAATATCTTTGCAACAATCTCATGCTGGAGCTGACTCCATATTGGACAGGGTTCTAAGGTTCACTGTAGTTTCTTTTTTAGGATGAAATACTTTCAAACTTTCACATCTACCATCTCAGCTTTTTACTCTCACAAGGATCCGGGAGGGGGCCTGGGAGTACGCTCATCCGGTTTACATGTGCTTTTTGGATTTGGAGAAAGTGTATGACTGGGTTACCAGGGAGATACTGTGGGAGGTGCTGCGGGAGTATGGGGTGAGGGGGTCTCTACTACCAATATCTGTACTCCCAAATCGAGAGCTGTGTCCGGGTCCTCGGTAGTACGTCGGAACGATTTCCGGTGAGGTTTGGCCTCCGCCAGGGCTACGCTTTCTCATCAATCCTGCGCTTTGTGACCAATCTTGTTTGTGATATTCATGGACAGGATTTCGAGACGTAGTCGTGGGGGAGGGGGTCTGCAGTTCGGTGGGCTAAGGATTGCACCACTGCTTTTTGCAGATGATGTTGTCCTAATGGCTTCATCGGTCTGTGACCTTCAGCACTCACTGGATCGGTTCGCGGCTGAGTGTGAAGCGGCTGGGATGAGTATCAGCACCTCCAAATCTGACGCCATGGTTCTCAGCAGGAAACCGATGGACTGTCCACTTCAGGTAGGGAATGAAGCCTGAGGGGGGTCTCTACTCAGGGCAAATCCAATCTCTGTACTCCCAAAGCGAGAGCTGTGTCCGGGTTCTCTGTAGCACGTCGGACCGACTTCCGGTGAGGGTTGGCCTCCGCCAGGGCTTTGCTTTGTCACCAATCCTGTTTGTGATATTCATGGATGGAGAACAAACATGCTTGGTTTTTCTGACCCATAGAGTTGATTTTTTTCAAATATAGGTTATTGATGAAAATTTGATGAATACAATATACAAAATAAAATAAAATAAGGCATCCCAAAAATGATTTAACAACAAAATATTACCAAGTCAACTTTATTGTCAATCCTCTGTGTGTGTGATACAGACAGGAAGACCACATTTCTGTTTCTTGCATCCCAATGAATACACATAGATACATACAGCCCCGGTAAAAAATGGAGAAACCACTGCAGCATTATCATTTCTCTTGTTTTATCATTGTCTTTCAGTTGAATCATTTTTTTAAAAATTATTATTCTATTCTACTGACAATTTTTTCTTTGTTGAATACATGTAGACGTAAAGACTTAAGAAAAATGTGGAGTGGATATATATATATATATATATATAGTATATATATATATATACAGTATATATATACATTCACTAGAAATCTGATTACTTAGTCCTCTTTGGTTTCAGTAACTTTAGCCTTAGGCCAAATTATGTGAGGACATTGTTTATGGTCCACGCAACCTAAAATTATTACAAAAAAAACAGAGCATCATGTGAAGTAAATTGTTCCAAAGCTTACATTAGCACAATTGGCTAACCTTTTCTAAGTGACATTCACATTTGTTGAAAGACAAATCACTCAACGATCAATTTCGATACCATAAAGACTGGCATTTGTCTTTATGGTAACCATCTCGGCAGTCACTAGGAAAGTACAAACTTTTATCTAATTAAAGCTGCTGAGTGACACATAACTAGCCAGTAATGTGGAAATCACCCAACAAAATTACCAAAAATATGTCAACCCAACGTTTGGGTAGATAAAATAACCCTTAACATGTCTCAAGGTGTAATAAGTACACCTTGAGGTTTTTTCTCCCAGAATCTCCCAGAGAGAACACCACAATCCAATGTAAAGGATACTGTCATGTTAATGCGTTTAGCATGACGACAGTCCTGCTAATGTGTTCGTTACATGCCAGGAGTGCGCTGTGCTGAATATCAGAGTAGTCATCGGAGATAATGAGTTTACTGAACGATGGAAACCTGTCAGTGCTTGTGACATTCACTCCCACTTCCATGTAAAGCAAGTGGTTTAGCAGCCTTGGGAACCTTGGGTTGTCCATGGCAACGGAGCTGGATACTTATTTTACCTCAGAGATGAACATGTACAGCAGATAGTGCACACCCACATAATGTAAATCAATTATGCATAAATTCAAGTGTTAAGAATGCATGTGATGCTGAGAGAACACCAAAAATCTCCTTAACTGTCTCCTGCTTTGCTTCATGTGAATATGTATAACACAGACATTATGTCATTTCATAACAATGATGGTACACATTCTCTAATCCGTTACTGCTCATTATGGGTATTAAAGTATGAAACCAGATATATAGACAATTTTTTATTTATCAGACAAGTCTCGCACACACAAGGGATATCTTTTTTTTATTCTGCTTATGGCCGGGGGTTTCACTGATGGAAAAACAAGCAGAAGACAAAAGGTGCATTAATATGAATAAAGGCTAACTGTCAGCCTCTTAATGAGGTTAGTGAGTAATGGGCTGCAACATGGTTGTTTGTCACAGTTTGACATGTAGCATGTGGACAAATTTATTTAACCCAACTGTATCTATTAGATCCTGCTGCTCCCAACTGCTGATGATATATGGAGAATATAATGGTTTCCGAGTTGTGTATTGATTTACTTCAGTCATTTGCCATACTTTTGTAGAAGAAGTTGTAATGAAACCCCGTTTACAGTATTTTAAAAAATACATTGGAAAAACATTGGAAAAACATTTTAAAACACGTAATGCTGGTTTAGTGTATTCCATCCAGCGGACCATGACATTTTGCATGGATATTTATATCGTCAATACATTAATTCCTTAAAGTTAAAGCAGTGACGAGCCTTGACTTTTATACCTAGGCCCTCTGACCCCCCTCCCCTTGTCCAAAAAACCCCCAAAACTCTAGATTTATGATGCTAATTGAGCCATAACAATGCAACAGAGAGAATGAGGTATTACAAAAAACGACTTATTTACCAAGCGAAACGTTTTATTTACACAGGGTTAACTAACCTAGAAATACAAATAATCATATCATCACACAAGCTGCGTATACTTCAGCAGAATATTGAAACAACGGCCCCGGGTGCAAAACACAATTTTAATGAACACCTATTATGAGAAGATGCCCATAGCCAGGTAACAATGGACAGCGATCCTTGCATTTTGGAACACAACACAGGCAATTTCGTTAAACAGCTAATTAAAAATATATTAATTAATTTGGGCATATGGTAGTCGGCGTGGCAGCCTACATTGAAAACAACTTTGGCCTACCTTTGTTGATCCTGTCATCCAGTTGTATTGGCTATTATTGCTGATATTAAAATATCTACCAAAATTCCACATTTCTCTTAATTTTCTGATACTAATTTGTATTTACCGCTATTCAAATGACAGCCTTGTTTTGCCTAAAAAGTGGGGGAGACGTAATTTCGCCCGGACTTGACGCATGTGTTTTCTCATCTAATTGACGAGCTTCTTTCCCCTTTAGCTTGAGAGAGGGCAGAACTTGTCATAAAGTTTGTGATAATAAAGCCCTCCCAGGGAAGATATAATTGGTGAATTTTACTGTCATTTGACATTACTCTCTCATTGAATTACTATTGCTGGGCCCTCTGTGCACTTATAGCGGGACCATCATTTACCTGCTGGAACCGAAACGACGCTCCACCACCTCAAAAATTGCAGTACGCCTCAAAAGCCTTGTTTCTTACGGTTAAATCCAACCCTGGGGTGTTTAAACCCTTGTTGAGGTTGATTTGGGTTGGTTTGAATGCATTCAGAGACGTCTGGAATTAACCTAACAACCGGAATCTGGACTGTGACTTTTGTTTACAGTTTATAGTCTGTTAAAGGTTTGCCTGTGTGAACGCAAACCCAACCTTTTTGAACTTGGGACCCAAGAGTCCTGATCGGGGGGATCAGGGGGATAAATAAAGGTTCATCTTCTATCTTATTCCTATTCTTTTTCATCCTGAAGAAACATTTGAAATGTTCATCCTTTGTACTGCAAGGATATATCCTCACAAACGGTCACTTTGCAGACATTCTCTGTTGTCATTTGAAAAATCTTCTCAGTTAATGATCCATGTTGACTGATCAGTTTCTCCATTCATTATAATAAACATAAAGTCAGAAACTCTGGTTATCCGTTGATCATCTGAGCCCAGAGCACCTTAATGTCTGTAATTTCTGGATGAAAGCCATAAGAGAAATATGTTTGCTGGTTCATCAATCACGCTCCAATTAAACAGCACTTCATGATCAATTTATTAATGTGAAATAATGAGGAAGGCTCGCTGTCGCGTGTAAAATGACAAATGTCAAGCTTGGGAGGGGCACTGCAGCTATCATGCACTCATCATAATGGACTAATCCATTAACAAGGATTCAGCAGCAGGGGTTCATTAACTGAGGTAGATGTGTGCAGCCCCAACTTATCTCTTGACTCAAGTGTCTTCAGAGAGACACATTACTCTTTTGTTGTTCTGCAGGAATGCCAGCAGAGAATGTGTGTTTCTTTATACACTCTAAGACCTGTGTTTGAGTACATGTGTACTTATTCAAATTGCAAGTTTTGAAAGAATTACCAGATGGCTGTGTTCTTAGGGGGAGATTGCCAAGGTTAATGATAATGAAGAATTACCAGGATTGATGTGTAATTAGACTGATGGATGGAGTCACAGGGCGTGCATCTTGCGTGTGTGCGTGTGTGTGTGTGTGTGTGTGTGTGTGTGTGTGTGTGTGTGTGTGTGTGTGTGTGTGTGTGTGTGTGTGTGTGTGTGTGTGTGTGTGTGTGTGTGCACACATATAGAGACATGAACCGATGCCATTATAGTGAACCATTCCCTTGGGTCTATTATACTCAGCTCATCTTCAGACATGCAATGTGAAGTTAATGGGATTAACGACACAGTTTAAATGCCATACATTCAAAGCTTGCATGTACACACATACGCATACATATTTAAATGTCATGTCAGCTTGCCCTTTTACACCTGAGGGTTTCACCTTTGTGTAAGTACCTTGTCCAGATTGCCGGTACATTTCCATTGGAGCATGTGAACAGGCAATGCTTTATATTTATAATTGATTTTTATTTTATTTTTTTATCTACTATTACTTTTGGACTATTTAGTTTGTTACAAAACTTTTTTTTTTTTAAATGTGTTGGAATCCAGCTGTTTTGCTAATTTTGTTCATAATCAGTGCGTACTTACCACAATCGCAGCTCTTTTTAAGGAACACATTCAGTATGCTTTTCTTTGTCATATTACAATTTAGTCATAAAAATAAAAACTGAAAATTACCAGCAATTCACTGTTATTACAGTGTTTACACAAGGATTTCACAATCCATTCTGCTTTCTTTTCAGCTTAGAACTTTCTCAAACGTTTGCCGAATTTAGTAAATACTTTGTGACTCATTGTGACTGTGATACTTTGTGAGTCAAATCAAAATCCCTAACATACACCTGTTGACACATAAACAATTGAATTGAACATCACAATAAATGTAGGGACTTGGAAAAGACACAATAGTAGTAAAACAATAGTCCTATTCACATACTGTAACGACAAAACATGTGATATTGTACACTATGATATGTTAAGGCAAGTAGAACACAGGATTTTGTATTGTCTGAGAACAGGTCTGCCAATCGCCATGAACCTTACGTGGCATTCCCCCTTTTTGTATCTATTTTTGCAAAATCCTGTTTTACTTTAAAAACTCCAAGGGGAGCCTTTTGTGTAGTATCTTAATATAGTGGCGCAGGAAAGAGTCCTAAAACCTTGAAAAGATTTAGTATTTAACCACTTCAGTTTCCATTGTCTCAAAATTGGTTACATGCTGCTATTCCGACATACTTCTACTCCGACATTGACGTCTAATTGTCGGAGTAGCGGCACTTTACTTTTTTTTCAAACATTCCGCCATTCCGACATGGTGCGTTGGGTCTGCATAGCTCCACTTAAGTGGAAGCATTCGGAGCGGGAGTTGACACTGTCAGACACGCAGGGCCCCCCTCCTCCCTCATGGGCACTTCTGATAGCCTTCCCGAATCCACCGCCACTGCTCCTCCAAGTCTCTCCATTGTCATCCCATCAGCTCCGACTTGCATAGCTTTAACTTTCTTTGAGCGACTCCCTTGCAGATCGGATGCAGGGCGATCGGACAAAAACGAAATTGAGTGCCAACCAGTAAGTGCATCCATTACAACAATAGGCTATATTTTATTATACAAAATAAACTGAATATGTTAAAAAAGTATATGTTAAAAAGACACACAAACGAAAATGAAAGAAAGATGATGCCCCGACGCGCCTGGGTAGTCGGAATGGCGGTTCTAAACTGTCGGAATGACGGTTAATTATGGTTTAAATATCACAAAGTGGCTTTAATATGTGAACATTATTCTGCTGACAAAAACATGTTAAGAAGTGTTTATTTGCCACAGAAATTATTTTCTGCAGCATACCAAAATCCAATGGGGAAATCAAATTGTTTTTTGTCTATGGGCCCCTTGTGATGCTACATTTCTGCAATATCGCTGCGATATTTGCTCTTTCCAGACATCTTGGAATCCAGCGAACTAAAATTCTCCTCCAACTCAGACAAACATTTTTCTTACCCACTGAAAATTTGCTAGCGGGTCACTAGGCATCATGTGGTTTGACAACAATAATTAAATTCCCAGTTGAGTGCCGAAAAACACTGATCAGGAAAGTTGTTCAGAAGAAGGTAAGAATATTGTTGATTAAACACAGAATGATCAAGTGTTTTAGAAATAAATTGAGAAAAGAAACATGTCTTTTTAGGAGACAATTTCCCTCTCAGGTAAGTTACGATAAAATCAAACTTAGTCCAGGTACAGTACAATTTCAATTACAGTATGAGCATGTTTGTGTGTGAGTGACAGAAAAGTGCAAGCGTGATCAAATATAGGAGCATGATACAGCGTGTGTGAAGGAGAGCTGTCCTGCATTTGAAATGGGCAGCAACACTATTACCTGACTTTATGAAATATTAGTGATAACATGCTTTATGATCTACAGTAGGCTGCAATATTGCATTATTAAAGCTTACAGTGACTCTCAAACATCTTTATGAATGTTTTAGCTATAGATATGGGATCAGCATTTTCCTGGGTCTGATTTAATCATGATTAAAATATTATAAATATGAAATGAAAGGAAATAGAGCTCCATTGGGTTTTCCAAGTCTGTTCAAATAACAAACAAAACAAGCATTACATATTAATGCATGTATTCAAGCTCCAACACCATCAAACAAATGGAAGATTTAGTACAGATTTAGTATAGTCCAACACTAGGTGTGTGTCCAGGCTGTGCATCAAGGAAAAGGAACCAGGCCAGGCAGGCAGGACAGTTAAAAACAATACAAAGGCCTACAGTTTAAGGCAGCAAGACCAAACAGACAATCAAAGAGTCCACAGGTTAACAAGATTGAGGCAGGAAAGGTAAAGGCAGGCAGAGGGACTGATTCAGATTCAGGTTCAGGTCTCATAGGCTGGAATACAAAGGCATGAAGCGACATTGATGATAAGGCCATGAACAAATGAATATGGCAGCAAATCCTAAGTTACTTGAGAAAAAACTATATAATATCTTACTATTTATCTACTTATTGTCTTACTATCTTACTTATATTATCTCACCGAGCTCAATAAGATAATGAAAACATTCAAAAAAATGAAGCATAAATAAAAAAGGGGTAATTCTATTTAAGGCTGATGAATAAGGGGTGTTGGTAACATCTGTAGAGGAGTACTGTTCTTCACTGATACCAGCTGAAACAATATCCAGGTTCTACTAATTAGAAGGGAATTATAAAAAAATTAGAGAATGGGAAATACATTTTCTTATACTGTATGTACTTATCTAATTTTACCTTACATTTGTATTCAAAAGGTATTCTTGGATATGGCGGTTACTCAATTTATGTTGTCAAACATTGTACAGCATTTCCAACATTTTAAATTCATTGAGCCATTCCCGGTGGATAATATTTTAGTTGTGAATAGTGTCGAGTTTATCATCAGAGAAACTATCCAGCTGACAAAGATATAGTTGTTAGTGGAGCTTAGTAGCCTGCCTTAGTAGTCACACTGTGTTGTCACCAGTTGTGATCGTGTTGATGTTGAAACCAATAAATACTACCCTACTTATACTAACCAATTTAACTTAACTTGTTGAAATGATTCTATATCAATGTGATTTAAGACTTTTTAGACTAGTTATAGCCACCTTACAGTATTAACTATTTCAATAAGGAGATATTATTAGACCCCTTTGTGGTAATATAGAGGTACACCTGTTCAACTGCTCGTTAACGCAAATATCTAATCAGCCAATCACATGGCAGCAACTCAATGCATTTAGGGATGCAGCCATGGTAAAGACGACCTGGTGAGGTTCAAACAGAGCATCAGAATGGGAAAGAAAGGTGATTTAAGTGAATTTGAATGTGGCATTGTTATTAGTGCCAGACGGGCTGGTTTGAGTATTTAAGAAACTGGGGATCTACTGGGATTTTCACACACAACTATCTCTAGGTTTTACAAAGAATGGTCAGAAAAAGGGAAATATCCATTAGTGGCAGTTCTCGGGGCAAAAATGCTTTGTTGAAGCCAGAGGTCAGAGGACAATGACTTGACTGGTTAAAGATGATGGGAAGGCAACAGTAACTAAAACAATCACTTGTTACAACCAAGGTATGCAGAAGACCCTCCCTGACGCAAAACAAGTGGAACCTTGAAGCAGATGGGCTACAGCAACAGTAGACCACAACGGGTGTCACTCCTGTCAGCTGAAAACAAGAAACTGAGGCTAGAATTTCCACGGGCACACCAAAATTGGACCATAGAATATTGGAAAAATGTTGCCTAGTCTGAGGAGTCTCGATTTCTGCTGCTACATTCAGACGGTAGGGTCAGAATTTGGCGTAAACTCCATCCATCCTGCCCTGTATCAACGGTTCAGGCTGGGGGTGGTCGTGTAATGTTTTGGGGGATATCTTCTTGGCATACTTTAGGCCCCTCGGTACAAGAGAGCATTGTTTTAATGTCACAGCCCACACAAGTATTATTGCTGACCATGTCCATCCCTTTATGACCAAGGGGTATTCATCTTCTGATGGCTACTTCCAGCAGGATAATGCACCATGTCACAAAGCTCAAATTATCTCAAACTGGTTTCCTCAACATGATGTTGAGTTCACTGTACTCAAATGACAAAGCCACAAGATCTAAATCCAATAGAGCACCTTTGGGATGTGGTGGAACGAGATATTTGCATCATGGATATGCAGTTGACATATCTGCTGTGACTATGTGATGCTATCCTGTCAATATGGACCAAAATCTCTGGGGAATGCACGTTGTTGAGTCTATGCCACGAAAAATGAAGGCAGTTCTGAAGTAAAAACGCATCCAACCCCGTTCTAGCAAGGTGTACCTAATAAAGTGGCAGTTCAGTGTACATTTCAGGTTATGTTTGACAAGTGCATAATGATTGGCTGTTGGAGATCGTAGTAACATGTAGTTGGTTAACTAAAAGACTGGAGTCCCATAGTCAGTTTATTAGAAGCGGGTGGAGGAGTAAAAGGGAGAGGATTGAGAATCAATAACTGTAAATGTAGTCTTCCTGATTGAACTTTCGCTGAATTTTCAGTGTGTTTTGCAGCAGAAGAAAGAAATCCATTCATCAAACAACTAGGCCCTTCTGGGGATAGAGAATGAGAAGCAGGACATCTGCACAGACAGGCTATTGAAAGAGAGCCACTAGTGCTAGAAAGTTTGAAGTCCAGTGCAATACTCCCTTGCAAACATTTTTTATAATGAATTATAAACATGCGGTACACATTTTTACCTGTATAAATGTAATTCAAATTCTTTAAACATTTAAAAAAATAAAAAAGGTCTGTGTTGTGAATTTGGAAAAAGCTATTTTATCCGATAATCAACTTTGTAGGCTTATTAATTAATTAATTGTATTGAAAGGTATTGCAAAGACTTCCTCGACTGCATTTCTTTAGCTTTATTGCCTACTGCTTGGCCATTTGGAGCAAGACCAATTTGTCTGCTTAATACTGTAGTGCCCTTCACTGTCCAGTTGATATTTAAAAAACATTAACTTTATTTGGTTCACTATACAAACAATATTACTAAATTGACAAAAAGTTGTTTCTTTATTACAGCATGGTTGCTGGCGTGTGTTTGTATTCCACTGGCATGTAAAGGATTGGCTTTAATGGATGTCCTTTTGATTACGTTCAAAAGTCTATACTTCCACCCCAGGTGAGAAGGTGGTAGCAGGAGTCAGGTGACTGGGACTGGCGTTAGAGTCTTTTGGAAATGAATGGGCCTGGTGGCAGTCAAAAGTGGCTTGGGGACAGAGATAGACAGAGACCAAATCAAATAAAATCTTTTTGCCATGGTCATGCATTCAGTCCACCGTTTGAAGCTGATGAATGTATATTATATTATTAAAATGATTTGTCACTGAGTTGTTGCTGTTCTCCTCCTCATATTTTGAACAAAAATTGGGACGGCTGCTGCAGTGAATGACCACTGAGTTTCTGAACCAGCAGCATGTCTCATCAATTTTGCCACTTGTGTGTCTATCATCAGAAAGCAGAGGCAAGGAAACATTAAAACTCCAGCATGTTTGAAACTTAATGATGGTAACTAATGATAGAGGGCAGAGGTTCAAATGGAATGCACCCTAAATCTTTAGAGAGTGATAAATTGCTTTATCCTGCGAGGACAGCATATTTCAGTGTTGCCTAAGGGAGTTGATGTGCACAGCCACTCCAGTCAGGAAACCAGGGTTTAAGTGTTTTGAACCTTTCCGTGTCCCAACCAATAAACCAATTTGTATTGTGGTGCTAAGCAATAACCACCATAATGTATGCCAAAGTAAATTTGGTAGATCCTTATCCTATAAAAACTCAAAAGCAGAAAAATAATTGTGGCATATATTGTTGGTAGTAGATCTTATACTTAACTTTACTTTATAAATACATATATTTATTACTGCTAATAATATATAAGATAGGGCTTGCCGATTATGGCAAAAATCATAATCAAGATTATGTTGGTCAATATTGATATCACGATTATTAAATACGATTTTTACATGGTTTAGTGGAATATTCGATTCTGATTGGTCAATTCAGAACATGTGACACGTTGTTAATCCAGTAGTACAGACCGCTGTCAAGGATTTATTGACAGTTGTTAAGGAGGATCAGTTCAGAGAAAGGAAAAGAGGTTAAAAGACGGAGTGCTGGATGTCAGATAAATCACCAGAAGAAGACAGACACAAAGTAAACACTAACAGGAACACGGTCTGGGCTCTGCAGTGTTTAAGGACTTGCTAATGGATCAGAAACTGTGAACAGATTTGAACAGTTACAGAACACCTCTATCAGTGCTGCCATAAAGTTGTTGTTGTCGCAGTTCAAGCCGTTGGTGCGCCGTGGAACAGCGTTTTTTTTTTTTCTTAGCGGAAGAAATACGATCATTTTTGAGTCAATAAAATAATTTCAATTAAGATTCGGAGTCGAGTCGTTAGTTTGTTTAGTATCTGGTCATGTAATAAGTGGGATAATGTGGACCAAGATCCCTCCGTTTCGGTTCCCTGATCAGCCTGTCTGGTGTTCTTTTCCCCATAAAGACTGCCTTGCTGCACATTATCCCTTACTTATTCATTGACTTTGAAAACATCCATTTATTGAACTCTTAAAAAATAATAATAATAATTTGAGTAAACAGTATCTGTTTAACAATTGATTTCCCTGAAAGTATTCAGCTGAAGCCATACATAGCCGTGGGAAGTAGGGGTGCTGGGGGTGCTGCTGGAGGTCTGGTCCCGACAGTTGGAATATCGTAGCAGCCCCGCCAGTTGACAAAAAAAAACTAACGATAAAATACATAAACTATTAAATGCATAAAATGTCTAAAATTTAAAATTATGTTGTGTAATATGGTTTAATACAGTTTCTTAATTATTACAAAAATAATCTTCAAAACGTTTTCGATAGCGCTGTGCATTCTGGTTATATCAGATGTCATATGAAGTAGCCACGGGATTGTTTAAGCTAAAATGGCAGCCGGACAAACTTTATTTTCTTGCATCAAGCAACACATCTTGCATGTGTTTTTGAGACTGAACATTCCGATTGAAAGACTTATTGCTTATTGTTTTGATGGCGCTAGTAATATGTCCGGCTGTTTCTCAGGAGTCCAGGCCCGTCTGAAAGAACTGTGCCCTCTGTCCATGTACGTTCACTGCAACAACCACGCACTTGATTTAGTTCTCCAAGAAGTCGCCTGCGAAGTTGGCCTAGTGGCCGATACATTAAACTTTGTGCGGGGTGTTGCTGGTGTGATACGAGAGTCGTCAAAGCGTAAACAGCTTTATGAATCGCTTTTCAGTAGTTGCGACGAGGTTGCAGTTAACATCCTAGGCCTGTGCCCAACCAGGTGGTGTGTGCGGGCCACAGCCATCAGGCGCATATGTTCATCTTACAACACTCTGCTGGCCACACTAACGTTGTTGAAAGATGACAAAACCACAAGAGGTGACAGCAGAGCAAAGATTGTCGGGCTGTGGAAGCAAGCCCGTAAAGGCAGAACTCTCTTCGGCCTGCTCTGTTGCCAGGCACTGTTTGAACCGTGTGAGGCTGTGGCACGGAAGCTGCAGAGCTCCACAATGAGTGCGCTTGGCACACTTGAGTGCGCAAATGTACTGAAAACCAGCATTGCGGCCCTTCGAGACGACCCAAATGTTGTGCAGATGTTTCAGAAGGTGGAAGAACATTCCTCAAGAATGGATCTCAAAATGCCAGAAACGAGAGAGCGCAGAACCCCGGCTCGATTTAGGCAAACTGCAGAGCCAGAAGCACTCACTCGCAGCGCACCAACAGCCTCTTGGAAACGGGAATTCTATGAGGCTGTCGATCTAGTTTCAGGGGAGCTTCAAAGAAGGTTCGACCAAGAGACTTTGACGCTAGCGGGGAAAAGAGAGAGGGCAGTTATAGCAGCAGCACAGGGAGAAACAGTGGACTTGGACAGCCTTCAGCTTCCTATGGAGCTGGACAACTGCCGCCTTGATCTCCAGCTTAAAATGCTGAACACTGTCACCAAGGAGTCTCGGTGCACCACAGTTAAAGATGTAGCAGCACGTCTTTGTAATCTCCATCCACAGACGAGAGCTCTCTTTTCTGAGGTTGAGAAAGTCATCCAGTTATGTCTGGCTCTGCCAATATCAGTGGCCTCATCGGAACGATCGTTCTCCACTTTGAGAAGGTTAAAGACTTGGTTAAGGTCCACAATGACACAGAAGAGGCTGACGCATCTTTCATTGATGAATGTCCACAAAGACATTATGGACGATGTGGACATGAATGCGCTCATGAGAGATTTTATTTCCATGACGCCTGAGCGTCAGTCCGTGTTTGGAGTAGTACTGTGAAAGGCCCAACGGTAAGCGCTTGATTTGATCAGCTCAGCTGCCGCCGAGCAGTGTACTGTAAATAGTTCGACGCTGACTTTTTTGTTTTTCATGTCAGTTGAGATTGTTGAGATATAATAACTGTTCTCAGTTGTGTGCGATTCTAAGGTACAGCCTATAAAAGGTTGAACTAAATGCTTGTTCAGTAGTAGTTGATGCCGTAGTAGCTCTGACCGTGAGACTGATGTGTCAGAGCACACCGAATAAATACGCCAAGTACGGCTAAAGATAATTCACTCTCCGTGTATGCTTTTCCTCCGAATGCAACGTTATCTGTGCAACAGTAGTGCACCACAGCTCAACAGATACTAATAGACATATTGTGCATTCTTCCCTGCCCCTGAGAACACTGCAGGTTTCTGTTGATGCTTGTTTGGTTTAATGTTTTTTCGGAAGTCGCTCATTTACAATACCGTCTTTAAAGCTGTAAACATTTTTTTATTGAAATAAGTAGCCTTTTGTTTTAGTGTTCACATCACAGTAGCCTATCTGGTTTACAATGAAATACATCGTGTGGTGTTTAAATATTGCGCACACGTATGCCTGTCTTTTATTTAGCCTATCGGAACACCTCTCAGTCTTCAGCACCCCCAACCCAAATCATCTTCCCACAGCTATGAAGCCATATCTTTCTCAACTTCCCTACGGCATTTGTCCTACAGGGCAGGCAGTGCAACTCTGGTGAAATGATGCCGAGATGGCATCGTGTAACGCTTGTTCATAGTGTTAACCAGTTGCTTAAACCCCTGGTTGCTAATCGTGCTAACTGGGCACATGTCTTTAGCTATGTAGAATGGGATGGCATTTGTTATATCTTTGTGTCTTTGCAAGCTGGTTGAGTAGGCCGTTGCACTGTAAAGCACTTCCTTAATTGATGACTGTGATGTGGTGGATGAAGTCGAGGGGGCATTACTTCTGTCTGTGTTTTGTTGTTTTTTCGCCTGGTCGTGTTCTACTTTGTGGTTGCATTTTAGATGGTTAAAGAGATTGGTTGTGTTAGCTTGTAGTGCCGACACGACCGTGTAACAAATACTTCGGAATTCGTTTTACGTTTCTTGTTCACAAGTTGCTCTTGTTCTGCCGTCTTTGCTCGTGAACAACTAATGTCACTCACAACCTGGCCGGGAGCACTTTTACGGAGGGGCGAAGGCGCATGCGCGGACAGGATGTATAACGCAAGACAAATTGTGAAAGGGAACGCAGCAAAATAATAGTTTTATTTCGATTACGTTGTTTTCGTAATAGTTGCAAGCCCGAATCGTAATCGACATTAAAATGCGATTAATTGCACAGCCCTATTATAAACTGTTCAATAAAAATGTGTATGATATGATTATTATTAATAGTGAACGGATGGATGGCACGTTAAACAATGTGTAGGCTAATGTAAAGGAACTTAGATGGTTGGCAAAATACGGAAACAGTTAAAATATTTAAAATCTGTAAGATTGGAGGGAAATCATTTTGGGAGCCATAATAAACTTAATCTAACAATTCATAACTGAAAAGAGCATCAACTAAACCTACGGAGCATCAAAGTCGTATGGGACCAGTAAGTGGTCAGCACTGGAGGAAGGAGTGAGACAGCTGGGCTTGGATGAAGACAATGGCGCTGAAGTTGTGCTTTGCGTTCTCTGGACCTTAACTTCTTCCTTAGCGGCTTGGAAGGGCCGTCATTTGGTCTTTGCAAGGGCATTGGAATTTTGGCTCACAACCCTTTGTGACAAGGGGACAAGAGTACTACAGAGAGTTAAGAAAGGGATCATGTGGTTTTGTACTTTTTTGTCTTTTCAGTCAGGGTGTATTGAATCTCTTGCTGGTTATGAATGTAGGCAACAATATGGGGTGCCTAGTCAGGACACGGGAGGCAGGGATTTATTTTATGATTTACTGTTAACTGAATTGAAATATGCAGACAGATGCACAGCAACACATGTGTAACTTGGTTATTAAAAGTGTGTGTGGTTCTAGGGAAAAGTAAGCACACATTTGCATTAACTACCATTTAAATCATCATTAAACAATTTACCGTAATAGGGGGGAGTGGGTTAAGATGAGCCAGTGGGTAAATTGACCCACTCCCTGAATTTAGGCATCTTTGCACTTTGTTGTCATGTGACCATAAATTCATGAAGCAACCATCATTAATGATGGTTGCTTCATGAACAATTGTTCTATTTGGCTGTGATTGAGAGAAACACATGGTTAAGTGGTACATATTCACCATTTTTTACAATGTGTGATATAATTACTGTTTTGTCAAAGCAAATTTATCCAGGACTAAACATATGTAATGTATCATACATGATGGTTATTGAGTAAGATGAGATACCATGTGACGCATTTAGCTAAAGATTAGCATGAATTGCTAAACTAAACAGTTTTTTTCTTTTGAATTGAGCCAGTAGTTCAACTTGGGGTTGTAACCAACTGGATTCCTTGCTTACGTGGTTTGAACTGTATATATTGACTGTTTTCATCAAACATTGCTCACACACTTATCTTCCCTGTGTTATTTTTCCCCATGAAATATTTCTAACGAAAAAGGAAATTGATGTGTGATTTATTTTTTACCGAACAATTTCAGTTGAACATTTTAGATAGCTATTTGTCAGACCTGATTCTGACAACTCTTTATTAAAAATAGTCAAATCTGCTACAAAGTCTAAGGTATTCCATATAGTTTGTTCAATGTTATCTGTCTCTCCAGATATGAAAGGCAGAATTGTGTTTTTAGAGGTGTTCATGCCGGGCTTATATTTAGTTACATGTTGTTAACAGTGTATTTGTAGGTCACTTCTATGTTTACATTTTTTTTCAGAAGGGACTATTGGCCCCAGGGCATATTCACATTATCAAATCTGAAAAGTGTCAGTTACTGTTTTAAGCAGGTTAATTGCAAGCATGCTTTTTGATATTTCATGTCTAAGGCAAGTTTGAGAATGTGAACTAATGTTTAGACAGTGATCACTTATTAGACCTTGTCGAGAGTATTCAGCCAGAAGTAAAACGATTTTGTTTTAAACTTGTGCACTCTTGGAAGTCCCTTTTGCATACACGTGTGCAACATGAAACAACAATTGTTAAACACTGTTTAGCATCTCCATGCTGTGTAAAATACAGATGAATTCAACAGTCACTCTAGTTCGTTTTTCTAAAAAAAGTCACCACCATCTTAAATTCAATTGTCTATTTATGTCTGCGAGGACATTCCTTGTATCTAAGAATCATGTCTGCCAAGAGGCTGATGTAGTCAATTTAGGAAGAAAGTATCAAATGTGAAAACAGACAGCCAGTTCAGAATGACCTCTGTGGTTTTGTAAGGCCCTCATAGATCAGCCAGGATAACTTCAAAAGGAAAAGCTTCTTCACGGGGCATGTCAAACACTATTGCTGTCTATCCACTGAGCCATATTTCAGGTTTTGTATATCCAGGAACATCACAACTGCCACAACTGAATCAGTTGACGGTTTCACAGAGTAGGAATTTATTGTCTCATCTTCTGTTTACAAGCCCAGTCCCACATGGACCTATAAAACCACACTGCAGCTAGTACAGGTCAAAGTCAGCAATTTTGTAAGTAAAATAGAGGTCGAGAAACTGTCAAGTTTTCTGCCAACCTACAGCTTTCCTGTTAGTCTATGCTCCAGAATCATAAAACAAAAGATAACTCTGCTCAGCTTGAGAGCCAAACCGCTGATACCACATGATGTATATTACAGTATATCAAAATGTCCACAATGTGTGGACTAATCACAGTGATTCTTGCAGATATTAAAGCATGTCTGCCACAAGTAATTTACAGGACACTTGCCCTCAATTCATGCACTCCTGAAGGTTAGGCAAGGCATTCATTTAGGCAAATCAATATATTTGTATTTAGCATAGTGCTCTTAAATGCCGACTGTTGCCTTGTGGGGAATATATAAATGAGTCTCTCTCAATAATGTTTCACAGCCCTCAATTTTGATCCCTGAAAATATTTATCAGAGGGAAACATTTCACTACACAAGCGTGACGAATGGATGTGTCAGAAAGAGAATGTATCACCAGGGCAGGCTTTTAATATAATTATTAACTTTGAGTTGGCCTCGTTTTTCAAAGGTATAGGATTGAGAAAGAGAGAGACAGAGAGAGAGAGAGAGAGAGAGAGAGAGAGAGAGAGAGAGAGAGAGAGAGAGAGAGAGAGAGAGAGAGAGAGAGGCAGTAGCAGTTTTCTTTAACTTTCTCCAATAAACTTGAATGAGCTGTTGGATGTTTTTGGTGGAGAGCATTTTCATTTGAGAAATTAACAACACCTGTCGAAGTTAGAAAGCCCAGAGTTGTAAACTGTAAGTATTGTGAAATGACCATGACATTTTCTGATACAACAAATCATCCATAATATCTCTGGCGTGTATAGAAGCACTTTTCTTTTTCTTGCTCCTTGGTGAGCAAGGAAGCAACACAAGGGAAATCAAACCAAACAGTAGCACATAACATTCCTTATAAAAAATACAATTAGTCATCACCTTCAAAAATCATAGAAAAAGTTACACACTTTATTTTATTTACTGATGAAAGGCACTTTGAGACACATTGCAAATGCTCCAAAACCATAAGCATGACAGCAAGATGGAAGGGAATGGGTTACCCAAAGTGTTTTCCTTTTTAAACAAAAGCTTTCATTGTCAGCATGTTCTGGCTTATATACTAGAAGTATTACTTCCAAGGCAAAGGTGCGCGTCTCTCTACATCTGTGTTAAACTCTGCAGCACATTTAAAGGTCTCCTATTATGCTATATTTTAACAATATTTAGGGCAATATCTATACAAAACTTGTCTGTTAAGTGTTTTGCTCAAAATATCAAACAGATCACCCATTGTGGCATGCCTCATCCCCCTGTATTTCAGGCCTGTTCCTGAAGTGCTGATTATGTGACTGTCGCTTTAAATTTGATGTGAGCTGATGCTGGCCACGCCCCTTTGCAGCGTCATGCAGCTCTCTCTCCTCTGTGAAAGTTTTCTACTGGGAGAAGATACTCAGCTAAACGCTGCCACGCCATATTATGTTCAAAACCACATCAAGCATTATTTCTGAAATACTTATTTTTGCTCAGTGTTTATCATTTATTATTATGTATTAAATATACAACAACTCTAAGTCCCTCCTGCAGACATCCTGCTGAATACACAGACTGTGGAAAGGGGTTTCAGCTCGCCAACTGTATATTGGGGATGAAAATCTGGAGCAGCTCGTTTGTAGCCCCCATTTTAGAGATGTGGGTAAGGAGGAAAAGAGAGAGTTGTATTTTCTAATACATTGTGCGTCTACTTACACACCAGGGACACATATGTATGTATAAAAGACATCAAAAAGTGTGTTTTGCATAATAGGGTCCTTTAATGGTTACAAAGTTATGCCAAAACATAGCAAATTATATGAAAAAATTGGCATTGTCAGTTACATATTAAGACATGATGGGGACTATTATGTAAGAAGTAAAAAAAAAAAAAGATGTTTCCCTATATGTTCCCTCCAACCTCAAATTGCATATGTATGCGTCTGCTTTGTCTACTTGAAGCTCAAAGTGAAATATGTGTAACTGTCAAGAATCTCTCTTGTTGCATCTAGCTGTTTAATATATAGAAAGAGAAAAAGAGAAGGCAGGTGGTCAGATTGACAGTAATGGTAAGAGAGGAAATGTTTCCAGTTAAAAAAAAACGAGAAAAATGAGAGAATAAAAATCAGCATGTCCTCCAGCTCCAGTGCAGTCAGATCCGTTGAGGCTACAGTCAGAGAAAAAATAGGTGCGTCAGTCTGTCGCCTGTGTGATGGATGCATCTCTCTATGACTGCTTAATGTCAGTGGAAAGTGACGGCTCAAGATAAAAAACTGTGTCTCTTTGATTCTCAGACTTACAAAATGTTAAATTAATTTGCTCACATACATGAAAAAATGTGTTTTAACAATGGTTCAATTAATAAAAAAGTGGTGACCTAAAAATGACAGTTCACAGCAAAAATACTGATGTGAACCCTTTATTTGTTTGTTCTTGCTATTCATGTAAAAGCATTCAATACTTCAGCTGCTGTAAATCTTTCTTTATCTGTATGTTTTCAATGCTATTAAAAACAGCGATTCAGAGCGGGCAGGAAGGCTTGTGGCACAAATCAATGAGCCATTACGAACTTAAGAAAAAGGTGCACTCTAATGTTAATATGTAACATTAACAGTGCTGAGGAAATGTCTGCATCTCTCCAAGATGGTTGGACATGATTAACCATTTTTTAATGAATGTTTTAAGAATTCCCAGGCTCTTGAAGTACAAAAGGCTTAGCATCTCTATCAATCAATCAATCAGGTAACTAAAATACTTTATTAATCCCTGGGGAAAATAGGTTTCGTGACCATATTAAAAATAAAAATAATACAATGATGCCATAATGTCCTTGTCTCAGGCACAGCGTCTGAGGAACAGCATCTGTGGAACAAGGCAGAATGTTCTCCACAGCAAGGGGAACTTCTGAAGACTCAGACCCATGGTTAAAACATGGTGAAGCTCGCGATACAATCCTTGCGCCTGAACAGTCCAGAAGCCATTAAAGGAAACGTTGTCAGATATATCCTGGTGCAGCCATGTTTCTGTAAGGCACATAAAACTTTCCTCCAGATATTCTATCTTACTACCACTGTTAGCTTGTCCGTTATCAGCCAGTGATCTTACATTGCCCATGCTGAGAGCTAGGGGACACTGCATATACTGCATCTCCTTTTCTCCGTAATTCTGGACCTACATCTTTTCTTTGTTTCTTTGGTTAACCCTGCATTCTCTGTGTCCTTCTCCAGATTTCGGTGGGGATAGCCATTAATCTGACCCACCATGCTTTAGCACAATTAGCTTCCCCCTGGTGGTAACAAGGCAGCCATGCTTTAGTGTGCAACAGTGGCATGAATGCAAATAGTAGCAACTCAATGGCAAAAAATTAAACAAAATGTCTCTCTACAAGAAAGTTTAGAGCAAGTACTGATTGATAAGTTACTGATAGAGGTTATTGAAATAAAATAACAGGTAAGATCGAATAAGAAGCTATAAGTTGAAAATAATACAAATCTACCAGGAGCAACGTCTACAGGCTGCAGCACTAGTCTACTGACTGGTCTTAATCAGAGCAGATGTGTGCAAATACTTGTAGGAATTAACCTACACAAGGCTCCTGGATGAAGGTGTTCGCAGTAGCAGTGGGCAGCTATCGTGCAGCGCCCGGGGAGCAATGGGGAGGGGGGATTGGAGGTGTCCGGTGCCTTGCTCAAGGGCACCACAGCAGGGCCTAGGAGGTGAACTGGGACCTCTCCAAGTAGCAGTCCACTTTCCATATTTCAAGTCTGTTCGGGGACTTGAACCGGCGACCCTACGATTCCCAGTCCAAGCCCCTACTTACTGAGCCACTGCTGGTCAGATGATAGATGTGTTAGTCAAAACCTACATAACCTCCAGGGCAAACAGGTCCACAGAGGACACCAAAGCCCTCACATTCGACAATGCCCACTCCACAATAATAATAATAATAATAAGGCTACATGAATCAGTTCGTTCCTGTGTTGCCCTGGGATATTAATCTTTAGAATCCCTTCCATGAATTGCACAGATTGTGAGTTGTCGAGCTAGGAGTAACTTTAAATTGTTTTGTTTATAACAACATTTTAGTTATCCATGCTACATTTTTACCACTGCTAACAAATGTTCAGATAAAACTGCTGCACACACAGCTACTTCTTCAAGGTATCAAGGTAATATGCCCATCTTTACAGCAGAAATAAACATGCTTACAGCCTGGTTAAAAGATAAACTATTCATGACAACTGGAGGGTGTTCATTTGGATATAACTCAACTTTTATTTAACTTTGAGTGACAGACGGATGATGTGTCAGATCACTAGCCGCTAGCTGTCTGCACTTCTGTGTCACCAGGGCCTGCCGCAGCTCCAGTAATATAGTCAATTTTTTGATTAGTCGGGAGTAAGCCGTGGTGTTAGTGTCAAGATGGTGAGGGCCGGAACCCGGCACTTCGAGTTTTGCAAGGTCCACGTGGGGGGGATTATCTTTCAAGGAGTTGACAGGGTGTGAGCAGGGATCTGTTAAGGACCTGGCAGGGAACCATTAAGGTATAAGGGGGAAATTCTTGCTGTTATCCTTGGTATAGGGCTATTTCACTACTCCACCTGCTCAAGGCTGGCGACTGTTTGCTGGAAAATTTGAATCAGCTAACCGAGCAATGGGACTGGAAGATTCATCGTGGCCTACCAGATCAAACTGTTGTTCTTGAAGGGTGGATCGCAGTAGAGAGAACACAAGAAAAGAGGCTTTGTCCTCAAATGCCAAAGTTAATGAATAACATTTTGATGATGGCAAACATGTAATGTTAAAGGTTGCAGTGGATTTTATCTAGCTTGTTGCAGGTTTGTTTTTTTTTTAAACAAAGGAATTGCACTTCTACAAAAACGTTTTCTGAGAATGAATTTGTCCTTTACTATTTAATTTTGTGAATACCGGTCCATGACAAATACAGAGAACTTGTTTATCTGATTGCTGGTTTATCGTTATTATGACTTTTAGATTTGCCCAGTGCTTTACCTATGTCCATTTTATGAGCACCGCTGAAAAATGTGCGTAATGGGTAAATCAAATCACTGTGTGTGTGTGTGTGTGTGTGTGTGTGTGTGTGTGTGTGTGTGCGTGTGTGTGTGTGTGTGCGTGCGCGCGCGTGCGTGCGTGCGCGTGTGTGTGTGTCAGGGATTGTGTCTTCATTAAGTGTCCCTGTCTGCCAGCTCTGGCTGTCTATTGTTCATTTGCATGTTTTAGAACATTCCCATTGGAGATGCTATAAAAGCATGTTGGCTAAGTGACAGTAATGCACAGAAAGACTTCAAAGCGCACACATAGTAAGCAACACATACAAACACACTCGCCAGTAAGTTTCTTCGTGACAGTAACAGTTTGAACTGAAAATATGTGTATTGTTGGAGTTGGGGCTCGTTGACACCTGAATGCCTGAGGCTGACAAGTTTTGTGTTGAAGTGTTTCTGTTGGCATGAGTGTAGAGGCAATGAGTGATAACTGCTGCATTGTTAATCAGCCCATCAGTCTCTGGGAGGCTGGGCAGTTTGTCCTCAGGGGGAAAAGAAGGTCGGCAATATTTCAAAAATCAATGCGACAGTGGTTATCATACTGTACGTTACTGCTGTCTATCGTTGGAATTCACTTTGGTAAAGACTATAAATGTTATAATCCTTGGAATCAGACATGGTACCCTGCAGCTTTAAAATGGCAACAGTCTACTGTTTCCTCAAAAAGCCTGTTATGAACCCGGGTGACCTCACCATACCTTTTCTTCGTAAGGTCTGAAAAAAACACTTGTGCAACTCTATCTGCAAATGTTAACCAGTGAGCTATAAAAACACCTTTAACCTGAGTTCAGAGAACAATTTTCAATGATAATAATGAAATCCAATTTGATTCATTAGTGGCAGTATGGGACTGTGGTTGAAGGAGTTTCAATATTAAATTAGTTCTCGTAATAGGCATCTTGTATCTGATATCCGTATGTCTCAAGGTATTTTCACTTTCTACCCACTAATTAATTACAGTGGTATCTCACCTTTTTAAGTCGTCAGTGAGACTGCAGACATGCAAGTCAGGAACAGTGTAGCTAAACTGTACATACCCTGTATCTTGGCTTTATGCAGACCAAACATTGGGTATTTTTTGTATCAAAGAACTACATTTTTATCAATAACAAACAATAATAGTAAGTTTTAATCTAGAGGATGGATAGTGTGCAAAATGTTGCAGCACTAGAGTATTAGATTAGACAAATCTGAAGGCACTATTGATTTTTTGGTCATTTTAAATGTCATGAAGATACGTAAATTGGTAATAGATTGATAATTATAAAAAAAACTAGTGTTAGATGGAAGGAAATCCAATTATTTTGCACTGGGACTGAGCTACCATGCTGTAAAAACCATAGCCACTAATAATTTATGGCAATAATAAAGTCTAGATAGTAGGTTATTATTAATGGTGCAAATAGCCCTAAAAATGAATTAGTAACAGCAGAATGATCTGCTTTAGCCCAGGAATTAGGGGCTTAGTAAGAATCAGTCCCTTCTTAATTACAAAGGATTATAACAACGGTACTGTTTTCAATAATCATTACAGGAGATTTGACACTGTGCTTTAGCTGATGACTTTATTGATTTCAACGCTGTCCCTCCTCTCTGCTGTAGTGCATTGATTCTCAGGTTAGCAATAATGACAGCATATTGCAGTGCTGCCATTACTACAACATAAGACTCAGGTTTCTGTTATTGTGGTAGCCTTAGAATGACTAAGGCTCTCAATGTTTCCCTTTACATCTAATTTCTCACAATTTGTTATGTTAATAAGGCATAATAATACCATAACATGTTTTCATCAAACAGTAGTATAGAACACAAACCTATAGGTTATAGATGTATAAGGGCATGTAAAGAAAAGATGAACAGAGATACCAACTGTGCTGCCCCTTTTCATGTCAACAAACAAGAGCATGTAAAATATGTTATGAGTGAAGTCTGCAGTGTAAAGGGTGAAGAGAAACGGTGCCAGTATTGAACAGGTACAATGCAGGCCACTAAAATCACTGTGACCATTGTACCTACAGGC
Organism: Eleginops maclovinus; assembly: GCF_036324505.1. NCBI lineage: Eukaryota > Metazoa > Chordata > Actinopteri > Perciformes > Eleginopidae > Eleginops > Eleginops maclovinus. The sequence goes on along the minus strand of NC_086369.1, from coordinate 8,738,555 downwards.
AATTTACCCAAATAGGTGTATCTTTGGCCCGGACAGGCACCGGACAGAACTTCTTTGAAGAAAAGGCCCCAGAGCTACATGTTAATGTTCTATATGTTTGGTTATCATATAGAGATGACATCAGAGTGGGGAGGGGCTAACCCACGTGTTTTGGTGTCATAGGTCAGAGGGTATTGTGTGCATTATTAGAAGTAAAGTTGCAGATAAGTTGTACAGCTGTGTATTAGATGTTGTCTTAAGTATTGTGTGCCTGAATGAAGGTGAGTGTTTGTGCACAGTACTGCCTGTTATGTTGTCTATAAGTGCACGCTCACTGTTCTTAGGCACAAAGTCTTTTGGATAAAAACCCAGGATGCACAACTTTAGCTGACAAGGGATTTTCAGTTTTGTTACCTGGTTAATCATGTTGAGAGCCTCCTTCCAGAAACTATTGACCATATTACATTCCCACAAACAGTGAAAGAGTGATCCTTTAGCATTGTTACATGTAAAGCATGTGTCTGGGGTATTGGGATTAAAGTGATGTAGTTTTGATGGCATTATATATGTTCTTAAAATCCAATTGAATTGTTTCAGCTTAAGCCGTGTGTACATTGTTTGTTTTTGAGCCTTCAGGCACACTTCAGACAACCCCTTTTCATAGATTTCCTCTTGCAGATCAAGCCTCCATCTTTTAAGTTTATCTTTGGAAAATTCAGGTGACTTGTCTACAAAGATTTTATAGAGCAGTGATAGCTGGCCTCTACCAACCAGGTGTTTAACTGTAATGTCTTCGGACATTGAGAGAGGTGGCTGAGTACAGTAAGTGAGCGGCTTTGAGATACAGAGATAAAATGTGGGGGGATCCCCTATATATTTTTGAACCTCAAGCCAGATGTGTATGGTATTTCTTAGAAAGGGGTTCTTTGTGTTTTTCCTTAGCTTATTTGGCTCAGAAGAATAAAGATAGCTATAAGCGGTAACCCTTGATCTAATCATGCTTCAATCTTGACCAACGCTGGAGCTTCCTCTGAGGAGAAATAGCATATGGCTGCGTAGGTTGGGAAGTTTTACACCCCCTCTGTCATAAGGCAAGTAAAGTAGGGTCAAACGGGCTTAGAGCGTCTATTATTCCAGATAAAGTTGGTAAATATTTTCTTACATTTCCGAAAAAATGACTCAGGTGGGGGTAAGGGGATTGATTAAAGAGATTAAGGAGATTGGCATTAAAGTCCATCTGTTAAACAATTCTACCACAGAGTCTACAACAGGGTTATAGTTGGCTAGAACCAGATTTTTAATTGGTGTGAATTTTATTCAAAACATTTCAAAAATGTGTAAATGTACCGCTTCTTTTAATGCTGTTGATAGCCCTTTCAGATTGCAATTTTTTAATACGCCAAGCCAATATTTTGCCCACCTTTTCTCCCTGATCATGGTAGCTTTGTTTTAATCTCAGTAAGCTAGAAGCTGTCTGGTTACTCAATAATTCACTATATTGAGTCCTTAGGACCAAAGGTTCTGCTTGTAGTTCTAGGGAATCTTGGGTAACAATCCTATCCTCCATATCTTTAATACAACCCTCCAGTAAATTTAATTTGGGTTTAAAGGCTTTGTTCTGCGAGCTAGTATAGATAATAATGATGCCCCTAATGTATGCCTTAAACGCTTACCAGCGTACAGTTGGAGAGGTTTCATTAGTATTCATGATAAAATAGAGGTCAATATGTGTTCCTACAAATTCAACAAATGTTCTATCCTGTAGCCATCTAGATTGAAAATGCCACCTAGGTGGATTCATAACAAGATCAGAGTTATTAAACAGTAATGAAATTGGTGAACTTTCGGAGAGGACCCTACTGTCATTCCAACACTTTGCAATCCTTGACATAAGACCCATAGAAACCAGGAAATAGTCTATAAATGAGTGCGATTGGTGAGTGGTGGAAAAACAAGAATAATCTCTGGATACTGGATTAAATGAACTCCAAACTTCACACAGAATAAAATCCTGGATCAGTTGTTTAAGGGTTTTCCTTATTTGGGTGTGAGACAAGTCTGTCCCCCTTGATATGTTTATACTGGGCTCCAGTGCACAATTGAAGTCTCCCCCTATAATATAATGGCCTGGGAGGGAGGATAATGTTGGAAAAATATTTTTTAAGAATAAGGGAACATTGTCATTAGGACCGTATATATTGACAATATTCAAAGTGTCTGTAAGAAGGGTGCCGTGAATAATGGAATATCTGCCTCTTGGGTCAGTGATTGTCCTAATTATGTTTAAAGGAATGGATTTATGTACAAGAGTTACCACTCCTCTAGCATGGGAAGAATAGGAGGCTGCGATGACCTGACTATTCCATCTTTTCTGGATCTTATGAATATCACTTTGTGGTAAATGTGATTCCTATGAAAGCAGTATTTTGGAATTCAACCTCTTAGCTCTATTTAACACTTGCTTAAGTTTCGAAAAGTTATTGAGCTGATGTACATTCCATGAAGTGATCTTACATTCTGTATTGGAAGTCATATTCTGTTATCTAAACATACAACAGTATTTAGAAGAAACATAAAAGAACAAAATCCCATAAACACCTGACCGAAATAAAACAGCCTATCAGACTGCTTAACACGACCCTATTTGCTAACCGCAATATGAACAAGAAATAAACACACAACATAACATAATTTTTTTTTTTTAAACCCATATGAAATTCCCCCAAACGAACCTCACCCCTCCCTTTGCTCAAACATTGAGCATCCCTTTCCCTCAAAAAGACTCTAGCTATCTGGTCCACAAAACTGAGGAACATCATAAATGTTCACAAACAAGTCCCTAAAGTGTCGCTCCGCCCTAATTTCCATACAAAATATAGAAATTTTAACAAAGGGGATGGATGAAAAAAAAAATATCTATAAAATAATTCCACTTTAAAATTGTTGATGTTTTCATTCACCAGGCAGCAAATGTAAAGCTCCTAAAATAAAATGTATTCATTAGTAAACACCAAGTTTAGCTGCCATTTTTAGGATCTAAAATGTTGATTATTAATTAGTTTTATAACTAATCAAAATAATATCAGATTTAAAAATGAAATGAACGGTTGATTTTGGGGGCGTAAAGGCATAACTTAGATTTAACCATTCAAGGAAAGCGCTTATTCTTAACAGTATCAATATCAGAAAACATTCTTCTTCAACAGTGTAATATAATAAATGTAACACAAATATACCAGTGTATACATATCCTACATAAATGGGGCGAAACCTGCGAGCTAGTTCAGGCAGTCAACTCGAGCGCCAATGATACATTTGCACATTACGCCCCTCGTCACTCTTGCAACCAACCAAACATAGTGTCCTAAATCTGGCCCTTCAATTAAGCTGTTGGATCTGTCTACCTCTGCCTCGCTAATGCTGCTGCCGCCACTGCTGTTTCCACGCTGCTAATCCGTTCACCTCGCTGCCTCTGCTACTGCTGCTGCAGCTGCTGCTGCTGCTGCTGCTGCTGCCGTGTTCATGTTGGTGAAGCTCGCCTGCCCCACCACCACCCCAGCTTCCTCCCAAGCTTCCACCTGTAGGCTCGGGGGTTAGTTATGTAATCATCACTCAATGTTCTATGTTAATATGTGGAGTGATGAGGCCCGAGCCTAGACACCAAACTCAAACTATATACTGCTTCTAATAAACATCTACGGCTCTGTGCTTTGTATCCGTCTCCTTGGTGATGTCATGGAAAAACGTTATATGATGTTTGTCAAAGTATATTTTACCTCTTTCATATGCAGCCGACATCACTTTGCTTTTGTCCTTGTAGTTTAAGAACTTAATCAGATGTGCTTGAGGCGGTGCTTTCGGTCTTCCAGATGGAACTCTGAGCGCCCTTTCAATAGTGAGCGGTGCTGGAAACGACTCAGCTCCCAGTATTTCAGGGATCCATTTTTGCAGAAAGGTGCATGCATCCTTCCTTTCAACGTTTTCGGGCAAGCCTATCAGTCGCACATTAGTCTGAGGCTACGATTTTCCAGATCTTCTACTTTGTACCTGTTGTTTCAGCTGTTTCGTTGTTTTATTCTGCGCTGAGGCATCATCTTCCACCACTCCCAGCCGCTCCTCAGCCTCCGTTAATCGGCCAGAGTAAAGTTTTAGTTCGCCTTCGATAGATTGTAGTGAGTGTATCACCCAGTGGCGGCTGGTGAAAAAAAATCTTGGTGGGGCTAGTGTGCCAACAGATTTCCCTGCCTAATTTAGCATAAGCATTCAAATGAACAGTCGGAAAATGACTACAGTTCCACAATAATAATTTAATTTCACAGTTTCCAGCTTCACAGAAAAAGTAACAATTTACAGCTATATTAGACTTTATGCTATCAAATACTATACAATACAATCAAGGGATAAATTAACAACAAGGGTATGATTTCAGCTGAATCTATACAAATCAACAGTGAGTGAGTGAATGAGTGAGTGTGGGTTGAGAAGAGAGAATGAAACAGAACTTTCCTATTCAAATGTAACATATACAAAGAATTTAGAACCAAGTTATTTTCAAAAATTTTTACATAAACAGATTATTTTAATACCCTCTCTCAAGGAAAAATGCATTTACTTGGAGAAAACAGCATCAGTGCCATACAGTTGTCATTGCATGTCACAGCCTGAGAGAAACAACAAAGCATTCTCCACAACTATATTATAATTACATACTATAATATTATTACATACTACATCGCCATCATCTCTCTTCGTCGTCGCACGTATTTTTTCCCCACGTAGCGTAGGACAGAGTCTGGGAGTCGCACTACGAAAAAAAACTATCGCTGGCTCCTTATGTAGCTACAGCAATCCTAAACCTTCACGCATTTTACGTAGCAGTTGGGGCTAAATTTCCAGCGCCCCACCGGCATTAAATTTGGCGACATTGATAGGCCAATTATTCATAATTTCTCCCTAGCAACCATAACCGGATTGGCTGTTTAGCTGCCGGTCAGGGGCACTTTGCCGATCGCCCCATGAGAGAATGATACACTGTCTGTCAGTGGAAATTCACTGTTTAATGAGTGTTAGTTGGTGGAAATGTTGTTTAAATGATTTAAATTGCATGTAGGCACACACACTATTAAGTAAAACTGACATTGATTTAAAAAAAAATATGCAAAAAATATTTGTTCCCCTCAACAGCTGGTGGGGCAGAGCCCCAGCGCCCCCTATGGGCCAGCCGCCTCTGGTATCACCGTATTAAATTTGGATTCAAAGTCTTCCTTCAGTTTTTTCTTTAAATTGTTAATTGCACTCATAATTTCACCTGAGGATTTATCCTGCGACAGGCCTTCTCCCTCTTCTCCCTCCTCTCCCTCTTCTCCCTCTTCTCCCTCCTCATGTAAGGCTAGGTTGAGACAGCGGTGGCCAATCTTCTTCGGATAAAATTTCCAAAACGTTGTCCTTTTTAGTTGTTTTCTTGTGTGGAGGTATTAGTAAAACAGTTATGACTGTATATATTGTGTGTTCCTTTTACCTCCTGCATTCCACATTTTTAATTTACGATATTATGTTAGACCGACGACTGAACAACATCTGATCAACACCGCGCCATAACTGGAAGTCTAAAAGAAGAAAAAGATGAACCTTTATTTATTTATTAAGACGTTAAGTCACTAGTTAAGTGAGTCAGCACTCCCATCTCAAAGCTTATACATACTGCCAGTGTTGGGAATGATACTTTCAAAATGTATTCCGTTACAGAATACATGCCCAAAAATGTAATCTGTAACGTATTCCGTTACATTACCCAATCTGAGTAACATATTCTGAATACTTGGATTACTTCCACATTGAATTGCATTTTATAAGTGTAGGAATTCAGCCATCAAATCCTGCTACACTGTTTCCCCGGGCGCCGTACATATAGCAGCCCACTGCTCCTATCACTAGGATGGGTCAAATGCAAAATCTGAATTTCCCCACGGGGATTAATAAAAGTACATTTTTCTTTCTTTCTTTCCTAAACAGGCCTATTGTGGTGTGTTCTTCTGTTCCAATTGGCTAAATATGTTAGGGCCAAATCGGCATATTATAAAAATATAGCCTAACCGCAGTCTAAGCTAACACGAGCTAATTTTAGCTAATGTTAGCTAGCAGGTCAAACGGGGCTAGTCAGAGTCTTTCAATGGCTCCGGGGCTAACAGAGAAGTACCGTCATGTAATCCATTGATTTCAACAATGTAACTGTATTCTAAATACCATCTATTTAAATTGTAACTGTAACGGAATACAGTTACTCATAATTTGTATTCTTAATACGTAACGCCGGTATAGTATTCCGTTACTCCCCAACACTGTACACACAATGTTAAGTGGTACAGTAATTATTAAGGTGTTAAGATGTAGTTTATGTGGATAAATGTTTAAGCAACGTTAAATGTGTGGTGTTAAGTGTTTACTACGTGTTATGCTTATTGCTTTGCTAACCCGATTACCGGAAGTACGGTATACAGTGGGGCAAAAAAGTATTTAGTCAAAACCAATTGTGCAAGTTCTCCCATTTAAAAAGGTGAGAGAGGCCTGTAATTTTTATCATAGGTATACCTCAACTATGAGAGACAGAATGAGAAAAAAAAATCTAGGAAATCACATTGTAGGATTTTTAAAGAATTTGTTTTCAAATTATTGTGGAAAATAAGTATTTGGTCAATAACAAAAGTTCATCTCAATACTTTGTTATATACCCTTTGTTGGCAATGACAGAGGTCAAACGTTTTCTGTAAGTCTTCACAAGGTTTTTTACACACTGTTGCTGGTATTTTAGCCCATTCCTCCATGCAGATCTCCTCTAAAGCAGTGATATTTTGGGGCTGTCGCTGGGCAACACGGACTTTCAACTCCCTCCAAAGATTTTCTATGGGGTTGAGATCTGGAGACTGGCTAGGCCACTCCAGGACCTTGAAATGCTTCTTACGAAGCCACTCCTTCGTTGCCCTGGCGGTGTGTTTGGGATCATTGTCATGCTGAAAGACCCAGCCACGCTTCATCTTCAGTGCCCTTGCTGATGGAAGGAGGTTTTCACTCAAAATCTCCCGATACATGGCCCCATTCATTCTTTCCTTTACACAGATCAGTCGTCCTGGTCCCTTTGCAGAAAAACAGCCCCAAAGCATGATGTTTCCACCCCCATGCTTCACAGTAGGTATGGTGTTCTTTGGATGCAACATTCTTTCTCCTCCAAACACGACGAGTTGAGTTTTTACCAAAAAGTTCTATTTTGGTTTCATCTGACCATATGACATTCTCCCAATCCTCTTCTGGATCATCCAAATGCCCTCTAGCAAACTTCAGACGGGCCTGGACATGTACTGGCTTAAGCAGGGGGACACGTCTGGAACTGCAGGATTTAAGTCCCTGGCTGCGTAGTGTGTTACTGATGGTAGCATCTGTTACTTTGGTCCCAGCTCTCTGCAGGTCATTCACTAGGTCCCCCCGTGTGGTTCTGGCATTTTTGCTCACCGTTCTTGTGATAATTTTGACCCCACGGGGTGAGATGTTGCGTGGAGCCCCAGATCGAGGGAGATTAGCAGTGGTCTTGTATGTCTTCCATTTTCTAATAATTGCTCCCACAGTTGATTTCCTCACACTAAGCTGCTTACCTATTGCAGATTCAGTTTTCCCAGCCTGGTGCAGGTCTACAATTTTGTCTCTGGTCTTCTTTGACAGCTCTTTGGTCTTGGCCATAGTGGAGTTTGGAGTATGACTGTTTGAGGTTGTGGACAGGTGTCTTTTATACTGATAACGAGTTCAAAAAGGTGCCATTAATACAGGTAACGAGTGGAGGACAGAGGAGCCTCTTAAAGAAGAAGTTACAGGTCTGTGAGAGCCAGAAATCTTGCTTGTTTGTAGGTGACCAAATACTTATTTTACAGAGGAATTTACCAATTAATTCATTAAAAATCCTACAATGTGATTTCCTGGATTTTTTTTCTCATTCTGTCTCTCATAGTTGAGGTATACCTATGATAAAAATTACATTTTACAATTCATCTTTTTAAATGGGAGAAATTGCATAATTGGTGGCTGACTAAATACTTTTTTGCCCCACTGTATGTCTGTATCGTATCAAAATAAAAGCATCCGCTCTCTGTTTACCCGTGAAATGGAAGTATATATGAGAGTAACACCTACGTCACTTCCTTGCGAAATTACAGTCTCGTCCACTTTTGGGGGAAAACATTCACTTTCATTTGAATGGCGGTCAATACAGATTCTGAAGTTTTCGGCAATCACATAAAAAAATCTAGATAACCGCGCCGTTTTTAATCCACAAAATCCCCAATTATGATGGTCAGACAGGCAAACTATTAAAAAAAGTCAATGGGGATCGATGATCTGCGTCGATATAGTTTAATTTTAATCAATAGGGAAATTATGTCCAGTCTGTCTGCTGGAGCAGGCTTAGATTGAAACTGTGATTTCTGTATTAGATGGTTTCTTTCACTGTCCTTTTTCCGGTAGAGGATGTAAAAAAAACATAGGTCTGGATTTATTTGTTGTTTGAGGTGCAATATATGACTCAGCAGCTTTAAGACATGAAGAAACCATTATTTTCCTCTTCGCTCTGATGCATTATTTCCCCCCGAAAGTGGGCGAGTGTTTATTATTATAGGTGAGGCGAGACATGCTATATTATTATGTGTTTAGTACTGTAGATTTTTCCTATAAGATTTGGTAATATTATGTATTGTTTATGTATGCAGAAGTTATCTTGTATTCATTATATTTTGTTTATTTCCCTTATAGGAAAACCAAACACACACACACACACACACACACATACACACACACACACACACACACACACACACACACACACACACACACACACACACACACACACACACACACACACACACACACACACACACACGTATAAGATCTGTATGTCTGCAAAGATTAATCAGTAAAGGAAGTCAAGCATCATCTCAGCTTCTCATTCCTATACTCACGGACCTTTGGCCTTAAGTGGTGTTCTGGCCAACACACCGGTGTGAACCTCGTGATGAATACAGAACTAGTGCCAATACTTAGCTTTTCCCTATTTCTCCTCTACATCTTTGCTGTGGAAGTTGCTCTGTACACCAACAGTTTGTGTACCACAACCATTAAAGTATTTAGCAAGCACTCTCTCTCTCTGCCCAACCATAAACTCTGGTTGAATCTAAATTCCACATAATCTCACTTTGCTTTAGGATATTCTTTAAAACATATCTTGGATTGATCCAGAGATAATATATGTGGTGGTCTTCTTCTTGCTACTATAATAGATTTAGTTTTTTTAAAGAGTTTATTTTGCAAGCCAAAATATGTTTCACACCGCCTGTTAGAACTGATTTCATCACTACACATTCAGAAAACAGTAAACACATCAAATGTAACAGCAAACAGTGACCAAAATGTAATCCTTTTAATCTTCGACACACCATGTTTCATTTTATTCATGCTGCTTTAATTTCTAAGTTAGAGCTTGGTCAGGCTTAAGTTTCTCAAGGACAGCAAGCACACAGTTTCAGATCTCTTTGGAAGAACACCCACATAACACAAGTGTTTACATCATGCTCAAAATGCATTTTCCAACCTTATGTTCCCTTCGCTATGCTTCTGTTCATAAACTAAATTAAATAAAAATAAATACATGAGATTGTGAACAACTGGCTGGCTAGGTAATAAACCATGCCTTCCTGCTGATCTTCGTGCTAGTCACAGGGGGTGTTTTGAAGCATTTGGGATATCTCTGGCTGCACCTTGAGCTGAGGGGCAGAAAAACATCATCCCACATTATAATCCAGCAGGTAACGCAACAGTGTCAATAAAATGAGATTAAAGCACAAGTTTTTACACACAAACACACAGTGCTGGGGGCTGAGTAAATACAGGAAGCCCACACATGTAATGCCAACATGTGCTATAAACACACACACACACACACACACACACACACACACACACACACACACACACACACAAAAGAAAGGGCAGCAAAAAAAACAGGTAGCCTTGGGCTGTTTTTTTCAGTTGCTCAGCTCGAACCATGTATCCATGCAACTGACATATTTTTATTTAAGGATGCTGACTGTCCCTTTCATGCAGGAACATGCAAATCCTCAGATATTTCCAAAATCATATTGCCTTGTTTGGAAAATGTTGCGTTGTTTGTATGGTGGCTACTTAACTGACTGAATTCATCATGTTTACAGCATCATATGCCTCCAGGGAGAAATATATAAGAGCTCTCACAACATACAAACTGCTGTAGAATTGCATACCAGTATGTGGGGATGATATGGCTAACATAATTCAATGTCAATGGACTGTAGGCGTGTTCAAGATTAGTTTTTTGCTGCTTTTAAATAACTAAGTGTAATAATAGATTGTGTAAATTCTTGAAGTATACATATCCCCCATTCATTACACATGGCTGTCTGAGTCTGCAGTGCTTTCCATTACATCATATGCAGTACATTGAATTGAGAAGATAGAATCAATTAATCACATTTTCGATCAATCTGAAGATAATAATAATATTAACTACAAAAAGAAAAGAAAAAAACAGTGATCCCTAAAAAAACGTTAGACAAATTTTTATCACCACACTAAGTAGAATCCATGTATTTAAGAGGTTCACCAACTTTTCACATCAAAATTGTTTGTTTATCGATCGTTGACAGTTCACAATTTATGTTAAGGGCCATCCCTACTAACATTATTTATCTCAGGAAAGCTAAAATACGTTTGCCAAGAGTAAAATATGATCACAAAATATACAGGCAGCACATTTCTAGAATAACACTTATTCTGTATGTTTTGCCAACATCTGTTCAGTTAAACTCAACAGTCATGTCTGTTCATTTCAAGCAGTTTGGGTCACTTGCATGTATTTTTACCCAGTAAATTTACTGTAACTCAGTCTGCGTCAGTATTTGACACAGTAACTACAACGAAATGCATAATGCACATTCGTACATGCAGGGGTTGTGTTTTAAACAATTGTGAATCTGCAAGACCACAGCTGATCCGTTGCAGCAAAACCAGATTTTGGAACAATTACACTGGTCACTAAACTGTTGTTTATCAGAATATAGTGTTGTTTTGTGGGGGATAAGAGCTGCTTATCACATTAAATTCATTAAAAGTGGAGGAGGAGAAAGCAGGCATGAATTAATTTCAGCTCATTCGGGAGAAAGAATCTCCATAAAAGTGTTTCACAGGAAGTTTTTTTGTTGGTTTGTGTAAACACAATTTGTGAGACTCCCATGTGCTTCTACACTAAATCCCAGTTGACAAGTGAAGCTGAACATAAATTGTTTCTCTCAACTGAAAGACAACATGTAAATTCCAGTGCTCGAAGCCACCAAATGGAGGACAACTTTTATTTTCCTCTGAAGGTAAAATGTTGAGAATGGTTGCGATCTGGTAGCATGGCCAACCCAACTTTGACTATTCATATTAGATGACATACAGATGTGTTAATTCGTTTTTCGAAGTATCAATAGGTGTGTGTAAATCTCTTTGGAAGGAGCTGTTTTTAAATGTTTAGCATACCAACAGGAGAGTGGTATTGATCTTCTAATTTAACTTTCAGAAAGTTAATGTTTGTATTATTTTAGATCTTTAACTGTCCCTTTTAACTCTCTTTTGAACATACACAAATGAAATGAAACAGTAAAGAGCTATTTTTCTATATCCCAGGGTTCTTGAAAACTACCGTAGGGATGAGTTTGAATCCTCTTTGGCACATTTTCATTCACAACTCTAGAAAATACATGTATCAAGGACTTTGCCCGATCCAACAACTTACTTTTCAAGGTTGTTGGAAAGACTTGTGTACATTAAAAAAAAATGTACAAAGTGAGTTTAACATGTCTGGGATTTGTTCAAATTACTCATAGATTAAAATTGAGAATTTTCATTAGGTATGTTATAGATAGTTGAAGGTTATGTTGATTGCTTTGTCCTTCGAGTTGCTCGACGTCTTTTGAGAACATTTGCATATATAAATGCTCTTTGACTGTTGTGAAATGTCTGATTATAGCTGCTAAACTGACATGCAATGATGTTAGACATTTGACAAGGTTCGACAGTAAAGAAAGCTGAAGTGGTGTCACGTTTGGGGTACAAGCTTCTGTCTGTATGGCATGAGAAGTTAAATCCTGCAAAAATAAATCAAATAAAATCTGAAACATACTAGGTTTCAAGGTTTTATTGGTCATATGCACAGCATATACAACGTATATGTTATGCAAACAGAGAGAAGAATATTTACAATAACAACAATAAAGATTTAAGGATGTGGAATATATACATATGTGGAATAAATTGAAAGTATTTAAATACACTGTACAGTAATTTAAATACATTACACTGTTGAATGAGGAGGTATAGACAGATGCATATATTACGCATAAACAGATGTATATGGCAGATGTGTATAATATATGTATGTGTGTACTATAAACAGATGTGAGTAGACATTCACAGAGCTCAGGAGTTCAGCAGTCTTATAACCTGTGGTATAAAACTGTCCCTGAGTCTGGTGGTCTTGGTCCGGATGCTGCGGTACCGTCTGCCAGACGGCAGCAGACAGAACAGATTGTTGCTGGGGTGATGGGGGTCCTTTAATATCCTACCGGCCTTCTTCCTACACCTGGTGATGTGCTGAGCAGTTTTCACCACCCTCTGTAGAGTCTTACGGTTGAGGGCGGTGCAACTGCCATACCAGGCGGTGATGCAGCCAGTCAGGATACTCTCGATGGTACACCTGTAGAAGTTAGTATCCTGGAGTCCATGTTGAACTTCCGCAGCCTGCGGAGGAAGAAGAGCCGCTGTCGAGCCGTTTTGGATATGACCCTGGTGTGATGTGTCCATGTCAGGTCATGTCGTCAGCAAACTTGATGATGGTGTTGGAGCTGTGTGTGGCCACGCAGTCGTGTGTGAACACGGAGTAGAGGAGAGGGCTGAGCACACAACCCTGAGGGGCTCCGGTGTTGAGGGTCAAGGTGGAGGATGTGATGTTCCCCAACCGCACTGCCTGGGATCTGCCCGTCAGGAAGCTCAGGATCCAGTCACAGAGGGCGCTGTTGAACCCGAGGTCCCTGAGCTTAATGATGATATATATATAAATAAACATCATCCTCTGAACCCAACAAGATGGCAACTTTAACACAAGCCGCAGGGAAGCCCATTGCCCCTCTGAACTTGGTGTCACAAAAGTGTGTGTAGTGCCTAACTAATTTCTGTTTACATTTTCATTTATTCGTTAAGTTGTCATATTTCCTATGTTTTAGAAGTCCTTGATCTTAACATTTGTACTGGTTGGTAGAGGTGTAAGTTATATAGCGAACAAATCAGAGTTCAGTGTTCTAACCTACCGGGTTTGAGAAGAGGGGGGACTTAGGTCGGAGAAGCGCGAAAGGGAGAGAGAGTCAAAGTACGGAGAAGTTAAGACCGTGGGAAAACGTCTTTATTTATTTTGGGGTTACCAATGTTAAAATAAAATAGAATTACTGATGTGTGTTCGAGTACCTGGGAGAAGAGCGTGGAACTCATTTGGTGACAAACTCACAAGACTATGCAAAACTGCGAGACTGTATGCTAGCTGTAGCAACGGCTATAGACTTAATCTTAAGAGACTCATGTGCCTGCCTGCTGCCGGTTGACAAAAGAAGGACATCGGGCCAACAGGAGGACTAGGCGGGATTGTTTCATTGGGGAGATACATCTATGGATCGGCCGTGTGGAGGGAATATGAGCTCCATCTAGCGCGCCAACAAGGGTACCATAACTGACTAAAATGCCGGGTACTTTTATTTATTTTGTTTTGAACCGAGTCGTGGAATATTTCTTGTTGTTATTAAGTTGACATGTTAATAAAGTAAAGTACAGATTGACAATCATTTCAGGTACAGTGCAGGTATTTCTGATAATCAAATATTTCTCTGATGGTAATCAGAGTGGGGGCTCTAGAGCTGATATTTGGAGTTACATGGGAGATTTATTATTTTGCAGTATAGCTACGGTCTATCGCCATGCTACCTGAGGGCTTTTAGTGACCAAAGTGAGAACCCTAGATAGGAGAGCTTATAGTAGATCCCACCACAGCTCCTCCCATGCTCGTAGTACTGTCCTGAGCTTAGTGGTTGGGAGGGTTACATGTGCATATCACACATGCCATTTGCTATTCAATTTATATTTCAGGCTACGGTCGAGGGTACACATTTGAGATAATCCTAATATCTATTCAGTAACAATAACATGACTTGATAGCTTGAAAGCGAATATTTTCATTAAATAAACTTTCAATTAATATTTAAGATATTGTCACTGTTCACTGTCACTCGTAACCAATATTACTGACTTTAAAGATCTTTATTGCTATCAAAAATAAATTAACTCTGGCAGTGGCTGCACAGTGAATGGTTCTGGGCCCCTCCTCGTCTTTGGATAATACAGTTGACATGCTTTATCTGCTACATTGTTTTTAATATCAATGTAGCTGGGTTTTTTTTATTTTTTATTAGGCGTGTTCATTGTTTGTATTATTAAGACATTTAAATCTGCATTCACTCAAGCAGTTACGTGTACAAATGTAAACCATTGCTGTTTTACGATGTTAAACAATTAAAATCTTTTATAATTTGCCACAATGTCTAGCATCCCTGCATTCTTAAATCTTATATTCAAAAAACTATATTTGGAAGGAGACTGCAAGTAGTATCAAGTTAAACTTAAAATAACCCACCAATCAAAGGAGATGCATGACTGCAATGCCTCATTAAAGTAAATATACTGAACAAATAGCCACAATAATATAAAATAAAGATGCCACTGTGCAAGATATTCCTATATCTGGAAGGAAGATATGTTTTGTATTTTTCTCTACAAGTTTCCATTAATCGAACAGACTACAGCAACACTATCTAACACCAGCATCAACAGTTCTACATTGCATACAGTCAGAAGTGTTTAGTTGACAATAGCAAAAGCTGATTTTTAAAAATGTATTAAAATGATGCAGCATTTACAAACACTGCAGTCATATTTCCACTTTTGAGTGTTCATTTATTTTCCCTGCCTGTTGTTGAGAATGGGCAGGGGGCAAAGATGATTCATGTGTGTCCCCACTGAGCCTCCTCCTCTGCAGGAGCAGCAGCAGTGGTAGTGTATGATCCCACATGGACAGAATTAATAGGACACATGTTGCCCAGACAGTCTGTTTGCTTGGCTTTGCAAAGAGCAAAGCGAGCCTCTATGAATAGCTCTGTCACAAGGGGCTTTTCTGCAAACATATGATTTACTGATCTTCTCATTAAGTTGTGCTTTTCCCCTTCTTTTTAGGTGGCAACTGTTGTGTCTGCTACAAGGCAAAATGAACATATGGGGAGAAGCAAAGGTTGTAAGTGTGTGGCAGAGACCAAAACACAGGTTCATTGAATATGCGAGATCTGCAATTAAAAAAGGGAAGCACATGGTAGTAAATATTTAAACAGGAAAACTATCAGAGATGCACACTTTCAATGAGAGTTCTCCACAGAGCACTATATTGTTCGTTTGAAGAATGCTTTGAAATTATAAAATTCTCTCCCGGAGAGAAAAAAGACAGCCATAAAGCATTTAAAATGTGATGCCAAGCCATGCTTTTGGTCATTAGCATTAGCTAGTACAGATTGCAGGAAAACCATTATATGAGTGTCTGGCATGGGGCCCAAGACACATCCTCTTCTCCTCCACATCCTTCTAATTCTCAATCAAGTCTGCGTCATTTTCAACTTACTGTATTGCACTCTTAAAGTGTTTTACGTCTCAGTTTTATTTCCTCTGCTTTTCAATTCCTTTCCTTTGCTCTACTCTGCTGGAGAGCTTGATGAAAGAACATCTGCTTCCCTCTAGAAAGACCTCTTGAACAATATGACAGATTCTTCCCCACTTAGGAGGCTTACACAACCTAAGGCAGATGGATACAGGTGACAACATTATAGTAGACTCCACTGGAGCTTGTGGTTATTTTGTTATCTCAAATTTGTTTTGCATTTACAAACCCTAAGCATCTGAACCAAAAATATGTTTTAGCATACTACAAGTGAAGCAGTAAGGCAGTGATTTAGGTGATGTATTTCACAAATAAATACTTCTAACTAAAAGTATAATTATGCTTAGTGTTAATTGTCTTCCAGGATAATTGAAAAAGGAAGGGGGACATCACTTTTCTTGGATAACGTACCACAACAGGTTGGTTTGCGGGCAGGCTTAGGGGTCTTGTCTCTACCATGCCGTTCATCACATGTAACCCTTTGTCTATAGTATATAGTGTGGAATTCTACAGCATATAGTTATGTGTGTATGCATTATATGGAAAAAAGTAATAATAGTTTTGGTAATAATTAGGTTACAGTTTAAAAAGAAGGCAGTATATGGTGGTAGTAGGCAGGGTCAAACTGATGTTACACTGGGGGGCGGTGGTGGCTGAACCATTAGAGTGTTTGCGTGGACGACGCCAGAGGCAAACCATCTTGGGAGACAACAGGCCTCTGTTCCTTCCCGTGAAAACATTGCACACACCTTTTAAAGCCTTTACTTAATTACCAAGGACAAGGCCGACTCGGCCTAGGAATCTGCAGGGGGTTAACGGAGAGTTGCTCGCTCCCAGTGAGCTGGTTCAAAGGAGATCCTGGTGGCCTGGTGGTGGTTCAACAGCACTTTTCCCTCTAGACAGGAAAGATTACATTTATCAAGGAAAGACTAGGAAAATCTTCACTTCTAACACAACATGTAGGAAAAGCCACTAGGTTACGGGCTTGCTGGCCATTTAGCAATCATTGCGAGCCTGGCTCAGCAATGTTCCTTCACACATATGACTGGTGGAGAAAAAAGTCCAGTACACAGCAATTGCAAAAACAGTTTTGATTTAATTGATGTTTGTTAAGTTAATTAATATATAGATTAACTTACTTCCTAATATTCACTTACCAATGTGGTTTTACCTCAAGAACAGCATTCCATTCACCTTAAAAACAACAAGGTGATTGCTCAGCTCAGCTTTATGCTTTTTGTCATCTTAAATAGAAACGGTTGTAGGACTGAAGAATGCTTGGGAAACAGTCGGCTGGTCTCTCATTGGTTTGGAGGGAATAATTAAACCATGAATTGAAAACGACTGCCTTTTCAAAAACTTCACAGGGCTAAAAACTGACTTCACAAAAGTGCAAAAATTACCATAACATCAAATTGAACAGATAATGTTCCACAGTAGTTGCACTGTGGGTCCACTTCAAAAACACTGGCTGCTGTTCAGCTATCTGATTGAGCATTCTGTTGTCTTAAAGTATTTCCCTTAGCTCCCTGTGTGAGAAAAATATGCAAATACAACTAGTAGTACATAAGAAAATAGAAATACAAACAAAACAGTTCATGAAGTACTTTTAATTGAGACATAAATTTGTTTTATAGTTATCAGTGCATGTCAGACTATCATCCCATAAGAATTAAATTTGTGTTCACATTGGGTTAAAATTTGCACTGTATTACTTAAAAATATCCCTTTGTCGAAATTGCTGAAAGAAAAAAGAACGGATATCAATGCATGCTTGTTTGCAAAATCATTTTTTGCAGTGTAAGGTAAAGGCAATTTTCTGTCAGATTTAACCCTTCAACCAATAGCTTGCTCCTTTTAAAGTTATGACTGAAAGATATATTTAGAAAAAAAATAAACAAAACAGTATGGCAACTCCAGTGAAAGACATCTAAAAGGTATCCTCCCTTAACCTTTCATAACCTTCAGGACCTTAGCACAGACCACGTTTGGCGATACTATAAACCAGTGTTGTAGTACTCAAGTCTGGGACTCAAGTCCGACTCGTGAGTTAAATTTAGAGACCCGTGACTTGACTTGGACTTGAGCACTTATGACTTAAACTCGGACTTGGACTCGTGCATTCAGACTTGCGATGACTCGAAAGGACTCGAATTTGTCATTAAAGTCGATGAACGCGCCGGCACATTTTCGCAACGTTTTTGATGTTTCTATTCATATTTATGCCATAATACGGCGTAGAAATGTAGCCTGAATCGGTAAACTCTCTTCTTTCCGATGCATTCTCCCGCAAGATCCTACGTGATTCACAGCCGTAGCTAGGGGACCAATAATAGAGCTTGAAGCAAACATCTTTGTGAAAGACGTGTGTGTCAAGCTCTCTTATTCGCCCTTTCAATGCATATGAAAGCTCATAGCGCCCGCCATTATGACACGCCTATGAGCTGCGGGACCACAGTTAGGTTTTTTTTAAGTTTAACAACACAGGGTTTCCCACACATAGACTTTACCTGGGCGGGCGGCCCAGGTATATTAACAGCCGCCCAAGTGTATTTCACAACCCATTTAGTTTTTTGTTTTTTATAATCCCTCTGCAAGCAGTGGACTCGACTCGGACACGACTTAGAAATGTTTTTAATGACTTGGACTTGACTCGGACTTGAACACTGGAGACTTGAACCTGGACTTGGACTCGAGGCATAGTGACTTGACTACAACACTGCTATAAACCTGGGGTGACCAAACTGCGACCTTTTTGTCCATTTTGAAATGGCCCTCAGCAAATTGCCAAACTGGCATGTGCACTATTTATCGAGACTTTTTATCAGGGCAATCAACCAATGAGATTTGAAAGGGTGTGTCTTGAGTTTAATAACCTCCATATTGTACAAAAATGAAGCTGCACACAGAGTTACACACCAACTCATAAACAATAGATCAGTGAGCAGTGTTAAGGGGGAATGAAAGAACACAGGATTATACATGTATATTTTGCATTTGTTTTGGCATTGTCACCTTGTTTGGCTAAAATCTTGCAGCTAAAGCTTTTCTTGGTTTTCACTCATCTTTCTTTTCCTTAAGCAACTCCAGATTTTGACATTTATTTTATTGTCTGCACATTTCAACCCCCCTGCATGTAGTTTGCTTTGTCACAGTTCATTATTTATACGTCTTAGGGATACTTTGAGCTGACGGATAAGTTAGAACCATATTAAATACTTTTGGCAGATGAGCACCTGCTTAATGAAAACAGACAGAAGCTTTTTCGCAAAGACAAACGGAAACAAAGTGCAAAAGTTATATTTGAATTAGTGAGGCACAAGGACCAGAAACACTGTTTTGCTTACCTTTTTTCGATGATTCATTACCTCAATTTAAAAAATAATAATATTGTGTTTTGTTGTCAAATCGTTAAGACATTTCCATAGTTTTTTTCCAAATGAAGTTTTGCATAATGCAACTGGAGAGTTACTGTTGATTGAGTATCATTAGTTGACTGGTGTGCTTAATGAATGTTGTAACATATGTTTTTGCACGGTAGTAACATGACTATCCACATGAGTTTGCAGGCATTCAAGATTTGTCATTGATGATGCTTTGGCCATAATTTGATATTGTCACTCTGATATTACCTATATATTGTGGTTTCATTGTTTTTTTTTCAGATTTTGATGAAACAGTGCTATACTAAATGACCCATCCTTCTGATTCTGAAGCGTAAGTGAGTTGATTTAATACTCACTTGTTTATCAAACCTTGGTTTTGAGTGTAAGATGATTCCTAAGTACAGCTGTTCAAAAAATTTACTTTTTTTACAAGTGAGCCATTTTGATTCAGTTTGTAAGGATAAAGTGAGCTGGTTAGATGCCTTGCTAGTTGTTCTGGCAGATGTGTAAAAGGCTGTATTGTTGGAAAACATTTGTCAGCAAACCCCAGGACAACTCTAAATAATTATTCAGATACAGTGGAGGAAATAAGTATTTGATCCCTTGCCAGTTTAGTTAGTTTACGCACTTACAAAGAAATTAACAGTCTGTAATTTTTATGGTAGGTTTATTTTAACAGTGAGAGACAGAATATCACAAACAAATTCCAGAAATGTACATTAAGGGTCCCATATTGTGCTTTTGGGGGTTTTCCCTTTCCTGTAGTGTGTTATTTATGTTTGTGTGCATGTAATGGGTCTGCAAAAGCTAAAATCCCAAAGTTCAATCCAGAGGGAGATTCTCTCTCATATCCCTCCAACCTGCCTGAAACGCCTCGATTGGATTTGTTTCTTTACTTCCTGGTTCACTTCCGTATCACACTGACCTCACCGTGGTATGGAACTGAATTCTAGCCAATAGCAGTGCGAGCCGCTCCGTAAAGCCGACCCGAGCGGAGGAGCCATGGCGATTTTATGGTAGGTTTATTTTAACAGTGAGAGACAGAATATAAAAAAACATCCAGAAATGTACATTAAAAATATAGATTTGCATTTAATTGTGGGAAATAAGTATTTGATCCCCTTGCAAAGAACAAGGATTCTGGCTCCCATGGACCGGTTAAGTCCTCTCGCTTTAAGAAAGTACTCGGGATGTCAACTCGTTACGTGGATAAAAGACCTCTCCACCGAGGGCAAGACCAGAGATAGGTCTTGTGATCATGGTGGAACTAATATCTAAGGACATCAGGGACCAGATTGTAGACCTGCACAAGAATTGAATAGGCTACAAGACCACCAGCAAGCAGCTCGGTGAGAAAGAGACAACTGGTTTGATTATTAGAAAATGGAGGAGGCCCAAAATGACCATCAATCGCCCCCAATCTGGGGCTGCACCATCTAAGATCTTACCTCTTCGGGCATCAATGATCATGAAAAAGGTGAGGGGTCAGCCAAGAACTACACAGGAGGGAGTTGTTAATGATTTGAAGGCAGCTGGGACCACAGTCACCAAGAAAAACTATTAATAACACACTATGCTGTAATGGATTCTAATCTTGCAGCACCCGCATGGGTCCCCTTTTCAAGAAAGCTTATGTACAGACCGTCTGAAGTCTGCCAATGAACATCTGAATGATTCAGAAAAGGCTTATAAGAAAGGTGATGTGGTCAGATGAGACCAAAATCAAGATCTTTGGCATCAATTCGACATGTCAAGTTTGGAAGAGAAATGCTGCTCATGACCCGAAGAACACCATCCCCAGCGTCAAGCATGGAGGTGGAAACATTATGCTATGGGGGGGTCTCTCTGCTAAGGGGAAAGGGCGATTCACCGCATCGAGGGGATGATGGGGGGGGGGCCATGTATCGCAAAATATTTGCTGATAACTTCCTTCCCCTAAGGCATGTTTTGAAAGGGGATGAAATACTTATTTCCCCCAATTAAATGCATATTATTATTTTTATTTTTTTTAAAGGTCCCCTATTATGCTACTTTTCAGGTCCATATATGTATTTTGTTGCTCCACTTGGACATGTTTACATGCTTCAATGTTGAAAAAGTGCTTCATTTTCCTCACACTGCCTGTGCATAAATGACCACTTTTCACTTGGTCTGAAGACGCTCTGAAGAGCCCATGCCCCCACCTTTGCAAAAGTGCACTCTGCTCTGATTGGTTAGCTGGCCAATCTGCTGTGATTGGTCAACCGCTTAGAGATTTGTCACATGTTCCGCCCCTGAAAAAAACTGAAGAAATGGCATCCCTAGTTGTGCCATACCAGTTTAATACAAATAAATAATGATGGATTATCAGTAATCATTTCAAAGTGACACAGAGACATTGGATTAACTTTCAGCAGTGTTTTTATGCCCTTGAACACAACTTTTGAACACAAAACAGCAAAGGTAAGACTGTTTGTAGTTATCGCTCTGTAAAGTGAAGCGGTTTTCTTGCTCTTTCTTGGCAGCTAGTTCAGTGAGTTTTGGTCGTACAGTGATGAGACTTATACCAATGGAATATGTATGAATCTCAGGTTTCATATGATATGTGGTTTGTGCAGAAAGCATGAAGTAAAAGAATTGCCGTAGCTCACTCGGTGCTATGTAGCGTTGGCTCGTTTTCGTTCAGTGCTGATTTAGACGCTTGGTGTTGGAATTATGTTTCAATTTGGTAAAAATCATTAATAGGGTCTGGTAGCTGAGTTTCTTCCTGTTAAGTAGGTATACCACATTAATAGGTAGTTAAAGGTTAACATGCTCTGAGACGCTGTTTCTTACAAGTTGCTGCGTCTGGGCTTAAGAGGATAACGTGTTGTGAATGAAAAATCATCGCCGTATTTCTGCGTGGGCATACAGCTTAAAAACTTGGTAGCGTGGCCTTGATAGCGTTAGCTTGCAACTTTGCCGAGGCTAGCAGTGTGCTTGCGTCTCAACTCCCACAACAGCTCCACAATTCAGTGAAATGTCGAGAACAAAACCATAACTTGGGTTTTTGCTCCTGGGGAATAGTGGTAAAAATAAATGCAAACCACTTGTTCTTCACATCTTCTTGCTTAGGTATGGCAAACAAAGAAAGTTTTGGTTTGCAGCGAAAGTGGCAGCTTCTCCTCGCCATGGCTCCTCCGCTCGGGTCGGCTTTACGGAGCGGCTCGCACTGCTATTGGCTAGAATTCAGTTCCGTACCACGGTGAGGTCAGTGTGATACGGAAGTGAACCAGGAAGTAAGGAAACGAATCCAATCGAGGCGTTTCAGGCAGGTTGGAGGGATATGGGAGAGAATCTCCCTCTGGATTGAACTTTGGGATTTTAGCTTTTGCAGACCCATTACATGCACACAAACATAAATAACACACTACAGGAAAGGGAAAACCCCAAAAAGCACAATATGGGACCCTTAATGTACATTTCTGGATTTTGTTTGTGATATTCTGTCTCTCACTGTTAAAATAAACCTACCATAAAAATTACAGACTGTTCATTTCTTTGTAAGTGGGTAAACTAACTAAATTGGCAGGGGATCAAATACGTATTTCCTCCAGTACATGCTAAGTAGCAAAAGACCTGGAATTGGACCTGGCAATGTTGGGTCGTCAGGAGGTCTGCCGCCGTTGTTTTGATGTGTGTCATGCAACTTTCAGGAGGCCTGCAGAGAAGAAAGTTGGTGAAAGATTTTACTCCTATTGGCTCTTCAGCTTAGCATATCAGTGCACAAGGTAAGAATCAAATGTTCGAAAAGCAACGCACACCCATCTTGATCCACATGTGAGTACGTGATGAAAACTGGACATAGGTATCGATTTCTTGAGTGTTGCATCTTTGCAATGTAAAACCAAAACTAACTAGATCAAAAATAGATGGTTTTAGATGTTTTACATTATTAAGGTTGGCTTGCAAATAAAGTATTGTTGAGCATAGCAAAAGGGTAATAGAAGATAAAGTATTTAAGAAAAGTTAATGTCAGGGACCTTAAAGATCTTATTAAAAGTTGGTTTTTACCTTTAAAAAGAGAAAAAAGTAAAACTCATATGTATTACATAACCATCCACCACCCTGACCTCTCTTTTCCCTTTGCTGCATAAAGGGCAAAATACTTCTTGCATTCCAATGGCTACAAGGCTGTTATTTTAAAATGATGTTGAAATGTTGTTTTTCTTTCCCTAGCCAAGAAAACTAATTGTATCAAGCAGTATTTCCATCAAAAAGTAATGGCTCTTCATCGTTTGAACCTCAGTCTGCCTCCTGGAAATAAAACCTGCAATCAGGTAAAAAGTGTCAAAAGAAATCACATCTTACATTTTTTTTACATTTTAGCCCTTCATCTGGATGGAATTTTCAATAACTTCTTATAACGTTTAGTGTTTCAAAATTATGTGTTTGGTTTTTTTTAAATGGCCATTTATGTAGAATACAGAATATATCACTTGTTTATAGGGTATTTTGACAAAGCATCCTTCTTCTCTAAGTCAAATGAATTTGGCTGGCTAATTCCTATTTTTCAGTGATGTATTATTATGGATAGGCTGTATATAATGCTTTGGCATCAATACTTGCCTTGTCCATGTTTTTTAGTGAATACACATAGATCTCTGAGTCTGTTGAAAAGGTTCCTGTTGCAGGTAATCAATAAAAAAACATGTTTGCTCTATCTCATGTCTGAGCTCTTAGAACGAAATGCACAGGCTGTCTTTGTCTCTAGGAGAGGTGAGCATTGTGCGAGACCCGCTGACTAAGCTCCATCTGTAAAAAGTAATGTGATAGGATTCCAATGAAGTGAAAGCTCTGGGAAACTTTATGCAAAGTACCTCACTTTTGTTGGATCTGAATTGAGCCTCTGATAAACAAAGGCTGCAAAGCATAGTACATTTTGTGGGTCGATGTCCTTTCTAATTTAGGTGAAACATAGCTAGAGCTAGAGCTGGAGCTCTTTTTAAATCACTTGAATCATTATTACTAGGCATTTTCACATAAGTCAATATTTGTAAATCTATCTGGATTTTTTATATATAAATATATATATAAACAATTTTTATATTTGCATTAAGATAAACTTTCATTTTTTTTGCCAAGAACAATACCCTACTTGTGATATTGATGTCATTATTTGCAGTCACCGATAAAGAAATACACCAAAGATTGGCTGCTGAACAGAATATAAATAGGAGCTGTCAATTTATTTACCTTCATACAATATTTTGTCTTTGGTTTTGATTTCCTGTGTCTTTTCATTTAAAAATGTTTGCACATTGGAGCTTCTCAAAAAAAACATACAGTAGTTTTGCAGAAATGCACTTTGTGAAAACCAACATTGCTAAAAAAAAATTGAAAAGGTCTATTTAAAAAAACAACAGCACAGGTATTTTGATCCATCCCTTCAAGTACCTGACATCTTTTGGTGGAAATTAAGATGTGGCCATTAATTCTGAAGCAAAAGCAGGAAGTAGCTAGACATCAGTATAACCTTACAAAATAACCGTAGGAAAGAGTTTGGGGTATGGGGTAAATGAAAAGATGACTCAACCGTCATTTTGTCTGCAGAAAGGTTTTTGCAATACCAATACTATAAAGAACAGCATACAAATTCAAAAAGATTTAAGGATAACCTTAATGATCTACAACAAAAACTTCTTAACTTCAAATTTGTTTTAAGTTCCTTTCATTGTCATCACTCTTCCCCCTTTCCACTGCCTCCCTTCCTTACTCAGCAGTTTGTTTGTTTGTTTGTTGTCTCCATTCCATGTGAAAATGGCACTACAGGAAGGACATTGGAAACATAATGAGACTATCAATCGCTGTTTTTCCTATCCTGCCGCAATGCAGAGAAACGGTGTGATTATGGGAGGTGGAGGGGGATCAAGATGTTGGGAAGGGAGAGGCTGGGGGGGGGGGTAGTGTGTCCAGCAGGGACAGGAAAGGCGTTGGTAATGATGCTGTAATTATATTTGGCATGAGAAGGTGGCCGAGGGGCTACCGTTAATGTAGCGTTATGGGAACCTCATTAAGCTTTCACATGGCCTGACAGTTTCATTAAAGCCCAGCCGTCCTCGTCTGCCAGCTGTAGTCCAAAGTATTTATAAAATAAATCTTGAAACCTCTTTCTGCATTCCTATTCCTCCCCTCTTTTTCTACAGCTTTCTCTTATTCAGTTGTTCTATTGCGGCTAATCAATGGAGAGTGCAAAACAGCTCTCAATTTGTCTCTGCCTATCACCTTCATTAGTCTTTAGGTCTCTTTTAATTTCAGCTCCTTATCTATCAGTGTAATAGTTTGGCTCTTATAGATTGTGTCTTTATGTATTGCCCGCTGTGGGCTAGCAGAAATGCGAAGTTCAAACTTTCAGGAGTGCTGTGTACACCTTGTTTGTTCAAGTATCACTGATGTATCAGAAATGTCTCACTGAGGACCGAGGCACAGCCAGGTTTTGCAGAGGATGTAAGCCAGGTGATCAAGTATCCCATCTTGGAGCCATTTGAGAGAGGGCAATCAGCTCCAGCACTCCTCTCTCTCCCTCTCTTTCTCTCTCTCTCTCTCTCTCTCTGTCTCTGTCTCTCTCTCTCTCTCTCTCTCTCGCACGCTCTCTCGCACTCTCTCTCTGTCTTTCTCTCTCGCGCTCTCTTTCTCTCTCTCTCTCTCACTCACTCACTCTATGGACACACTTACATCTGACCTGCCTTGAGCACTTGAATCAACAACAACCCCCCCCCCCCCAACACACACACACACACCTGCCTCAGAGTCTCTCCTTTTCATTTGGATTGTTAGAGGGGTGTTAGAGGAGAATGTACCAGTCATACCTGACTCTGCCATATTATCAGCGATATGCGGCCAACTTGAAAGGAAGTGCTGACAGGTTTCCACAACATCTAGGCTGGAGGATTTGATTTTTTGATAAAATTACTTTATGCCCTGCCATTCATGGGCATAAAAGGCACTTTACAGAAACCTATAAAAAGCCCATGTTAGGGTTAGAGTTAGTGCTAACCCTAACGGACTACTCGGACTAATCAATTTAATCATCATAAAGCATTCATCTGGTTGCATTTTACAATTTATTTAATGTATTATCTTGATAGCTATTAATAAATCAAACAGTATGTAATTGTTTTTCACTGTACAAGATGTAACCTTACATTCTGTTCATGTATATTTTATTCTATTGACATGTACATAGAATCTTACATTTACTTGGTCACTTTCAACATTCTCTGTATCATTTAGCTTATTGTATTTATTTATTCTTCTGAAGTGTACATAGTTAACTTCCTCTGCACTACTTGTACACTGGTAATCCAACATAAACTGCACTATTTTAATTTACATTTTTAAATGTTTGTCTTGTGTCCTATATATAATATGTTGCATTGTTGGAGGAACTAGTGACCTAAGATTTTTATCGCCTTAACTGCACTGTAGCTCATGTGCATATGATAATAAACCCTTGAATCTTGAATTGAATAAATGTATTTCCATGTTAAACATACAGTACATTATATACTGGAATTGGAATTATTTGTATTCGTTTTGATCAATTTGTCGCTGATTGATGTTTAAACATTTAAAAAGTTTAATTCTTGGATGTTTGCCACTAATGGGAAAAAATCATTTGCGCTGATAATAAGTAATAAAAAATTCAGCGATTACATTGAATTTATAAATGGCAGAGGCTATAGTTTTGTATTGCCAGAGCTCTGGTTTACGCCTCCAACTGTCCTGTTCTCCACAGCAACGGTGGTCGACACCAACACATTTGCATCATTAAAATGAGGAAGACATATTTTATAGTTTTTTATTCGAGCTTTTGTTGTTGAGGGAGGGCCCTATGCATTGTCGAATGTACAGACAGTTTCTATATCAGTGCAACAGTTTGGTCCAAAGCTTGAACTAATGATGAGGCAGAATTGTATGTTTTCCACAAATTGGTCTCTTGTTTCTGATGTGAATGTCCTCCTTAATTGATGACTTTTGACCCCTTGGGTTTTGATCTTGTTTCACAGTGTGTTGTTTTAGACTCTGGCAACAGCTAGTCGGTGGACCAAGGGTTTAGAACATTTGGTTGAATTAATGATCAAGGTCAAGAATAAACTTTCAAGTTAAAAGAATGTGTTTGTTTACCAACGGACCATTCCTCTATAATGCCCTCATAAGGTGAACATTTTATTGTAAAGAAAAAACACAAACAGTTGTATGAACTGCATTTATGCTCCCTGGAGAATGAAATCCTTATTTTTTTTTGCTTCACACAACCCCGTTAGGCTTCTATAATATGTTGATAGTAACCATAGTAACACGGCAGGGTCCGTAACAGGTTTTTTTTTAAAGTATTGGCTTTCATACTATTAAAATATTTCTGAATTCAAATTATAAATACTTAAAAAGTGCTTGATCTAAAAAAAAACAACAACAACAAATACCCCTTATTATTCACTTAAACAAATGTTGATCCCTGATTGAGATATGATGAGTCTAACTTAATCTCATAAATGCATGGGATTTATGTAACAGTAAGACAGATAATGTAAGTGTGCACCCATATGCAGGGTTTTTGTTTCAATATGTTGTAAATACTCCTGGTGTCTGCTGTGTTCAGACTAAAGTCATGTTTGTGATGCCACATTAAGGACATTCATGTCCTGTTGAGTTGAAAACAGTTGTTAGAAGCTGCAGCAGTATTAGTTTTTTTTTTGAGGATAGAACAATTTCACACTTAGTTTAGGGAGGCTACACTTATACAATTTATCTATTTTGGTTTATAATTTAATGTCAAGACATTTATGTTATTGATTCCTGAAGCACTTCATATTTATCTGACTGCTTGTATTCATTGAAGAAAAAGAAATGGCATCCATATCCACATATGTATTCGCTTATCGGGAGTTAAATTATAGAGGTAGCAGTTCCAGCACCACCGAACAACCTCAACTGTTTTCTGCGCAGTTTAATTTAGGTCTTTAAATTAAGGAACATTCTCTTTGTTATGGCAAATGTGGCACATGTGGGAACAGCGCCTAGTTGACCAATGAATTTTAATATTTTTTGTTTTAATCTTTGTTTGTTTAATTTTTTACTGGAGCAAGTTTGGCATATGACTTGTTTGAAGGCAGCAGACCTTGAAACAATGGCAGCCAAGGGCATCTACCAACCCGCCTACAATAAACACAACTGAGGGCAGAGTCACGCCCAGTAGGAGAAAGGGCCAAGATGAGAGTTAAACTTAGCCAGCTAGGACTTATAAGGCAATTCCAATACCCAGTCTGCTCCTTGCTGATACCCGAAATAAATATACCATTAGCTGCAACGCATTCCACTATGTTCACCATCCATCTCTAGCTGTGTCTGGTTGCTGTTTGCACTGAGCAAGTAGTGTTCAATGGGGTATTTATAATTATTTTACACTGAAGACAGCTGCCTGCTGTAACTGAAAAGATGTTTCTAGAGTGGTGAGAGTAAAAGAAACAGTAAATTCATGAGTTAGGCTACATGACGAAGCAGAGCCAACCCACTATAAAGCCCCGCACATTTTTTGTGGGTTCGTTACCAGAGACTAGTGTGACGATCTGTGTCTTGCTTTGTTGCTTAATCACACTGCACAGGAGTCAGGTTGGAATGTCAGACTGTTTATTGTGTAATACACGGGACAATCACACACATCCACAGTTGAGCCCAAATAAACAGTGGGATGTTGCTCAGTCCGCAGCAAAGAATCCTTTGGTACTGATATGATCGTATACTGGTACATTTTTTTTCTTAAGAAAAAAGATTCTAAATACGAATGTAAAGAAAACCAAAAACATCAATTACAAACATAACGCTTTTTTATTTGTAATTGTGAGTTACAATAAAGATTATCTAAATTACTCGAATGAAGAGTATTCACAAGTCATGCTAATATATATAACTGTGTTCAAATTAAAGCTATGCTGCCATCTTGTGGTAACAAGAAATGTAGCAGTCATATTTAAAACACATAAACCACAGTTCAATAAAACATTTAACAGTAAACATACCTGTAATACAAGCAAAGTTCCATATCAGTGACGGACATACCGCGTGTACTCCTTCACCCCGTTAGAAGCTAGCTAGTTAGCTGGAAGACTGATCGTTCTCAGTTTAAAATGTTCTGTTCTTTAAAAAGTGATACAGCTACGGTATCTAAAATCATGTAGTTTAACATAACATTTAAACAATAAAGGCAGATGGAATATACATCAATATTACACATAGATCACACTTACTATCAAATTTAAAACAGAGTGGACAGAGCAACAACTCACCTGTAGCAAAGAATCCTTTGGTACTGACAGATACTCAAAATGCAGCACATTCAGCACAACACTAACGGCTTTTCACAATAACATAAAAAGACAAAACTATTGCTGTAGTCCCAGTTTACCAGGATTTAACATAATACATGCATTCATTATTTACACTGTTACACTAGCAATGGAAAGTTCATCCACATAACTCCCCACATTTTTGGTGTTTAAAGCTATCTATGAAATGACTTTCAACAAAGCATATTTTTAAACCACTGCTGAATGTAAAATACCAACAAACAAAATAACACAGTTGCTCTTCAATCTAGCGAATTTGCAGTAAACAAGCTAGTTAGCTAGGTTGCTAACTGGATAAAAAGTTGTATTTTCAAAGATATGATATTTGTACCATTGTCTCCTAAAATTGTCCGTATATCTATTTAAGACTGAAAAGCTGTTGGCTACTCTGCAAGAACTACTCTTGCTTCTTATCCTCTTCACCTGAGACTGAATAGCTGTAGTTTACTTTGCAAGATATGCTCTTTCTTCTTATCCTCTTCATCCTCAACCTATGTATTACCTTTGATACCGTCAACCAGTAGATGCTCCTAATCATCCATGCTGACCTGGAGATCCCTCTGGAATTGCCTCTTACTCGTCGCACAACATTTATCTGATACAATTGAGGGAGTGCTCAGGGCTTCACTGTTTCCTATGGGTTCCCTTAGGGCCCAGTCTGGATCTTCCTCCCCCTCTTTTTCTAATCCGCACTGCTCGGCCCTGCGCTGAACTTGTTGAGTTCTTCTACAAGACCATTTTCAGTCAGTGTTGACAATAGAATAGTCTGCTCCTTAACAAATGGCTGAGAATCTTGGTGCAAGACAGAGGTTAGAAAGAAGAGGAAGACATTAAAGCTGACTGTGAGCTGGTCCTGCAGGTTTGTTCTGAACACATCCATTTTTCCCAGGCCTAACCAAAGCAGTGATTCATAGCAAATCCTTGTTCAGATTTAAACATTGCCATTTCCTATATACATTGCAAAATAATTGAAAATAAAACCTTTATATTTTTTTACTTCTAATTGGGGAGTGCAGTGCATCACAACAATTAAAAAAGCTGACATGTCGAGTCAACTTTGGGGGAGAAAGTATTTAATATCTGTTCATTTGAAACAGTCTGAATAACAATAATAACTTTAGTATTGTCCTTATTTTAACAGTGCTAATACAATGATGTTCATTCCAAAAATAAGCTTACACTAACAACAGTGTATATATACGTCTTTGTCGTGTGTTGACACCCCAGACCAAAGCTAATATGCAAACTATCAACATGGAACGTTACAGGAATCATACAGTGCACAGTGCCACAGTAAACGGAATGATAGCTTAGCTCCATGTAAAGATAATTGCAGTGTTATGATTTAATCTCTGAGTTTAATCATTTAAGCATCTGTAATGTGTATTCTTGCCCATTCACCCACTGACTGACTATCAGACAGGTATTACACAGGAGTAAAATAATAATACAATATAACAATAATTAAAATATAAATATATCAACAGTATAAAAATATAAAAGATAGCTAAAGAAGACATGACACAATATTAGCGATACATAATAATACCTATTTATATAACTTATGTAACATAGCTACTGCTTATTTACTGTATATCTATGGCAACTCAAATGTAAACACAAGAGAACAACATAGCATGCAACATGGCAAATAGTTGATCAAATGTACAGAAAATGTGCCCCCATTGGCTTGTTTAGCCTTCGTAAGTATACAGGCCAAAATTTATAAATCATCATTAAAGGTCCCCTATTATGCAAAATACATAGTCTTTTATACATAAATATGTGTCCCCGGTGTGTAAGGACACTCACAAAGTGTCAGAAAATACACCCCTCTCTCTTTTTCTTCCTTACCCACATCTCTAAAAACGGGGTATAAAAGAGCAGATTTGCTGCGGATTTGACATCATATCGGAAATTTGACCTGGCCTTACATTGAACTCCTGGCAACGTTCCACCCACGTGACACGTCCCAACTTATCGCCTGCAGTATACAGTCGCGAGCTGAATCCCCTCGAGCAGCTCTGTCTGTGTATTCAGCAGGATGTCTGCAGGAGAGACTTAGAGTTGTTGTATATATATTACATATAATGTCACTGTTCCAGTTGTAAACACTGAGAATTGTTTCAGAAATAATACTTTATGTGGTTTTGAACATAATATGTGGTTTAATTACGGCAGCGTTTAGCTGAGTATCCCTGTTAAAACTTCTGTCTTCAGACATATACCATTCATGATGCTCCAAAGGGGCGTGGCCAGCATCAGCTCAGTTCAAATTTAAAGCTACAGTCACAGAATCAGCTATTCAGGAACAGGGCTGAAATAGAGGGGTATGAAGCATGCTACAATGGGTGATATGTTTGGTATTTTGAACAAAAACACTTTACATATACAGTGGGGCAAAAAAGTATTTAGTCAGCCACCAATTGTGCAAGTTCTCCCATTTAAAAAGATGAGAGAGGCCTGTAATTTTTAATCATAGGTATACCTCAACTATGAGAGACAAAATGAGAAAAGAAAATCCAGAAAATCACATTGTAGGATTTTTAAAGAATTTATTTCAAATTATTGTGGAAAATAAGTATTTGGTCAATAACAAAAGTTCATCTCAATACTTTGTTATATACCCTTTGTTGGCAATGACAGAGGTCAAACGTTTTCTGTAAGTCTTCACAAGGTTTTCACACACTGTTGCTGGTATTTTGGCCCATTCCTCCATGCAGATCTCCTCTAAAGCAGTGATGTTTTGGGGCTGTCGCTGGGCAACACAGACTTTCAACTCCCTCCAAAGATTTTCTATGGGGTTGAGATCTGGAGACTGGCTAGGCCACTCCAGGACCTTGAAATGCTTCTTACGAAGCCACTCCTTCGTTGCCCTGGCGGTGTGTTTGGGATCATTGTCATGCTGAAAGACTCAGCCACGCTTCATCTTCAGTGCCCTTGCTGATGGAAGGAGGTTTTCATCAAAATCTCACGATACATGGCCCCATTCATTCTTTCCTTTACACGGATCAGTCGTCCTGGTCCCTTTGCAGAAAAACAGCCCCAAAGCATGATGTTTCCACCCCCATGCTTCACAGTAGGTATGGTGTTCTTTGGAAGCAACTCTGCATTCTTTCTCCTCCAAACACGACAAGTTGAGTTTTTACCAAAAAGTTCTATTTTGGTTTCATCTGACCGTATGACATTCTCCCAATCCTCTTCTGGATCATCCAAATGCCCTCTAGCAAACTTCAGACGGGCCTGGACATGTACTGGCTTAAGCAGGGGGACACGTCTGGAACTGCAGGATTAAGTCCCTGGCGGCGTAGTGTGTTACTGATGGTAGCCTCTGTTACTTTGGTCCCAGCTCTCTGCAGGTCATTCACTAGGTCCCCCCGTGTGGTTCTGGGATTTTTGCTCACCGTTCTTGTGATCATTTTGACCCCACGGGGTGAGATCTTGCGTGGAGCCCCAGATCGAGGGAGATTAGTAGTGGTCTTGTATGTCTTCCATTTTCTAATAATTGCTCCCACAGTTGATTTCTTCACACCAAGCTGCTTACCTATTGCAGATTCAGTTTTCCCAGCCTGGTGCAGGTCTACAATGTTTTCTCTGGTCTCCTTTGACAGCTCTTTGGTCTTGGCCATAGTGGAGTTTGGAGTATGACTGTTTGAGGTTGTGGACAGGTGTCTTTTATACTGATAACGAGTTCAAAAAGGTGCCATTAATACAGGTAACGACTGGAGGACAGAGGAGCCTCTTAAAGAAGAAGTTACAGGTCTGTGAGAGCCAGAAATCTTGCTTGTTTGTAGGTGACCAAATACTTATTGTACCGAGGAATTTATCAATTAATTCTTTAAAAATCCTACAATGTGATTTCCTGGATTTTTTTTTCTCATTCTGTCTCTCATAGTTGAAGTGTACCTATGATAAAAATTACAGGCCTCTCTCATCTTTTTAAATGGGAGAACTTGCACAATTGGTGGCTGACTAAATACTTTTTTGCCCCACTGTATATGCATTGTGTAGATATTGCCCTACAATATATTGTGCATAATAGGAGACCTTTAAAAGCGATAAACTTAAAATATAGTGAGTATAGGTGAGTTTTGACGTGTGATTTAAACATAGAGAGATTGGTGCAGTCTCGGGTGTGTTTTGGGAAAGTATTACATAGGTAAGGGGCAGCTATGGACCATGTTATCTATACATTTGTCTCGAGCAATTATTAGCTTTGCTGTTTTCTAAGACAAACAAGGTCATAAATAAGGTATTGTTGATATCATGTGTTGTTCCACTGTGGCTGATACTGTGGCTGACATTTTAATAAGGAACTATTTTATTGACACGTTAAGTTGCTAATGAGTGGCACATTGCCACCATTACATTGTTTTTACACTTCACGTGTCAAATGTTTTTTTTCGTCGAAAAAAGGAAGTAACAGCTGTCTGTATTGTGTTATGTCTAAAATAATCTACAAAATGATGATACATTCCTCTACTCAGCTTTAGCTAAGAATATACTGAAATTAAGTCTGCCCTGTCAGAACAGAACTTGAGTGCAGAGGTGCTGTATGTAATTTAAAAAGTGCTACTCAAGGTCTCACTTTAGGGGCCATTCCCCAGAAAAAAAAAAATTGTTTGTCGAAGCTATCTCATCTAACACCTCATACTGCTCTTTCAATTTCTATGTTTTTCTTTTATATAATGCTCTTCCGTCTTTCTAATGACTGTTATAGCATTGGTGGCCTCTAGGGACACGCAAGTGTATTCATTGTTGAAATGTTCATGTTAGGTCTCCGTGCTGTCATTTTATTTGAGAGCCACATGGGGAGTAGACTCCTGAGCCAATGTACCTCCATCTGCTTATTTTTGCCCTTGAGAGAGCTTAATTGGTGAGTACATTTATTTGGGGATACATTTTGTATAATCTGTTACTTATATTTTGGCATTTCATGTAACATTGTATATTTATTCAGCATATGTATGTAATTGTTACATGAGTAATCTCTTTCTTGGTCGTTGAGTACATTTAATTCATTTATTGTGATCAATACATTGTATTTGTTGTTTATACATGTCTTTGTTTGTATTTTCTCAGTTTCAAACCGTTCCTAATTAACCCTTAGGAGGTCCTTAAATATCCTAACACAACACAATTGTCCCCAAGGACAACTATTTTTATTGAAAAAAACAAAAATAATTTCCATAAAACACATTTCAAGTATTATTTGATTATTATTATTATCATTATTATTAGGCCTTGGGATGGGTCAATGATTGGCAGCAACATTGATTTTGATGCATTGTTGATTTCAACAAAAACTCACACTCGTGGTCCTAAGGACAAAAAATGCCACCTTCCTAAAAACTGCTGTAACCACTTTAAACAACTTAATCTTTAAAACTACTTCAGCCTGACACATACTGTAGCTACGTGTCTGCACGCGTGGTGAGGGCAGAAGAACGCAGTAGCAAACCATAACTTCAATGAATTGTGTCAGAATCCAATCAGAGGAAACTTGGCTTTTTAAAATAAACATATGTTGTTTCTCTTTCAAGGGCCGGTAATTACAACAGTTGCTAGGTACATCCTCTGAATAGACGGAATATATAGTTGCTGCAAGTTCAGAAGTGCTTTTCAGTCAAATGATAATGTCAGTAGTGCTACATTATATTATAGCCATGACAGAAGAAGAAAAAACATTTAAGCATGAAATATTATAATAAAATATTTCCATAAAATACAGGCTCAATTGTTTCTGTTGTTTTATCTAGCTTAAGAAGAACTTAATGTGTATGAAATTATTCTCCAGAGCTCTTTTGGCTCTGGTGAGTGTGATATAGCATACATTGAAAATAAAAAACAGGACATTATCATTTTAAGAAATCTTTTTTGACAGATGCTTGGACAGCTTCTGCACTATCAGAGTTGTGTGTGTAGACATTGGTGTGTGTTTGCAAACATGGATTCTATGGCTATTGGATTCGGGAGGGCCTGTTTCCATCTAATCTCCTTGACTTTTAGACAGGTAATTTGGGTCCCAGAGATGTGATATCAGAAGGCCACTTTGATGGTGTGCTCTGATATACTGTATGCTTACACGCTCACTGCATTTCAAAGACAACCCCACAGTAGAATCAGTTAAATAAATCAGTGCAGAAAAACGTAATTATTTTGCAGTTATTATGATCATGGGAAAATTTAAAAGATACCTACATGCAAATGTAGCAGCAGATAAACTAAAACCATTGGTCGAAAGTAACTAAGAACATTTACTCCTGACTTTACTTCTTTACTTTTCATATCATATATGATAATCATATGCTTATTTTATCTGTATAAGTTAGATTCTAAAATATGCAACAAAGTGAGATGTTTTATGTATACTTTTTCAATGCCTAATTTTTGTTGCCCCCTTGAGTGCAGTAGGACTCAAGCCTGCTCTCCCTTGAGCTGAAGATCAGCTCACTATCCCACTGGGCCACAGCCTCCCTACATTTATGATACACTCTTAGTCAGCTGGTAACTTGGATATTTTATGTAAACCATATAAATAATCAAATAATCTGTAGGACTTCAACTATTATTTTGTCAGGATCCCTCACTAGATCCTAGTGCCATGAAGGTGGGCAATGGCCCTTTCTCATTTAACACATACCAGAAGAAAGGAGAAGCAGGTTTTACATTCTTACAAAAAGTAGACCTTATTCTTATATAACCATGGAAAATAATACTTCCAAAATTGTATGTTTTGCAAATTAAATCATTCCACAGTTGTTATTATAGACCAAGCACTCAACTGTTGCTGGGTCCAAGGATAATTGTTTTTCAGTTTTTAATGTTAAACATTTAGCTTAAAAGTGTTTTGTAATGCATCACTTGAAGCAAATCTTCTTCCTCATAAACGCAGAGGACATTTTTCCCAATCCGGCGCTCACTTGTCTTTTCTGGCTGTTTTTTTCTCCCTGAGAAAACTTAATAAAGATAATCTGTCTTAACTAATGAACCCTTTGGAATTGAACTGAGCAACTCTCGTTAGACACAGGGGCATTCCTTAAGCACATTTATAAAGCAAGGAGGGTTGAGAGCAGTCCATCCTTTCTTTACAATCAAACTGTGAAGGACATGATGTAGTTTGATTTGTTGTTAAGTCAAATTCAAGGAATATCATTGAAAATCATTGTGGTAATTCATCAAATATACAGATAATGTTAATAGAAGTGCATATACTGTAACATTGCTTCACACATCTTAAAAAGATGCTGATTGAATGTTCTAATTGATGTCTACACCAGTTGGCTATTTTATGCGAAACAAAGAGTTTTAGGTGGCTATTTGCTTAGCCAAGTTTACACTTCATGACTTTCAAGGTCAAGTAGTTTTTCTACAAGCATTTTGGTCAGGGATGCATATCCAAAACAAAGACGCAAATTCAGGTACAGGCACCGATGGACTGGCCATCTGGCATACCGGGCATTTTCCCGTTGGGCCGATGTGCTATTTGGGCCAACAGTCCCAACACTTTTTTATTTATTGATATATTGGTCTGACCGGCCCAGTTGATCAGCGGCCTGATTGACACTGGGCCGGCCCAATCACATCGTTAAACACCAGCCCCTTTCGCGTTGTTCCTCTTGCGTAATGCATTCGGCAAAAAGTCAGCACAAAGTCTGCGGCCCATTGGTTATTTTCTTCACTGACACGGGTTCGCCCAATCATATCAAGAAACACCTCCCCCCTTTGTTTTGGTGTGCCGGTAACGTAAACTGTTCGGATCTTTGAAAAGGGAGAGAAAAGAAAAAGGAGGTGCAGAGAAACTGCGAGAGAAGAAAAAGCTGGCTCTTCAAGCCAACGCTGAAATTTGCCAAAACGAGTGATATGTTTGCCACGGCAGGGCCTTCCTTAGCTCCCTTAGCTGATGACAGTGGTGGTGGCGACATTGAACAGGGACAAGCAGTAAAAGCTGCGGTAAGCTGGACTCCTTTCAGAACACTTGTAATGAGTAGGCTAAAGCAACCCATACCCTTGGTAAATCTGATAAAATGATAAAACGTCAATAAAATATTTTTGGCTAATGTTCTATGGCCAAGTTAGTTTGTATTGTAAATCCAAGTATTTATAAGACATTGTGTATGTAGCCCTCAGCCTCTTGCTCGGCTCTGCTACTCTGCGTTGCGTTTGTGTGGTATAGCCTATTGGTGTATATATAGCATATTATATATATATATATATGTGTGTATATGTATATATATGATATATAATAAAATAATCAAGAGTTCTTTGCTTGTTGTTGGTGATCAGAAACCGTTTGATATTGATAAAGTGAAAAGACATAGGCCTAGTAATATTACATGCAATATTGATCAAGGTTTCAAGGTTTTATTTGTCATATGCACAGCAGATACAGCGTATATGTTGGCAATGAAAATCTTATGTCGCGTGCTCCTCCAACAACTCAACATACATGGTGCAAATAAGATAAATAAAATAGTGCAAAAAGAGAGAAGAATATTTACAATAACAACAATAAAGATTTGAGGATGTGAAATATATACATATTTGGAATACATTGAAAGTATTTAAACACTTTACACTGTTGAATGAGGAGGTATGGACAGATGCATATATTACGTATAACAGATGTATATGGCAGATATGTATAATATATAGATATGTGTACTATAAACAGATATGTATGGCAGATGTGTATAATATATATATATATTATAATATATATATATAAAATATATTATATAATATATATATATATATATATAATATAATTTATATTATTATCATAATTTTTATTATTGGAAGTATTTAATGTGTCAACTCTCACTGATTCCCGTTAACTCATTGCAAGGCTTAAGGTACGTGGTTTTAAAGAGTTGCACAGTTGCTATACACATTCAAAAGACCAAAAAGGTGTGCGTTATCGAATGTGGTGGGCCGGTGTGGTCCAAAATGCCAGGGCCGATTTTTTTGTCCCAGTCCCTTGTGTACAGGCAACCCCTCCAGAAGGTTTGTTAACAGCTATGTCTTGGCCATTTTGGCCATCAGACTTTCCTACAAGTCCAGATATTATTCTGTTACATATTTGCGCCTGGTATGCGACCATTTTTTCTTTAAGTTCACTTTGAATTCAGAGTTCTATCAGGGAGCTCCAAACACTGTCCACTAGCAGAAAATCAGGGCTAAAGCCAAGTAGGGAAGAGTGGTGCAAGATGATACAGTGAGTACGTTGGCCCACCCTCTCTATTTAGGCAACTGTGCACATTTGTTGTCGTGTGACCATAAATTCATGAAGCACCCATCATTTATATTTGTCTGTGATGGAGAGAAGCACATGGTCAAGTGATAAATGTGTTTTTATATATCCAGGTTTTACTTGTCAAATTACATTTTCAACAGGTCAGGTATAAGTACTGTTATGTCAAAGAAAATGTATCCGGTTCTGAAAATGTGTATCATACATGTTGGTTAAATTATTAAGCTGGTCAATTTTTTTCCGAAAAAAAGTAGCCTACGGGCAAAGTGAGCCACATGGTTACGTGAAAATTGAGCCAGTGGTTCAACAAATCACCCAAGAGGCACTGAAGTTAAGCCTCTGTAGTATAAAATGCAATTTCAATTTACTTTAACGCACCCAATATGTTTTTTTATGTTTTAAACATTATAGGGATGCTATCAGGTCAAGAGAGTACGATAGAAAGACAAGCCATTGATGGCAAGGGTTGAAAATCCAAATGACAGTGGCAAATGACTGAAATATTGACAGGTCAGCCCTGCATATAAACATAAAAATGAAGAAGGAAAGGAAGTGAAAACAGTAGGGTACAGTGGAACAGCAGAGGCAAAGAGTCTTCAACAGGAGAGGGAAGTAACTTGCTGACAATATAAAAACCAGAACTGACCAGTTCTATGGCCTTACATAGAAGTGCTGTGAACTGGCAATTGTATTAGCAGACGGAAACAAAATTCCTTTACAAAAAATAAAGGATTCAACTTGAGAAAGCTTTTAGTCCCAACTTCAATCATGATTGCATCATGAACCAATGAACTCCGTTGTTCTTAAAAGTTGACCAATAAACACATTTCTTTGTGAATTTTCCACTTAAAACCCAATAAATAATAATTATCAAACAAAATACAAGAACCTTGTAACCTTGGGTTATCCAGTGGGTTACAGATGCATAATTATTATTGTTGTTGTTGTTGTTGTTGTTGTTGTTATTATTATTATTTTTTTAGTTAAAGGCTGTTGTTGTCATTTGAATTTTATCTCCATTTTCTTTGCCTATATAGGACAACATAGGTAAAGATTGGCTCATTTACCCCACTCTTACCTAGTGTGAACCAGGCAAAATGTAGTTCTTTACTTTCTTCCCCCTGTGAAAAGAACTGAAGAAAGCTAATGTGCTTTTCTTCCCTTGCAGTTTGTTAAGAACCGACTAAACAATTTTTTGAAGAAGGCTTTTGTGAAATACTAACCACTCATACTGTAGGAAAGAAAAGCAATGAAAATTAAACGTAACTAACTCATTATCATAATCACCTGGTACAGCAAGGGGCATGGGGAAGCATTTTAAATTTGAAAATTGCTCAGGGAGTTTTGAGAAAGAAACATTTCAACTACTCAGAGTCCAGTTGTTCCTATTATACAGTCCGAATCATTTTTACAAAAGTATAATTTCACCTTCCTTTCCGAGAACCAGCACCTTATCGTGGTGGAGAGGTTTGTGTGCCCCGATGAACCTGGGGGCTGTGTTGTCTGGAACCTTGTGTTCCTGGTAGGGTCTCCAATGGCAAATTGGTCTCAGGTAAGGGGCCAGACTAAGATTGGTTCAAAAGACCTCATGAAAAACACGTGAAAGCGAGGATTCTCGGCCCGGAGGAAGCCCGGGGTCCCCTTCTGGAGCCAGGCCCAGAAGGAGGAATCGTCAGTGAGCGTCTGGTGGGGCACAGCCCGAAAAAGCAACGTGGGCAACACCTCCGCTTCCCCATCCCTCGGGCCCACCACCTACGGGAAACAGCGATGGGGTCGGGTGCACTGCCAGAAGGGTGGCAGTGAAAGCAGAGGGTCTTGACAGACTAGACTCAGGCGACAGAAGCTGGCTTTGGGGACGTGGAATGTCACCTCTCTAGGGTGGAAGGAGCCGGAGCTTGTGCGGGAGGTGGAGCGTTACCAGTTGGATCTGGTGGGGCTCACCTCTACGCACAGCGTTGACTCTGGAACCTTACTTCTTGATAGGGGTTCGACTCTATTCTTCTCCGGAGTTGCCCAAGGTGAGAGGCGCCGAGCAGGTGTGGGGATACTCACAAGCCCCCGGTTGAATGCCGCTTTGTTGGAGTTTACCCCAGTGGACAAGAGGGCCTCCCTACGCCTGCGGGCTATGGGGGGGAAAACTCTTGACTGTTGTGTGTGCTTATGCTCCAAACAGCAGTTCAGAGTATTCAGCCTTCTTGGAGACCCTGAAAGGGGACTCCTTAGTCTTGTTGGGACACCTCAGGAGGGGGAAGCAGGGAACCATCCAAGCTGTGTACAGTAAGGATGGGACGCTGTAGATCTCAACTGATAGTGTGTTAGTGCGGTGGATGGAACACTTTGAGGAACCCCTGAATCCGACAACTCCGCCCTCTATGTTAGAGGCGATTTCAATCTCACGGGGGGAAGTCAGTGAGGTAGTCAAACAGCTCCACAGTGGCAAAGCCCCGGGGGTGGATGAGATCCGCCCAGAAATGCTGAAGGCTCTGGGTGTTGAGGGACTGTCATAGTTGACACGTCTCATCAACATTGCGTGGAAGTCGGAAACAGTACCGAAGGAGTGGCAGACCGGGATGGTGGTTCCTCTTTTTAAAAAGGGGGATCAGAGGGTGTGTGCCAATTACAGAAGCATCACATTACTCAGCCTCCCCGGGAAAGTTTACTCTAAGGTGCTGGAAAGGAGGGTCCGGCCAATTGTCGAACCTCAGATTGATGAGGAACAATGCGGTTTTCGTCCTGTTCATGGAACGACGGACCAGCTTTTCACTCTCGCAAGGATCCGGGAGGGGGCGTGGGAGTACGCTCATCCGGTCTACATGTGCTTCGTGGATTTGGAGAAGGCGTATGACCGGGTTCCCAGGGAGTTACTGTGGGAGGTGCTGCGGGAGTATGAGGTGAGGGGGTCTCTACTCAGGGCCATCCAATCTCTGTACTCCCAAAGCGAGAGCTGTGTCCGGGTGATTTCCGGTGATCGTTGGCCTCCGCCAGGGCTGCGCTTTGTCACCAATCCGGTTTGTGATATTCTTTGACAGGATTTCGAGGCATAGTCGTGGGGGAGGGGGTCTGCCGTTCGGTGGGCTAAGGATTGCACCACTGCTTTTTGCAGATGATGTGGTCTTAATGGCTTCATCGGTCTGTGACCTTCAGCACTCACTGAATCGGTTCGCGGCCGAGTGTGAAGCGGCTGGGATGAGGATCAGCACCTCCAAATCTGAGGCCATGGTTCTCAGCAGGAAACCGATGGACTGTCCACTCCAGGTAGGGAATAAGGCCTTACCCCAAGTGAAGGAGTTCAAGTATCTCGGGATCTTGTTCTCGAGTGAGGGAACAATGGAGCCTGAGATGGGCCGGAGAATTGGAGCAGCGGGAGCGGTACTGCAGTCGCTTTACCGCACCGTTGTGATGAAAAGAGAGCTGAGCCAGAAGCCAAAGCTCTCTGTCTACCGTGCCATCTTCGTTCCTACCCTCACCCATGGTCATGAAGGATGGGTCATGACCGAAAGAACGAGATCGCGGATACAAGCGGCTGAAATGGGATTTCTCCGCAGGGTGGCTGGCATCTCCCTTAGGGATAAGGTGAGAAGTTCAGTCATCCGGTAGGGACTCGGAGTAGAACCGCTGCTCCTTCGCGTTGAAAGGAGCCAGTTCAGGTGGTTCGGGCACCTAGTGAGGTTGCCACCTGGGCGTGTTCCAGACACGTCCAGCTGGGAAGAGACCGAGGGGTAGACCGAGGACTAGGTGGAGTGATTATATCTCTTCGCTAGCCTGGGAGCGTCTTGGAATCCCCCAGTCAGAGCTGGTTGATGTGGCCAGGGAAAGGAAAGTTTGGGGCTCTCTACTGGAGCTGTTACCTCCGCTACCCTGACGGAAAAGCGGGAGAAGATGGATGGATGGATGGATAATTTCACCTCCCAATGGACCAATTTTGAATAAAACCAGGTGCCAAGCTTAATGAGAATAGCAGGTTGCGTGCGGTACGGAAACCCGCCTAGCAGCTACACCAGCCCGGGGGCTGAGTACATCCTGACTTGAGACAAAACGTGTTCGAGTCCAAGTCCATCAGTGCGCGAGTCAGAGTCCTCATGCGTGAGAATTCACAAGTCCGAGTTCGAGTCCGAGTCCATCACTGCGGAAGACCTAGTAATGGAAATCGGCCCTCCAAGTCTGGTTTATACATTACACAGATAAGATTGTCATTCTAATATGTTGAATTTTCCTGAGGTTTGGTTTACTCGTATGGAAAGGATTCAAACTTTACTCACAAAGGGACACTAGAGGTGATTTGGGTCAGGTTAACTTGTGGATGCCTCTCTGAGGAGGAGGGCATCCGTCTGGAGGATGACCCAAGGCCAGACAGATAACAAACTGGAGACACTACATACTCCCTCTGGCCTACGAAAACCTCAAGATTTCCTCAACACAGCCAAAGGACACAACTGATGTGTAGGATGTTAATGGTACTTTGATTTGCTTAGTTGAACAGTTAAATTCATGACTCAGTGCAACAGTGAAAAGCCCATTAGGCCACTTTATAGTATCTTAGTTGAGGCCTTTGTTGCTGTGTGTTTGTTTTTTGGGGTTGTTCAAAAACAAGCATACATTTGTCTGTACATAGAAACTTCTAAGACTTGGGGGATTATGCAAGTAACACTCAGTCTTTAAATCAACTATCAGTTTACCAAGAACATCAAAGACTTACAGACATAACTGAAAAACTACTGGCTAATGGAATGATCACATTGACTGCGCTCTTACCAGCAGTACAGGAACATCAGCATGCATCCGTCGAAAAAGAGCCAAAGACATCTTTAGCTTCTTTTAATTAGATGGTTTTCTTTGCTGTATATTTGTTTGTCCTACATTTTGAGCTCTCTTAACACCTTACCTCTGTGCTCCAGTTGCTCAATTTTACCTGTTAGATGAAAAGGTAAGCCACAGGCCTGGTTTCAGTATCGATTTATCTGGACTCACTGTTTACAGCTTGCCCAGTCCCTGGGGAACACTCCATTGCCACTCCAGATGGTCAGTGCAGCTGCACTAAATAATTTTGTATTTTTGTACAAACACC
Source organism: Eleginops maclovinus (assembly GCF_036324505.1). Taxonomy (NCBI): domain Eukaryota; kingdom Metazoa; phylum Chordata; class Actinopteri; order Perciformes; family Eleginopidae; genus Eleginops; species Eleginops maclovinus. Next base: position 8,694,655 of record NC_086369.1, on the reverse strand, counting down.
TTCACAGTAATTTATTTAACTCTAACTAATGCAGTTAGAAATGAACTTTATCTACATTGCAAACAAAACAGTTGTAAATGTGTACTCTGCCTTACATCTGTATGGTGAGTCATGTCTAATGCAGATCTGGCTGAGCCTTGCAATTTTGCGCCCTTGGTTGTTTATGGCTGTTGGTATCATCAACCAAGCTGTTGCTTGACTATTTGTTAAATAAAACATGAGGTAACTTGTTAGTGCCAGCTTCTCTGTCACAATAACACACACACACACACGCACACACACACACACACACACACACACACACACACACACACACACACACACACACACACACACACACACACACACACACACATGCTTATTTGTGACACCCACTAGGAGCTTCAGGTTTCAGTCCCCTCAGCTTTTTTGAGAGTGCATATCTAAGACTATCTGATGAGCACACTACTATCTTATACAAGATGGACATGGATTCTTATTATTGGCTGCAAAACCTTACATGATGATTGCTCCAAACTGAATCCGTTTTTTTTCTGCACTGGCTACCACAAAATTGAGCCCAAAAGGTGCTGTCCTTATTTATATTAATACACTAGCGACCCAAAGAATGCCAGCTAGTGAATCAAGATGACACAAATCAGTATTTTTTCACAGTGACTCAAACCATACAAAAAGCAAGTAAAAGGGCAGGAAGATAACCATTGTATGTTACCACAGAGGTAAGGCCTTCATTGAACAGCACAGGGAGATGGTAGGAAAATGCAGACACCCTTCTCCCTCCCTCCCTAACATGAATGGTGTCACACCATTAATGGTGTGACACCATTAATGTTCTCATCACACTATTCTCTGTCTTGAATTATTAGTCTGAGTTCTACTTCATTATCTGACAGTAAGGGTAAATAAATAACATCAAACTATTATTTTAGATTTCAAAGTGCAATGGGGTAATTAAATGTCACATATATGGACAAGAAACCAACGTTTCACTTAAAAAACAAGGAAATTAAAAAACAATTAAGGTGGGTCACAGTCAACCATCTACCACTGTCAAATCCCTTTTTAATTAAAGTTTTTTTTAAAAGGCATCAGCATCAAAAGCCTAACAAGAGGGCTCAACTGCCAATGACAAGGACAATGAAGAATATTCAACAAAAACAATTATTATTACCACCTTCAAATTCTGCCCACTAACTTGGTTCCCATGAGTCCAATTAGCTACAACATTTTCATATGTTGCAGAATGATTACAATGCCACTCAGCCCTGCTTCAATCAGAAAATGAATCTCAAAGGAAAGACCTTGGTTCAAAGAAGCACAACCATATAAAAGAGAAATCACAGTGCTGTCAATCTGAATAACTAAATAAAGTTGCCCCACTGAAATAATCGAGCTCTGAAATGCCTCCAACAGAAACTTAAACCAATATGTGAATATGTTATATATCAAATCTATTCATATATTCAGTATATATTCTTAAGTTCTTATATCCAGGTGACATTATAGGTTGTAATTGCCTTCTTGAACGACCCTTAGAGCTATACAATCTTTCTATTTGCTCCCCGGAATAGGTTGAAGTTTGGTTTAGGTTAGGTTAGGTTTATGAATAAAGAAGTATATTATATAATAGCTGGGTAAGCTAAGGGATAAAGGGATTCAGGCCACAAAATGTCATTTTAATGCCATAGCCATGTAAGTTGTGTGACAAAAAATGTCATTTTGCATAGTGGAGAGTGTGTGGTAAGATGAGCATATTTTTACTTATGTTGTCCTCTAAGCAAGGAAAGATTTGATAGAAGTCAAATGACAACAACAACCTTTATTTCAGGATGTCTTCTGTCAAACATAATGATAATAATGCATCTATCAAAAGTGGGCCATAAAAATAGGACTTCTTTATAAAAAGTTGTCTTGTGGCTCAACTTGCCCCACCTAAGGGGTAAATTGATCCACGCCAAGGGGTTAACTCAGCCATCTGCCTTTGACTTGAGTTTAATCCTGAGTTGATTGGTAAAGGAATGTGGTTTCTGTATGCTAATTCAAAGGCAAGTTCACAGCAGTTCTTTCGAGTGAGGCCATTGAAAAGCCCACTTTTTGATATAAAAACTTTTCAGTGGTCTGCAAGCTCCTTCTCTACTGTGTGAAGAATGCTTTTGCCTCTGCTGGTCCACTCTACCCTACTGTTTTCACATCCTTTTCCTCCTTCCTATTTTATTATCACTTTGCCCCATGGCCACTTTTTGGGAAAAAAAACTGTCTAACTTAGTCATTCATGCTAATCTTTAGTTGAATGATTCACATGGTTTTACACCTTGCTAAATAACCAATATGTATGATACATGTTTTTAGGCCTGGATACATTTGCTCTGACATAACATTAATAACCCCTGACATGTTGAAAATGTGCTTTGACAAGCAAAATTAAAAATGTTTATTGTGAAAAATCCCACATTTACCAGGTGCTTTTCTCAATCGCAGCCAAATAGAAATGATGGTTGCTTCACGAATTGAGGGTCACATGAAAACACATGTGCACAGCTGCTTAGATAAAGGGGGTGGGTCAACTTACCCACTGGCTCAACTTACAGTACCCCACTCTCCCCTATAGGTAGGCTTCCAACCATTCACTGTCACCTTCTGTACAGTAATGTTGCAATCAGTAGACTTTGCCTCACAAATTAATACTGTTAATGTAGACCTAAACAAAAGCAACATGAATTGCCCATGTTGCACGACTCAATTTCATGTATATCTAATTTCTTATTCTCTAATGCTGGTTTATTCCTATTTCTATTTTGAGATGTTCTTGTATTTTTAAAATTGTTTATTTCTACTCTTTTAGTTTTTAATCATGTGTAATGCCTTGTTTTGTTTTATGCTGCTGCAACGCAAACATTTCCCAGTTTGTGATTAATAAAGTACCTCTTATGTTATCTTATATCACTTTACTCTCCCACATTGCATTGCTCCAAAGACAGATGTTTCAGTCATCTGAACTGTTTCTATTTGTCAACACATGAAAATGGTTAGCGTCAAAGAGAACAAGGATTCAGTATGACACCAACCTTTAAACAACACCTGTTGGAGACAAAAAAAATATCCCTGCTTTGTGATATTATGTCAGGCATTCAAACAGTAGAACTGTCCTTTCTCACATGGCCAAACTAAGTCTCTTATTAGAAAAATCACAAACATAACTACAAAGTTGTTGTATTTGATTGGTGTATATGTTCCTCCTCAGAGGGAGGCTGAAGTCTTTAGATAAACATAATTTAAAGTTTCCACCATCAACATTTCAAGTTGATGGAACTGCGTCACAGTTTGGCCAATTTCCTTAAAATCCTAAATGTCCTAGACTTCAGTGCCCATCCCAGGGAGGAGATTTCGGGTAGTTCATTATCCCTGCAAACACATGAATGCATAATGAGGCAGGCACTGTTTGGGCAGGAGGCGTTTTATGACAATGAAACTGACACTGTTTGTGACAGTTGAAATATACTTAGCCTGCAAGCCATACACGCACTTTTCACTTTAGGGCAGTATGGTCCCTGTGGAGTGAACAGCATCATGCCATTAGTCTTATTTACTTTTAATGTGACAGAGACAGAGAACACCACACAGCAGCCTTTTATTACAAAGCCTTGAGAAATTGAGGGTCATACATCACTCTCTATTATTTTCTCCTCTCTCTCTCTTCTTTTATCTCCTCCATTGTTTCTCCTTCTATCCATCTATCAATTCTGCTCCTTTCAGTGCTGAGAGGATACATTATCTTAAGTTCACACATGGCACACTCAAGTTTCCTCTACCCTCATAACCCACCCCTCTTATCCGTCTCCATTTTCACCATAATTCACTTAAAGGTGGCATCTCCAAGTCGACAAATGGAAGAGATTTAATTGGAAAGTGTTACAGGGGAGGTGGGGCTGTTTATTGTTTGTTATAGTGGCTGGAGGAGAGACACCCCTTGATGGAGCTGGAAGGACTAACTTTGCAGGAACAGACTGCAGATGCTGTGCCTTGAGGTAAGCTGCTACAGAAGACAAGTTGCTGTGTATATTAAATGCAACTGAGGAGTCGGGAAGGTCCAAAATGTCTTCAACAATCGCGCCCCCCCCCCACCCCCCATCTTGCCCACACCACCACATTTTTCCTGACACCATGATATATGTTAAATATTTTATATTCGTCACCTTTTTCACATTTTCTCTTGGCTAAATTATTTAGCACCGCATTTCCAGCTAAAGTGAGAGGAAATTGATGATCCAAAGCTTTCACGCACACTGGATTATAGAGCCAGCAGAGCTAGAGGCTGTTAGTGAATGGGTTCCCAAAGTCTACACACTCTTTCAACATTTCAAATCAATTTTATTACCTTAAGGCCTGATATGAAATCCATGACAATACGCTTTTTCTCATGTTAATTTGACCTAGGTAATCACCTCAGTCAAGTTAGGACTGTACCAAACTAGCGTGCTGCAGTCATATGCACGAGACAGCAGGATGAATGCTTTTTAAGGTCAAACCAGAGCTATTATCATATGTAAAGAAGACTTTGACTGTTTTACTGGTATTCTTCCAGAATAAAATAGTTATTAATTGTGATGGAAACTTCTGGAGTAATGGAGAAGAAACTCAGAGATACACGAGAGAGCTGGAACTTTGATGGCAAACACTGAAGGTTTATCATGAAGTTAATGGCCGGAGAATTGACAAGACATTTGCTGCAGACCCGAGTTGACACAGCGGTTGCCCGACAAATTCTGAAGATCGCTTCTGCAGTTCGAGGTTTTAACTAGTTCAGAATGAACAAACAACATTCCTCATCAGCAAGACTAGACAAATATGGACTCTGAATCTAACTAAAGCTGTCGTCCATAGAAAAGAATGTGCGCCAGGGAACCTACGTTCCAGATAAGGGCTTCTAGATGTCCCTAAACAATAAACTATCTAATCTCAGCTTCTGCTCGGTCATAGACTGGCATCAACAAAGCGCACAAGTTTCCCCCCCTTAAGGGAGATAAAAACACAACCCAAGGCTGAAGCCCTATGCCCTGGGAACGCAGACAGAGGAAGGAAAAAATGATGAACTGTGTCAAAGTTAAACTACCTAAGCCAAAAGTTCCCTAACAACAATCAAGCGGCAAGTTCTGGAGAAAAGCAGTCAAATTAATCGTTTCTACGATGCATCGCGATGCGGACATGAACGATTCTGCATCGAGGCAGTGACAGGACATAATCGATTATAGCGTACTAACATTGTTTCTTGATTTTCCGACCGCGGCCGGACAATAATGTTTCTTTTTTTTTACTTTATTGAACAATTATATCAATACATTATAACAAGGCACATAAACATCAATGTCCATTTCCAAGCAGACCTCTGGGCAGTGGGCACAATATGGATTTTATTAACTAAACGGGAAGCACGCACGCTTAAAGTCTGTCACTCTGTGACGCTGACGCAGAGATCAAGGAACAGAAGTAACAGCGGCACAGCGACACCAAACACGGAGCAGTCTGCTTCATCCACCAAGGCAGGTGAAGGCAGGAGGAAAACTTCTGTGATTACGGTCTCCCTCCTAGAGAAATGTTTATGAAAATATCAGACTTTTCGCATGGCTCCGTTAAAACAGAACATCTTAGAAGACGCTGTTGAAGTTTATTTGGTAAGTGACATTTAGTATTTGTTTTATTTTATAAATTTGAATAAGTATCAATGTATTTAGCAAAAGAAAGGTTGTTAGGCCCTTCTTAAAAGAGTCAGTGGCTTGTGGAGACCTCAGGTGGCCTGGGAGGGAATTCCATAGGTGAGGAGTGGCTGAACAGAAAGCCCGAAGGAGGGGTGAAGCAAATGTTTGTTTGGGTAATGGAGGTTGCGGGTGGATTTTACGGTGAGAGTAGATCCTTGAGGTAGGAAGGAGCATTTCCACTGATGGGTGGTGTTGGAGCGTGGACCTGCTCCGCGTGTTCTTTTGAATGACGAGGAAACGTTCTTCTTAAATTTAACACAATCAGCTTTAATAAAGTAAAACAATAAGACACAGGTTACAGAGCGCTCTGGGCCACAATGTCCCTACACACAACAGAGAGTGTCAGGGCACAAAGTCTGACAGATTATATTTCCCTCAGCCCAGTTTTTATACATGTTTGCAAAAATAGACAGTTAGGGCAGTGTTGATCTTTTGGGCATTGTTCCAGCTCCTCCTTCCGTCTCCCGCGTGCAATCCCATGCAGCCGGTCTGCACACCAAACGCTACAGCATCAGTGGACAGAGCATAACGACCTTGCAACACACCTCCTCCCCTTTTACCAGTTCCTGTCCTCTATTCTTTGTTCTCCATTTCCCTGTCCTCGAATGCCTCCAGCCCCCACCTTTGCTGCTCTTCTTTGCCTTGCATGTGAGTAGCCCCCACCTTTTACTGCTCTCTTACTTTGTAGGTGAGTCCTCTGTCTGACCTGGTTTCACCCTGCTGCTCCCCTAAGCTTTGCCCGCACCGTTTGTTATGATTCATACATTCTTATACAAGTAAGTAAATCAACATTAAAGTTAAGTAACACAGTCTTGAGTATCACAATTACTAAGTATTAATCTGAATATAAGTAAATCATAAGTATATAAGTAAATCATATTTCTAACCAAAACATTTAGCATGAACATCTGAATTTAACTACAGTGAGTAGAGATATTATTTTATTAGATCCTGAATGAGACACGAAGCCAGTGGAGCGAGTGAAGAATGGGTGTGATGTGATTATATTTTCTCACCCTCATAAGGATGCTAGCGGCACTGTTCTATATGTATTGGAGCTTCTGAAGGCTCTTGCTTGGAGTCCCGATATGGAATGCGTTGCAGTAGTCGAGCCTCGAGTAGACAAAAGCATTGACAGGTTTGCCCGCATCTGACAGGGAGAGTGTTGGGAAAAGTTTTGCAATGTTCCTGAGGTGATAGAAGGAGGTTTTGCACGGATGCTTGATGTGGGTGTCAAAGGTCAGATGATGGTCAAATCTTACACCCAGGTTGGTAACTGATTAAGAGAGGGGTTTGTTGTGGCCAGAAAAGGTGATGTTGGATAAGGGGGAAGACAAGCCTTTATCTCTTCAAGGCAGGTTTTAAAGGATGATGATGTTAGTGATGACGATGATGATGTTGTTGACAGCGATGCTACATGTGGGATAGGGCCGGCCTTTACATATAGCATGCTGGCTGATGACATGGCCAAGGGGTATAGAGGGTGAGAGAGTGGGTCCGAGAACCGACCCTTGAGGGACACCACAGATGACAGGGTGTGTCTGGGAAGTGCCATTGTAAGTGCTGGTGAATTAGTTACAAGGCTTAAGTTAACTCTTTAAAGTAAGTGAATACATAATATTTATATAGCGCTTTTTCTAGTGCTCAAAGCACTTTACAAAGAATCCGGAAAGAAACAAAAGTACCAGTCTGAATCCAAATGGAAGGAAAAATGGGGGGTTAGGGTAGGTTGATGATCAGGGGTTGAAAGCGTGAGTGAAAAGGTGCTAATGAATGTTTAGCAATGAATAAACATTCAAGTGACATTCACAGTGGTGTCAATGATTCTAAAGGGATCACAGATTAAAGTCAAAAAGAGAAGTGTTAAATTAAGAATTGTAATGTATTTTAATAGAAGTGTGAAGTTGAAAAAATACAAGTCTCTCTACATTAGTTAGCTAGTTGGTTAGTTAGGAAGGCATGTTATCAATGCTCATATCAAACTTGCAGTGCCAAACTGTTGTCCTTATAAATGTATGTCAATCATTTGGTATGGTATATGAATTAATATGGCATACGAATAAAACTGCCTTTGACTGTCACATAAAAACAAGAAAAGACACTTGAATATAGAATATGAGGAATTTGATATCCACCACTTATTTGAACAGTAAAGGGTTTTAAGTTGTATTTTTAGCGTTTACGGAAGTCTGTAGCATGTTACTTTACAAAGCTATTCGAGCATTAAGATACTTTATTATATAGTGAGAATTGCAACAATTTGTCCTTACATACTGTATTATCTGTTATAAAATCATTTGGTGGAAATTATTCTCAATGTAAGATAACGAAAATATACAGAATAATGATCTACAGTGGCATTATGCTTTCAGTTGGTTAAGTATTATTTTAATATTAAAGCTTTTAACGTGTGTGAATAATAATGTTACATAACTAAACGGTGTTGTGAATTTTACTGTATATGTCTTTATAAAATAAGATTGATATACCTTAAAAAGTCTGCATATGGCCCAGCCCTAGCCTAAGGAGGTCATGAATTTGCAGTGTCATCACATATGGAAAACAGAGGAAAATACCTTTTCTACATCATTCCATTCTAGGCGCTAAATTAAAGGGGTCATATTATGCTACTTTTCAAGCTCATATATGTATTTTGTCGTTCCACAAAAGCATGTTTTCATGTTTTAATGATTAAAAAGTGCTTTATTTTCCTCACACTGCCTGTGCATAAATTACCACTTTCAGGAGAACTATGTCTCCTTCTTGGAGGCTCGGCCGTTTTCCTTGCCACTTATGCCGAAGCTGCAATGTTTTGAGGAATTCCTGTTTCCACCTGTTCCAAAACATATCTGCCAGGCCCTGAACTTGCTTCCACTCCTCACTGAAGAGATCTGTTTCCTCAAAGCTGCCTGGTGGAGGAGGAGGCGCAGAGCCTGTCTTGAGGGTCAGAAGCATTGCTGGTGTGAGGATGAGAGGTGATTCCGGGTCCGATGACACTGGGATGAGCGGCCTGGCATTCATGATTGCAGCTACCTCGGCCATGAGTGTAGTCAGAACCTCATGTGTTAAATGAGACCTCTTCTGGTCCAGCAACATGCACTCCAAAATACGGCAGGCGATGCCAATCATACGTTCCCACGCTCCACCCATGTGAGATGCGTGGGGCGGGTTAAACACCCAGGTGCAGCTCTGTGTACTTAGGTACTTCTCCATGCTGTTGAAGCCTGGATTCGTCTTGTCCATCTCCAGCTCACGGGAGGCGCCAACGAAATTGGTTCCACAGTCAGAACGTATCTGCTTTGCAGGGCCCCTGACTGCAAAGAACCTTCTCAAGGCATTGATAAAGCTGCTGGAACTCATTGCCTCGATCACTTCGATATGGACTGCCCTTGAACACATGCATGAGAACATCACTGCCCATCGCTTGGAGTTGGAGGTTCCTCCTCTTGTGCGGCGTGAGACGATGTCCCATTGTCCAAAACATCGACGCCTACGTAGGTGAAAGGAGGTGCTACTTGTAGACGTTCTGCTGGCAGTGCTGCCATCTGTTGATATTCGGTTTTTCCTCTCAGTTTCCTGCAAGTAACACATCTGTGAAGCAGGCTGCTAATACAGCGTTTGGCTCCCACCAGCCAGAACCCTGCGGCTCGAATTGCACCTTCGGTCAGATGTCTTCCTTGGTGTTTCACTGCTTCGTGATAGTGCGACACAAGCAGGGTTGCGAGGTGATGTCGCCCAGGATTGATGATGGGATGAGTCTCATTCAAGCTTAGACTTGACTGGCCAATCCGACCTCCTATCCTAAGAAGTCCATCTGGGCCTATCATGGGGTGCAGTTTCGGTAAAATTTTTTAAAAATGTACCGCAAACTTGCGACTATAGTTAGCCTAACTTTATAAAGAAGGCGTAATCGCTTGTTTGCTATGGGTCGGGTCGGGACGGGACAACATTGTATTCAAAATATAAAATATTTATATAGGACTTTTTAATGTGTGATTTTATAAAGGTGCAGGTGATACCAACCTTTTGTTGAATTTCGCCAGCCGTCTTCTCTGCACTAAGGCACAGCTTTCACGCTTCCACGGATGATATCGTTGATGGAGACATGTGGTGTGCACGGAGGGGAGGGGCTGTGTGTGTGCAGGCTATGTGAGAGAGACGCGTGACTGACAGAGAGACGGAGGGAGAGCAGGGAAAGGAAATGCAGCTTAACGAATACGATGCGTATTTTTTAAATAGCGTTAAAAAAATTAATAATAACGAAACGCAATGTGTGGCGGCCGGTGATGAATCTGTGGCGCACCGCCACGAATTAGTCTATGTGTGGGAAACACTGCCACAGGAAGCGGAGAAAGTCCCGGTGGTCCTCCTGTACGACAAAGCAGTGGAACATGTGCTCGATGTCAGCAGTCACGGTCGAGAGCCTGTTTCCTGTTGTTGGGCAGCCGCTGCATTGGCGACCGAAAAGGTAAAGGTGCAACCCAACTTTTGGAGCTGTCCTGGTGGCACTCAGCATCCATTATCTGAAGAAACTTTGAATCTTCTATGGATGGAGCAAGTCTGTGGTCGTCAGGAGTACGTGCGAAGATGGTTTGTCCCAGGCTGCCTCGAATGAATGTCACTGAGCCATACGTGGGGTTTAATGCCAGATGTTTAGGTGCTTGACTGAACGTCTCTTTGACCGTGATCTTGTTGTTGCATGGTTGGAGATGGCTTGTGCGACCGTTCTCTAAGATGGCTGTTTTGTAGCTTCTTGCCTCCAGTGGTCTTTGAGCGCCTCCAAGGCAAACGTCACCGATGACGACCCATCCTAGGTCAAGCCTTTGAGCGAACGGTGCATTTCCTGGGCCGCTTATCTGCTCTTGAACCTTGTGAACCTGCAAGATGTCCCTGCCCAATAGGAGGAGTATCTTGGCATCTGGATCGAGAGATGGTATTTTGCCAGCTATACGTTTCAGGTGAGCATGGTGGTATGCTGCGCCGGGGTAGGGATCTCAGGACATGACGTTAGGGATTTGGTTGCACTCGAGGAGTGTGGGCAGAGGAATGCTCCGTTGCTTGTCCACTGGCTCGATAGTGTAACCACTGGCCCTCCTCCCCGCTGTCTCTGTACGTCCCGCACAAGTCTTGAGTGTGTATGAGTTGGAGCATCCGGAGATCTCAAAGACATCGAAGAACTCAGACCGAGTGAGGGACCGATTACTCTGTTCGTCCAGTATGACATACATCCGCTTGGAGGCCTCTCTGCATCCATTTGGAAAAACACTGACAAGGCAGATCTTGGCACATGCTCTGGCGCTTAGACCTTCCCCGCATACTTGTGTGCATGTCGACTTGACCTCCTGGTCATCCGCTTTGTCCTCCTCCCCGCTGTCCTTTGAAGTGGGAGGGAACGACTTAGATCTCCAGGTAGGTTGGTTGGGGTGTAGTGCAGTCGCATGAGCAGTGCTTTCACACTCTGTACATTTTATCTCAGCAGTGCAGTTCCTTGCGAGATGTTCTGCCGAAGAGCAACAGCGAAAGCAGATGTAGTGTTCTTTCAAGAGCTGCTTGTGATCATCTATGCTCTTTTCACGAAAGCCTCTGCATTTTCTTAGAGGGTGAGGCTTTTGGTGTAGGGGGCAATGTTCTTTTGGGTCAATTCTTTCCCTAGCTCCTTTAGGCTCATACTTGGTTGTTCCTGAGACCTGTGTCTTATGAACATATACAGATGTCTTTGTGGGCCTCTCCCATTTGCTCTTTTTCTCTGTTGGAGCTTGCATGAAGAGGTTAAAGCCTGGGTCTGCACGAGCCTTTGCCTCTGTGTAGATGAAGTCTACCAGTACAAAGAAAGGTGGGAAGCTGACAGAATGTTCACGTTTGTATCTTGTTCCAAAGTATAGCCACTTCTCTTGTAAGTTGTATGGGAGTTCTGACAACAGCTCAGCTAGATCCCGGAGACTCTCCGGATCTTTTGTTGTGACCTTTGGAAAGTTTTCCAGTTTGTTGAACAGAGCCTGTTCGACGACCTCTGGTGAGCCAAATAGTTCATCGAGACGCTCCCATGCCATGCGCAGTCCAATGTGCGGATTCTTGATGTTGACTGCTTTTATCCTTCTTACCTGTTCTGCTGACTCTTTTCCCAAATACTTGGTTAGGAGGTCGAGTTCTTCTGCAGCAGACAGGTCTAGACCGGCGATAGTATTTCTGAATGATGTTTTCCAGGCCCAATAGTTCATTGGCTGGTCATCGTACGGGTTGAGACCTGACATCACCAGACGGTTGCGGGCAAGATATCTAACAAGGTCTCCACTGGTTGATGAGTAGTCGTGGCTGGTTCTGTAAGGCGTCCCATGAACAGGCAGGTACATAGGAAATGGGCAATGCTGATTGAAGGTCTGATGGTCCGGTGGAGGTATTCCACTAGGCTGAGGAGCTGGAGTGGAGTGCGGAGACTGCTTGAACCTTTCAATTTCTTTTTTCGAATGTGCTGCTCTAGCTTGCGCTGCTCCAAACTTAGCATTCCTCGATAGGTTAGTGTAAACATATACTCACAGACGTTGCTTTAGCGAAGAGGGAGAAAGAATAGCTGTGTAACGGAAGAACTGAAGACCGCAAGGCTCACACAACCGTAGCTAATCACTGCACTGAGAAACTGAGAATCTCCCAGCATGCACTACGTCTGAGTTGCTATGGTAAGCAAAGTAAACAAATGACACTGAACACTGTTTCTAACAAAAAACGACAGGGGCATAACATAAATAAAACCACAATAAAACAAAAGTATTTCAGAACACTCAGAAAGAAGGTAGCCCTAACCTATATTAACTTGAACTTGGAGGATAGAAACTTTATTTATAGGTTGATGAAAAAGTACTCAATACTGTGGCAGTAAAAGCTTACTCAACAGGGCACTGGTCTCTGCAACTATCTATCTATAATGAGCTCACTGCCCAAGGACATTACGATGTCCTTCTCTATGGCCATAAGCATGAATGCTTCGAGATGTTCCTGGGAATTAGTGCTCCTCAATATATCCTTTATATATTTGAGGACAGAGAAACGTCTCTCACAGGCTACTTGGGTCACAGGAAGAGTGAAGAGAAATGTGTAGCCTAGGCCAAGGATGTGATAGGCATCTGTTAACAGGTTTTACGTTGTCAGAATCTGGTAACAACATGCCGGGCAGTTTTTACAAGCTTTGCAGGTGCTCAGTTTAAGTTCCTCCTCTTCCTCTTCTGTGTCTTTGTTCTCTTCTACCTCTTCTTCCACCACTGTCTTAACTTTGTATTCATCCAATACAGACTGTTTCAGACGTGGCCGTTGTGCTGCCAAACACTTAAGCTCACTTTGCAAATTAGCAGCAGTTGCATTGCTGTCAAACTTGAGTAAGCATTTGCTCAACCCTTGAAAAGCAGTATCAGGCAGACCTGATCAACAAACTTGGGTAAAGTTTCTTGTGTCAAGGAGAGCCATATCTGCATAGAGGGAACCATGGGATAGAAAACGCCTTTGGAGGCTCCTGGTAACTGTGTCCATCACCTGGTTATGGACCTCTGCTTCATAGGCACTGTTAGCATTTCCAAAGCTCTCATCCCTTGCCATTTCACCATCCATCATCTTTGTTCTCCTCATCCTTTTCTCTTGAAGAGCTTCTTCCACTTCCCTTTCACATTCCTCCTCAGACCATGTTGTATTCACCCACTGAACAAAAATATCAGCAGCTTTCTTCACTGACTCAAAATCTCGTGACATGTTCTTGAGGGCATTTTCAGTGGTTAGAACCATTCGGTGAGCAGTCAAGATTTCTAAACCATGCGTCTGCAAGTATTTAGAGAGTGGTGGTGTGACTTCAAAGATCCTGAGGAAAAGCTGAGCAGTCAGAACTGTCTCAAACCTCATTAAACCCTCCAAATACCCTTTTGCTTTGACACACGCTGATGTCTTTAGGTTAAATTGGCTGTGGCAGCGGGGTGTGGTTAGGGTTCCGGCTGCTGGAGTGGTAGGAGTGGCTCAGCCGGTGGCTAGACAGCTGATCAGAATCAGGTAATGAGGGGCGGATTAAAATCATGGTCGTAACCTGGTTCTGGGCTCTTTTGCAGTAGACGGGGGCCTGAGTGAGGACTGTTTCCCCTCGCCCGCAGGACGAGAGCCACTAACCGCCATCACCATTGTTAAAGTACTGTTCCGGAACAAAGATTTCATTTTGAGAGGTCCTTCCATCATTGGGAACGTAGGTGTGAGCCCGAACGCTCACAATGGCACCTGAACAGGGACCTGATGGAAGGCCAGAACCTCCCGAGCTCGCTGGGGCAGGCTCTCTAGAGCCTCGCGGCACTGCAGGAGAGCACCAGCCATCTCCAGCGGCAGCAGAGCGAGGCTCTCCTGGAGTTAGCGGTGACCCAGCGCGAGGATCGTGCTCTCCTGCGGGAGCTGCTGCAGTGTCCGTCCACCCGGGAGGTCGATTCCAGGACCAACCCCACCCGGCCGCCGGCGATTGGCCTACAAAAGATGACGGCAGAAGACAACCCGGAGGCTTACCTGGGTATCTTTGAGGGCACCGCCGCGGCGTGTGGGTGGCCGGAGGAGGAGTGGGCCGTGCGGCTGCTCCCCATGCTCTCCAGGGGGGGCACAGTTAGCTGCGCACAGCCTGCCGGCGTCCTCTCGCTACGACTATGGCCAGCTAAGGAGGGCCATCATGGACCGGATGGGCAGTACGCCAGAGGGGCATCGCCGCCAGTTCCAAGCCCTTCCCTTCAAGGACGCCGGTCGCCCCTTTGCCTACGCACAGCAGCTCCTTGATGCGGCGAGGCGATGGCTCAGACTGGAAGAACATTCCACGGAGGGGGTCTTGGGGCAGGTGGCACTGGAGCAATTTGTCGCCGGCCTGCCATCCTCTACCGCAAACTGGGTCCAGTGCCACCACCCCGCCGGCCTGGAAGCAGCCGTGGTCCTGGCGGAGGATCACCTCTCGCTGCCCCGACGAAGCCTGAAGTATAAATGATAGCATAATCGCGAATAACATAAATTAGCAAGTCAGCTAACAATAAAATGTAACTTGGTGCATCCAACCAACAGTTAAGATTGCAGGCTTGACAACTAACATATAATCATTTATAATCACAACTTTCCATTAGATGCACGCACAACATCAAAGTAACAGACAGGAGTGACTTAAACAAGGAGAGCTACAACTATATAGGGCCAAGAGATAGGTGGCCAAGTAACTGCCTGACCAAATCACACTGAGCGATACAAGGAATGACCAGATTTGAACACAAACAGATGGGCTTTTGTCCAACGCGAGCTCTATGAACTGTTGGGTGTCCATTCAATTCGGACTAGTGTTCACCATCCCCAGACCGACGGTCTGGTGGAGCAGTTTAACAAAACACTAAAGAACATGGTTCGTAAGTTCGTTCACGAGGATAGTCGCAATTGGGATAAGTGGTTAGACCCTTTGTTGTTTGCAGTGCGGGAAGTGCCCCAGTCCTCCACGGGACTTTCTCCCATTGAACTATTATTTGACAGGAAGACCAGGGTTGTCTTGGACCTTGTTAAGGAAAACTGGGAGGAGGGTCCAAGCACCAGTAAAACGAAATTCAGTACGTCATGGACCTGCGAGCAAAACTCCATTCACTGGGGCAAATATCACGGGGGAATTTGCTCCAGGCTCAAGAACGTCAGCAGCGCCTGTACAACAGAGGGTCGAGACTGAGACAATTCTCACCGGGAGATAAAGTGCTTGTGTTACTCCCATCATCCAGCTCAAAACTACTCGCCAAGTGGCAAGGGCCCTTCGTGGTCACACGACGAGTAGGGGACATAGATTATGAGGTGGTGCGCCCTGACAGGGGTGGAGCAACACAGATCTACCACCTTAACCTCCTTAAAGCGTGGAGGGAGGTGGCGTCTGCCTCTTTGGCCACCACGGTGATCGAGAGAGATGAGTTGGGGCCGGAGGTAATCACTAACAACAGATTGGACCCGGTCTGTTGTGACTACCATCTCTCACCAGGTCAGAGAGTAGACGTTGCCTTGTTGCAACGGCAGTTTGCCGATGTATTCTACCCTCTGCCAGGATGCACCTCCCTCATTTACCACCACATAGAAACGCCCCCGGGTGTGACCGTTTGCTCACGGCCCTATCGGCTGCCTGAACACAAAAGGAAAATTGTTCAGGCAGAGCTTCAGGCCATGCTCGAAATGGGAGTAATAGAAGAGTCCACCATTGACTGGTGTAGCCCCGTTGTGCTGGTACGGAAGTCCGACGTGTCCCCTGTCGCAAGAGTCTAAGGTAAAAACGGCCTTCTCCACTCCGTATGGTTTGTACCAACATGTCATGCTTCCGTTCGGATTGTTCGGGGCTCCAGCCACCTTTCAGCGGCTCATGGACCGGGTCCTGCGTCCCCACTCTGCATATGCCGCCACCTACGATGATGTCATCATTCACAGTGAGACGTGGGAGCAGCATGTGCAGCAGGTGGGGGCGGTGCTCGAGTCCCTGAGGCAGGCGGGGCTCACGGCCAACCCGAGGAAGTGTGCGGTTGGGCGGAGGGAGGTACAGTATCTGGGGTACCACTTGGGCGGCGGGCAGGTGCGGCCACAGGTAGAAAAAACAGCCGCCATTTCCGCCTGTCTGGTGCCCAAGACGAAAAAAGAGGTCAGGATGCTGCCGAACTACTACAGGCGGTTCATTCCGTCCTTTTCTAAGCTGACCAGTCCCCTGACAGACCTGACTCGAAAGGGTGCTTCAGATCCGGTCCAGTGGACGGAGCGGTGCCAGCTGGCGTTTGAGAGGGTTAAAAAAGCCCTCTGTGGAAAGCCACTGCTATACACACCTAACTTCTCTCTCCCCTTTGTTTTGCAAATGACTCTGGAGACTATGCGATTCTTTGTCCTCCTGGATTTAACTGCGGCTTTTGATACCGTGGACTACAACATCTTAGTGCCTCGGTTGCAGCACCTAGTAGGCATTTCTGGTACCGCCCTGGACTGGTTCAAGTCCTACCTGGCAGACAGAACCATGTGTGTAAGCCTTGGTGGTTCTGAGTCCTGCACTGCTCCGCTGTCATTTGGGGTTCCACAGGGTTCAGTTTTAGGGCCACTGCTTTTCTCATTGTACCTGCTGCCCCTGGGTTCAATCCTGAGAAAGCATGGTATCTCTTTTCATTGTTACGCTGATGACAGCTAGATCTTGTGCCACTGAAGAAGAAGGATGCTTTCTCTCTGAAACCACTTCTGTTATGTCTTGAAGACATTAAAGCCTGGATGTCCATGAACTTCTTAAAATTGAATGAAAACAAAACAGAAGTGATGGTGTTCGGTCCCAGTGGCTCTTGTGAACCCCCTCCTGTTGACTTGGGCCCCTTGGAGCACTACAGGAAGCTAACAGTCACAAACTTGGGTTTTAAGATGGACAGTGATTATAAACTAGACCGGCAAGTTGGTGCAATAGTTAAGTCCAGCTTTTTTTTAATCTTAGGCAGCTGGCAAAGGTGAAGCCCTTCCATGCTCATAAGCACTTTGAAACAGTAATCCACGCCTTTATTACATCTCGGCTGGATTACTGTAATGCACTTTATCTTGGAGTCAGCCAGTCCTCCCTCGCACGTCTCCAGTTAGTCCAAAATGCTGCCACTCGCCTCCTAACTGGAACACATAAAAGGGAGCAGACTACTCCCATTTTAACCTCCCTTCACTGGCTGCCTGTGCATTTTAGAGTCCATTTTAAGATTCATTTATTTGTTTTTAAATCTTTAAATGGTCGCCCACCCGTCTTACCTCTCTGAGCTGCTCCATCCTTACACTCCTGCCCGGTGCCTCAGTTCAGCTGATCAGCTGCTCCTGGAGGTACCAAGGCCTAAACGGAAGCTCAGAGGGGATAGAGCCTTTTCCGCTGCCGGTTAGACAAGCCCCTTCACTGCCCATTTTTAAAACTTGTCTTAAAACCCATTTCTATTCTTTGGCTTTTAACCCAGCATGAGACTCTGTTTCTGTATTTGTTTCATTGGTCTTGTTGTTTTGATATTGTTATTGATTTTTTATTGTTGTTTTTACATTGCTTTTGTGTTTTGTGCTACGTGTTTTTAATCCATGTGCAGCACTTTGTTTCAGCTGCGGCTGTTTTTAAAGGGCTTTATAAATAAAGTAGATTGATTGATTGATTGCAGACCGACGCCTTCCTGCCTTCCTTCAGAACATCATATTTCCCAAGAAGAATTACAAGCTCGAAAAAGTTCCTATAGTCAATACTCAGGTCATCCAATGTGTAAACCGCTTCAGATTGTGTCCCTCTATAGCTTAGTCCTCTCTTACCAATGACTTTAATTATGTCAACAACTTGTTTTTCCTTATTTGGTCTCTGTGGGACACTATTTGGGGACCATGTAGCAGACTGGCTATATCAGCTTTTGATGCACGTAAAAAATATGCCTCAGCACACACTCTATGCATGGCCCCCCCTTTCATGCTCCTCTACTCTTTGATTGACATGCTTCCAGTCCTGCATTCCACTTATGAAGGGATTGGTTTCATATGACTTGGAAAATGCCAAACACACTGTACAATATAACGTGTGACTCTCCTCACAGAATGTGAGCCATTTGTGATTTGTGCCATCTTTACAGATTTTGGGGCTTTTGCTGGGGGTGATAAGCAAAAAATTGTTCCAGGCTGTAACTGTCTGACTTTGAGCGTTTGAAATGTTGTGATGCTGAGCCTCCTGGTGCATCCTGGCACTTCCCTGCACTCTCCCTGTCATCTTCAACCTGAATTAACAAATGATAAATAAATGCATGTATATATATATATATTGTTAGGCAGTGTACATAGTCAGTTGATTGTATAACATCAGATGCTTATCCTTAAAAAACCTATTCAATATTTCTGCTATATCATAGCTTTTAATAAACTATACTGTCCAAGTATGAAGAAGACAATGGCTGTGCCTGGGCTACTTTTCATTAGGCTCTGCCAATTCTTAAAAAAGAGGACAGAATAGTGTTTGCGTTGTGTGTGTGAGAGGGAGAGGGAGGGAGAGGCGGTAGAGACTACTAATACGTTCCGTCTCTAAAATGCAAAAGTATTTTTTGTCATCTTCCCCTTTTTCTTGCATATCAGACGTGACACTGAAAATTATTGAAATAATAAAGCACTACCCAAAATTACGGTGAAATTTTATTATTTTCCATATTGCAGTTTGTTCGGAATATTTCACGCATTAACGTTGTCAGCCACAAACACGCCAGGTTGGACTGCCCTGAATCGTGCTGAAAACTCGATGTATATAGCAACATAACCCAAATAAATAGGTGAGCCTATTATAGCCTAGCCTACTGATGTACTAGGTGCTTCTGCAACTTACCAGCGCCTCTAGCTCTTCTGCACTCGTCTGTCCCTGCAGTACCGGGGGATGCCCCATCCCAACCTCCTTCTCTTGGTCGTCCTCCGCAGTCTTGCATGGCTCAATAGGCCTGCTAAATAGCTCAGTAAGCTTTTGACATTTTGATGCACCCGCCTCCAATGATTTGGCCTTCTTCTCCTTCGCCTTCTCCCAGCCACTTTTCTCTTTACGCTTCCTACCTGACATTTTCTTTAGGCCTATACCTCTTCTTTGTGTGTTTTTTTGTTTTGTTTTGTTTTAAGTTTGGTACCTTTCCCCACGTAATCGGCCTGCAATATCGTATTGGCGCCCTCTATTGTTTTGACTTAATATCGCTAATCTTTTTTTTTTCTTTTTCTGATGAGCTGTAGGCCACATAAAGGGACGGCCGTTCTGGACTTTGACAGAACGTCCTACTGGTCAGTCCGCCCCTGGAGTTATACCAATGGAATTTGTGGAATCTCAGGTTTCATATGTTATGTGGTTTATGCAGATAGCATGAAGTAAAAAAAAATCGCTGCAGCACACTCATGTGCTATGTAGCGTTAGATTGTTTTCGTTCAGTGCTATAAGTGGGTATGCCACCTTGAGAGGTTGTTGAATGTTAACATGCCCTAAGACGCTGTTTCTTACAAGTTGCTGCGTCTGGACTTTAGATGTTAACATGTTGTGAATGAAAAACCATCACCGTATTTCTGCACAATTTAGGTGAAGTTAGTGGGCATACAGCCTAAAAGCTTGGTAGCGTAGCGTTGATAGCGTTAGCTTGCAATTTTGCCGAAGCTAGCAGTGTGCTTGCAGCTAAAAATCCACAACAGCTCCACAATTCAGTGAAATGTCGAGAACACAACCATAATTTGGGTTTTTGCTCCGGGGGAATAATGGTAAAAATAAATGCAAGTCACTCGTTCTTCACAACTTCTTACTTTGGTATGGCAAACAAGGAAAGTGTTGGTTCGCAGCGAAAGTGGCAGTGTTTTCTCGCCATGGTTCCTCCGCTAGGGTCGGCTTTACCTTAGTGGTGTTGGAGCTGCTCCTGATGCTGTTGGCTGAGTTCAGTTCCGTATCAGGTTGATGTCAGTGTGATACAGAGCTGAACCAGGAAGTAAAGAATGGAATCCCATCGAAAAATTGAAGAATGACCTCTCCTTGTCCTCTAGTCAGGCAGCAACTGCTGGAAAGTAGTCATTCCCTGTCTGAATGTCACATAAGCAAGGTCCACTTATGCATATTTCCCCTCTCCATAAGAGAATGTTTTTTTTATTTTCTAGTCTCAATGTTTGGCATCATAAAATTGTTAATAATGTTTCTCTGGTATTAGATGGGTGATGTTAGCAAATCATTATGATATTTGGCATAAGCTGTTCTCTTCTGCCAAAATTTCCTGGTGTATTTTTCATTATGATCTTATGTGATAGTCTCACATGGCAACCTGTGTATCATATTGTAGCGCAGTTATCCCCTAGTTTAGTCAAGAAAGGGCCCCGAGTTTATTAAGTCAATACATTTAATTTAAATGAAGAATAAATAAGGTAATGTTCTCTTAAATCTAGAAAGTTATCCTGTTTCTCTTTTACCAATGGGCCCTTTTTTGTTGTCTTGAGTCCAGTTGAGAGCACCTTTAATAATGTAGCTTCACTAGTATTAAATTATGTTTACTCTGCTATAAAATATATTTAGACACTGAAACAATTAGCTGAGCAACATATAACATAAATGTATATTTGAATGAGTGGAACACAATGTCACACTGGAATCAGTTTAATAATAATAGAACTTTCAATTATTGACTGACTTGAAACTTGTGAACAAACAAAATGAAGTCTTCAATGTATCTTGAATAACTTCAGAGCAATATTCCCCTTTAACCGTAAATTTATATGATTCACTATATTTCAGGCTTGCTTTGCTTCAGCAAATTTATTCGCAATGTGTAGTGGGTTGAAAAAAACAGCTTTAAAATCTAAACGCAAATATTTTACCTTATGCAGGTTGCTAAGGATGCTACAGATGGTTTGAGCCAGCAGGTCAAACCAAATTCCTAATTTTAAAGGTGTTTTGATGCGTCTCGCCATACCCTGCAGCCTGCAGCTCTGGGAAATGACAACTAGTCCAGTCTTGACTCCCATAGTCCTCTTATCTCCGCTGCTGCTGCTGCTGCTGCTGCTGCTGACATCATGAAGGGAGGGAGGGAGAGAGCTTGGCTTTTAGTCTATGGAGGTTGGTACCAAGTCCCTGGTGAGTCAGTCAGACAAAGCGAGCTCCAAAAAGTTGGACAGTAACTTAATTAGTGACTTATTAAATTACTGTCCAAGGCAATTGATATTCTGCCCTGAAGCTAATGCAATCATAATTTGCATTTATTTTTTGTATCCCTCTACCAGCTTGACTTTTGCATTGTTCAAATACTTTCAAAGAGTGGCCATCTCTTCCTGTCTTTTGTGGTAATGATGCTCTTCAGCGTTTCATTGTAGTGAAGTTTTACTTCCATTTTGTATAACTTGTCCCTCATTCTGCTTGCCAAAACTTTTTCTGAAAATCTTTCGCTCATTTACACATTACTTGCCAATAACATATCAAAATTACTCTTATTAGAGTTCCAAATCTGTGCTGCTAAAATTGTTAAGCCTAATATAATGTTCTATGTCCATTAGTTGTTAAGTTACCCGACTTGTCTAACTGCTACCTACTTTGTTATCAGAATCAGAATCAGAAATACTAGGATAATTATGATAATCCTTTGTACAATTATTTCTGTTCATTATGCACATTTTATGTACTGTAAGTAGCATTAACCTCCGCTAACTAGTTGTGTGTGTAGCTAACCTGAGTGCTTGTACTAATAAATGACTCTTTAAAAAACACAAAATGATTCAAATATAAGGCCTAGTGAAACTATTCTTTGAACAAGAGGCTATAATGATGAACTGAAAGATTAGCTATGGTTTCACTCGTGTCATAAGACTTATTAAGTGTTGTCATGTTTCTAACAGTGTAATCTTGTTAATAATTCCTATTTCTTGAAAATGTATATTGTCGCGTGGAGAAAAGGCCTTCCACCTTTGATATTCTATTGTACAATTCTTCTGAGGTGTATTGATTATTAAACACTTAAAAGTATTAATGCAGTATCAATGAGTGAGAGTTAGAGGCAGTGTGTTTAGTATGTAACTCCACACGTCATTCTCCCTCTACTCATATATACAATATACTATAAGCTACATGCTAACTGAGGCTAAAAACAATAACATCAGGTACTAATAGTACAAAGATCTGATCCATTGGGAAACATTGAATATATTGATTTATTCTCACAATAGTTAATCTGATTACATCTTTTTTAATGTAACTGTAACAGAATGCTGTTTCCTTTTTTTGTATCCTAATTAAATAATGCCATTACATGTATTCCATTACCCCCCTGAGGTCACAAAAAATAAGCAGTCTCAGAGCCCAATATGACCAGTCAAGGAGTGCATGAAATACCTATGTCGGCATCATTAGCCAAAAAGAAAAGTGAGATATTAACCCAGGATGTGCTAGCCCAGCTAGATGAAGCCCTTCATAAGGCACCATGTAGGCTTAACTGTAGATGAGGCCAATGATGTTTCTGACAATGCTCAGCTGTTAGTTTACGTAAGGTTTTTCAACAAAGACAAGAAAGTGTTCTGTGAAGACATGTTAGGTGTAACTCCCCTTCAGACCAGTACAAGAGGAGAGGACATCTACCTGGCCATTAAGGAGATGTTGACAAAGCGAGGTATAGAGCCAAAACAAGTGGTTCAATTACCACAGATTGAGCCCCTGCCATGATAGAATGAAAGAGGACAATCCTGCATCTCTTACCATTGCATAATCCATGATGATATTTTGCTGCACAACAATGTGAGATGGCTCAGCAAATGCAGGGTGTTGGAGCGCTTTTGGTCCATCAGAAGGGGAAGTAGCAGCTTTCTTGGCAGAGATGAGAAGTCAGAAGGCAACACAGTTTTCTCTCTTTTTAGAAGATTAGAAAAATATGTTTAATGTGGCCTTTTTGGTTGGTATCACTTCACATCTGAATGAACTGAATTTGATCAACAGGGCAAGGACAATTCAATTTCTGAATTGATGACAGCTGTCCGCTCCTTTCAGATGAAACTCGAGGTGTTCAAGGAAGATCTGCACAGAGACTGTACACTTCCCAGCAGTGCTGGAACAGGTTTAGGGACAGAGACATGTGTCTTCTTTTGTTGACTTTGTTGATAAGCTGATTGTAAACTTCAGCAAATGTTTTTGACAGCTTCAGCTTTGGACGGCAGCTCACCATGTTCATTCAGAACCCATTTCTTATCACAGATGTCAGGGAGGTCTCAAAGGAAGTCACACAGCACTTCAAGTGGGCAAATGCCAGGCCTCTCCAGATGCAACTGGTTGATTTCCATGCAGACGTGTCCCTGAAAGAGCAATTTGGAAGAACTGACTCTTTCTGGCTCAAAATAGTCCCTGAGACAGCTTTCCCAGGTCTGAGAAAAGTAGCCCTATACATCTTCACCATGTCTGGCTCCACATACAGCTGCGAGGCAGCTCGCTCCACAATGAACACAATTAAAACTAAATATTGTTCCAGGCTAACCAATGAGCACCTTCACATGTGTATGAGAATGGCCCAGACACCATTTCAGCCCCGATTTAAAATCCTGACCGGACAGGCTAGAGCTCAGTTCTCTCACTGAACAAAAGAAAGTGAGTGAGGGAGTGGAATATAAGAGGGAAAGAAAGACAAACCTTAAAACTGTTCAATTGTTATGATCTGTTCGGACTGATATGTTACTGTATATAATTGGCTGAAACTGTTAAGTCAAGATGTGAAACAGTTAACAAAGAAAAAGGGAAACTCAAGCTGCTGCTGCTGCTGCTGCTGCTGCTGCTGCTGCTGCTGCTGCTGCTGCTGCTGCTGCTGCTGCTGCTGCCGAGTGTGATTCTCATGAAACCATTGAAATATCATGGCAGTAATGATTTAAAGATATAAAATATGTAATTTTGTAATGTAATAAAGTATCTTCATAGAGATAATAATGTGTTCTACCTTGCACAAATAGTCATGTTAAGATAAGAATAAATTATTTTTGTATTTTATTGAATTGTGTGCTGAAATCCTCATTACCGCAATGCGTCCAGCTCTGTCTGAATGTGTTATGTTGTAATTTAAACAGAAAAATGAAAATATTCAGAAAAAAAAAAAAATGGATGTTCTACTAGATGTTTTCAAATGACAAAAAAACTATGAACCAAATATTTATGTATAACAATAATGGAAAAATAGTGGAAAAATTAAGCATCCATGACTGATGTTGTCACTCTCCGCAACATTTTTGAAGGACCGTTTGCGTACACACAGAACATTTTAAATAAAGTTTGATTTTGAATGAAGCAACACATCTGCCAGTACTTTCAAGATGGCTATAAGGTAAGCAGATCTCTTGATATTTCTCCAAATAAAGTTTAACATTCTCTTGTCAGACTGTGTACACGACAGTATTGATTATCATTACTGATACAGGCAGTTTTCCACATTTAGAAAAACGTTAGATTTCAAAATTTCTATGAAAATATACTTCATTATTGTCTAATTATGTAGGCTACATTGACTAAAAATGTGCTTGGTCATCATGGCTATGCTAATGTTAGCAAAACATGCTAAGGTTCCTCATCCTCTTCAACACCATTCTCATGTACCGCTGCAGTTTAAGGCCAATTGCGGTAGAGAGAACTTCTGTTTCGGTAATGAGAATTTAATCATACAGACTATATTTTAAATGTATATTATTAACTATTAATTTAAATGTTATTTACTAACTGTTGATATTTTTGCTTTATATCCTGTTTCATTGCAGACAGCCAGACAAAAAGAGAGCTTTAGCGAAGGCTGGCAAAATTCAGAGAAAAAGTTTACAATAACCCAGAACTGCTGGAAGAGTACAGAACGAAGGAAAGAGAGAGGTTAGGGGTTGGAGAAGTAACAGCAAGAGTAATTAGCATATACACTAGGGAAGCCTATGCCCTCATACATTGTCCTATGCCCTCATACATTGTCAATAGCCGTACACGTGTGTGTGTGTGTGTGTGTGTGTGTGTGTGTGTGTGTGTGTGTGTGTGTGTGTGTGTGTGTGTGTGTGTGTACACTGTAAGCCATTCAGTCCTTACTATAGGATGCACGCAGGCATGCGCGCGCACACACACACACACACACACACACACACACACACACACACACACACACACACACACACACACACACACACACACACACACACACACACACACAGTAAGCCATTCAGCCTTTACTATAGGATGATGTGTCCATAACAGTAAGATTGTTCCTCTTTGTTAGATGCTCATTTCATGTCATGTTTCTTTTGCATTTCCAGATATCAAAAATGAAAGCAAAGTTCTAAAATCCCCCAAACTCAAGATCTGACAAAAAAGCAACATGAAAAGAAGAAAAAAATGTGAAGGGGAAACTCAAAAAAGTATTACAGAAGAAAGAAATAGCTAAAAGCTGTATTGCACATAACACCAACAAGCGAAGAAAATGATACACTTCAACAAGAAGCAAATGAAGAAGTTATTCAAAATCTTCAAGAAGACACAGCCTCTCCAAAAGAACAGGTAAATGTCCCTGCCATCAACTCAACTCCTAAAAGAAAAGAGACATATTTACTGACACCAGGACCAATGACATCTACCCCAAAGGAAACACCCAAAAAGAGCAACGGAAGAAAGAAAACTATATTAAAATTGAGGACAAAGTTGCGCCACACAGAAGAGAAACTTCTGGAGAGGGCCAAAGAGATGGTCAACCTGAAGAAAAGACTGAAAAGACTTGAGATGAAGGCCAAGAGGAAACAGGTAATTGTCAGCATGGAAGGCAGAGAGGTCCAGAGGAAAACAAAAAAGAGAGGTCATCAGAAAACATTACCTAATAACAGCCAGAGCAAACTAATGCACACACTAGTTAGCCGCTTCCTCCATCAAGATGATGTCTCCACGATTATAAATGGGAAATCAGGAGAAATACGGAAAAAGGGCCAGATATTCCGCAAAAGAGCCTTAACGGGCACCATGGCAAATCTTCATAGAAGATTTCTGTCTCAGAATCCGAGGCACAACCTTTCCAGGGCTCAATTTTTCAAACTTAGGCCATTTTGGATTGGTCAGCGAAGAGTCACAGACAGAGAAACATGTGCTTGCAAAACACATGAAAATGTTGGCCTTAAGATAAGAAAGCTGCACCAGCTAGGGGTCATAGAAACCTCATGCCCAAGAGACACTGTACAGGCCAGTGTGTTTAGTGACGATACCATGTCCTGCATGTACAGGACATGCAGCAAATGCAAGCATAAGACATTTCACACAACACTGGATCCTTCGACGAGAGGAAACATCATCATATGGGAGGAGTGGGTAACGAAATCTGTCCCAATGACATAAAAAGGCAGAGATGGGTCCACTGAAAAGAAGGAAGTGAGGAGTGTGTGTCTTGACAAGAGGCATACCTTCATTGAAAAGCTGGTGGACCTCATACAGGACCACTTCTCAAACTTCTCGATATACATTTACAACATAAAGCACCAGTTTGAAAGACTGATGAGACTGAGAGAGACCATGACCCAGAAGGATTTGGTGGTTCACATAGACTACAGTGAGAACTACGCTTGTAAATACACCAGGGAAATAAAAGACACTCACTTTGGAGGTGGCAACCAGCAGGTAACCCTCCATACTGGAGTTATCTATCTAGGTGGGGGCAGAGTGGAGTCATTTGCATCGCTGTCAGCCTGTCTTCAGCGCAACGCCACAGCCACATGGGCTCACCTTGACCCAGTACTGAAGAGCATAAGAGAGGAGCATCCAGATGCCAGGAACATCCACTTCATCTCGGATGGGCCGACATCCCAATATCGAAACAGAAGCAACTTTTACCTAGCCTCAACAGTGCCATTCATGCGAGGATTTGAGCGTGTTACCTGTAATTTCACGGAGGTAACCCATGGAAAGGGTGCTCCTGATGGAGTGGCTGGCGCCCTGAAAGATCTGGCTGATAGAATCGTGTCCTATGGTACCAGCATACCAGATGCCGACACTCTCTTTGACCAGCTGAAAATCAATTCATCAGTGAGGCTCTTCAAAATAACAGAGGAGGACATCAAAACAAGTGGGGAATTGGTACCGCCGTACCTGAAGGAAGTACCTGAGACGATGAAAAAGTCTGGTACTACTTTGACGACATAAAAGCCAGAGCTACAACCTGCCACATCCTCAGCTCGACACTTCTGTGTGTTCCCTGAGATCTGGGCAAAGTACACAAACAAGCATGTGTAAAAACACTGCAATTGGAAGGGGGATAAAGCGTGTAGCAGGAGGCGTTGGGGTGATGATAGGACTAGAGTGTGATGGTTACCGCCATACAACGGCCACATGCACCCTACCTTCAAGTTGTCCTCATTAGCATGAAGTGTAGGGCCATTTAACCCCTGGAGTTCGATTAACTGATTTTCTACTAGTGCAATATCCTAGTAATTAATTCAAAATTGTTTTGAAGTTTAGAAACAAATGTATACAAGCAATCAACATTGGGGGGGAAATGGTGCGTGCCCCCAAATGAACTGGACAACTTCCATGAATTAGAAGTGTATGGTGTGCACAGTATGGTATGTGCATTTATACTTGTTTGATATTTTAGCTGTGCTCAAATTCTACACATATGTTCTTGTTAGCATGGTTGTTAAGAATTAATGTACCCCCATGTCACAAGTATTGACAAATCAGAATGTGGTATTTTCCCTAGGTGGTCTTTAACTTTTCAGTGCAGTGGTAAAATTGTTTGTGTTTTTGCATATGTTGTAATGTTACCCTGCTTAGCCCTGTTCTAATGTTTTTGTATGTGTTGTTTTTATGTTCTCTGTTTTTAGCCTAAATGTTATGTGCATTTGAAGCAGGGCAAAATTAAATAGATTGAACTTGAATCCATGATTGTGCCGGTATTATCTCATTTATTTTCTTCATTAAATTTGAAAATGTTTTTAACCATACCTCAGTCTTAGTAAACTTATAATGATTACCAAAATCATCAACCTCATTTCTGAAACAGGTCTTCATTTAATGTTAATTTAATCAGTGGAAAAATATTAGTTTGCTTTTAAATGCATGTGCAGAATCTATATGTTATGTTCTTTCAGGTTTCCCAAATCATTTTCAAAATATGTCAGGTTTCAATGAAATATCAAAAATATTCGGTTGTAGATTGCTGAAGGTGTTGCGGTAATGAGAGAAATCAGTCAAAATCAAATAAAAATGTTAATTTAAAAATATTTATTATTTCAGAGTTTCAAGTAACTGCACGGCTGGTAATAATCAATTTTTTAAAGTGTGAAAATGTATTAGCTTTCCTAACTATGCTGATGTTTTCAAACCATTGCGGTAACTTGATTTGTAAGGACTTCCTTCGGAAAATATGTTCAAAAAGGTGTTAAATTGTCTCTAAATGTTTTAAAATAACGCTCACAAACACTATAGACCTCATTATTAATGCCTAAAAAGGAAATTTGTTTATGCAAGTTTTTTCAAAGATTTCCTGTTTGAAACCTTTGAAACCAAGATTTCATGAGAATCACCCCGCTGCACTTTATTAAATTGGTCTAAAATTAAGCACCTTTAAGATGCACACATTTTCAAAAGCTATTTTATTTATTTTCTCGATTTTATTTTAAATGCAGCCCGAGCAGAACATTAAAACATATCTACAATATGATACTGTATATCTGTATAGTTCAAGTGACAATAAAAATTGTTGTTAATTGAATTGAGACAGTCAGTTGTTGATTACATGCAGATGTTGAAACAGCTACTAGGTCACAGCTAATGTATATAACACTCATTCATAACGCGAGTTAGACATTTTGATGTTTCAAGCTTTGCTTGAGGAAATTTTCTCTAACTGGACCTCATTGAATTTTAGTTGAATACCCCTGATGTATACACTGCCTGACCTTCAATGACTATGTATCTTTGGACAGAGCTACAGTGAAGTAGCACTTAGTGCATTGTCTCAATGTCTCCATTATTAATCGCTGAATGATGAATAGATGGAAGACTAATGTACTCAAAAGCAGTATAATCAACTACATGCAGATTATGGGGTCAGACTTATCATCAATATTTTTAAAAAGCATCAAGTCCATTATAAATGTTGAATGTTAAAAAGATCAAATATATATTGTTTAGTCAATAAATAAAGTATTGGAATGCAAAGGATGTAAATCTTAGTCTCCGTATGAGACAATTTAGCACAAGTATTCAATATTAAAATCGTTATTTTTCTCTAACTGTCTCTATTAACTTTGTAAACTGATAGAAACCATTTTCCCTGGGAAAAAAATGCATATTCATACCACATTTACAGGAGCATTATCCCCTTTGTTTAAAAGGAAAAAGAAAAACCAGTGGGATAAACTAAAATTACCAATACACATTTCATAGTATATAGAAATACACTATGTACAGTATATTATATACTCTGTCTACAAAAAATAAAAGCTAAAGCTAAAGGTACAGTGGCTTGCAAAAGTTTTCACCCCCCTTGGCATTTTTCATGTTTTGTTGCCTCACAACCTGGAAGTGAAATGGATTGCTTGAGGGTTTGCATCGTTTCATTTACAGAACATGCCTACAACTTTGAAGATGTGTTTTTTTTAATTTTTTTTTTTATAGTGAAGCAAACAAGAAAAAGGACCAAATAACAGAAAACTTCAGCGTGCATAACTATTCATCTCCCTAATGTCAGTACTTTGTAGAACCACCTTTTGGGGCAATTACAGCTGCAAGTCGCTTTTGATAAGTCTCTATGAGCTTGACACATCTTGCCACTGGGATTTTTGCCCATTCCTCAAAACTTCTCCAGCTCGTTGATGTTGGATGGTTTCCGCTTGTGAACAGCTGTCTTCCAGTCAAACCAAAGATTCTCAATTGGATTGAGGTCTGGGCTTTGACTAGGCCATTCCAACACATTTAAATTATTCCGGTTAAACTATTCGAGTGTTGCTTTAGCAGTATGCTTCGGGTCATTGTCCTGCTGGAAGCTGAACCTCAGTCCCAGTCTCAAATCACAGGCAGACTGAAACAGGGTTTGCTCTAGAATATTCCTGTATTTAGCACCATCCATCTTTCCCTCGAATCGGACCAGTTTCCCAGTCCCTGCTGCTGAAAAACACCCCCGTAGCATGATGCTGCCACCACCATGTTTCATTGTGTGGATGGTGTTCTTGAAGTGATGGGATGTGTAGGGTTTCCGCCAGACATAGCGTTTCCGTTGGTGGCCGAAAAGTTCAATTTTAGTCTCATTTGACCAGAGCTCCTTCTGCCATGCTTTTAGGGAGTCCATATGCCTTTTGGCAAACTCAAGATGTGCCTTCTTATTTTTAACACTAAGTAATGTTTTTTTTTTCTGGCCAATCTTCCATAAAGCCTAGCTCTATGGCGTGTATGGCTTATTGTGGTCCTACGCACAGACACTCCAGTCTCTGCTGTGTTACCTTTGGTCTCTCTGTTGCCTTTCTGATTAATGCCCTCCTTGCCCGGTCTGTGAGTTTTGTTGGGCGGCCCTGTCTTGGCAGGTTTGTTGTGGTCCCATTTTCTTTCCATTTCAAGATTATGGATTTGATGGTGATCCGGGGGATCATCAAAGATATGGATATGTTTTTATAACCCAACCCTGACTTGTATTTCTCAATAACTTTGTCCCTGACTAGTTTGGAGAGCTCCTTGGTCTTCATGGTGTGATGCCTCTCGCTTAGTGGTGTTGCAGCCTATTGGGCCCTTCAGAAAAGGTGTGTTTATACTGACGGATCATGTGACACTTAGATTGCACACAGGTGGACTTCATTTCAGTTATTATGTGGCTTATGAAGGTAATTGGTTGCACCAGAACTTTTTAGGGGCTTCATAGCAAAGGGGATGAATACATATGCACATGCCAATGTTCAGTTTTTTATTACATTTTTTATTTTTTAATATATATTTTTCTCATTTCACTTCACCAACTTAGACTATTTTGTGCAGATCCATCACATACAATTCAGATTAAAAAACATTTAAATTACAGGTTGTAATGTAACAAAATAGATAAAAAGCCAAGGGGGGTGAATACTTTTGCAAGGACCTGTACATGTAATCTTTACAGTCTCTCTAAAATCTCATGATTATTGTGCATCAAAATTGCTTTGCGGATCTCTGGAGCTACAGTTTTGTCGTCTTTTCTACTTTGATTTTGAGTGATTCATTGGAGAGATATAGCCATACATGTTTGACTCAGATGACTGGTACCCCGCACTCAAATAAGCGAGTAGCACATTATGCTATAATTGGAGGTGTGACAACTTTTCTTTATTATAATGTTTTTTAGCTTGTAACTTGCTTTGGCAGACACAGCATTAGTGCTTGGTATATATTTTTGGTTGATGGTGGAAGAAGGCTTCAGTTAACTTAAATAAAGTGCAAACTGTGACTATTATATTGCAAACTCTTGCTCTTCCTACTATCTGCTCTGCTGATGACTTATGTAGAATACTATATCGCTGTCTTTATGTGTTAAATGTTGCATCAACTAGTAGACAGCGATGGACTGTATAAAATTCTTGACAAACCAAATCTTGCTTGCGAGGTAAAATTTTAGCGAAGTGCCCAGACATAACCCCATTCATAATGTCAATATGAATACAGCTTGCTAGTAAAAAAAAAAAAGTCCACTTTACCCTGCTCAGCTACCAACTCTACTATGCAGGCCTTGGCCTCGCTTAGTGTGTCAACAAGCTCGAGATATTTCAGTTGACCAACTTCATGCTTGCTTTTCATGTGGTCAAACTCTTGGTCACTCAGTTTCTGTTGTGCTTTCAAATAAAGAACTAGGCAACATAGAACTTTAGTTAGGGGTATATCCTTTTGATTTTTACTTTCTATTTCGGACATACAGTAAGTTTGCCTAGGTTTCTGTTTAGGGACTCAACATTAGCATCTTTAACAGTGGCTACATAACCTGGGCTCAGGTTATCACCTAAAAGTAAAATGACTCATTATATTATTACTATTAAATAGAAATAAGTATTTTACTACTCAAACTAATATTTAAAATTATTTCGTTGCAATTATTGATGCATAAATTTGTTAATCCATTCAATATTGCATCTGCTATTATGGGGTTAATTTAAGATAATACTTAATAATACCTCATATAATGATGAAAAATGATAATGTATTAGTTGATTAATATTTTTGTATTAATAACCAAAATCAGCAGAGTAACTAAAGCTTGAAGTGCAATTTAGTGGATTAAATGTGCAAGTAGTATATTGTGGAAATGAATCAAAACATTGCCACCTGGGACAGTGCACCTGTTTGTAGTTTATTTACAACTGTTTTGCAATAATAAAATCATTATTTTTAAAATCATTATTTAAAAAAATAGTCTGGCTTAATACAAATGAAATAGACTCAGCACCTCTCTTAAGGTGATCAACGCAGGGCTGTGACCCTCTTTGTTTGGGAGCGTGCCTATGTTCCCACCGCCCTATGTTCCATCAGCCCTATGTTCCCTCATTTCCTTTTTCATACATTTGTATCAGATTGTATTCCCCTTCCTCCCAATTTGGTAGCCAATTACACCTAACCTTTTATCCAGTAGCAATTGACTACAGATGGAATGTAGCTTTTAGCTAAATCTGGGAACATGGGGCCTTTTTTCATGTTCCCATTGAGTACCATGTACATCTGGGGAACATAGGGCTGACCCCTTCCAAACTCTCTCGAGTTCAACACCGCTACTCCAACATGGGGTTGCTGTGGAGTGACGATACTTAATCCCGAAATTAAACTCACCTCCATCAGTTAGTGCAATTTAGACACAGCACACAATTAACTTTGTATGATTCTATGGGACATTTTCTGCTTACTGCGACTGAGGACTCAGGACTGCATGGCTCAGATGGACTTGTGTTCATTTGTTTGTCTTTCTGTGACTTTGTGTTTTTTTTTTCTGTTTATTTGTATGTTTATTTATACGCTTTGGGTTGTAACCAGCACATGTTAAATGCGCTATAAAAATAAAAATGACTTGACTTGACTTTCATTTTAAGAAAAATCTTAGAAATTAGGGAACATAGGGCTGTGGGAACATAGGTCTGACCCCCTTTGTTTCACACCTAATGGGCCATCAGAATGTGCCACAGCTTTCCCACCCCCCTCTGTTCTCCAGCATTGCCGGTACGACAGGGTCTGTGGAAATATCAAACATTTAATATTGCATATATGTGTGAGGGGTTCACTTAACCCCTCACACATACACATACAGATTTGTATCTTCCTCCGCTCTCTGCCGCCGACCGCAGAGACGCATAAACTGATCCTGTGTTTTGACCATGTCTCATTGGCTTTGTACTTTAACGACTGCAAAAAAATGTAGTAGTGAAAGCGATATCATATTGACAACATTGTGTATTTGAGTTAGCGTGACAGCTCTTTTTTTAATTCAATGGAAGTGTTGTTTACTGAAGTATTTCAGCGGTCAAGTCCCTGAGTGGGCTGCTTCACATGGCCCAACCAGTTCATTAGCATTACAATGTCTCCTTGATCATTGACAGTTCTCCCATTCTCCCTCAGAATGTGAAACTGGTGAAAAGTTTTTTTTAAATAAATAGTTAGGATAAATAGATTATTATGATCAATAGAAAAAAAGAGTAGAAAAATAAACAATTATATAGCTGGCATGTGTGTAATAGTATAAATACAAATACATTGTAAAAGTAATGTGTTACATTTACCAGAGATACAAAATATGTGATTAAATGCTGCTCAGCAAACACAACTGCAGAGCTGTAAACATTATTCAAGGGACAATACTGTTAGTCCAGGAAACAAACTGTGTGAACCAAAACCTAAACAAAGTCCAAAGTTCACCAACTTTTCAGGAACTCAAAGACGCTTTACAATATGAGGGAGGGTGGACAAACAAAATAAAATAAAAAATAGAAAAGGCAATTCAAGAAGAAGTTGGTTGAGGGCTTATTGATAGGCAGAGTTGAAGAGATGGGTTTTGAGGTGGGACTGAAATAGTGTGAGGGTTTCGAAATCACGGAGATCTTGAGGGAGGGAATTCCAGAGCCTGGGAGCTGCCACTGACTAGGCTCTGTCCCCAATGCTGCATAGTTTGGATGTGGGAATGGATAGGAGACCGGTGGATCTGAGAGACCATTGGGGTTGGTAGGGAGTGAGAAGGCTAGTTGGCTACATCTGTAGATGCCGGTCACATGGGACGTCTTCGCACTGTCGGGGGTCTCCTGCCTCTGAGCTCTTATGCCGCTTTTCCACCGTAGCAGCGTCGGCTTTAAGTGCCAAAAAAACGGATCTTGCTGGCCCCACACGGCCGGCAATATCCAATGCTGTTTATTTTTATCTTACTTTAATGACCATCCATTCACTGTTATTGATCATTGTGAAGTGCAGGCAGACGTTTTACTGTTGTTTTGTATTAATGCAGTTACGGATGGAATCAATACATGGGCTACACAGGTTGCCATCACAAGTAAAATCATATGAAAACTACGCCGTTAAAATATACGTGTAGAACACGGCTTATGCCACAATAGGATAGCAGAGTAATAATAATAATAATAATAATTTGAATTTATATAACCTCTTTCTACCCAAGGCCGCTTTCCATTTTGTGAGCACAGACAGAAAAACAAATAAACACAAAAAACTAGGGCAAATAAAAGAACGGTTCGGAGGCGAGTGCGGGGAATAGAGAGACGGCCCGTGTCCTAAGACCGCAGACTCCGTGTAGGGATGGAGGAGGTCTAATAGGTACTGTGGAGCGA
This sequence comes from Eleginops maclovinus, assembly GCF_036324505.1. NCBI lineage: Eukaryota > Metazoa > Chordata > Actinopteri > Perciformes > Eleginopidae > Eleginops > Eleginops maclovinus. The sequence goes on along the minus strand of NC_086369.1, from coordinate 8,659,631 downwards.
GATCATGGAGAGACTTGTAGGTGAGGAGGAGGGTTTTGAAAGTGATCCGGGACTTGATCGGGAGCCAGTGAAGGTGGATGAGGGTGGGTGTGATGTTCGGCCATGGTTTGGTGTGGGTGAGAACTCTGGCGGCAGAGTTTTGGACAGGCTGGAGCCTCTCCAGGGTTTTGCTGGGAACCCCGGAGAGGACCCAATTGCAGTAGTCCAATCGGGACGTGATGAAGGCATGTATGAGTTTTTCTGCCACAGAGTCGCAGAGTGAAGGCCGGAGTCGGGAGATGTTTTTAAGATGATAGAAAGCAGATTTAGTGACCAATAGTAGAGGGTTATCTCCAGGATGACCCCCAGGTTGCAGAATTCAGGGGCTGGAGAGATGGAGCAGCCGTCCAAGGAGAGGAGCAGATCTCCAACCTTCCCGAGTTGTGACTTGGGAGCCACAACAATGAGCTCTGTTTTTGTGTGTTAAGTTTGAGTAGGTTTGACGACATCCAATTTTTGTAGGCAGTTGAAAAGGGGTTGAGGGGGGAATTAAGTAGATGGTTTTGAGCAGAGATACAGCTGTTGGTCATCAGCGTATAAATGGAAGTTGAGACCATGCTGGCGGATGATTTGACCAAGTGGGAGAATATAGATGGTGAAGAGGAGGGGTCCAAGCACAGACCCTTGAGGTACACCTTGGTTGACAGGGGCTGATGGTGACAAAGTGTTATCGGTTTGAGAGGTAGGACTCGAACCAGGCAAGAGCTATGTCACTGAGCCCAAGGTGGTCAGACAGGCAGCTGAGGAGGATAGTGTGGGATATAGTATCGAAGGCTGCGGAGAGGTCCAGGAGGATGAGAAAACTGATGAGGCTTGAATCAGAAGCGATGAGGAGTTTGTTTGTAATATTAATGAGGGCAGTATCTGTGCTGTGGTGGGCTCTGAAGCCAGACTGAAGGGGTTCATAGAGCTCGTGGTTGGACATTTGTTGTAGGAGTTGGGCGGCAACTGCTCTTTCCAGGATTTTGGAGATCGGCCGGTGGTTGTTGAAGTCCTCCGGTCCAAACCAGGCTTTTTGAGGATAGGATTAACTGAGGCAGTTTTCAGAAATACTTTATTTGTCCCCCACTGGAAATTGTTTTTTTAGGCTGGGTGGGACTATGCCAGATGACATTGACAAGTTCACTATGTCTACTATGATGGGGCAGATGGTTGGTAGTGCTTCTTTGACCAAGGCTGTGGGTATGGGGTCGAGAGAGCAGGTTGAAAGGCCTTGGCCTTTGTGACCAGCTTTGTTACTAGGAGGCATCCACTGGGGAGAAGGAGGAGAGGCTGCACTTAGATAGGCATGCAGCGCCTTGTGGCTTTTGTGTGGTTAGAATAGGGGGTGGAGGCACCAGAAGCTGCTGGTGGATGGAATCCACTTGGGCCTGGAATTTGGAGCAGAGGTTGAGAGCACCTGGATGAACAGGGGGGTCAAGGGGGCGAAGAAGCCAGTTAATGGAGGACAACAGCTTTTTTGGTTGGTTGTGTTGGTTGCCAATGAGGGTGTGTGTGTGTGTGTGTGTGTGTGTGTGTGTGTGTGTGTGTGTGTGTGTGTGTGTGTGTGTGTGTGTGTGTGTGTGTGTGTGTGTGTGTGTGTGTGTGTGTGTGTGTGTGCGTGCGTGTGTGTGTGTGTGCGTGTGTGTTTGAGTGTGTCTGTGAAAATAAGAAGATGTCTGATGAACTTAAGATGAATAACATTTGGAAAGTCAACTTTGACAACAGTGTGTTCGACATCTGTGCACAACTAGAACATCTGTGCAACAGAAACCAGTACAGTTGAGAGAAAAATATGGGTGCAGTCATCAGGAAAATTTATTTTTCACTGGTTGTGCCTCCAAATGTAAGGGTGTGTGTGAGAGAGAGCGAGAGAGGGAGTGAGAGAGAGCGAGAGAGAGAGAGAGAGAACTAACAGCAATGAGATGGTTCTTTTTTTCCATGCAGACCGGACGGACAGCTCTTGACTAGGCTTCCCCTCCGCGGCACAATTGCATCTTTTCCGTAGGTGAAATCCGGGAAAATCTTGAATATTAATGAGGGGAAAGCCGGGGATTATCCAATCAGGTTGGTTAAGTCCCTTATCCAATCCAAAAAGGCCAAAATCCGCCACATGATTGCATCGCTCACGCTTGCCTGCCGGCTCTCGCACTTTACGGTCTTCGGGGCTTCGGAAGTTCACATTGCAGGGAAGGATGTCCATGATCAGGGAATTTAGTTTCTGACTCGAGACATGTCAAGTCATTACAAGTAAAAGAGGCAAAGTTTGAGTCTAGTCTCGGGTTAATAGTATTCAAGTCCAAGTCGAGTCGCAAGTCATGCCGAATTTGATCAAGTCAAGTCTGAAGTCATTAAAATCATGACTCGAGTCTGACTCGAGTCCAAGTCATGTGACTCGAGTCTGACTCGAGTCCAAGTCATGTGACTCGAGTCCACATGTCTACTAGCCAGCAAGGTCTAACTGCACCGGCGGGCCACTGTGTTGCTCGGGCACTCAGTAGCAATGGTGGCCCAGGGTAGAGTCAGCAATGCAATGGGGTGATCCAGAGTCGGGACACACCGGCAATGCAGGGCAGAGCAATCCGACAGGGAATTGGAAGGAGAGCAGAGTCCACCTAGCCTGGAGTAGGCCTGTGCAGGTGAAGCTGCTACAGTGGCTGGTGTAGCAGTTGCTGCATAAAGGGAAAATACCAGAGGATTCTGGTATAAAGACGTGTCAACAGGAAGGGTGATATGTAAGATATGTAAGACACTGTTTAGTATGAGGCCAACAATCAGAGTTTCGACTCGAGACACATGACTTGGACTCGAGTCAGACTCAAGTCATGAATTTGATGACTTTAGACTTGACTTGACAAAATCTAAAAAGACTTGCACTTTGACTTGCCCCTTTTGACTCGAAAAGACTTGCTACTTTCCCCAAACCCAAAGATTAAAAAGTATGTTGACATGGACCACGCTATCTCTCAAGGCTAGATTTACGTTTTAAGGTGAAGAGTGTTTTGCAAAAATGTGGATCTTTTGAGACAGTTATAGTGCAATAAGCAATGGAAATACAATGTCAGCACTTTCTGTGGAAATTACATTTGCCTTTGTTTATTTCAAATTTGTTTGAACAATGTTCTTGGTTTGATAAATATATACAGATCTTAAAAGCATACATGATTTGTTAAAAGGACTCTAAAGGACTTGAAACTCAAACGGTAGGACTTGGGACTTGACTTGAGACTTGTCGGTCTTGACTTGGGACTTGACTCAGGACTTGCTTGTCTTGACTCTGGACTTGAAAGCAAAGACTTGAGACTAACTTGTGACTTGCAAAACAATGAGTTGGTCCCACCTCTGCCAACAATAGAGCAAAAACAAAACAAAACCAAACAAAGATACAGGCGGAGAAGCGGCAAACAGTCTATGCCAGCGTCCTCTCTCACTCTGGGTTTTGAGTAGTGAAGAAAGATTAGCTTCGCTTGCTATGCTAACAGCACCTGTCTAATGCCAGAGACACTTTCATAACAGCGTTGTGATGCCAAACTGCATCAATTCAGATTGAAAGTCACTCAGTTATGGGGAGGGGGTATGCATCAGCTGTTTGTGTGACAGTCAGACAGTGAATACTTTTCAGCGAACACCGCCGTGAGTTAACTGTAGACTAAACACCGGTGGACGAGCAGCACTGCAGCGGGCGGTAAATGCCGCTGAACCACATTAATAAACAATGAACCACGGCACTCTGGAGAGAAGTAGTTATTTAATTTAATCTGGCTTCGTATGATTAAAAACTACACAAGCACCATGTTGTTGTGAGCCGTTAGGTTCATAAGAGGGCACGTGAACGGTTACATCATGACGCAAACGAGGACGCGATGACGCAGCTCCACTTGAGGTCCACTCGGCCTCTGAGTGGTGGAAACACAAGAGGTGCTAAAGGCTTGAACCAGAAAAGCGCCAGAAAAGAAAAAGATTGGATCTTGAACCGGGTCTGGTTTGGTGGGAAAGGGGCACTTGCCACTCCTTCTGCTCTCGCATTTGTCCTGATTAAACTTTCCCTGCTAACTTCATCCCAATTACAATATTTTCCACTATTTACCTTTCCACATCTTTGACCTACACTTTCCATCTGTCAAGAAAACACCAAACATGTTAGGGTAAAGGTATTATAGGGCAGTGTATATAAAACACTTAATATCCTATCAAGGGAGAAACATGTTAAATCAGTGGTTCCCAAAGTGTGGGTCGCGCCCGAGGTATTGCAGGGGGGTCGCGGGGGAGGGGTACGGTTTGCGTGAACTACAGAACCGCGTCTGTTGTTAAGGTGGCACGTAATACAGTTGTTTAGTCTACATGCCACCATGAGCCTATACCACCTTAACTAACGGACCACTCACCCTGGGGTGCGTTTCCCAAAAACCTTTTGATAACAGTAGCCATGCGTGAGTCTGAGAACTGAACATTTTAAAATGGAAAAGTTTTTAACAGCGGGTCCAATCAAGCGTAAGCCTACTTTACAGTACGAGCCATCAAGCACTCCGACTCAGAAAAAGACGAGGAGATATGACGAGGTGTACATCGGGCTGGGCTTCACTAGTACGCTGGTAGGTGGTGAGGAAAGACCGCAGTGTGTTCTATGTTTAAGAGTGCTAGCCGCTGACAGTCTAAAACCCAGCAAGCTTAAACGTCACCTGGAGACCACACACCCTGAGCATAAAGACAAGCCGGCTGATTTCTTTCAGAGAAAATTAAATAACTGTCGTATCCTGGATACGACAGTTATTAAATTGTACTTTTGGCCATCAGACATCTGACACACAGCCTGTGCTATTTCCTCAATAGATTTGGTTGCATCTATGAAGAAGCCAAGGTCACTGTCAAGTACAGAGCTCGGCTGGGCTACCTCACATTCTGCTGCCTGTCTCACTCTCACATCCTCAGCCACTTCAGGAGCTGCTGCATCTCTCTGCTCTTCCACTGCACTGCTACCTGGCAAGGCTGTTTCATTGCTGCTACTACTAGCTGCTGGTAGCTCACCCTCCACATGCTGACTCACTAAATAAATACAGCAAAAGAAAGACATTTAAGTCAATTTTAGAGTATTTCAAACCAGACATAATAATAATTTTATTCTCTGAATTATTTTATTTTCTATTGTGCACATAGAATTGTGAGGGTTTGGGTAATTTCATCAAGCAGATATATTGCATTTGTCATAAAACGGTTTTAACAAAAAGCACACACAACAAACGTCTGACAACAAACATCTGCACCTGAAACACAAACATCAGGTGCAGGGAAACTACACTGATTGACTCACATACACCCTATCCATGTTTAACCCCCTTTTTTTTTTACACCTCTATACTGTATTTTATTTACTATGGCCTTAGGAGCAACAGGCATGGTGACAGTAAAATACAGCCTAGCTGGAGCAACAGGCATGGTGACAGTAAAATACAGCCTAGCTTGATCATCAGCATTGCAAAGTGAGTTACTGAATGTTATCGTCACTTACATTTCTTAAAAATCAACTAATGGGCATAAAATAATTTGGCTTTAGTGTGGGGGGAACCCCTCATAAAATCCGTTTCACTTTCAGGAAAAGGTGGAGAGGCACCAATAGAGACCGAGGTCGAAACTGCACATAATAAGTTCTGTCATAGACATCTGAAGCCGCGAGCACAAAATGGTAACACTCTGCGTCAAGACAGTAGACTCAGGAGACAGACACTAGTCTAAAACAGACGGGGGGAACTGTCAGCTATGTGGCACTTGCAGAGCACAAGCATAACGAGATGGAGGGGGGGAGACATTGAAGCACCGAAGTCACGTTAACACGCCAAGCAATACACTTTTAACAATCCCGAAAATAGTTACTGTTACGTTCGCTATGTTTCCTACAAAATTGACAGTGGTATTTTCTGTGTTCGGCGAGGGATGGGGCTAGCATATAGCCTAATGGAGCTAGGCAACCACTGACAAGTAGCCTAGGTCAGTGAGTGTTCAGATGCAGCTAGGTCTAGCAGCTAAGTAGTAAAGAAATAGAAGCCCTGCACTCAGCAGCTTACCGATTTTGGTCCTTTTCTGGAATAAGTCACCAATGTTTTGGGACAATGTTGCCGCCGACTTCTTTCGTTTACGTTCCTTGTCTTCTTTTTTACCCATTTTCGCTATTCTTCTGATTCTTCTTTGTTCCTATGTAATAGGCGATTAGGCTAGCTACCAACAGAAATGGGGGCATTACCGCCACCGACTGGATTGGTGTAAAACAGTCTGAACAAAATGTGTAAACAGAAATATTAACCATTTTTCTTACTCGTCACTTCTCTGAGTCTACTTTTCTTTTTTATTAGTCTGGATTTTGATATTGTAAATTTAGATTTGAATCATGTATATTCACCGGAGATGAACAATTCATTCATTGAATAGCCCACATATCTTGAGGGGCGTGTCTGTGTATGGGGGGAGGGGGGGGGGGGGTCGAGTGCGGGAGGGGGATCGAACGAACCCTTCGATCCCCCCTGGCTACGGGCCTGGAATCCAACAGACTAGTTTCGTAAAATCTGCGTCTGTCCCTGCCAATGCTCAGCTTGCCTCCTATAAAGTGGCCTACCGTGTCGCACAGTGCAAAAAACCACACTCAATAGCTGAGGAACTGATACTGCCCTGTGCTATCGATATGATTGCCACTATGATTGACGAGGCAACAGCAAACAAGTTAAAAGTGATTCCTCTCTCTAACAACACTGTTGGGAGACGCATACTTGATATGTCAAGTGACATAGCGGAGCAGGTCAACGATATGGTGCGTGCAAGCACCCGGTTTGCTCTGCAGGTGGATGAAGCCACCGACAGCAACAAGGACTGTTTATTAATCACATACGTCCAATTCATTGCTGCAGGGGACATGAAAGAGGACCTGTTGTTCTGCAAAAAACTTAAAACGCGAGCCACTGCTGATGAACTTTTCAAAGTAATTGACACTTACTTGCAAGAGGCCAATCTGAAGTGGGAGGGTTGTGTTGGGGTGTGTACAGATGGGGCTCAGGCAATGGCTGGGAAGCACAACGGGCTCCAAGCGCTCATAAAGCGTGTGTCGCCCAACGTTCATTGGACTCACTGTATGATCCATCGAGAAGCGTTGGCTTCTAAACAGCTGAGTCCCGAATTGAACGAGGTGATGACGGACGTCATTGCCACAGTGAACTACATCAAAACGCGCCCTGTTAAGGCCCGACTTTTCTCTGCGCTATGCGAGGAAATGGGATCCAATCACACAGCTGTTTTGTTTCACAGCGAAGCGCGATGGTTGTCACGTGGGAAGGTTCTGTCCAGGGTATTTGAGCTGCGGGAGGAAATTCGGATTTTTTTGGAGGAGGAGGGTCATGACCTCGCGGTTAATTACAGTGATGAAAATTTTCTTACGAAAGTTGCCTACCTCAGTGACATGTTCCAGAAATTAAATGAACTAAATCTGCAGATGCAAGGAACCAACACCCACCTTCCGCATCTTGCAGATAAAATAAAATCATTTTCAAGGAAATTGGAAATGTGGGAGCGGAAAATTGGGGAGGGAAACATAGACTCATTTCAGAACCTTCATGCTTTTCTTGAATCCAACAACATTCAGAACACAATCGTGCCTTGTATGAGAGCACACATCTCTGCCCTACAACAACATTTTCAGAGGTATTTTTCAGTGAAGGATTCAGCACAATATGACTGGATCCTAGACCCCTTCACTGCAGCCGCACCTACTGACTTCAGCACTGCTGAAGAGGAGCAGTTCATTGATATCACATCAGACTCCACACTGAAACTGCAGTTTCAGGCCAAGTTACTGACTGCATTTTGGATTGGGGTGGAGGAGGACTACCCACTATTGGGTGGAAAGGCAATGGCAGTATTACTCCCTTTTGCCACGTCTTATCTTTGTGAGGTGGGCTTTTCTGCAGTGGCCTCCATAAAGACCAAATACAGGTCAAAGCTGGACATTGAGAATGAACTGAGGGTGGCCATCTCACAGTTGCCACCACGATTTGAAAAGATCTGCAGTTCAAAGCAAGCCCACACTAGTCACTGAGATGTATGAAATATTTTATGAAAAAACAAATCTGGGGTATTTTTTCAAATTCAGTGCAGATGTTAAAAAGATGAAATAGGTTCAAAGTTGTACAATTTAAAAGTAAATGTAAGTTACTTTTTTTGTTATTTTGTCACTCAAGAAGAGAAGTTGCAGTTGCAAAGTTGTTAAAACAGTGCTGTTGCACACAAAACACATGAATAAATGTTATTTTGAAGTGTCTTGTAATGGTGATTATGCCCTTATTGTTTATTTGTACTGTTTGCGTGAATTTCAAAATACATTTTCAAGAAACTAAAAGTTTCGGTGTTTAGGGGGGGCTCCAAAATATGTTTAGGTCTTAAAGGGGGTCCCAGCAGAAAAAGTTTGGGAACCACTGTGTTAAATCATAATTGTTGCACACATGGACACCAAGTGGAGGTCCAGACGGGCATAAGTTTAAAAACAAAAAACGTTACTTGTGATTTTCACAGTACTACTGAGCACAAGCACATCACACTACTCTTCAGCATCACAAAGTTGCATGCACTCTCTCCTTCGTCCAATCAGCGATCCCCTCATCTTACAGCGCTTCACCTGAAGGACCCCTAAGCTAAGTGATTTTGCAGTCATTTACAATGTCATGTCCATTAACAGGCCCAACATTACTATGGGTCCAACATAATACATGGCATAGAAATATGATTGTCATCTAAATATATACTTGAGTGGTTATACACACTTGAAACTAAACATTTTACACAAATCAAAGTTATTTCAAACAGGTGGCACAAGACTCTTATTGAAGTCTCTTTATTGAGTGACTTTACACTCTAAAGGCAGACGTTTGCATCGGTCAAGGGGGCATTGAAATCAATTTCCGTAGCTCTAGAAGAGCCTGTAGCAGAGGAGCGACAGTGTAGCCCCTGGTCTGAAGATGAGCTAATACGACTATACTATCCTTGGGCAGTAAAACAACACATGGTTTTTCTTCCCAGTAATGATTCATGCTACTTTCAGTTCTGGGTGGAAGAGGAAATTGCTTTGGTGTATGTCCACATTCATATTTTATTATGTTCTAATTTTATCAAGATGAGCTAAAGACCTTACGGCTAGTGGCTAATCAGGTCAATGATTAACTGCAAATAGCCCTGCAACCATTGTGCAATGTGTCATCATTCATGTGTCAATGAGCGCAGTTAGAATAAGTAAACTTTAGTAGTGCAGTCAGGTGATGAGACATAGGCTGATAATATGATAGAATTACATCACGTGAAAGGTTCCTCCATTAGATAAATTGTACCTAGACAAATTGTAAACATAACCCATGAAGAGAAATTCAAATTAAACCTGGATCTTATTTTTTTTCAGTTATAATAACAAATAACCATCAGTTAAAATGTGAGTAATTAAACTACAACTTACTGATTTTATTCAAGGAGAGTATTCAGGCAAGTAGTGTACATTAACGTCATCCAATATGCTAAAGTAATCCAAATAGAAACAAAAGGAGAAAGAGAAAAAAAGACGTGAACGTTTTACTAGAAGTGTTTTCCTGTCTGGGGCGGGAAATGTGTCAAGTTTTTGCAGTCGTAATTTTACAGAGCAAGCCATTTCGTAGTAGCAGAGTGCAATGGACAGGCTTGGGTGAGTGATTTTACCATGTCTTGGAATAGGGCCTTAGTCCTTCACAGCATGGTAGGCAAGTTACAGTGTCATAAATCTTGATGAGGATTCAAACAGCCAGTGCAGGGTTCAGAAGAGTGGTCTAGTACAACTTGGGCAGTTCGGTCATGGTCTCCAATTCTACCAAACTTCCAGACTCTTCTTCCTCCACCTTTGTGATTGCATGGTTGGATTAATGGCGGATTACAGTCTTAAGTAACATGGTATTCTTAAGAAAACAAGATAATCTTAAGATTTTTAAATATTCACTTTTTTAAGATTTCGTATGCTTGGGAACTCTTAGCTTTCTCACTTGGGAATTCTTATTTTGAACTAAGATCACTTGCTGACTGCGTTTAACAGTTACTTGGGGATGCTCTTTACACAATAAATGCTAGGATGTCAAGACATCTGAGTGAAGGACTTCTTCAGAGAGTATAGAAGTGTAATGAAACCATAGATATCTCCAAGGTCTTAACATGTTCTTAAACATGATCTCTCCTTTGTAGTCTTTTCTTGATGCCAGAATAATGGGCATGGCTGGGCTGGGAATTCTCCTGCTAGGGCCACACGTTGGAAAGATAGCATTCAGCTAGCTATTCTGAACAACTCACTGCAGAGATGTCGATCACGCCCTTGATCTTACAGTAAATGATCACCAAATAATGCAGGCTAGGAGTGATATGTCTTTAGACAGATCGGAGTGATAAGAAGTCTCCAGGCATGCCACAGCTTAGATCATCTGAAGGTGGTAGTAGAAACGCTATACAATACCAAATGGATGTACGCAATCTCCCAGAGCAATGGAAGTCCCCTTGAATCTTAGTAAGACATGCCTTTATAAAATAGGTTGTGTGGTAAACTTTAATGAAATTGAATGTGTCTCTAGTGTTTTAGTGTGTTTATCATGTTTACATGAATCTCCTCCTTATGAAGTCTTGTCTCACTTGTATGCCAGAATTACATGGGGCAGGGACTGGGCCTGGGATATCTCCCTCAGGGCCACCACCGTTGGAAAAGACCCCGAGGCATAGAATATCAGGGCAGCCATAATCTGCAACACCACTGGAAGAGATGTCGATCACCTTGTTTCCCTTTTGATCATCTGTCAAATGATCAGCCAGAAAAATAATTGCAGGGCTAGGGAGCCTATATTGTCTAATTAAGACATGATCAGGGAGTGTAAGAGGATCCATTCTGTCTCTCAGGGGATTTTCCTCCCTAGCTGCTACCCAAAGAACTTCCATCTAAAAGAAATAATAGTAAGGACATGGTTTCAGCTACTTGGCCTACTTAAATAACATGTTCATAATGATTAATTAAGTAGTATACATCAAATACAACAACTGCCTCCTTGATTTACTTTCTGAGTACATTGCAGTGTAATCTAGGAATAGGCCTACATGTGACCCAGGCTGAAAGGCCCATTTCAGTTATATCTCAACTGTCAAAACATGCTTTATGTGATAGGCTACATTCACACAAGAGTACTCTGACCTAACTTAAATTAACAAAATGTGTTAACACATTGTCTAGGGCTAAACTAAATATTAATGAAATCAAAGAAATGTAATACAAGCTTCTCTTAAAGTTGTGAAGAATTGAGAAATCTATAAACTTTGTTTTTCAAGAATCTCATGTGTTCTTAAGATCTATCTTAGGAAAAAATGTAAAAAGAAAGTCAAGAAACAACTAAAGAAAAGATAAGAATTTCTTCATGAATCCCAAATCTTCTTACATTTTGTCTTAAGAGCGAAGTAAAGAAAAAAGTGGCACTTAAGAAGCATTTTATTCTTAAGAACGCTTTGTGAATCCGGCCCCAGGTTACCAACTGTTATCAATCCAATCAACTATGCTATAATGCTCTAGCCCTGACTCCTCCACATTGCCCAATCTTAGACTTTATATAGAGAGAAAATATAAGATAGGACTTTATATATCCTGAAGGAAATTGTTGTGCCAGAATTACAAAGATACAATAAACAAAGCAGCATAATAATATTAAAAAATAATAAAAGTAACAATTATAATAATAAAACTGTACACTAACAGTACAGTAAAAAGTGCAGAGTAAAAAACTACAATAAATCAAATAATAAATGTAAAAAACTGTACAGTGACAAGTGGTGTCAAATAGTGCAAAAAAACGTAGTGGCAGATACGTTATTATTTAACAACATATAAATATTGCACGTTTTATAGCAGAGTGTTTTGTAATGATGGTAATGGTATTTATATTGCACATAGTGGTGTTGTGGAAGTTCTCAGTTCTCCTTACTGAACGCTGATGAGTTATAGAGTTTGATGGCCACTAGGAGGAAAGACCTCCTGTGGCGCTCCGTGATGGTCTTCAGTCAAGTTCTAGTTCAGTGATTGGTCTAACTGCCAGTAAATTCAGTTCCTAATGCTGCGTATCTAAATCTGAAGAAAGAGTAGCCAAAAAGAATCCAGGAAGCATTCGTCAAGTTAACAGCATTTATTTATACAATGATATGATGATATGATAAGTCTACAAAGGAACTCGGCTGAGGTCCCTTCCCTATTTCACTGTTTCACAGACTATATTTAAGTAGCTCCTCTTTCTCACAGATCTACAGAAATAAGCCCTGTTCTCTGTTTACAATCATTTTTCCTACCCTCCCGCTAGGAAGTATATTTTTCTCCCATTAGTTGGCGGGGGGTATTGGCCCCTTGTCGGCTTGTTAGGCGTGTCCATGCCTCATAATGCATTGCTGCTCCAATCACATCTTCAGTTGCTTGATCTTAAAATCTTAAAGCGTTAAAAAAATGTATATAGATTAATCACATTACCGTGTCAGAACAAGTGTTGCTCCTGTAATACCACTGCTGATGCTTACCATGGATGGCATGGCAGTGAAATGGCATTGAAAGCGGAGGAATTGTCCCAAGAGACATGCATTGCACTGAATGGAAATCAGAAAGAACCATCACTACCTTAGTTTAATGGCATAACTGCACGTGTTTGCTTTTAGATGTAGTAAAAACAGAGGAAAGTCATTTTGCTGAAGCATTCTTTAGCCAGTTTTTCAAAACTGCACAGGAGTGGGAAATAGCTTACACGGTCACCACTGTAGGAACAAAAAGTGGTTGCAGCCTATAGCGGCAGTGATACAATTCCGTAGCACACGATATACAGAAGGAAATCACAGCGGCTCTCTGTGACAGCAGCTTTGACAATGCTTTAGCAAAATGCCTGGAAATTGTGGGATTTCATGCCAGTAATTTAGAAATCATAGTATAATAACTAAAAATGATTTCCCTTACAAGTTTGTCATGCATTTCTTCATTACAACACCACATGTGTATCCCCCCACCCTAATGTACAAGTAAATACTAGTATTTTAAATGAATGATTAATCAGGATTAGATGTTTTAATCACATGACAGCACTTGTACATTTATAAGCTGGTTAGTTAGATGTAGAGGTATTAATATCTGGCACATGAATCTCATTGAAACATTTAAAAACAATGTTTGCCTTGCTGTAAACAACTTGCCTTGCAATCAGCACTTTTCCAGCCATAGCACATCAGTATCCTTGTGGGGTTCCAGCACATTTTTATCCTTGTTCCAATGATGCTGGAATTATGAAAATCCACACCAGTATAAAAAAAGTAAACACCTTTACCTAAAAATAACGGCAATTACACCAAAATCAGAATTGTAAAACACAATATGTTGGAGCTATAAATTGCCTTATGCTGTTTTTGTTTATAATGAATATATTATTGTTATTATTATTATTATTATTATTATTATTATTATTTAGTCTTGTTATTTAAGTGTATTAAATTTGTTTCTATGCTTTTATTTTGAAGGCATGTTTGGGCACTGGGTGGTTAGGGCACCTTTTATAATTGTGTATATTGGAGACAGGTGGTGGTGGGAGCAGAGCACCAGAGGGCACATCGTTTTTTACCAGTCGGATTGATTCAAGCTAGCAGGAGAGCCATAGGAAAGGCTCTAGAAAGGCAAGGATTGGAAACTGTGTTCTTTGTTAATGATAATACAAATAAACGCACAAACGGTGACTTGGCTGGACTTGGATCATTTTTCCCTGCGAAAGATTCCCTATCTGGTGCATAAGCGGCAGTTTAGTTTGAAGGTAATTTTCTTTTATAGATTATAGGATTTTGGCCACTACACAATATCTCTTGTAACTTTGGTACAATCATTAAATACAATTAACTATACACCCTTATATCCTGAAACTCCCTTTGAAAACGTGAGGTAAAGCCATACCACTTAAAATCTAACTTCCTTTGACAGAGAAGGCTTAACAACAGCACACAGCCACAGAAAAACACACACTGGTTCACCTGTTTCTGTCACCAGATTTGATACACTTTTCACTTCTGATTTAGTTCCAGCAGCTCTAATATGGCATCCATTAGCACCTGTGCAATACCTTTCCCTTTTAATATCTCAGCGTGGTAGAATGGCCAGATCAACCTCTCAGAGTGACCCTTCGCTCCACGCTTTCTCCCTTCTACCTATCAAATTGATGAGAATTAGGTGCCACTCCTCCAGCCGTGCCTGTCTCCTCTTTAATTGGCGTTTGATATTCTGCGGTTGTCATTTCAATAGGGAGAACAAGGGGATGCCATTCATTGTGGCTCCTGTAAATGGAGAGGGGGGTAAGTGTCACTCAGTCTGATAGCTCTGTAATGTGTTTTGGGTTACAGACACTCCTGAGCCGTCTGTCATTTAGCTTAACCCTCCATTTTTTCCCCTATTCAGGGGACTGAGATTTCATTTAACCACCCCATCCATCAGTGAAATGCTGTCCTCTTAAACCTTTCACTTATAAGCCGAATGCTTTTCCTGGACGTCGAAAGGTATAGGTAAAAAAAAATGGAAATGTTGTCACTCTGCCAAACACATCACTGCTCAGATATTAGATCATAATACATTTGAACTAAACTTTATATTTTTGAAGAGCAAATGAAAGTCTTCAAGGAAGTATTCCATTTCAAAGAAGCCAGTTGAGTGGCGGGGGAGGTAAGCAATTGAAAAATGAGAATGTAGTATTACAGCTGCACATAGTTTTTCATACTGCAACTTGGTGGCAGACCATATTTCAGCACCAGTTCCAACACAGAGATGGAGTATATTTGCCACTTATGCAGCCTACCACCCAAACTAGCCCCCCTCCAAAGCAGCAACCCTCAAAACACTGGCATCGTGCAAACCATTCCAACCTGGATTACAACACCTATGAGAGAATGCCCATGGACAAACTGATCACCACAATGGTTGGCCTCATCAACAATGAGTTGGCCTACAGCAGGGGTAGCCAACACGGTGCCTGTGGGCACTTGGTCGCCCGCAGGGGCAACATGAGTCACCCGCAGGGCATGTTATAAAAATAGCACTAGTCACCATGGAGCTCCGTCTAAAATCTCCTCACACATACAATCCATTTGTCCGGGGCGCTCAGAAAAGCGCCCCAGCAATTACAGCATTCAACCAATCGCTGACTGTTGCTACCCTGAAAATAGCATAAACAGAAATAAATTCAGGCAATCAGCGTCCTTAGATCTGTTGGCAGAAGGGCGACAAATTCAGCGCCCAGGGCAGTGGGAACACTTGCTCTATGAGGTGCTGCTGCTGCTGCATGATTTCCGCCCCATGTAGCGAGGGTTTTCAGGTACCAACATTCAGAGTGCATTTTCGACTTCTGATCACTTTGCTGGGAGAAATGTTTCAAAACCTGTAAACTTATTCTGAAGTGTTTCTGCTGATTCATTCTCCGCGTCAGCAGTTTCTGCCGTCAGAACAACAGTAACACGTTTGTCTGAGGCAAATGAACACACACAAACTGTGTGCTCCCAATCCCAGCAGTGTTTTAAATTCACCAGAATGCTTATTTTTCTTATTAGGCAAACACACACATACAAACTGTGTGCTCCCAATCGCAGCAGTGTTTTAAATGGTACATAAATCCAAGTCATTACTAAAATAAAAATACAGTTTTATTTGTATCTAAAAAAAGTGTCACCCATTGGAAGCAGTAATAAGTAAAAAAACATTTTCTTATATGTACCCTATTAAATGCATATGCATTATTTAGAGGATAACTGCAAATGCATATTATTCAGAAAGATGATATCAAACAAGTAGCTCTCCATGCAGTTTTTATCCTTCAGGTAGCTCTCTGTGTCAAAAAGGTTGGTGACCCCTGGCATACAGGAAGGAGGTCCAGCAACTGGCAAAGCGGTACTTTTAGTAATGATGCTAATTGCATTTAGCTGGTAACTTCTTTAAAAAAAACTTTTTCTTAACTAATGTTTTGAATTAAGTACTTTTACTTGTCTTGAGTATAAGTTAGCATGGCATTTCAAGATTTACTTAAATAAATGTTCTGAACAAATGAACATTAATAATTGGGCCATGATCTTCCTCTATCAAAGCCCAGACTGATATTGCACTCTATCCAAAGCAAACCATTAAACAGCTATTTGAGCGTATCTTGAGCTATCAAATTATATGTTATAAAGTGAGCTAGAGGAAGTTTTCACCTCTCCATAGCTTGTCCATATGTGTATTAATTCTTCTCTATCATTATTTAAATGTATCTTAAACTAAAAAGCAGTCCGAGCAAGTTAATTTACATAATGTCATGTATTGTCTTGTTTAGCTTCAGGGATTTGCAAGGGCAATCTAGTATTACATCATATGCAAATAAATTACCATAATTGTCATAAAGCACAGACATTCTCTTTATATGCTATATGCTTCTATTTGAGTCTGAGTGAGAGTGAGAGTGGTGGTGTCAATATTTTCCAATTGTAGGTTTCAAGGACCAAACCTATATGGAAGTTTCTCTAGGCCCATTATATTTAGATCACTACCTATTGATCACATTGTAAGGCGTCAACAGTTACGGTATCTTGTGATCACAACCTAATTATCCCATTAACTCTAGATAAGAATCCTTGCCAGAGTCGTTTAATTTGGACATTGTCTAAGTTCAGTCAGAGACACTTGGTGTCAAGGTATTGACCAGTAATAGCAAATGATTATACACTTACATTTTGTGAAATGTGCTCTGCTCTCTCAGGGAGTCCTCAAAGAATCTGAGAAGCAACGATGAATCTGCTGGAATTCCTAATCCATGCTCAAACATACATTTTAAATTGTAACGCACACACACAAAAAAAGTCATCATGATGTGTTCTAGTATTATTTTGTAGAGTGCGCTAAGAAACTTGACAAAAGTGAAGTGTAATAAATAATCTAAAATTTTATTTTTGTATCTATACCAAATTGAAATAAGAGATGGAACAAAGACCTAATTTTCCTATTCATTTTAGATCTACACAGCATATAAGACCTAACCTCCTCCCTCCCTAACTTTCTGGACCCCCTACAGTTTGTCGAAAGAGCAAACAAGATCACAGATGATTGCATCGCCCTCACCCTCCACACTGCCTTCTCTCACCTGGACCAGAGGAACACACACAGTATGTGAGAATACTGTCCATTGACCATAGTTCAGCTTTCAACACCATTGTGCCCTCCAAGCTTGTCAACCAGTTCAGGAACCACCGGCTCAGCAGCTGGGATTGGATGCTAAATCTCCTGAAAGGCAGACCCCAGGCAACGTGGTTGAGAAAACATCACATCCTCCACCCTGATCCTCAACACAGGAGCCCCTCAGGGCTGTGTGCTCTGCCCTCTCCTCTACTCCCTGTTCACACAAAAGTGTGTGGCCCAACACAGCTCAAACACCATCATCGAGTTTCATCAGCATGATCACTGAGAGCCACGAGACAGCGTACAGAGAGGAGGTCAGAGCCCGTTATCTTGGTGTCAGGATAACAACCTCCATCTCAATGTCAGCTAAATCAAGGTGTTGATTGTGGATTGCAGGAAGAAACAGAGAGGGGCACAACCCCATCACCATCAACAGGACTACTGTGGAGAGTCAGCAGCTTCAGGTTCCTTGGTTCCTTCCTCACATCATTGAGGACCTGCATGGACTCATCACACAAACACCGTCACCAAAACAGCTCGACAGCAGCTCCTCTTCCTCCGCAGGCTGCAGAGGTACAACATGGACTCCAGGACACTCAGTAACTTCGACAGGTTGCACCATAGAGAGCATACTGACCGGCTGCATCACAGCCTGGTATGGCAGTTGCACCGCCCTGAACCATAATCAGAATCAGAGGTACTTTATTTATCCCAAACTGGGACATTTTTGCATTGCAGCAGCGAAATACAAAGAGAAGCAAAACAAATACAAATAATTAGAATTAAAAAATAAAGTAAAAATAAAAATGAAATATGCAAATGTACAAAATGGCAATAATAATATAGTGTAAATGTACAATGTGTGAAGGAGTGCATGTTAAGTCCAGTTTACAGAGAGGCTATGGAGCAGTGAGTTGTCTGCCAGCCAGAGGAATTATTGTACAGAGTTATTGCAGTGGGCAGGAATGTTCTCCTGTACCTGTCCTTGTGACAGCGGAGACTCTTCAAACGGTGGTGACTAGTAGGTGATGAGACAGTTTAATCCCACAGGCCATAAAACTACTTAACGCCTGAGCTTTTTTATTATGTTTTATGTCTTGTTATTGCATTGTTGAGGAAAATGTGATCCAACTACACCGTATTTGTGTATATGAGAAATAGAAAATAGTTATTATTATGATTAATAAACATTTATTTTATTTATCTTAAAAATATTTTTGTATCAACCAAAGTAATAGATTATCTACAGAGCTGATATATGTTCTCTGGTTTTATTGAGAAGATTTTTATTGAATTTGTACAGGATACCTACAGCGAGATGCAGCTGCCAGCTGAGATCAGTCATTCAGGAGGATGTTTGACAGGGGTGCACATCGCTCCCAAGCCCAGGAATGGGTACAGGCAGACTAAAAATCACATGGGGAGCTAGGGAACCTTTTTGTTTCGTTTCCACCATGTTCCTGTCAGCAGTCAGCACTGTAAAAGAGCCCAACGGGACCTGTCAACGTCTGTCAAAAAGTGCACACAGGAAAGAAGCCAATGCCTCACTCAGTTTAGCAGAGAAATTGGAAAGCTACACACATTTGCACTATTTAACTCAAATGACTGCACCTTTTTGCAGGCCAGCACATACAGCACTTTCTCCCACTCAACAATACTCAGCCAAGTGTTGCACTAGCCTAACATGGGAGGCAACAGAAAAATATTTTTTTTAATGAAGTCTATAGTTTGACTTGGAAATACAAATCGTTTTAGCTTTTTACACTGCCATTTAATTTGTTTAAGCATCAATTCTGAAATTCTTTCAATTACATACTGCCCTGTATGTAATTTTTTTACTACTACTTAATAAACAGTTTAGTATCTTGAAATTATGCTCAAATTAGATGATTCCGGATTCCTCTACGTCCACTGCCAGATATTGTAGAAAGCTAGGGTTAACATTTTGTCAACTTTTTGTTGGCAGAATTGGTATGTAGTAAGATTTTGGTCTGGCGACAGGGTTGTTTTTGTCATTGATTAAATCATTAAAATCTGAAGGCGGCAGTGCTGTAACAAGCATGGCCTCAATTTTAGAGAACCTAAACTGGGCTTTGGTTTCCCAGCACTACTTCACTGTTGTACATTTTTTTCCCATGTGTTGTTTGGTTTTATTCATTAAGATTTATTTTATATATGCCTGATTAAGCTGTAGTGCTTTGCGCATGTTGGGCAGACCAACACATACTGTTAAGTATGTTCAGTGTCATATTTGATTAATTGCGCTTGAACTGCGTCACAGTATGCAAGTGAAAGTGTTTTAACGTTAACTTGGTGCTTCTACAGGCGCTACAACACTCAAGTCATTATCAGTGCGTTAACCTATAGGCACTTAGTTATTTTTTACTAGAATAAATAAGGAGAAGAATTAATATCAACCCTGTGACTGCATTTGAAAGTTTTGCATGTTGGAAATGGCCCAAGATCAACCTCTCAGCATGAATGTTATATGTCTTCAATATGAGCTTCAGTCAAGACAGCAATGCTGAGCTTCCCTGTGAACTCAATCTATATACAGTACATTTCTTCTGTCTTTGTCTAAATGGCTTTGTTTCCAAACTCCCCATCTCTCCATCATATGAGAATAACTCAATTGTGGATTGCAAAGCAGCAGGCATTTAACGTCTTCTGAATAGCTGCCAGCCATTTCATATGAGATTTCCACACAACAGAAGAAAAGCCTGGCCTTTTCTTCTGTTGTGTGTGTTTCTTCTAGATGCTGTGTGACTCCTCAACATTCTGCCTATTAAGCCCTAGCAGGATTCCTGAAGCCAATGCTCACTTCCAAACAAGACTTACTGTATTTCTGCACATACAGCCAGATACTGTACTGCACGACTAACTTTTCTTTTATCCGTTTGCACAACAGCCAACTGAATACATTCCTTATGACTGTCTCTATGAGGAACTGAATCCCAAAGAAACATTTTAGCAAAATGTGATCCAAAAACCAAATTACGGATATATAGATATATATATATATACAGCCATGGAAGAAATTCAGAGACCACTTCAGCATTATCGTTTTCTTTTGTTTTATTATTTATAGGTATGCCTTCGAGTTAAAATGCCCCAATATATATATATACAGTATATGTTTGTCTCAGTGGGTATGCTGAACTTCTCTTCAGCTTTGAATACAAGAAAAAATGTGGATGGAATCACTGCCACAGACGTTGTCCTTAAAAATGCAACAAAGTGGCAAATCAATAAGCTTCTGGCACCATTCTATCTTAATGGACAAAGTTGCTGTAGACGAGCATGGAGCCAAGGAGAAAATATATTCTGAACTGCAAGTGGGGCAGCCATATGCAACCGAAAGAGAGATGCTGACCGTGGCCCGACTGCAGGGCGGAAAGACTGCACCTGAGGTTGCCTAGACTGCAGCTTCTTGCGTTGATTCACTTAATTATAAAAATGAAAGCAAAATCTGTTTTCATCTTCCTCATTGTCGGCAGCTGCTATCAAGCTGAAGTGTGCAACGCTCTTTCAGTTACGCATGGCTTTACCTTAAGTTTGTTTATGAGATTGCTCCCACCAACATTCAAAGACAGATATCAGGTAACGTAAATATTATTATTATTATTATTATTATTATTATTATTATTATTATTATTATTATTATTATTAGTATCTTACCGACACTATATACCTAAGATATAGGCCACTAGTAATATGTTTTGGCACTATATAGAAAAAAATTACCTTGCTTTTTAGGCATACTGTACCTTCCTGAAAGGAATAGCCTGCACCCTGAGGCCTGGTGTTCTCTTTTGTTGAGGTGAATAAAGGCCCTGTACATTACCATAAAGCTTTTACGCTCTTGATGATGATTAATTGTTGTGAAATAGTGTACCTGTACATAACATCACTACATAATCCATGGCAACAGTGAAATTCACAAAGATAGCCCTTTCAGGTCGCTAGCCAATGGCCACTCAGTAACTATTCAGAGCAGTTAATGAGGATTTGAGCAAACATGTTTGGGATGATTTTATATCCTAGGCCTACATTTATGAATACAGGAAGAATTGACATGAACACTTAACAGGAACACTTGGCAAAAAAGACTAATGACACTGCTACTACTTTTTACTTTACTTATACTAAGTTAACTACTGCATTATGCAGAATAATATTTGAAAACGTGGAATCTAATTTTTGCCAAGGCTAATGTGATATTATCAAGGGAACGAATGGAAGAATGCCTTAAGGTTTATTGTGATAGTCAACGTTACTACAACATAAAAGTTCAATTGGTCAGTGATTGACAGTACATTCACTCAAGTAGTGTGCTTAAGTATACATTACAGGTGCTTATACTTTTCCTGAGTATTTCCATTGTACTATTCACTCCATTACATTTGTCTTACAGCTTTAGTTACTTTTCATATCAACATTTTTCATACCCTTCCTGTTGTGTTGATGCATTTACAAATGTCTTCATTTTGAATGTTTGTGATGAACTGGATTAAGTGTTTCTTTATAGGTTGAAAAAAACCCTCCTAGTTCTTAAGCTCAATTATTTAAAAACCCTCTTCAATTAGCTGGAAAATGTTTTGTCACCAAGGTAAAATCAAGGCTGTTTTTCTCAGCTCATGAAGGTTGAATTTTGTGAGATATGTGTTTTTCACAAGACAGGGATGCTACAAAAATACTACGGTGAGCTTAAACTACCCAACAATAAATAAAGTAAGTTAGTTAAAATCAGCTCAGTCATTATGATGTACAGATGTAAAATGCAACATACACATTAATTCAGCAGTAAAAAGCATCCTGTAAATAGTAAAACACTGACAGGGACAATTTTACTGCATTTTACTTTTGAAACTTTAATACATTTTGCTGATAATACTCACATACTTTTACTTAAGTAAGGTTTTAAATGCAGGCCTTTTACTTACAGTAGAGTACTTTTACTGAACTTAAGGAGAGGAAAAACCTCATCCAATTTGGTTTATGCCCATTTACAGTACCAAATTTAGTGGAAAGTTAGACTCAGGCCTAACCGTTAAATGCATTATTTCAGGCAGGAGGCGGGAGCTTTGAAATCATTCAATCTACACTAACGTAAATTGGCGGTAGCATTTAGCAGCTAACATTAACAGTGCATGCAGACTAAAGTCGAATATGGATTTTAAAAAGTTGCAGCAAGGCCGCTGCGTTTTATTCTCTGCAACAGATAACGTTAATCTGATTGACTACGGCTAAAGTTACCACTACAATAACGGTTTTAACGTTACAAGATTAATACAAATCTGCAATACTTTTATCATTAATATAGCTAGTTAGATACACTTAATGTAAACCTAACGTCACAAATATTCTACCTGCTAACGTTAGCATTTTTAGTTTGGTTATAAAAATGAACACAAGAAGACATCTATGAATATTCAGAATTATTCACTTGGTGTCTACTTACCTAACGTTACTGTCCTGCAGAGAAATGTCGACATCTTCTTCGATTGTATAGCTTCGATCTGAAATAGGGCTTTGACTTTTGCCGAAAAATCATATTCGAAGTTCGTTTGTTTATTAATATTAAAGTTCGAATGTATTCGAATATTTATTAATAATATTTTGACCATTAAATGTCTTCAGTAAGACCAATATTAGTATCACACTTCAGTTCGATGTTCTGTCCACCAGAGGGCAGTGTATCAGTCAATGGCGGGTGTCCGTAATATGTACAACATTAGTGTGGGTCCCACATATGACAGTTAACGCTCCATCGGAAATACATGAGCTTACAGGAACCTTTCGTGACGTGCACCTAGTCAGTCAATGATGCTTTCGGAAGAAAAACACAGTCACTTGTTTTGGTTTTTTTAATTGTATTATTATCAGACTCTGGATTAAACACAAACAGTTTTATCCACTGTTCTCATCAAAAATAAATAAAAAAATAAGCCAGTCAGGCTAAGTAGGCTACTGAAAAGACAAAATAAATAAAGGTAGGCCCTAATAGGCTATTCAAAACAAGCACACCCTACCTTATGGCCAGCCATTACTGACATTGTTAAGCGATCTGACCGCAATTACCAAAAATAAAGGCACTTTGTGAATGTAGAACACCTTGAGAACACGTCGAGATACAGGGCAATCAAACATGTAGCCTAGGGCTAAATTAGAACTCGTCGCCATTATGGGCTATCTGGCTGCAGAATTTTTTAAGTTGTTCGCCAAAAACACAAGGTGATTCACATTTTCTGGCTCAAGAGAAGAGCGTTGCTTTGTGACTATGTTTCCCGCGGTGGAAAATACTCGTTCCGCCCTCACGGATGTCCCGCATATTGCCAGGTAGCTGCGTGCCAGTTTAGCGAGATGGGGGTACTTGGGGCTTCTCTCCTTCCACCAGGACAGCGGGTTGCTGTCAGACGGGGGTGGGAGCTCACTGTCGTAGGCCATCATTTCTCTTAGGAGCACATCTTCACTCGGTCTGGCTGTTAAGAATCAATTAGTTTTTGTTAAGGTGTTGTTTAGGCTACATTTTATACGAACTTTTTATATTTCCAATGTAGGTAAGAGTTTGAGTTGTTATGAAAGGCACTCGATAATTTAAACGTTTTGTATAATTTATTATTGATAATAACATCATTATTACCTCCTGCTCCTGCCGAATTTTGGCAGTACACATCGCCAAAGAGGTCCCCCATCGCGCTAAGTGCATTCTTTTCCTTGCGCTGCCCCCTAGGGTCGCTAGTCGTGGCGTTCTCATCTTGGCCATCCTCTTCGCATGTCTCCTCGCTGACCTCTGCAAGCTCCCTCTGAACCTTATCTCGCACTGCCTGCCGCGACTCTTGTTCTAAATGAACCAGTCGGTGAAAACGCGGGTCGAGGTAGCTGGCTGTGTTCAGTAGCAAGAATGCATGTTTGTCGGGGCCATATCGCGTCTTCAGATCAGTTGACATCATGGTTTTCATCTCCTTTACTCCTGCCGGGTCATCGGTGGAGGGCTTCAGTTGGGTCAGAAGCACATACTGCAGGGGGAGGACCGCTGATGCTGTTGGGTAGTTTTCTGTTGACAGCGCCTGGGTGGCTACTTTGAAGGGCCTCAGCACGTCTTTCACCTGTGGGACAAACACACAATTAATATTAACTTATCCTAGCGCCACTAGTTAGATAGCTAGCGCAATTAGGTGTCGTTACAAAAACAAAAAAAACACACAAACTTAGCTAACGTTAACTAGCCTTACGTGTTACTACGTTTGCAACAGTAATATTAACAACATTAGGGACATAATATTATTAGACCTAACAATATAGCCAACGTCACTGACCTTCTCCATTAGCGTCCACTCCACACTGGTGAGCTCCAGACGGCTGAGTTTCTTCTCCATAATCACTGCTGCAACCGGGGCTTGTTGATCAGCTGCTCGACAGATCATATCGTATGTACTATTCCAGCGGGTGGGGCAGTCGTTGATGAGCTGGATTGGTTTCATACCAAGGAGCTTTTGCTTGGCCTCCAGGAGGTAGCTGTCTGTAGGGGAGTGCTTAAAATGCTGAGCGGCAGCCTTGAGGCGACTGACTGATGTTGCAACGGAACGCTGTGCAAGCCCTTTTCTCGCTGCCAGATTAATTGTATGAGCCATGCACGGGATATCAGTGATCCCCAAGTGCCTCTCTACAGCATTTACATAGTTGTGTGCATTGTCTGTAGTGATGGCAAGCACAGACTCAAGCTCTATGTGGTACTCTCGTAGAATACTGCCGATGCATTCTGAGACATTCGCTGCTGTGTGAGCAGTTTGAAGCTCAGACGTGTCCAGGACTACATATCTCATCTCCCAGTCCTCGCCGATGAAATGGGCTGTTACCGTAACATATGACTCAGTAGCCAAAGAACTCCACCCGTCAGTTGTCAGTGCGAGGTTTTCACCCTGAAGCATTTCCCTTATGCCACCCTTGGTTGTGTCGTACAGCTTCGTTATTTTATTATTCATGGTCCTGTAGCAGGGGATCTTGAACCTTGGCTCTAGCACGTGGACGAAAGCTAGAAACCCGCTCCCATATATTAAGTTAATGGGCCTCATATCCTCACAAACAAACCGTGCCAGCAAATCTGTCGCTTTGTTTTGACGGGCATAGGGTAGGCCTCGTGGTGATAGCATGGAGTCGATTCTGACCTGCCTCATCCCCGATCCCTCCCCCTCCTCCGCTTCCAGCTTGCCGGGATGAAGTGTTGACAGGTGGGCTCTCAAATTGCTGGTCGTCGTGTGGTATACGAGTTTGGTCCTACATATTTTACAGATTACTTTGTCCTTACTCAGGATTTTCCCCTCTTTCGTCGGGAACCCAAAGAAGCGCCACACATTACTTTTTAAATGGTCAGGGGTGTGGATTTCGACCTCCTCATCAGGCGTAGTTGTCGTTGGCGCGGCCATTGTTTTAGAATATTGTTTTAAAATAAGCGCGATTGCGCGAACCAGGAGGATGCCAACGTCATAGGTCTACAGGAGCCCAGATGACCAATAATAGCCTTGATAATGAGCTCGCGGTTTTACTTCACCAGGCGTGAAAAAAACCTTGGAATCTGAATTGAAAACAACACTAATAAAAAATAATTCCCATATAGGTTCGAATATTAAGGGCTCCCTAAAATTCGTTCGAATTTCTTTATTTTTTTAAACAATCGAATTATATTCGAACAACGAAGTTCGAGGTCAAAGCCCTAAACGTGAATATGAAAATTCAGCGATTTTGGATCAAAATAATGTAAAACTGGTGAAATTAAAAGGAAAATAACTTTATAATACAAACAACTGGATAAATATGATCATTAAATTTATTTCTTCATTTTGCTTTTCATGATGACAGGTGAGGCACGGCCTCACCTGCCTCCCCTCACCGCACGTCACTGCACCAGGGTCATATCCAAGACGGCTCGACAGCGGCTCTTCTTCCTCCGCAGGCTGCGGAAGTTCAACATAGACTCCAGGATACTCTGCAACTTCTACACGTGCACCATCGAGAGTATCCTGACTGGCTGCATCACCGCCTGGTATGGCAGTTGCACCCCCCTCAACCGTAAGACTCTACAGAGGGTGGTGAAAACTGCTCAGCACATCACCAGGACGGAGCTGCCATCCATGGAGGACCTCTACACTCAGCTGTGTAGGAAGAAGGCCGGTAGGATATTAAAGGACCCCCATCACCCCAGCAACAATCTGTTCTGTCTGCTGCCGTCTGGCAGGCGGTACCGCAGCATCCGGACCAAGACCACCAGACTCAGGGACAGTTTTATACCACAGGCTATAAGACTGCTGAACTCCTGACCTCTGTGAATGTCTACTCACATCTGTTTATAGTACACACATACATATATATATATATATATATATATATATATATATATATATATTATATACATTTGCCATACATATCTGTTTATAGTACACATATCTATATATTATACATATCTGCCATATACTGTACATCTGTTATACATAATATATGTATCTGTCCATACCTCCTCATTCAACAGTGTAAAGTATTTAAATACTCTCAATGTATTCCACATATGTATATTTCACATCCTCAAATCTTTATTGTTGTTATTGTAAATATTTTTCTCTCTTTTTGCACTATTTTATTTATCTTATTTGCACCATGTATGTTGAGTTGTTGGAGGAGCATGGGACATAAGATTTTCATTGCCAACATATACGTTGTATATGCTGTGCATATGACCAATAAAACCGTGAAACCTTATAAGATATTATACTAAATCTTAATTGACTCTCTTCATAGCCTGATGCAGATTTCATAATGATGAACTGCCAGCCATGTTTTAGTGAGAAAGGGACATCTAAGGAGAGAACTGAGAGGACGATTATCAACTTCCTACAAGATTTCTTGCAGGAGATTGAAATGTCAGGTATGATATACTGTATAGAATGCAGTACACATATGAATTAATGCTTTACAGATTTTAATGCACTGAACACATACCTAATAAATGTTCTTGGATATTTTTTGAGACGAGTTTAAATTGCTTTTCTTAATTTGTGTTATTGAAAATATACATCTATCACAGATGGGGAGCCAGACAGTGCAGCTGATGACAAGGAGCCTCTTGCAGTGGCACACGTGCTCCAGTGGATGACGGGGCAGGCCCATATCCCCATCCTGCCTGATGAAAAGAGACAATTTAAAATAACTTGCAAATTTGACCATGAATGCAGGGAGCGGCTAGGAGACCACCTAGTCTGTTACCCAATTGTGAGTGCCTGCACTCGGACTGTGACTTTTCCAGTCTGGCATCTCAGCACTTACACTGACTTTCAAAGAGTCATGGGGGAAGCAGTGAGATATGGGGGTGGATTCCACCGAGTGTGAAACAACTCACTCTACTCGAACGGAGTATATTATTGTTTAAATATATTTGTTAATGGCATTATGATGAATTCATGCTTTTTTTGTTTTACTTATAAAAGCATGAATTGTTTTGTTGTTAGTTGTTTGTTATTTTCCAGACAAGCAAAAAGGCACATAAGGAGCTGTTGGTTTAGAGTGGTTTTAATCAACTAATGTTCAGGTTAAATTGTCATTGTACACACAGTGCAAAAATGGTGTGTACAAGTCACGGCCATGTGATGGAGAAGGTTCCAGAGGATCCACAGTTCTCTGAAGTTCTTGAAGATCTTCGTCATCCAGGGGGCACAAAACTTCAGGAACCACAACGGCCCCATTTGAGTCTTCTCGTAATATGGCACACTCCCAGTCGATGCCTGGGTCTTGAAGTTCCTAAGGATCCAGGAAAACAATCAAATTAAGTTTTTTACATGAAGCATTTTTGATGTACACTTGTGTAACATTTGATTTTTCAAAAATAAACACAAATGTTACATAAAGGTGATTTTGTTTACCCAAAATTGTTTTATTCTAGAAATTCAAACTACTAGTTTTTGAACAGATTTCTGTTGCCAATAATGTTATAAATCTGTCAGATGTGCCTATCATCACTCAATGCAACAGAACTGTAGGATTTGCAGCCATGAAGCTGGGTTGATCTCAGGAAGAATGAGTATGCAGTTGATGCTCGCAGCATCCAAGTACATGATCTGCATAAAAAACAAATGAAATAGTTTACATCTGCTTTCAGATATGGCTAGCCTTAGAGCTTTTAGTGTTGCATTATACAATAAAAGAAAGATAGGCACGTCCTACATCTTTACACATAGCGTTTCAATAGAACCATCAACAGGTTTTGGCATTTTATATATATATATATATATATATATATATTAAAATAGATCAACTTGGTATAGTTTACAAAATATACACTTTTTGATCAAACTAACGATAAGAACGACATGTCTTAAGCAGCGGATTATGATTTCATGCAAATGTCAGCTATGTCGCTGTGTGGACATTGAGATCTTCATACAATGCATTTTAAGCTCAAATTGTACAATCAAAATAATCTACATTAAGCTAAGAACATTGATGATTCCCCACAAGACATGTTTTAACGTGTATATAATATAATCTATAAATAAGCAAGTAAGTTTTATTTCATAAGTATAACTGCTGGACACAAGAGGCCTAGCACTTTGAGCAAAATTTTTACCGCAAACTTGCACTATAGTTAGCCTAACTTTATAAAGAAGGCGTAATCGCTTGTTTGCCATGGGTCGGGTCGGGACGGGACAACATTGTATTCAAAAATATTTATATAGGACTTTTTAATGTGTGATTTTATAAAGGTGCACGCAGGGCTGGACTGGCTATCTGGCGTACCGGGCAAATCCCGCCAGGCCCTCCAACGTTTTGGGCCTTCCCAGGGCCGGAAACAAAACATACATTATATATATTATATTTTTTATTGATTGCGACGGTAAAAACATGACACATCGTGGCCCATTGGATGCTTCTCTTGAGGCACATTTGGCTAGTCCAATGAAATTCCTTGGTTCTCGAAGGCCCGCCCCTCCCTAGAGGCCCTCACTTGACCCAAGTCATCACCTCAAATTTTGTAAGCGAATGGTGGAGGATAGAGAGGTCGCGAGATGGAGAAACAAAAGAGTGGCCATGAGAAGCGAATGGAAAAGAGAAAGCAAAAACTTAAAGACGACGCAGCAAAATGTGCAAAATCACCGACTTCAAACCTCGGGTTCGGGCGGTGGGGCCGCCGGTACAACGACAACGAGCGCACAGGTGGTGGAGAATGTAGAGGAGGAGGAGGCGGAGGAGATGGTGGTTCGAGCCGGGGAACCAGAGGAGGAGGAGACGGAGAGACGAGAGTCACGAGACGTGACCCAGCAGGGAGAGATTGAGGTTAGAATTCAGCTCAACACACCCGCTAGCTAGCCAATGCAGTGTAGCTATTCACCGCTTCGGCGTTTCGTTTCCCATTTATTGCCTGAAACCGAGACCAAGTTGTCATCCTGACTTTATCAAATCAGTCACAAACATGTACCCATTTGATATATTTTCATGCACTTCTCTTGTAATGTTGCACCAGCATATATAAATCTTCCATTTGTCGAGCTGTTACAAGGTCATGTGATGTGTTTGAAGTTATGCTAGTGCCGTCCCGTCTAGAAATACCTAGCTAGCTAGGCAGATTAGCTATTCACTGCTTCGGCGTTTTTCCCATGTATTGCCTGAAACTAAGACTAAATGTGTCGCCCCCACTCTCTCAAATCAGTCACAAATATGTACCGATTTATTTTCGTACACCTTTCTTGTATTGTTTTGACAGCTTATAGAAATCTTCCATTTGTCTTGAGCTGTCAGCTGTCACAAGGACGACATGTGCTGTGTCTTGTAGTGCGTGTTAGTTATGGCATCCCCCCTTTCACTTTCTCAAATCCAACAAATATCTTATTTCTACTCTACTGCTTGTCGTGTCTTGTGCAACTGTGATTTTATACAAAATTTATTTTTGTAATATTTTCCTTCTGTAATGGCATGCCACGTCATTATCAAGACATCTCGTATTATCTTAAGTGTTCTGCCTATTTGCACGGTAGATGGATAGGTAAGAAGCTGACTAGCCGTGCTACTGTTTAGGAATAGCTGATAGCTGATAGCTACGCGCTCACTCCAATTTGCATGACATGTAAAAACATGGTATATTAGCTTTGTTGTTGGCAATGTGTATCTGATATTTTAATCGTGTCTTTATGAATTGCATTTTCCTGTGGTGGTCATGGATAGGCTATCCTACCATTCACCACGTTGTGTTCTGGAAAGCATTAAAGCAATGGATGTTTCAATTTCTTCATGGTTGAGACAACGCAGTTGGATGTTTCAAGGCGTATTGTACACGGAACTTTAACAAGTTATGTTGGAAGCCTAAGCAATAAGAAGCGGTCACTTGGTTTTGCTGTGGTGAAAAAAATGACGAGTGTCCCCCAAAAAAACACTGTTAGACATAATGACTAGCTTACGCTCTTTTGATCTGTCTCAAGTTGCATTACAGTTTATGCCTAGACAACTAGAAACGTTTTGGTGGGGGGCGGGATTCCATTCAGTAAGCTATATATATAAAAATGGCGCTTGGCCCTTGGGTGATCAAAAGTGCCCGGGCCCTTTTCAGATGCCAGTCCAGCCCTGGGTGCACGTGATACCAACCTTTTGTTGAATTTCGCCAGCCGTCTTCTCTGCACTAAGGCACAGCTTTCACGCTTCCAGGGATGATATCGCTGATGGAGACATGTGGTGTGCACGGAGGGGAGGGGCTGTGTGTGTGTGCAGGCTATGTGAGAGAGACGCGTGACTGACAGAGAGACAGAGGGAGAGCAGGGAAAGGAAATGCAGCTTAACGAATACGATGCGTATTTTTTAAATAGCGTTAAAAAAAAAAAAAATAACGAAACGCAATGTGTGGCGGCCGGTGATGAATCTGTGGCGCACCGCCACAAATTAGTCTATGTGTGGGAAACACTGGTACAACACACCCTAGTTCTGTGATCCTTGAGAAGATCCCAGCAGCATCAACCCGATGCATAGAGGCCATCATTCTCCACCACTGTACACGGTGGCCCATTGAAACCAAATGGCCTTGAACCATTCGATAACCAGCATTTGGCCTCTGACTTTTAATACCTGAAATAACGTTGTCAAGTTCTTGGTCATTCATTGTGCTGTATGATCCTCTTATAGATAAGCCAAATTCTTGCATTCTCCTGTAAATCGTTCTTCTTTAAACACAGAGGCATTTTGCAATGCAGGAGACTGGCAGATGTGTATTCAGCAAATGTGTTAGTTTTTCTCTCTCTATCACAATTTTGGGGTGACCAGAACCTGTACAATCTTCGGTTTCCTGTTCTACTATGGGCATAGAGCTTGCATTAATTTCCAACTGGACAACATGATGAAGGTTTCGGATTGCTTCTGTAATCTCTGATACACCTCCTATCTGATCATGGAATGATTCAAACATAATCATCTCATGGCGAGTCAGGAACTCAAAATAATCCACATTTAGTGGTTGCTGGTTTAACGCTGATTGCAGTTTGGTGAAAAGTCTTTCCATTAACTGCTGTCTCAATATGTCCTGTGGGACAGATAAGAGCTCAGATTAGTCAAGAAAAGGGACTCTTTGTTAGTCATATAATGTAGGGTGTGACAAAATAACTAAATAACATTAACATTTTATATCTAACCGATATATTGCCAAAGTTCCTTTTTCAGGCTTTAAATTTATACTACAGCTTTTTTCACAGAACATTAAATTAGCTAGTGTTAGCAACCTACCAAGATGGCTAGTTCACAAGCTAATAATGTACAGACAAACACAAAAACATAATTTCATAAACTTTCACAAGACACAGTATACTACTAAATTAAAAACGACTTACATGTGGCCTTACTGTGACATTTTGGTGTTGCTGTTCATTTGTCTGTTGTGTCAGCTGGGATTGCTAGAGTCAAATTTTCCTTATTCACACTAGGGTGGCCAGACGTCCGGCTTTAGGCCGGACAGTCCGGCTTTTCAATGCCCTGTCAGGCGTCCGGCGCAGCATCAAGCCGGACGCGTATTTGTCCTCCTTCTTGAGGCACTAGGCTTGAAGAGCGGAGTTCTAGAATCTTTGCTGGGACGCAGCACAACGTCCAATGCTGTAACATATCTGTTCTAACAAATGATTGGCTAAGAGCGGTGTCAGATAAATATCTGCTATATCATTGGTTAAAAACGTAAACAAGGCTCCATGTGCTGCCACGTCATACATATGCCGGCTTCTTTGACAGAAAGTTTGCATCATACCAAAACGTAAGACCTCATTCAATCCAGAATGGACGAAAGAGCACGATTTTATATCTAAAACCAGTAGAGACTCCTTTCATGGCTTCTGCACATTTTGTCGTTGTGATTTTGACATAAGCAGTAAGGGAAAAGCTGCCATTGAACGACATGCGGATACGGAGAAGCATAACACTAATAGACGTGCGGCAGGTACCTCTTCAATGAGGACATTTTTTCGTGAAGCCTCGTCGCCCCTGGATAATAAAATAACCGCTGCTGAGCTGTGCAAGGTTTACCATGCTGTAAAGCAACACCAGTCATACAGAAGTGTAGACTGCGGCGTGAAAGTGGACCGGGAGATTTTCAGTGACTCGCCCACAGCTAAAGGGATGACCTGTGGCCGAACAAAAGCCAAGGCATTGTGAGAGAACGTCCTCGGGCCCTATTCTG
Source organism: Eleginops maclovinus (assembly GCF_036324505.1). Taxonomy (NCBI): domain Eukaryota; kingdom Metazoa; phylum Chordata; class Actinopteri; order Perciformes; family Eleginopidae; genus Eleginops; species Eleginops maclovinus. The sequence goes on along the minus strand of NC_086369.1, from coordinate 8,626,707 downwards.
TACAGTTGCATACCGACTACATAAAAGAAAACAACCTACCCTTTTCCGTGGCAACCGATGCCTCAAATAAAGGAACGACCAAGTGTTTTCCCATTGTGGTAAGGTATTTTCACTTTGATGAAGGCATCCAACATGTCCTGTTGGATTTCTGTAGTGACAGCAACGAAACGTCACAGGCCATAACAATCCAGCTGCTGGCAAAACTTGAGATGTCTGGCTTAGAAGTGAAGAACATGTCTGCATATGCAGCAGACAATGCCAGTGTCAATTATGGCAAACATAACAGTGTGTATCAGAAGTTGAAACTGAGCCAAAAAGATGTGCTCCCTGCAAACTGTTTGGCCCATATTCTGCATAACGCAACCAGATATGCAGCAAACAGCCTTGATTTTGATGTGGAAAATGCTGTGCTGAAGGTTTACAGCCATTTCAGCATATCAGCAAGCAGAACAGCGCAATTAAAGGAATTCTGTGGGTTTGTGGAGGTGGAGGAATGCAACCTGCTGCGGCATGTTGTCACCAGGTGGTTGTCCCTGCTGCCATCCATTGACAGAATCCTGAAATATTGGAAGGCCCTGACCAGCTACTTCCAGAGTGAGGGTGAGGGGGACTGTGCCAGAACTGTGTGGAGATGTTTTGGAGAGGAAAGCAATGAGGTGTCAGAGACATATTTTCTGTTTCTCAGCCATATTCTTAAGGTCTTCTCCGACACGATCGAAGCACTTGAGGCAAAATCCTTCAGCATTACATCAGTGTTTAAGGTAATGACTGAACTAAAACAAAAGCTAGAAAGAAGGATGAAGGACAGGTTCTTTGGGTTTACTGTTAACAGCAAACTGAAGCAGCTGCCCCCTTGCCAGTCAAAAAAATGTGAAGCAGATGCTCTGCTTTTTTATGAAAGAGCAACGAAATACATCAGTGAAAGATATGACTTCTCTGACACAAGCTTTCATAGCAAAGTGGCCAAGCTTGGCCTCAAAACTTCTGTGCCATTTGAAGACTACAGTGCTGCTGTCCAGGCCTGCAATCTGGACATTGATATGGATGGACTGTATGAGGAATATGCCATGGTGGAAGGTTCCTTCAGCTCACCAGAAATGGAAGTTTGCCACAGTGAGGAACGATATTTGAAACTGTTTTCCAAAGCAGATGTACCACTTGTGAATCTCAGGAAGGTCAGCGCCTATATTTTCTCCATCCCATGCAGCAATGCACACACAGAACGTGTCTTTTCAATGATAACTGCATGGAGAAACGAGAGGAATCGCCTGGATGTGGACAGTGTCAAGGCTGAGCTGCAAGTGTGTGTCAATTTCACTTATCCCTGCACAGAGGTGTACAAGAAGTTCATTGAAAACAAAAAACTCTTGGATGCAGCCAGGAAAGAACAGAAGTATTGCAGATAGAAAATCAACTACTTTGGTGAGTACACTAGTCTTATGATTTCACTGATGGGCTGCATGAAATATTTATATTTATTGGGTTGAAAACAATACAGATTTTTGAAGGTTGATAACAGTATTCTTGCTATGTTGTTATTTTTACCAGTCCCTGCAGGATATAAACAGGCCCAGGGGCAGTGGGGGCTTGGAAGCCATGATGTCAGAGGTGCTGTTGTCTCCTGAGCTGCTACAGAGGGTGAATGTGGAGTTTGCCTAAATACAGGTGGACTGCTGTACACACACACACACACACACACACACACACACACACACACACACACACACACACACACACACACACACACACACACACACACACACACACACACACACACATATACAGATGAAGACACTGAAGACAAGTCCCCAAAAGACTGAAGCACTTTAGAAATGCTATACTTTTTGAGTTGTTGAATGTAAATGTTTTTTTCTTACAATCTCCTTTGTTGTTTACATAAAAGGTTATTTATGCTTTTCAAAAAAGCATTTTTGTATTATTATGTATGTTACCTGTTATTTGTTTTTTCCATTTAAGTCCACACATTTTATGCTTTGTGGCACTCTGCACTTTAAAAGATTCATCTCAGTGGTCAGTTTTTGAACACCACAATGTATTGAATAAATACAAATACTGTGAACAAACCCTTTTTGACTTTTCATTCATATTTTTTCCTATTCAGCTACACAAACATCATCTTTAAACCACACAAAATTGTATTGTAAATGAGAGTATACCAGAGTCCTATGTACATCATAGTAATTTATTGATATGCCGCATAATGTCCTCCTTTTCGGTGTTATGGAAATGGTCACCCTAACAACAGCCGATGTCTCAAGATAAGAATAAAGTTGATGTTAATCCTACAGCCCTATAATATAGACAACTAACAAGGTATTTCTGAAATATGAATAATATTATGAATCAATAATAACAATAAAAAAGCTAAATTCCAACAATTTGACATGAAACTAGCGCTAAAATTATGCTACGGGTTGTTAGCTGTTAGCTTAAACTAGCCATAGGCTATAGCAGTCTTTCTCAAAGAGTGGTCCGCGGACCACTGGTGGTCCGTGAGCGACCCCTAGTGGTCCGTGAGTATTTTGGTAAAATGTCACATTTGAAATTAATATATTATAAGTTTAAAGTGTTTCTCAAACTGTCTGAAAATGACTAGTATAGAGTGTAGCATAGATGTAGCGTAGCTTTGTAGGTTCGTAGCTACGTAGGTTACGATCTTACGTCATAAATGATTTGCGCGGTCAATTTGAGCTGTCAACTGACAAGATGGATCATGGCTAAAGACAGGGTCAGGGTCTGACGTGACAGTCAAGGTGCATCGTCCTGATGCAGGAGATCCAGCAACTACAAGTGGTTCAGCCGCAGCGACAAGTGATTTTGTGTGCGTTACTGAGTCCCAGGAGAGCGGTTCGCCGTCTAACCACCACCCGGCTGAAAGCTGTGAAACTCTGCTTGACTTTCACCTCTTTCTTTATAACCCTCTGGCTGATCGATATAGATTTCATAATCTATAGGAGCGTGTAAGTACGCCGTTTTTACATCCATCTGATGCAGTAGCAAATCCTCCTGTGCTGCTTTCTGTAACAACACTTTTACGCTTGTCAAGTTGGCTGTGGGAGAAAAAGTCTCTCCATAGTCAATTCCCATCCTTTGGCTATAGCCCTTGGCTACAAACCTTGCTTTGTACTTGTCCGTTCCCTCAATATCACTTTTGATAGAGTAAACCCATTTACCCCCCACTGTCTTTGAAAAATAGACTGGATGACTTTGTCCGTCGTCTATTATAAACTAATGTTCCAGATGCCAATCCACCATTGAGTGACAGTAAATCACGTTGTTATCTTCTTTCTTTCTTTATTAAACTTTCTTTACATGCATTTGCTTGTGTGTGTGTGTGTGTGGTTTCTGAAATAAGGATACAATAATAAGTATTACTAACATTGCATGGCTAACAGATCAACTCAACTTGCAATCTTCTGCAATACAAACTTGGCCACTAGATGGCACTCCAACATAAGGCAATGGCTGTAGCCACAGTAGCTTCTATGAGAAAATGTAGCAGGCACATGTTCATGGAACTATTCATTATTACAGCTAGATTTCTTAACTTAATATCACACATAACCAACAGGGTAAATATTAAGATTCTTCATGTCAAATCCCAACTCAGGGATATTTAAATAGTGCCCATTTGGCAGAATGAGGTTAGCATGACTTGCAGAAATGAGCGCATGGCTAGTTAGCTCTTGCAGCTGCAAACCCTCAACTTCTCCTACATACATCATACATTCTTATAACACAGTCAATACAAAACACATATCAACTTAACAGTACTTATATCTTAATGGACGCACACTAACACAGGTAAACTGGAAATACAGCAGCAGGAACTCACAGCTCTCGTCACCAACTAGGGAGACGTTAGATATTGGGCCAAACCATTACATGGACTAATCCAAACTAAAGGGGGGGAAACGGAACAGTCCAAGTGAGAGGGCCTTTTTCACAGTCTTTTTGCCTTTTGGCAGATTTGTCAGGGTAAATGTGTTGTTGTCGTTTAATGACTGGATTTCGTCATCCATGGCTTTGACCCACTCCTTTGAGTCTGTTCTTGACATCATAGCCTCCTCAAATGTCTGTGGAATGCCACATACTGCTCTGTAGCAGTAGTCTACAGTAGTTTGAATCCCATCACTATCACTGTCCTCAGTTACAAAGTCCTTTAAGTGACTTGGTTTCTGTCGGTCTCTAGCAGGGTACCTCCCACTCTCAGATTCACCACCGGCCACACTTGGTTGCGTTTGTTTACTGTCGTCTAACATAGTTGCTGGACTATCACTTTGTGCACTAGTCTCCTGAGCAATCTCTAGACTCTCATTTATCTCCTGTGTGATCCTGCTAGCCCTAGGCTGCCTCACACTGTCATTTTCATCATTGGGATCTGGCCCAAATGTCTGTGTCTGTTTTTCCACGGTTACCTTGTTCACAAACTTGACTAGCCTGTGCTTTTGTACTCTCGCAGTATCTGGGTGATAGACCAAATATGCAGGGCTGTTCTTATCATAACCCACAAAACGCCCCTGGTCACACCTGGAATCAAGTTTTCTCTTGTCCTGTTTGTATGTGTAACATACAGACCCAAACTTTTGCATTGTAGAGACGTTAGGCTTTTTATCTGTCAGCATCTGGTAAGGGGTTTGTCCTGTACGCCTATTAAAACATCTATTACGTACTATGGCTGCTGTTTGAACTGCATAGTTCCATAACTGTTTTGGTAGCTGACTTTCAATTAGCATACACCTACCCATCTCAAAAAGAGTACGCCAGCTCCTCTAAGCTGTACCGTTCTGGTGGGGTGAATACGGGGCCGACGTCTCATGTCTAGGGATGGGAATTGATAAGATTTTTACGATTCCGATTCCCTTATCGATTCTGTGAAACGATTCAATTCCTTATCGATTCTCTTATCGATTCCAATTTGGGGGAAAAAGGAGAATAAACAGTTTGATGTAACATTTATCTTTGTTTTAATGAAAAATATTCTATTGTGACAGTTACTTATTAATCTCTAATAACAAGTGTGTGTGTGTGTGTGTGTGTGTGTGTGTGTGTGTGTGTGTGTGTGTGTGTGTGTGTGTGTAAAAAAATTAACAGTTCTTTTGCAGATGAACATATCTGCTTTTCTGTACAAGAAAATGTAACAAATAACAACAAATAACAAATACTGAATCATGTAATTACAAGAACAATGTAATCACAAGCACAGTGTGTGTGTGTGTGTGTGTGTGTGTGTGTGTGTGTGTGTGTGTGAGTGTGAGTGTGAGTGTGAGTGTGTGTGTGTGTGCACTCAAGTAGTAGTAGGGAAAATTAACAGTTCTTTTGCAGAAATATGAGCATATCTGCTTTTTCTGGAAGGATACGGGATCTTTCGGGGCTTATGGTGTCTCCAGCCGTGGAGAACACCCTCTCAGATGGGGTGGAGGAAGCCTGCACACAGAGGTAGTTTTCAGCCAGTCCAGATAGCAAGGGCAGCGTATCCTGCTTGTTCCACCACCACAGTGCGGCGCTATCCCTGCAGGGGATGGAGGGCAGGCTTTTGTAGAACTGGATTTCCTGATCCACCTTCTGAGCCAGGGAAAGACGGGGCTGTGATTCACGGATTGACTGCAGCTCGTTGTCCTCCTCCTCGAATAGTTCTTCCAAGGCTGTCTTTTTTGATGGTGGTGGCAGTGCCTGAAATTAAATGAACATGAAGTAAAAAAAAAAAAAATACATATATAAGTCAATAATCATGACAAAACAGCATCCAAAGGTCATTACAAATGAATGAGTTAACTTACATAGTGTTCCTCTACTTCTTCCTCCTCCCCATCTTCGCAGCCTTCCCTCTGTGTCTCTCCTTCCCCTGGGAGCTTGAGAAGTGATGTAAACACATTAATAACTTTTAACACAGAGCCGTAGAAGGTCTCACTCACAATGGAATCAAATGCAATGATAAGACAAACAGAATTTAAACAGAAATTAAAATACCTCATCTCTTGCTGCCACTGTATTTGCTGTTATTGCAGCTTCCCTGATCCTGTCCCAGACTGCATCACTTTTCACTTTGTATTTAAATCTGGGGTCCAAGATGGTGGCTTCCTCCAGGAATCTCTGAATGTCAGTTCCCTTCAATTTCAAAAAGGAGGATAGGATGACATTAGACTAGTGGTACAAATTGGCCTAAAGCATCAAGGTAAGATTAAATGTAGTTGTGCTTACCTGGTAGCGTTTGGAGAGATCCTTCCAAATGTTCTCCTTGATGCTCCTTGTGAACGCAGAGTCACCTTCCTGCACAGTGTACTGTTGCTCCAGCTTCTGCAAGATGGGCAAAATCTCATCGCAGGTTGCACTTTTGTCGCTGGAGACGGCCAGTGTGGAGGTGTAATGCTTCCGCATGAGATGCACAAACTCCTCTGCTTTCCTTAAGTCCTCGTTGCCTATTCTGTCCAACCTACAATGTAAATAAAAACAGAAAAAGATGTATGTAGCACAAATAAACAAAAACAAAACCAGTCAAAGTTTAAAAAAAAGTTTAAGTCATATTATCATTTAAAATATATATCACCTTTCCTTCTCCATGGGCCTTCTTATGCGTGGATCTATGGCTGCAGCCTGGATAGCAGGGAACTGCTCGGTGAATCTCTCCATCATCAAATAGAGGGAATTCCATCTGGTCCTTACATCCAGGAGGAGCATGTGCTTGGGCAGCTCTGAGGGTTCACATATACACAACACAATGTAAATATTTATTATCTAATAATTTACATACACATACCTATACATGTATATTTTCATGTACATATAGTATAATGCTTGCAATGTACTGTAAGGAGAGTATCTTACTGAGCAAGTCTTGTTTCTCTTTAAGAACAACTTTTGCCATGTGGGACCTCTTCATCCAGACAACAACTGCTCGAACTCGTGCTGCCCAATTGGATATGGCAGTGCAGTTGTACAGCTTTTGCGCTCCCAGGTTCAGCGTATGAGCGAAGCATGGAAATTTGACAATTTGCAGCTGTTTGATGGCTACATCCATGTTCGCTGCATTGTCTACAGTTGCTGCCACAACCTTTTCCCGTACACCATATTCTTCTAAAATGTAATCAATCTCCTCTGCTACAGCTGAGCCTGTCTGAGATTGGTACACGGCTTTGGTTTTTAGGACCTTTTCCTTTACCTGGCCATTGCTCACGTAGTGCAGAGTAACCGTGAGATAATGATCCTGACAAAAGCTTGTCCACCCATCAGCCGTGATAGCTGCCTTTGACACTGTTTTCAGTTCAGAGATCACATTTCCCTTTTCCACACCATACCAAGCAGGGATTAAGTGGTTGGTTAAGCTTTCCCTGCTAGGGGCTTTGTATTTTGGATTGAGAACCTTTGTCATCTCCCTAGAAAACATATGAAAATGAATGAGTGTAAACATCTGTTTAATGAGGAGGAAAATATTCTATTCTATTCTATTCTAATCTGACATTTGATAATCTGACAACAACCTCACATTCACCTACCGAAATTCAGGGGCGTCTACTGTAGAAAATGGGTGCAAACCCTTAACAACAAATTTGGTAACTGCCCGGTGACATTCTTCTACCTTTGCCTGGGACATTTTATTTCTGCCTGCCCCGACGAAAATAGAAGCCAGAGGTAAACGGGAGCAAGTGCTGCTAGCCTCTGAGTCAGCCAGACTACCCGTCTCGTCCCGGTCATCATCTTGTTCTAAATCTAACGAAGAAGGCATTCGTTTGATGAAAAAGCAATACTGTACAATTTCGGGAAATAAACTAATTTCCCACCTCCCTTTGATTTAAATAAATGAGCGTCACCTTTCTCTGGCTCCCTGAATCGGCGGCGCAACTTACTAGCATGTTTCATTAGCTACATAGCAACAGCTAGAATTCTTCCCTAGAACTACGGATGCCTTGCCATCAAGTAAGCTAATTAAACATGCTAGCAAGGAACGGCTTGATTAACCAGAAACATAAACTCCCTTAATTACCCCAAGGAGAGGTAGGAAATGGGTTTATTTCCAGAAATGGCGTGGTACATAATTTACTAGGAATCACATTAAGGATTAGTCAGTGGGATAGCTACTTACCACCAGAGTTGCCTTCGGTGTTAGCCCCCAAGGTCACGGTGGTCGTAGAAGCTTGGCTGCTGTCACTCCGAAGGGCATCAAAAACGCGACACTCGTTAAAGTTTATCCCGTGTTGTGTGCGCAGATGTTTATGCATATTTGAAGTATTCCCTCCCGCCGATGTTATCAACAATTTGCAGTGGTTGCAAAACGCCCTGTTGCCATCCTTATGTAATGTGAAATGAAGCCACACTTTGGACCGTTTTAACCTTAGGGGTGCCATTTCAGACTTGTAAAAAGTATCACGAGCGTCACCTGCGTAACCAAGCAACTACGCCACGTCAAGCCGGGCTTACTGAATCATTCGTGTGTACCTTGCTGCGTAAATAACGTTACATAAACCGTGCGGTCTGGAATCTATAAGAGAATCGTTTAACGAGCTGCCAAACGGTTCCATGGAATTGAAACATAAGGAACCGGTTCTCAACAGGAACCGGTTCTCGATTCCCATCCCTACTCATGTCTAATCCCATTTTTCCTTAACAACGTTTGGAAATCCCTGCATGTGAACTCAGTGCCGTTGTCGGACCTTATACACTTCACTTTCCCGTATGGGGCTGTATCTGCTAGGAATTTTTCTGTTGCCTGTACCGTGTCACTTTTAGTTTTTAGAAAATATACAAATACTGCACCTGAGTAGTCATCAGTGAATGACTGTACATATTTGTAACCATCTATTGATTCTGTAGCTACCGGACCGGTTAGGTCAGTGTGTACCATTTGTAAGGGAGCCTTTGCTCTCCTATCAGGGTTTCTATTTCTGGTTTTTGCAAATTTTCCCTGAATACATACCTCACATTCTTGGTCGGGTCTATCTGATTTGCCCTTGAGCTGCATACCTTCAACCACATTTTGCAATTTTAGTACATCGTCATAATTACAGTGGCCAAGCGCTGCACTTGTCACTATTCCCACCTTCAGTGTGCAAATAATACAACCTGTTGTACACATGATTGTTAAACCTGGTACCATCTTTGTGTATCAAGGCGTCTTTGTCCTGTTTGAAAATGACCGTGGCTCCACTGGCGGTCGCTGCCTTCACTGAGAAGATGTCCTGGGGGTATGACGGTATAAACAACGCCTTTCTCAGCGTAGTGGTATGTCGTCGTCCTCTGCTGTCAACCAGGCAAAACTCTGCATCTCCCTTGCGTTGAGCGACGCTGCTGAACCTGGTACGTCTGCCAGCTCTATGCAGTGCGTTTCTGGCTTGAACGTGTCATCAAAGTTTTTAAACTTGGTAATGTCTGTGATGATATGCGAGGTAGCTCCTGTATCGACCATCAGGCCCTTCTCCTGGATGCTGCGTGCTGGCTGCCGTTGGACACTGGTTTCTCCGTCTTTGATCCTGAAGACGTACTCTTCTGAAACTTTTCTCGCGCCATCTTGTCTGTCTTTACGCCTGCACGTGGCGTCTTTGTGTGTGTCACTTTTGCATTGACTACACCATGTCTTCTGCCGACATGTTCTTGCTCTGTGGCCTTTTGTGCGGCGCTTATAACACACAATATCTACATCGTCCTTGTTCCTGTCATATGCACCTTGTTTGGCGGGCCTCCGTCCGGTTCTCGCTTGAGTCTTCATCACGTTATCACTCGACTCCGTCGTGCTTAATTTCTCTGTCTTCAAAGCTCCGGAGTTTTGTCCTGAACTCTGCCGACGTTATATTGTCGTCATTATGTGCCACATGTATTGCAAATGGCCTAAACCCCTCAGGCAGTCCTTTCAAGACCATGGCTATCAGTAGGCCGTCGCCCAACGTTTCACCTGCGTTACGTAGCGCGGTGATGGCGGTTTCTGCCCTTATGATATTGTCCGTGACACTTTCACTGTTCGTCTTCTGAAGCGACGTCAACATGGTGTACAAGTTTATTATCCGGTGTTTTCCCTTCCCGGCATAATATCCCCTTAATATCTTTCGGGCTTCTCTTGTATTGTCAGGCGCATCCCTCATAATTAGCGAGAGGCTTTTATCGTCTAAAAGCTGTATTAGCTCAGCATAGGCGTCAGCATTTTTCTTGCCGTCTGCCGCTATCTCGGCTTCATCATTTGGTTCTCTTAGAATCGTGTTCTTTAACCCTAATAGGTGAAGGTGCCCCAACACTTTGGTTTCCCACAGTTCATACTTATTTTCATCTCCGTCGAACATCAGTCGAGGCAACCTGCTTGTCCCTCGATGGTCCATGTTAGCTTTTCTTGCTATCCCGTTAGCACGCGATTCGCTGCGACTTTCTGACGGTGATAACTCTTCAAACTTTTCCCCAAATGACTGCTGGGCCCATAACCTGTTAAGTTAAGGATTGCAGCTTCATCCTGCGTTGCACTCGGAGAGATATATTTGATGCAGAGACGGTGAACTGTTTAGCTCTTAGGCATGGTTTATTGTAACCTTCGCTCAGCCGAGCTAACTTGGAATACAACACAGATCAGGACAAGTGCATGAAGTGAACACACCCTCATTTGCATATGATGCAAACCTACACATTTACACTTTAGTGCCCCACAGTGGTACAACAATAACACTGCATCCTCCTTTCAATTTAAGCACAGAATAGACACAATCTATATACATAAATCTCAACTGAGGACATAAACATCCAGCTTAACAGTCCCCCTCTCCAATGATATTGTCCAGCAGCGAATAACAGCCATGGCCGAAAATGTGAAAGATCAGCTGATCACACGTTTACGCCAAAGCCAGTTTTTCACACTGCAACTGGACGAGTCAACTGATATCGTGAATGAGGCAAATCTGCTGTGTTTTGTAAGGTACATTTATGATGGCGGTGTGCAGGATGAATTTCTGTTTTGTCGTTCCCTGCCGACCAACACCACAGGGGAAGCCATTTTTGACTCAGTCAACGATTTCATCCTGCAGAATAATATCGACTGGACACGATGTGTTGGTATTTGCACAGATGGTGCAACTGCAATGACTGGGAAACACAAGGGACTGGCAGCGCTCGTACGCGCAGTTGCACCTTGCGCCACAGCAACACACTGTTGCATTCACAGAGAACAGCTGGCTGTGAAAAAAATGCCACCATGCCTCAAATCAGTACTGGACGAGTCTGTGAAACACACAAAACTGCTTTTCCATACTGAAGTTCGCTGGCTGTCGCGTGGGAAAGTTCTCACCAGTCTATTTGAACTGCGCGATGAGGTGATGTTATTCTTGCATCATACTGATGAACTGTATGACAGACTGCATGATTTCCAGTGGCTCTCAAAATTGGCATACCTGGCCGATGTCTTTAGCGCACTCAATGCACTGAACTTAGCGCTGCAGGGAAAAGCCGTCACCGCCTTCAATGTGCAGGACTAAATTAAAGCCGCACGCCTCCAGATGGAATTGTGGTGTGTCCGTCTGGACCGCCAGGAGTTTGACTGTTTTCCGACGCTTGTGGATTTTCTCCTCGCTGCAGATGAAGAGCTGGACGGCGGCACAGTTGCAGCCTTCAAGGAACATCTGCAAGGCCTTCACTTTCAGCTGGGAAGATATTTCCCAGAACTAGATGCAGGCTATGAGTGGATCAGGAATCCATTTGGGGACAAAACACACATCGAACACGTCAGTTCCAAGCTCCCATCAAGACAGGTTGACAGCCTTGTGGACATCGCATCTGATTGGACACTGAGGACTTTTGGGTCCACGTCCAGCCTGAGCACCCAGAGCTGGCTGACGCTGCTCTGAAACTGTTGATGCCGTTTCCAACCACCTACAACTGTGAAGTTGGTTTTTCTACACTTGTTGGTCTGAAAGCAAAGCAGCGTAACAGGATCAATGTGGACTGTGATATGAGACTCAAACTCTCCAGTTTGGATCCAGACATTGTTTCACTGATGTCTCAGCACAAGCAGCACCATTCCTCCCATTAGGTAGCAACAGAGACACGCAGTGTATGAGTGAGTAAACAATGCTATTTGTAAATGTAACAGTGTACATAATTACCTTGTGTTTATTGTTAAAGTCTTGTTAAACTTGGGCCTGCAACCATAGTTTTACTGTATTTTATTTTTGATAATCCACAGCGGAAGTTTGTGTCGTACTAAATGCGGTGCATTTTGCGTATCTCTCTGTTCGCTCGGACATAAACTCAGTAATAAATGTAGTCTATGTTTCATATGATGTGTAAAATCTATCAGCATTTACCGTTTAAATCGCATGTGAACGAAATGCTTGTAGAATCCGTAGTTGTATTTGTATTGTTGATTTAATGTGTGAACGAGCGATATAGAGAAGGTCACATAAAGCTGTCATTATTAGGCTGTACTTTGTAATATACTGTTGGAGTATTAAGCAGGCCTATTGTATTTATTCTAGTTTATATTTAGTTATATTTGGTGTATATTTAGTTATATTTAGTGTATATTTCTCCTTCCTTCTTTGTATTGAACTGTTGCACCTCAATTTCCCTCGGGATTAATAAAGCTTCTTGAATCTTGAATCTTGTTTTGGGATATTGGGGGAGTTAGGTGGTCCGTGAGTATTTTTTTATTGGTTAAGTGGTCCTTGGTCTGAAAAAGTTTGAGAAACACTGGGCTATAGCGATGTTGCCGGCTAGCAACTAATTCTTATCGGAAACGATCAAAAACAATAACATGAAATCATAAAAAAACTAGAAATGTATAACTCACCTGACGCTGCGGCATATTATTTTCTTCATTAGATTCTGCCATCATGTCCTATGATAGTCATGGATGTCAGTAGCCTCATGTCAACCGAAAATCCCTCTTTCAGTATCTCAGATGGAAGATATGATTGGAGACGAGACAGCCAATCAGAATGAACCTTCTCGAGTTCTCTGATTGGTTGGTTTTGTGGCACATTTGTAACGTTGTGCCAACTTGAGCGAGCGCGCAGGCAAACTTGAGCGCACACTGGAGAGGTTGAGCGAGAGAGGAGAGAGAACGCGTGCAGCGGTCTGCTCGCGCACAGAGTAAGATTTTGTGAGGGCTTGAGAGAAAAATTCGCTTCAAAACATAAATGTTGTGCTTGCAAAATATATTTTCCTGTGCTCAAAATGTACAATTGCGCGCTCAATAAGATTTTATATGCTTAAAATGTTTCATTGTGTGCTCAGGATAGAGGCACAAAAATAACGCCATAGTATTCAAGCCAATCTTGATGCATTAACTGAAGAAAAAGAAAAAGACGCCGCCATAGCAGAGGCGAATACTCTCATGGCTGGTTTATTAGACATGGGCTTTGAAGTACGCAGTGAGGCTAGTGACAGGGACCCCCAGTTTATCAAACACCAGCGCACAGCCACCTACGTGTCAGAGCAAGACAGCCGATACAACATTAGGCCATCAGGCCCAATAGAGGGTAACAACGCTCCTCCAACACTCCACACACTCAAAGAAAGCCAAACTCAAGCTGCTGCTTCCTCTGCCATCACACCTCACCACTCTCCTCAGGCTCCCCAGACAAGCGGGGCACCAGTACAACAAAGCTTCAAGCAGTCTCCGCACTCCACTCCAGCTCCTCAGCCTAGTGGAATACCTCCACTGGACCATCAGACCTTCAATCAGCATTGCCCATTTCCTATGTACCTGCCTGTTCATGGGACGCCTTACAGAACCAGCCACGACTACTCATCAACCAGTGGAGACCTTGTTAGATATCTTGCCCGCAACCATCTGGTGACGTCAGGTCTCAACCCGTACGATGACCAGCCAATGAACTATTGGGCCTGGAAAACATCATTCGGAAATACTATCGCCGGTCTAGACCTGTCTGCTGCAGAAGAACTCGACCTCCTAACCAAGTATTTGGGAAAAGAGTCAGCAGAACAGGTAAGAAGAATAAAAGCAGTCAACATCAAGAATCCGAACATTGGACTGCGCATGGCGTGGGAGCGTCTCGATGAACTATTTGGCTCACCAGAGGTCGTCGAACAGGCTCTGTTCAATAAACTGGGAAACTTTCCAAAGGTCACAACAAAAGATCCACAGAGTCTCCGGGATCTAGCTGACCTGTTGTCAGAACTACAGGCCGCCAAGGAAGATGGCTTCCTCACAGGCTTGGCATATTTGGACACCTCTAGAGGAATTAAGCCCATTATTGAGAAACTCCCATACAACTTACAAGAGAAGTGGCTATACTTTGGAACAAGATACAAACGTGAACATTCTGTCAGCTTCCCACCTTTCTTTGTACTGGTAGACTTTATCTACACAGAGGCAAAGGCTCGTGCAGACCCAGGCTTTAACCTTTTCATGCAAGCTCCAACAGAGAAAAAGAGCAAATGGGAGAGGCCCACAAAGACATCTGTATATGTTCATAAGACACAGGTCTCAGGAACAACCAAGTATGAGCGTAAAGGAGCTAGGAAACGAATTGACCCAAAAGAACATTGCCCCCTACACCAAAAGCCTCACCCTCTAAGAAAATGCAGAGGCTTTCGTGAAAAGAGCATAGAGGATCGCAAGCAGCTCTTGAAAGAACACTACATCTGCTTTCGCTGTTGCTCTTCGGCAGAACATCTCGCAAGGAACTGCACTGCTGAGATAAATGTACAGAGTGTGAGAGCACTGCTCATGCGACTGCACTACACCCCAACCAACCTACTTGGAGATCTAAGTCGTTCCCTCCCACTTCAAAGGACAGCGGGGAGGAGGACAAAGCGGATGACCAGGAGGTCAAGTCGACATGCACACAAGTATGCGGGGAAGGTCTAAGCGCCAGAGCATGTGCCAAGATCTGCCTTGTCAGTGTTTTTCCAAATGGATGCATAGAGGCCTCCCAGCGGATGTATGCCATACTGGACGAACAGAGTAATCGGTCCCTCGCTCGGTTCTTCGATGTCTTTGAGATCTCCGGATGCTCCAACTCATACACACTCAAGACTTGTGCGGGACGTACAGAGACAGCGGGGAGGAGAGCCAGTGGTTACACTATCGAGCCAGTGGACAAGCAACTGAGCATTCCTCTGCCCACACTCCTCGAGTGCCACCAAATCCCTAATGTCCGTGCTGAGATCCCTACCCTGGATGCAGCATACCACCATGCTCACCTGAAACGTATAGCTGGCAAAATTCTTCGCACATACTCCTGACGACCACAGACTTGCTCCATCCATAGAAGATTTGAAGTTTATTCAGATAATGGACGCTGAGTGCCACCAGGACAGCTCCAAAAGTTGGGTTGTACCTTTACCTTTTCGGTCGCCAAGGCAGCGGCTGCCCAACAACAGGAAACAGGCTCTCTACCGTCTTGTATCACTCCACCGCTCACTGGAAAAACGGCCGCAGATGAAAGCCCACTTCCTAGAGTTTATGGAGAAGATGCTTAAGAGAGCGCATGCAGAGGTTGCCCCGCCAACAAAACCTGAACAGGAGAGCTGGTACCTGCCCCTGTTCGGCGTGTATCATCCCAGGAAGCCAGATAAGATCTGCGTGGTCTTCGACAGCAGCGCATCGTGTGGAGGAGTATCGCTCAATGATGTTTTGCTCATTGGCCCCGACCTTAATAATAGCCTACTAGGCGATCTCATGAGGTTCAGGAAGGAACAAGTATCGATCATTGCTGACATCGAGCACATGTTCCACTGCTTTGTCGTACAGGAGGACCAACGGGACTTTCTCCGCTTCCTGTGGTATAGGAACAACGACCTCAACTCTTATATTGTGGACTACAGGATGCGAGTCCACCTATTTGGGAACAGCCCTTCACCTGCCGTTGCCGCGTACGGTTTGCGACGGGCAGCTAAGGAAGCAGAGGCCGACTATGGCAGCGACGCAAAAAGATTCATCGACCGTGAGTTCTTTGTTGACGATGCTTTAAAGCAGGGGTGCCCAAATACTTCCCGATGGAGGGCCAAAATTGAACGTGAGGGGAGGGCCGAGGGCCAAAATGATAATTTTGCAGTACATTAAGTGTGCGGTAAATATATGAGTGCAGTACATTACGTGTGTAAGTTAAGCATACGTGTGCAAAATAAACACTATATCACAAAGTCATTTTGAAAAATGAATTGCACTGTTTATTGTGCTTCACATTTAGGTCAATAACATTTCATAACATCGATCTGGCTTCTTTAAATAAAAAAAATAACTGAAGCACTATGAAATATTTGTGGACAGGTGTGGAACATTACCAGTCCTTGGGCCTACCATACTCCCAGGTGACACAATGGGGGCCTAGGGCAGGCCTACATATTCTGCCTGTAGTAGTCCAATCAGTGGAAAACATGAAGCCTGTTCTTGGTTTTTAAAAGCCTCTCAATATCAGGTTCAAGCTGACTAACTGACAAAGTGAGAATGTCATGTAGGTGAGAGTCAGATAAAGCATTCCTCAGTTTGGACTTGTTAAGATTCATAAGGCTGAAAGCCTGCTCACAGACATAAGTACTTCCAAAGAGGGATAACATAACCTGGGCATGTCTGCGGACCTTGCCATATCTGTGTGCGGGAATAGACCTGTAAAAATCTTGTAAGGAAAGCTCTCTGAACCTGCTATGGAGGTCTGAATCAGACTGAAGTTCCAAAAGTTCCATTTGAACTCCTCACTGACTGCATCCACATTCACAGAAAAAGGTTGAGCAAACAGCTCAAATGCTGTTGTATTTCCACGATAATCTTCAAAGCGATGGTCGAACTCCACCTC
Source organism: Eleginops maclovinus (assembly GCF_036324505.1). Classification (NCBI taxonomy): domain Eukaryota; kingdom Metazoa; phylum Chordata; class Actinopteri; order Perciformes; family Eleginopidae; genus Eleginops; species Eleginops maclovinus. The sequence continues at coordinate 8,609,959 of NC_086369.1, read as the reverse complement.
AAGATTGTTGAGAATGTCGAGGTATTTTGGTGTGTCTTCCTCCATCAACCCAACTTCTCTGAGGCTGGGGAAATGTGCCAAATTTCCTGAAAATAGACAAAAGCAGCAATGTAAGATGCAAGGTTGTTCATGAAATGAAATGAAATACCAATCATCAATCAAATGGTGGGCAGGGGATATATTTTGTTTTGTTTATGGCTGCAGTAGACTATGAAAAGCAATACAACTACTGTTTTGGATTTAATGCCTGGTTTAGTGGTTTTAAAAAGAACATCTATTTTCCACCAACACAAAGTATGCATGCATCACAAACAATATATCTATGATAGCATGGTTGTGACAACAAGCGTAATACATTGTTTTATGTTCAATAAAATATTAAAGTTAGATCTCACCTGTTGAAAGATGTCTGCTAAGCAGCTGGAGCTTTTGCTTGAAGGCTTTGACATGGTCATACATCTGCGTGATCATCTGGTCTCTCCCTTGGAGCTGAAGATTGAGGATATTCAGCAGCTCTGTGATGTCCACAAGAAAAGCCAGGTCTGCAAGCCAGTGACTGTCCGTGGGCACTTGGATGTTGTTCGTCTTCGTGGCTTGAAACTCTCTTATTTCCTCGCGCAGATCAAAGAAACGCCGCAAAACTTTCCCACGGCTCAACCACCGCACCTCCTGATGGTACAATACATCACCATACTGGGCATCCATCTCATCAAGCAGAGCTTTGAATTGACGGTGTGAGAGGGCCTTTGAGCGAATATTGTTGACAATGGCGACGACATCCTGCATTACGTTTTTCAAGCCCATGTTTTTAGCGCACAGTTGCTCCTGATGCAAAATACAATGGTACTTTAAAATCGAGCCACCAAACTCAGAGACCTTGTCCGACACAAGTGCAGTTAGCCCTGCTCGCTTACCGACCATGGCGGGGGCTCCATCAGTCGTGATGCCAGATAGGGTTTCCCACTTCAAACCGTTCTTGTCCAGAACTCGCTCCACTGCCATAAAAATATCCACACCTGTTGTTGTCCCTTTCAATGTTTCAAGGCCCACTAGTTCTTGACACACTTCAAAGTCCTCATTGACGCCTCGCAAATACACCAGCAACTGTGCTGAGTCACGTCGGTGCTTTCATCGCACGCAATGGAGAAGGCAGAAAAGTGACTTGCTCTTTGGGCTATCTGACCTCGAACGTCTTCGGCCATGTCCTCAACGCGGCGGGTGACAGTGTTCCGTGACAGGCTAATTTGAGAAAATACACGCATCTGATTTGGACACACATCTTGGGCAGCAATTGTCAAACACTCCTTGACGAAATCACCCGCTGCAAAAGCTCTCCCACTTCTCACGATTGCATTGCTAATGCGATAACTAGCGCGAGTGGCATTTACTTGTGCAGTCGACGGCTGAAGTAGAGTTCGCTGCTGGGTGGTTAGCTTTGTTAGCAAGTCTGCTAACTTGACCTTGCGATGTTCTCCAGTGTACTTTGCGAACTCAGCCGCATGCTTAGTTAGATAGTGACGGCGAATGTTGTATTCCTTTGAAACAGCGACCCTCTGCTTACATACCAGACACACTGCATTGGAATCCACCTCGGTAAAAAAATAGTCCTGTTCCCAAGTTTTTTAAAATGTTCGTTTGTCTGTGTGACACAGCCTACTACGCTCCATCCTTGAATCCTCTCACTCACTGGTTTTGGGCATTATCAGATAGCTAAGAGCTGACTGGAGCTCAACAGCGCCATCCTATGGCATTATTTGGTAGTGCGCCAATAAATAATTTTCAACGAGAGCTTCCGATCGTTTATGGTGGGACAGTGCGGGAAGGCACCCGCGGGCCCCAATTTGGGCAGCCATGCTTTAAAGTCCTTTAGCACCGAGGAAGAAGCCATCAGTGTCCTTGGGCGAGCACAGAAGATGCTTGCAGCTTCTAGCCTCAGACTGCACAAAATTGCGTCAAATCGGCTTGCCCTCATCGAAGCATTCCCATCCAAAGATCGTTCCAACAATGTCAACAGTCTAGATCTCTTCGTCGATGACTTGCCTATCCAGCGTAGCCTTGGATTGTTCTGGAACATGCGCAACGACACCCACAACGATACACCCACAATGCTTTGAACGCTTCTCCAAGTTCAGCACTCTCCTCACAGCCATAGCACACCTGATTCATGTAGCTCGTTTCTTCGCTTACTCCGTTCAGAAGGAATGTCGGGGGTGGCACATCTGTCATCCTACAGAGGAAGAGCTGCTAAAAGCTGAAGTGTGCATCGTAAAGAGTGTCCAGAATGAATGCTATGCAGAAGAGCTTGGGTGTATCAACTCAGGATCCAACATCCCACCTTCTAGCAGCCTGTGGAAACTGCACCCCATGATAGGCCCAGATGGACTTCTTAGGATAGGAGGTCGGATTGGCCAGTCAAGTCTAAGCTTGAATGAGACTCATCCCATCATCATTCCTGGGCGACATCACCTCGCAACCCTGCTTGTGTCGCATCACCAAGCAGTGAAACACCAAGGAAAACATCTGACCGAAGGTGCAATTCGAGCCGCAGGGTTCTGGCTGGTGGGAGCCAAACGCTGTATTAGCAGCCTGCTTCACAGATGTTACTTGCAGGAAACTGAGAGGAAAGACCGAATATCAACAGATGGCAGCACTGCCAGCAGAACGTCTACGAGTAGCACCTCCTTTCACCTACGTAGGCGTCGATGTCTTTGGACCATGGGACATCGTCTCACGCCGCACAAGAGGAGGAGCCTCCAACTCCAAGTGATGGGCAGTGATGTTCTCATGCATGTGTTCAAGGGCAGTCCATATGGAAGTGATCGAGGCAATGAGTTCCAGCAGCTTTATCAATGCCTTGAGAAGGTTCTTTGCAGTCAGGGGCCCTGCAAAGCAGATACGTTCTGACTGTGGAACCAATTTCGTTGGCGCCTCCCGTGAGCTGGAGATGGACAAGACGAATCCAGGCTTCAACAGCATGGAGAAGTACCTAAGTACACAGAGCTGCACCTGGGTGTTTAACCCGCCCCACGCATCTCCCATGGGTGGAGCATGGGAACGTATGATTGGCATCGCCCGCCGTATTTTGGAGTGCATGTTGCTGGACCAGAAGAGGTCTCGTTTAACACATGAGGTTCTGACTACACTCATGGCCGAGGTAGCTGCAATCATGAATGCCAGGACGCTCATCCCAGTGTCATCGGACCCGGAATCACCTCTCATCCTCACACCAGCAATGCTTCTGACAGGCTCTGCACCTCCTCCTCCACCAGGCAGCTTTGAGGAAATGGATCTCTTCAGAGAGGAGTGGAAGCAAGTTCAGGGCCTGGCAGATATGTTTTGGAACAGGTGGAAACAGGAATACCTCAAAACATTGCAGCTTCGGCATAAGTGGCAAGGAAAACGGCCGAGCCTCCAAGAAGGAGACATAGTTCTCCTGAAAGACAAGCAGGCCAAAAGAAATGAATGGCCTATGGGCATCATCACGAAAACCTTTCCAGGAGAAGATGGATTGGTGCGGAAAGTCGAAGCTGAAATTGTCAAGGATGGGGCCAAGAAGACCTTCTTTCGCCCCATTACAGAAGTAGTTCTGCTTCTTTCCCCAAAGACTGATTCTGTTCGTTAATGTGGGCTCTTTAAAGACCCCAGGCGGGGAGTGTTTTGCCCCTGTCGTTTTTTGTTAGAAACACTGTTCAGTGTCATTTGTTTACTTTGGTTACCATAGCAACTCAGACGTAGTGCATGCTGGGACATAGGCTAAGAAGCCGGTTTCTCAGTGCAGTGATTAGCTACGGTTGTGTGAGCCGTGCCGTCTTCAGTTCTTCCGTTACACAGCTAGTATTTCTCCCTCTTCGCTAAAGCAACGTCTGTGAGTATATGTTTACACTAACCTATCGAGCACCACTGAGTTTGTGTGAGCATTAAAGACTGTTAGCATTTTGATTGTGTAGCTAAACTGAATTAGCTCTATATTTTACTACTGCCGGATGACAGATTATATTGTTTATAATAATGCGGATATGTTGCTGTATTTTCAGTTTCACAAGATTCTCAGTAAAACTTCATGGAATCAATCACATGCGTCCTGGAGATTATTGGGAGTGTTTATGCTGATTGGGAACGTAGCCCATGACACATTGTGAATTGTTTCTTTGAGGGAGTAGCTACATAAGCGCCAGGGTTTCCGCTATGATTTTTTTCTTGCCGGTCAAGTTTCCGTAAATAATTGAATTTAACGGACAAATTCGAAACTTACCGGTCATGTTTCAATAACTGATATTATAAAAGCAATTAGTATAATGTTAACAACTTTCCCCCCCCTCCCCCCATGAAGGCTAGAGCCTTATTAAGCTCTGGTTCTTCGCTGGTAAAATATGCCGCTGTTGTTGTTGCCGGTTTATGCCACAATAAGATAGCAACAAGTAGTCAAGGTAGTCAGATTAGCTTCGGCTGCTATGCTAACATCACCCGTCTTATACCAGACAAACTTTCATAACAGCGTTATGATGCGGGTTGGGGGGTATTCATCAACTGCTCGTGTTACAGTCAGACAGTGAATACTTTCCAGCGGCCGCTGCCGTAAGCTAACAGCAGACTAAACGCCCGTCGACTTTCTGGAGAAAAGGATAAGGTTTGAGAAGTAGTTCTTTAATTCAATCTGGCTTCGTATGACAAAGCAACACGATCATCGACCCGACGCAGTCCCCGACTGTTGTTGTGAGCAGCATTAGGGAGAAAATCAGCCAAGTAAACGGTGATGTCATGACGCAGCACCAATTAAGCAGCTGTCAAAACACAAATGTCTAGGGATAGCCTACATTACGTTGTGTTGTATGAGCATTATTACCTGACATTTTGAGCTGCCAGTGGCTGCCAGAATACTCTTCAAGACACTGGTACTGGCCTACCAAGCTCTGAAGGGATCAGCCCCTGGATTAAATGTAATGTAAGAGAAGCTTTCTCCATTGATTGTAAAAAAGCAGAAGTGTGTGCAGCAGTGGCCAGCATGAGAAGGAGGGTGTGGTGACAGTAGGAAAACAGAAGATAGTTATTCCAGCAGGGCAGACAATAGAGGTTAAGTATAGTGTGAGGACAGGTCCCCTTTCTACAAAACAGGAAGCACAAACAAGTTACCAAAAACAGCATCTGAGAAGATCTTTGGACAATTTGTACTCATGTTTGGACAACCATCAGTCACACACAGAAAATAGTGAAGTTACAAGTGAAGACGTAAGTTCATAGTCACATGAGTTTATGGTCTTGACAGTTATAAATGTTCCCAGTAAAATGTTAGACTAAAGTAAATAAATGTGAATGTATGCAGTTTAGTACAGTAATTCAAGTAACGCAACAAGTAAAATACCAGAACCAGACTACTGGCACGTAGAAGTTTACTAGGATATGTGAGGCATACGGTAATATATGTGGGTCTGTGTAATAGGGTAGTGTTGCACTTAAAGACTCAAATGAACATCACTTGTATTTTTTTACTCGTGGAAACTTTATTTATGAATAAAACTCTGTCAGTGTATTAAAAACAACCAAAGAAGAAACGTTCTTCTTCTACTCTGCACTGCACACTTTCAAGCGCAACCTTGTGGCGAGACTGAGCAATTACATGTGCAACTTAATACTTCTTCCGTACAACAATAGAATGTGAAAACAACACATGATGAATGAAAAAGTTGACTCACAAAGTAATTCTAAACATAAGGCCAGGAAAGATGCACTTTTGATGAGGAAAATATCAAAAGACATTGGAATAATAGATGTTTGGAGGACTTTCCATCCAAATCAAAGGGATTACACATTTTGCTCTTCAGTTACAGGAAACTACTCCAGACTGGATTATGTCTTTATGTTTTGGAAAGACCTAACTAAAAGTGTTAAAATAGGTAAAGATCATTATCAGATCATGCTCCTCTGCAAATGACATTAAGGTTTAGCAAGGAAAAAAGTGCTAGTATTTGGAGATTCAACAACTCACTCTCAATTTACAAAATGAGTTCAATACAAAACTTACGAAGACATATACAAAAATATGTTAAGTATAATGATACAAGAGACATACATCCTCTAATTTTATGATAATGAGCAAAGGTTGTTCTCAGGGGTGAAATAATATCCTATAATAATAATAATACATTTTATTTGAAGGCGCCTTTCTCAGCACTCAAGGACACCGTACATGATACAAAGACAATAAAAGGAATCAACAATGCACGTAAAAAATAAAAACAATAAATGGTGACAGAGGAATTTATATCAAGTGGAATAATCAGTTTTGAACAGATGTGTTTTGAGCTGTGTTTTGAAATGGGGGAATGAATCCATGTTTCTGAGTTGGGGATGGTAATGAATTCCAGAGACGGCCTATGCCTCATTTAGGAAAAAACTAAATGAAAAAGCAAGGAATTCAGTGGAAATAAAAATTGAGAAATTAGAAAAAGTCTATAAAACTTCTGGGGAAACTTCAGTATTTGAAAGCCTAAGTGAGGCTAAAGCAGAAATGAATTGGGCTTTAGATAATAAAACATGGGCAGATACATGGAACTCTGCAATTATAACAGTATTATATAAGCCAGGTAAAAATCCTTCAGAATGTGCATTATAGGCCAATAAGTCTCTTAAACACAGACCACAAACTTTTATCATGGACAATAACCTTCAGATTAACAACAATTATACCACAATTGATAAATCCATATCAAACTGGATTCGTCAGTCCAAGACAACTTCCGGATAATATAAAACGAACATTAAACATCATTGAGTTTTCTCAGAAAAAAAACCTTGCAGTAGGAATGGTTACCTTAGATGTCGAAAAGGCCTTTGATAAGGTGTAATGGCCTTATCTTTTTGAAGCCATTGGGATCTTTGGTTTACATCCCACCTGTCAAGGGTGGGGGAAATAGGACCCAAGTGCAGTTAAACATGGGGAGGCAGGTACGGGTCCAAACAAAAGGCAAGCTTTATTCAAAGAAAATGTTAACGAAAATAGTAAGCTTAGGGAAATCCGGGATGTGAAAAATACTTCATTTGGTACATGAAGGAAGACAGGAACAGGCAGGTATCATGGACTAGACCAGGTGGGAAACGAAGACAACCGAAACAGAGACTAAATGCACAAGGGTAATCACAAGACAAGACACAGCTGGAAGGGGGAGGAGAAACACAGGGGCAACAGGTGAACACAATGACACAATTAGGCACAGGAGGGAAACGCTGACAGGAAATGAAGCTAAACATGACAAAGGAGGGGAAAAATTTCAAAATAAAGCAGGAAACAGACACAAAACAAGGATCATGACAGAACCAGCGAGGGAATTCCTGAGGCCGGATACAGGGTCCGAGACATGGGCGGAGGCAGGGGTGTAGACCGTGGCAAGGGAACTCTGGGGGCTGGTGTCACGGGCAGAGGCCACGGCGAGGGAACTCTGGAGGATGACCTGGAGGGCGACGAGGCAGCTCCGGAGTACGACCTGGAGTGCGGCGAGACATTTCTGGAGGACGGCCTGGAAGGCGGTGAGACAGCTTGAGTCGGCGGGACCCCCGACGGGACAGGGACATGGGTCTGCGGGACCCCCGACGGAACAGGTGACGGCGAGATCCACAACAGAAAAAGGTCATGATGTCGACTGGACCCCCAGCGGAACAGGTGTCGATGGGACCCCCGACTGGACAGGCGAGTCTGGAGTCGACCGGACAGGGGGGCTGGAGTCGGCCTGGCCGCCAACAGGGCAGGTGGGATTGGAGTGGGCCAGATCACAGCTGGAAGCATGGCGGCCAGGCTTGGGCCTGGAATTGTGCCGGCCGGGACTCGGCCTAGAAACATCATGAAGGCCTGGACAAGGCCTGGAAACTTCATGGAGGCCGGGGCAAGGCCTTGAAATATCATGGAGGCCGAGGCAAGGCCTGGAAATGTCATGGAGGCCGGGGCAAGGCCTGGACACATAGCAGCCAGAACTGGAGCCAAAGGCATGGCTGCAGCAGGTGGAGGCGTAGTGGCTGGGGCTTGAACTGGAAGCATGACTGGTGTGACATGAGGTTTAAGGAGAGGGTGCAGACATTCTGGGGAAGTGACAGATGTCCTTAAATATTCTGGCAGTGAGCTCTCGAACCATGGCTTATATGCCAATTCCCGGCGTGCATGAATAAGAGCTGCATCCTGAGCCTCTTTAGAAACTGCTCTTCTCTCCATAAATACATAAAATGTTGTAGGAATACTCCACGAGAGCATTCTCAAAAAGTACTGCTGGGTCCATTTTTGGTTTGGTTGTTCTGTTACAGGTGGGGGAAATAGGACCCAAGTGCAGTTAAACATGGGGAGGCAGGTAGGGGTCCAAACAAATGGCGAGCTTTATTAAAAAAAAACTGTTAACGAAAATAGTAAGCTTAGGGAAATCCGGGACATGAAAAATACTTCACTTGGTACATGAAAGACAACAGGAACAGGCAGGTATCATGGACTAGACCAGGTGGGAAACGAAGACAACTAAACAAGTGACTAAAGAGAAACAGAGACACAGCTGGAGGGGGGAGGAGAAACACAATGACACAATCAGGCACAGGAGGGAAACGCAGACAGGAAATGAAGCTAAACATGACACAGGAGGGGAAAACATTTCAAAATAAAGCAGGAAACAGACACAAAACAAGGATCATGACACCACCTTTATTAATTGATTGAATGCAATGTATAAAGAGTTGAACGCCAAGGTCAAAGTTAATGGGGTAATATCTAACATAATTAAGATATCAAAAGGAACAAGACAGGGGGATCCATTATCCCCGTTGATTTTTGTTTTATGTATTGAACCACTGGCAGAATGTATTAGGTTAGAACAGAATATTAAAGGTATAGTTGTTGCAGGAGAAAAATATAACTTATAAATGTATGCCAATGACATTCTTATTTATTTATCAGACCTCAGCAGTCAATTGAAGTGTTAATGAATTTAATTGAAGACTTTGGCACTATTTCAGGTTAGAATTAAATGTAAATAAATCTGAGGTATTTACTCAAGGGCTGTACTATCAATGATGAAATCAAAAACAAATGAGCATTTCATTGGGAAGTGGAAAGGATAAAATATCTTGGGATAAATATAACGAAGAATCTTGATAACCTCTACTCAAAAAACTTTGGTGAATTACTAATTCAAATCAAACAAGACTTTAGTACAGGGGTTCTCAACGGGGGTGGTAGCACCCCCCCCAGTCAGCATTCGAAAAACGTCAGGGGGCGGTGGAAGCAATATTTTTGAAAGGGAGGGCGTTTATCATTTTATAGCATTTAGCATTTTATAGGCTATGATGCAGAGTTGTGGACTCGAGTCACATGACTTGGAATCGAGTCAGACTCGAGTCATGAATTTGATGACTTGAGACTTGACTTGACAAAATCTAAAAGGACTTGCACTTTGACTTGGACTTTAACATCAGTGACTCGCATTTGGACTTGGACTTGCCCCTTTTGACTCGAAAAGACTGGCTACTTTCCCCAAACCCAAAGATTAAAAAGTATGTTGACATGGACCGCCCTATCTCTCTTTGCACCTGTGTGCATCTGTGTGTGTAACGTGTGTGGCACAACATCCAATCAAATTAGATCCACGTTGTTTTGATCGGACAGCATCCAACCAATCAAAGTACTGGACAACCAATGAGGCGGAACAAACTATAAGGCGCCTAGTAGGCAACCATGATACCACGGGTAGTTTCGTTTGGATTTAAAAACTTTGAAGTGGTCAACAAAAAAAGAACTGCAGTCTGTAAAACATGCGGGACGAAGATAACAGACGGAGACACGACAACTTCCAACTTTGTTTGACATTTGAAGTTGCACAAACAACGGTAAGTTTTGAATGAAAGCCAACACTAGCTTATTGGCTAATTGCTAGCTATCTACATATCAATGAGACTGTAAACGTCACCTTGGCTTACGAACACTCTAAAGTTTAGAGTGTTCGTAAGCCGTTTACCTACCGTTTAGAGTCTAAACGGTATGTCCTGTGGATTCATTAATGGATAAGTTCACTATTTTGCACTTTGAGCCCCCTTTCTGGGTCGTCTTGGATGAGATAGAAATGTTGACGATTGGTCCAGTCTCCAACTTTTGGCTAATTTGGAATCACCCCCTGCTTCAAAATGGTTGGCTACAGGCATTCATAACATTGCCCTTAAAACAACCCTAAACATTAGTTTTTAAAGATGAGCAACTCACCGAGTGGTAAGTGGCAGTGCTCGAATTACGTGGGAGCCAGAGGGAGCCGAGCTCCCATAGAGTGATGACTGGCTCCCATGAAAGCAACAAAGTCAAATTTTTGAGGGGGTCTCTCATATCTGAAGGTGTCTGCCATATATTGCATTGTAATTTAATCGTAAACAACACTCATTATCCATCCCTTTGCGGTCTCCAACCATTAAAGACGTTACATTAAAATAGGCTAATACCGGACGTGCTTATACACTCAAGAGCGCAGCATACTGCACTTCACCACCACACCACTAGGCTACGTGAGCAAACTGGATAAGATCGATTTGACAGCACTCGCAAGTCCGAAGAAGTCACATAAAAATGTGCTTTTGAGGTAAAGACCAACAACACATCTTAAATTTAAATGTAATTGCCAGTTATGCCGCCGAAAAAAAGGCCACCTGCACCGAATTCATATTCGGCCCTGACCAGTTTCGGTTTTACCACTAAAAAAACGAAAATAGTTGCAGATTTAGAATCAGAAAATGACCTAGCAACAGCTAGTTCTAGCCAGGCGCCTAACTCTACTGAGCCAGAGGACGTTGTGGCTACAACCAGTCATCATGATGTTTTAGCTGGGACACTTACCAATGACGATGAGGACGTTGAGGAGGAATTGGACGGAGAAGAGGCTGCGGAGACGGGGTCGGGGTCCGGGACCGATATGGAACTGAAGCACCTGCGCCACCTGCCTCAGAACTGGGGGCTCACACAGTGGCGATCGTGGAAGGAGAGAAATCCATGGTTGTGTACAAGTGAGAGTGGCCTTGGGTGCGCTCCCTGCCAGGCAGCAAAAACTCTCTTGCTCCATGAAAAAAAGACTGGGGTGCACCTTTCGGATGCATGGGTTAATGGGACCGTCAGTAGCTCATTGCAAAAGCAATTACGTAAGAAGATTTACCTGCACCGGGACAGCCTTGCTCATAAAAGAGCAGTGGAGATAGCAGAATTAAAACAAAAAGATGTTCTGCCCACCAAAGTTGTAGAGCTGAGTTTGGCTGCCATCGACGTTACATCAAGCTCATTTAGGGCGGCGTACACTATAGCCAAAGAGAGATTGCCATACACCAATGACGCCGATCATGACAGTTAATGAGCTTAATGGTGCAACAGTGGGCCCTGCACAACGCTCTGATCACTCCTGTGCTGCTATTGTGAAACATATAGCAGATGAAATGAAAAGAAGACTTGTTTCCCATGTCTTGAAACTCGACTCACGTATCAGCATAACGTTGGATGAAAGCACTGTGCATGGACGCTCCTATATGATTATCTACATGAGGTGCGATGTAACAGGTAATGGAGACGTAGAGAACGTGTTTTTGGACATTGTTGAGTTGGAAAAAGGAGATGCAGGATCTCTTTACAATGCGTTAAAAGACAGTCTTCAAAATGTGGGGATAGAGGCAGAATTTCTTAAGAGGAACTTCATCAGCATAGCCACAGACGGAGCCGCTGTCCTTACCGGTAGGCATACAGGACTCATTGAAAGACTTAAACAAGACTTCCCTCGACTGCAGGATGTACATTGCCTGGCACACCGATTAGAACTAGCTGTTAATGATTCTTTGAAGGCTGTGGCTGGGTGCAACCATTTTGACATTTTTATTTCAAAGCTTCATAGTCTGTATCACCAATCCACCAAAAACGCACGGGAGCTTGAAAATGCTGCTAGGGAACTAAACATGCAGATTTTAAAAATAGGCAAAGTCTTCACAATCAGGTGGGTGGCAAGCAGTTTCCGGACAGTTAAAGCTGTGGTGAAAGATTTTCCTGTTTTGGCACAGCACTTTACAATGGCCAGCGAAGATGCCTCGCGCAACGGTGTGGAGAGGGCGAAGTATGGTGGCCTACTCAAGCATCTGACATCTACTGGCTTCCTCTCCGATTTGGCAGTGATGAAAGATGTGCTTTGTGAACTGCAGGGGCTCTCATTGAGACTACAGAGAAGGGACACGTCTCTGGTGGATGGCAGCAGACAAATCCATCAAACCATCGAGATACTGTCTGCTATGAAAGAAGATGCCGGTAAAACGGAATCCAAGATTCGCGCAGGCATAGCAAGTGGTCGGTTCAAAGGCGTTGTGCTTAGGGAAACGCAGCCTAAGATTAATAAACCCCAGTTTTATCAGTCCATCCTTGATAATCTCAGATCACGTCTTCCTGACAGTGAACTTATTGCCATGCTCAAGCCTCTAGATCAGCACTTTTGGCCTGCAGAGAGGTCAGACCTAATGCTATTTGGAGAGCGCGAAGTGGGGAGATTCGCAAAACTCCTCTGTGAATCTTCTACCGAGGCTATCGAGGAATTCCGAGATTGGAAGCTTCAAGGTTCTCAGGGGAATACTCTTAAGAAACTTATCGTCGCATGCCGCACTATACTCCCGACCTCAGCGGAGTGTGAGAGGGGTTTCTCGGCTTGCAATGACACAGACGATAAAACTAGGAACGGACTGCGTGCAGCGAGCCTCACTGCCCTGCTATTCATTGACTTGAATGGACCTCCTATTGAGAAATTCAACCCCGTGCCGTTTGTCCACTCATGGATTAAGAGTGGCCACCGGACATCAGCATCATGGATTCCTGGGCGCAGGCCCCAGCCAGCTGAGAGCAGGGCAGTTTGGTCTCTTTTGTCTCCGTAAAGCCCAACAAACATGATCAGAGCATCGAACTGAATTGTTACATGATGGGTGAGTTTTGTCTATATATGCGTTCATTGGGTTACATTATTTGACAAGTCCTGAGAATGTCATGTTTGCTGTTGAACTTGTGCTTTCTTCTATGTTGTTTGACAAAGCCATAGGCTACATAATGCATAACAGTTCACAGTCTAGCCTGTCCCTAAACTGAAATTCAAAAGAATATGTTTAATCTATTTCCGTAAAGCCCAACACGGTCAAACATGATCAGAGCATCGAACTGAATTGTTAGGCCTACATGATGCGAGTGTTTTGTCTATATATGCGTTCATTGGGTTACATGATTTGACAAGTGCTGAGAATGTCTGTTGAAGTTGCGCTTTCTTCTATGTTGTTTGACAAAGCCAATATAGGCTACATAATGCATAAGTTCACAGTCTAGCTAAACTGAAATTCAAAAGAATATGTTTAATCTATGTATTTGTATGTATTGCGATATTGGAATGAAATATGGACAATCAATAATATGTTTAAATTAAATGGAACCGAATTCTGTAAAACAAACCCCAAAAAATCTGTCTGTTGTGTTGTGCGTGTGTTACGTGTGTAAGTTGTGTCTACCGTGCGCAAAAGCGCCATTCGCACCTATTCGCGGCTATTTAATTGACATGTTAGGTTATGGGGGGGGGCGGGGAGTCCAACTTGTTTTTATAAAATAGAGAGACCCCCTTGAAGACAAAAACATAATTCGAGCACTGGTAAGTGGTGTTCGTTCGGCGAAATATTTGGTTTCCATCCGTGTTATTTGCTATTGTGGAACTAGCTATGTTTTCAGATACCTCACTGAGTATAGGCTATTAACTTCCGCTTGATATTTGGAATACAAAATGGCAAATTAAACACGACAGAAACTGTATTTCGCTAAGACACTCGTTTTGGAGCATCACCACTAACCAGTGACCACTCTGTGAGTTGCACATCTTTGAAAACGAACGTTTAAGGTTGATTTAATGACCGCTTTATGAATGCCCTTACATGAAGCATGGGGGACCAATCGTTAAAATGTCGGTGTCAAACACACTATTTCATCCTAGACAAACCAGAAATGGGGCTCAAAGTGCAAAATAGTGAACTTATCCATACAAATATTGTAAAAGGATAGTTTAGGATTTTTTGAAGCGAGATTGTATGCAGCTGGATCATACACAGTAGACTGCTGCCAGCAGCAAAACTAAAGCAAGCCTGATCAAATCAAGGTCAGTTTAATGTACTTTATATTATAAATATGTGTACCATTTTAGCTTGCTTCCAGACGATTTTTTCCAATAGGAAAACTAAGTATATCTCACTCTCTCCAGCACACCAGATTCCATTGACACAAATGGCTATTTTGCTTTGCAGCACAAAGGAGTTGCTAGTCTACTGCTGCCTCATTCAGGTCGTTTATGTAATTTAGGTTAATCACAACAAAGCTGGACTATCAACGAAGACATAGAATAGCACAATTAAACTTAATCATTGAGCCAGCAGTAGACCAACAATTTCTGTGTGATGCAGGTAAAATAGCTGTTTTGGCCAATGGAATCAGGTGTGCTGGAGAGAGTGAATTAACAAGCATACTTCAGTTTCCTGTCGGAAAGGGATGCTTGATGGCAAGGTAAAGTGGGAAAAATATAAATTAATATAGTAAGTGTACACTGAAAATGGAAATGTATTTTATCAATGTAATGTTAAAACAAACACAATCTTACGGTAAACAATACAATTCATAATAATACAAAAATAAATATTAACACAATGTTAGCATTGACATATGAGGAGATAGTTTCAAATGCAATTTATGTGTGGCTATAGGGGATTTTCTGAGATCTGTTTTATATGCTTCCCTGTCCCCTGATTTGAAGAATACCAGATGAGTAGATGCATCATAGATGAACCACAACAGCCTTCAGTCTCACAATTCTTGGACAGTCGTGAAGCGCATTACAGCATGAGTCATCCACAGCAGAACGCTATCAGTAACGCAATACTGTCCGACTTGATTATTGATTGCAACCTTCCCCTGTCTATTGTGGAACACAAGAGTTTTCGGCAATTTCTGAAAGTAATTGACAGTAAGTACAACCCAGTGTGTCAAAAACAGAGAGCCTCGCTGGAGAGGGAAGTTCAAGATTAAAAACTCAATTGAGCAACACTGAGCATGTTTCAGTCACTGTGGAGATGTGGTCTGACCGAAAGATGAGGGGATTCCTTGGTGTCACTGTCCACTGGATAGAGAAAGAGACAGATAAAGAGAGGATACAGCTTCCTTCTTTTTCCAAGTTATCAAAACTTAGCTCATTGCTGCACACAAGCACAACATTCAAAGATGTGTTTGATAGTGAATTTGGGGAACAGAAAGGCGTCCCTGCTGCAGTCAACACAAGATGGAACTCAACACTGAGGCAAGTAAAGGCAGTTCTCCAGTGTGATCATCTAAAGCTCTGTGCCATTCTAGAAAAGGCTGGGCATAAGGAGTTGTCATTCACACCACGAGAGTGGAATCTGTTGAAGGAGTTGGTGGACATTTTGAAGCCGTTTGGAGAAGCAACTGATTTGGCACAGGGAGAGAAGGTCGTCACAATCAGTGCCGTTGTTCCATCCGTCTTGTCCCTCAATCATCACCTTGAGAAGCTGAAGCCTCAAGTTCATTTCCTGTGCGGCCTGGTCGGAAGTCTCCAGGCATCTCTGAACAAAAGATTTCTTGGGATCTTCATTAACGTGAAAATGGCCGGGACTCAAGATGGGATCACTGCCCCCTTTTCAGACCCAGTCTACGTCAAAGCAGCCGCCTTGGATCCAGCCTTTTCTCTGCTGTGCGTGGAGCACCATGTACTGGTCAATCGTGACATCAAGGCAAAGGTGGCACGACAAGTTAAAGGTAAATATTATTGACTCCTTTCCGAGAACCAGCACCTTATCGTGCTGGAGAGGTTTCTGCACCCCGATGAACCTGGGGGCTGTGTTGTCTGGAACCTTGTGTTCCTGGTAGGGTCTCCAATGGCAAATTGGTCTCAGGTAAGGGGCCAGACTAAGGTTGGTTCAAAAACACTCCATGAATAACACAATTGGAAGCGAGGATACCCGGCCCGGAGGAAGCCCGGGGTCCCCTTCTGGAGCCAGGCCCAGAAGGAGAACTCGTCCGCGAGCATCTGGTGGGGCTTGCCACGGAGCCTGGCCGGGCACAGCCCGAAAAAGCAACGTGGGCAAGACCTCCGCTTCTCCGTCCCGCAGGCCCACCACCTACGGGAAACAACGATGGGGTCGGGTGCGCTGCCAGAAGGGTGGCAGTGAAAGCAGAGGGTCTCGACGGACCAGACTCAGGCGACAGAAGCTGGCTTTGGGGACGTGGAATGTCACCTCTCTGGGGGGGAAGGAGCCGGAGCTTGTGCGGTAGGAGGAGCGTTACCAGTTGGATCTGGTGGGGCTCACCTCTACGCACAGCGTCGGCCGAGGGAAAGCAGCAGGTGTGGGAGAAGTTCGGAGAAGCCATGGAGAATGACTTTCGGTCGACACCAAAGTTGTTCTGGAAAACCGTCCGACACCTCAGGAGGGGGAAGCAGGAAACCATCCAAGCTGTGTACAGTAAGGATGGGACGCTGTTGACCTCAACTGATAGTGTGTTAGGGCGTTGGAAGGAACACTTTGAGGAACTCCTGAATCCGACAACTCCGCACTCTATGTTAGAGGCGGAGCTGGAGTATGAAGGGGGATCAATTCCAATCTCACGGGGGGAATTCACTGAGGTAGTTAAACAGCTCCACAGTGGCAAAGCCCCGGGGGTGGATGAGATTCGCCCAGAAATGCTGAAGGCTCTGGGTGTTGAGGGACTGTCATGGTTGACACGTCTCATCAACATTGCGTGGAAGTCGGAAACAGTACCGAAGGAGTGGCAGACGGGGTTGGTTCCTCTTTTTAAAAAGGGGGATCAGAGGGTGTGTGCCAATTACAGAGGCATCACATTACTCAGCCTCCCCGGGAAAGTTTACTCTAAGGTGCTGGAAAGGAGGGTCCGGCCGATTGTCGAACCTCAGATTGAAGAGGAACAATGCGGTTTTCGTCCTGGTCGTGGAACGACGGACCAGCTTTTCACTCTCGCAAGGATCCTGGAGGGGGCCTGGGAGTACGCTCATCCGGCTTAGATGTGCTTTGTAGATTTGGAGATGGCGTATGACCGGGTTCCCAGGGAGATACTGTGGTGCTGCAGGAGTATGGGGTGAGGGGGTCTCTGCTCAGGGCCATCCAATCTCTGTACTCTCAAAGCGAGAGCTGTGTCTGGGTCCTCTGCAGCACGTCTGACTGATTTCCGGTGAGGGTTGGCCTCCACCAGGGCCGGCTTTGTCACCAATCCTGTTTGTGATAATCATGGACAGGATTTCGAGGCGTAGTCATGGGGGAGGGGTCTGCAGTTTCGGTGGGCTAAGGATTGCACCACTGCTTTTTGCAGATGATGTGGTTCTAATGGCTTCATCGGTCTGTGACCTTCAGCACTCACTGGATCGGTTCGCGGCCGAGTGTGAAGCGGCTGGGATGAGGATCAGCACCTCCAAATCTGAGGCCATGGTTTTCAGCAGGAAACCGATGGACTGTCCTCTCCAGGTAGGGAATGAAGCATTACCCCAAGTGAAGGAGTTCAAGTATCTCGGGATCTTGTTCTCGAGTGAGGGAACAATGGAGCGTGAGATGGGCCGGAGAATCGGAGCAGCGGGAGCGGTACTGCAGTCGCTTTGCCGCACCGTTGTGACGAAAAGAGAGCTGAGCCAGAAGGCAAAGCTCTCTGTCTACCGGGCCATCTTCGTTCCTACCCTCACCCTATGGTCATGAAGGATGGGTCATGACCGAAAAGAACGAGATCGAGGATACAAGCGGCCCAAATGGGATTTCTCCGCAGGGTGGCTGGCATCTCCCTTAGGAATAAGGTGAGAAGTTCAGTCATCCGGGAGGGACTCGGAGTAGAACCGCTGCTCCTTCGCGTTGAAAGGAGCCAGTTGAGGTGGTTCGGGCACCTAGTGAGGATGCCACCTGGGCGCCTCCCTAGGGAGGTGTTCCAGGCACGTCCAGCTGGGAAGAGACCGAGGGGTAGACCTAGGACCAGGTGGAGTGATTATATCTCTTCGCTGGCCTGGGAGCGCCTTGGAATCCCCCAGTCAGAGCTGGTTGATGTGGCCAGGGAAAGGAAAGTTTGGGGCTCTCTGCTGGAGCTGTTACCTCCGCGACCCTGACGGACAAGCGGGAGAAGATGGATGGATGGATGGATTATTGACTCTAATGCAACTTTTTTTCTCGTAGTCTGATCTTATTGACAGCATCAATAATTGCATTTTTCAGTCTAACACTGTATCACCAACACCAATGGTAATAAGGGCTCTTTTGTTTCTGCTGTTGTTAAATGTTTTTCCAGAATTTATCCTGCAAGATGCTGCAGAGACTGAGCAACCTGTGCCTCTGGTTGAGGAAGAAGAGCAAGAGGACCTTGGACAAGCAGAAGGGCTGTTTGCTGCATACCATAAGAGGCAGAAGAAGGATGTTGGGACCACTCCAGCACTACAGCTAATCACTACCTAGACACAGCCGAAGGACAGAATGCCCTTTTGTTCTGGGCACTGAACATGAAGTCTCTCGCTCCACTCTTCCGAGTGGCCACCAGAGTCTTGGCAGTGCCTGCCTCTAGTGCTCCAGTGGAGCGAGTTTTCAGCCATGGTGGCATCACACTACGTCCCCATCGCTCACAAATGACTGACATCATTTTGGACAATTTGATCTTTTGCAAATGCAATGCAGCATAGGGCCCTGACATAGAAAAGCACAACTCTGTTCATTGTCATGTTCATGACACTTCACATCTAGTCCCCTTCCAGACACACACACACACACACACTTTTTTGGGAGTGAGGATATCTTGTAAAAAGTGGTGACATGTTTGAAAAGGTTAAGGTTACACTTAGGTTTTGAAATGAGTTAAAAAGACTGAAAATATTTTTTATAAAGTGGTAAAACATTTGGAAAAGTTACATTCAACTGTTTTTGTGATCCTCCAAATACCTGTTTGAGGGTGAAGACATGTTTTCTAGTTCAAGACTAGATTTACGTTTTAAGGTGAAGAGTGTTTTGCAAAAATTAGGATCTTTTGAGACAGTTATAGTGCAATTAGCAATGGAAATACAATGTCAGCACTCTGTGGAAATTACATTTGCCTTTGTTTATTTCAAATGTGTTTTAACAATGTTCTTGGTTTGATGAATATATACAGATCTTAAAAGCATACATGATTTGTGAAAATATTATTTCTCCGTTGTTAAAAGGACTCGAAAGGACTTGAAACTCAAACGGTAGGACTTGGGACTTGAGTTGGGACTTGACTCGGGACTTGCTTGTCTTGACTCGGGACTTGACTCGGGACTTGAAAGCAAAGACTTGAGACTAACTTGTGACTTGCAAAACAATAACTTGGTCCCACCTCTGCCAGACAGTACACTGCCCAGCCGGACATACTGTGGCCTGTTTGCGAGGTAGTTGATGATCCAGGAGATGGTGGACGCGTCTACCCCCATAGCCTGCAGTTTGTCCCTCAGTAGCAGTGGCTGGATCGTGTTGTTTGCACTGAAGAAATCCAAGAAGGTGATTCTCACAGTGCATCCCGATCCATCCAGGTACGAGTGAGCATGCTGCAGCAGGTAGATAATAGCATCATCCACCCCCAGGTGAGGCTGGTAGGCAAATTGCAGAGGGTCTAGAAAGGATCTCACCTGCGGTCTGAGATGGGACAAGACCAGTCTCTCCAGCACCTTCATCACATGAGATGTGAGAGCTACCGGCCGATAGTCATTGAGCCCAGAAGGAGTCGTTTTTTTAGGGACAGGTACAACGCAGCACGTCTTCCACAGCACCGGGATGGTCTCCAGGTGCCGGCTCAGGTTGAACAGGTGCTGAAGAACCGGAGACAGCTGGCTGGCGCAGGTCTTCAGAACCCTGGGGCTGATGCCGTCCGGTTTCTGCAGGTTTGCCTTGTAGTTTCTCCAGCTGTCTTTTCACCTGGCCTATGGTTACAGTGAGGCGGGGGAAGGGGTTTGATGTCTCGGTAGAAGGGAGGGACGTCAGAGGTGAAGAAGTAGAGTTTTCAACAGG
The DNA here is from genome assembly GCF_036324505.1 of Eleginops maclovinus. Taxonomy (NCBI): domain Eukaryota; kingdom Metazoa; phylum Chordata; class Actinopteri; order Perciformes; family Eleginopidae; genus Eleginops; species Eleginops maclovinus. The sequence goes on along the minus strand of NC_086369.1, from coordinate 8,589,901 downwards.
GGGGATAGTGATGGGGGGGTCAGAGGCACGGAGAGCAGCGGGGGGATGTTGAAGCCTGGATGAGTGGTGGAGGTGAGGTGTGAAGTAGAAGAGACAGCAGCAGGGGGCGGGGAGCTGAACCTATTGAAGAAGGTGTTCAGCTCGTTAGTCCTCTCCAGAGTGCCGGTCGTCAGTCTGTCTCTCCCCTTGAACCCCGTGATGGCCTTCATTCCAGTCCCCACATCCTTGCTATTGTTCTGCTGGAGCTTGGCCTCCAGCTTCTTCCTGTAGGAATCCTTGCTCTTCCTCAGCTTGTCCCTCAGGTCGTGGTTTGTCCCCAGACTTGAAAGCTTCCTTCTTCTTGTTTAAAAGCCGTTTCAGGTCACTTGTAATCCAAGGTTTATTGTTCGGAGAGCAGTGAACAGTTTTAGTTAGTAATGTTGTTTGCTCACAGAAGTTTATGTAATCTGTTATGCAGTTGGTCATGTTGTTCATGTCCTCTCCATGTGGCACACAAAGCACGTCCCAGTCAGTGGTCTCAAAACAGTCCTGTAGAGCCTCATTGGCCTCTGGAGTCCACTTCCTGACAGTTCTTGTGGATACAGGCTGCCTCTGAACAAGGGGGACATATGTTGGTGCCAGAAGGACAAGGTTGTGATCAGATCTGCCCAGGGGGGGGAGGGCATAGGCACATTATGCATCCTTAGTGTTTGCATAGAAAAGGTCCAGAGTGTTGTTCCCTCGAGTAGGGCATTTAACATACTGTTTGAATGTTGGAAGAGATTTGGCCAGAGATGCATGATTGAAGTCCCCTGTGATGGTAATGAGGGCATTTGGGTCTGAAGTTTGCAGTTTGGCCAGAGGAGTGGATGACTTCAGCAGCAGCCTCCGCGTCAGCTGATGGAGGGATGTAGACAGCCACTACAATGGCGTAATGAAGTTCACGGGGTAGGTAAAATGGAGGTAATCCCACAGTTAACAGTTAAATGTCCGGGCTACAGAAACGCTCCTTCACGGTAACATGTCCAGGATTACACCATCGTTCATTCACATACAGTGCAATCCCTCCTCCTTTCTTCTTAACGCTCAGAATAGCGTCCCTGTCCGCCCGAACGCTCGTGAAGCCGGGGAGAGCCGTGTGGGTGTCGGGAACGAGCGGGTGCAGCCACGTCTCCGTAAAACACATGATGCTGCACTCACGGTATTCCCACTGGGTCTTAGCCAACACGCCGAGCTCATCCATCTTATTCCCCAAGGACCTAACGTTCCCCATTATAAAGGCCGGTACGGAAGGCTTGTATCTCCTGTTCTTCTTAGTCTTCCGCTTGTTTCCAGCCTTGCAGCCCCGCTTTCGCCTCCGGAGCTCCTCCGGGATGTCATGCCTGGCTCCGGGCAGCAGCACGGGTCTGCACAGCGCAATCAGCTGATCACGGGAGAAGACAATGCCATCGGTCCTCTGAGAATGGCCCTCAGTCGTAAAAAGTGAGAAAAATAACAAAAGAACGACCAGAAAGCGTCCAAAACAAAACGTATCCATGGTTCTAACAAGACAGCATAAATATTCAAAGAAATAATACAGTAAAGTGAAAAAAGGTAGTAAAAAAAACTAAAAAGTAAACAATACAATGGGGAGCTGCTGCAACAGGCTGCCACCTAGCACGGCGCCAAGAGCACATTGGTGTTGTGTGAGTTTCTTCAGTCACTGTGTGGTTCGCCACACTGGGTGCTGTGCCCTGGTCCCGTCTTAGGTGACGTTGATTCCTCCGAAGAACACCTCCAGTGTCCAGCTGTACTGCATAGGACCTGTGGTCCACAGGATTCACCACCGTAGCCTTTCTCCAGACTGTGTGCGGATCAAAAGGCTGTATTCTAACACGGTCTCCCCGTTTCAGTGTATCCATGTCCTTGGCTGTCCTGTTGAAGTATTTGGCTTGTCTCCTTTGCCTGTCAATCAGTTCTCGTGTTGTTTGTTTTACCTCTGGCTGCAGAAGACTATCCCTTGTTGGTAGTAGGGTTCTGGTTCTCCTACACAGCAGTCTCTGAGCTGGGCTTGTCTTTAGTCCTTCAGTTGGTGTGTTGCGGTGATCCAACATTGACAGGTATGGGTCCTCTCCTTTGGCTTTCCTCATCAGTCGTTTTGCTGTTTTCACAGCAGACTCTGCCTTCCCGTTGCTTTGTGGGTATCCAGGAGATGAAGTTCTGTGCTGAAACTCCCACAGCTGACAGAAACGCTGGAACTCTTGGGAATTGTACTGTGGCCCGTTATCTGAAACAACTACATCTGGAATACCCTGACGGGCAAAGTGAGCCTTCAGCTTCCTTATCACAGTACTTGATATTGTATCTGGTAAGTAGTCGATTTCCCAAAAGTTGGAATAGTAATCAACTGTAATTAGGTAGTCTTTGTTGTCATAAGTGAACAAATCTGTACCAACCCTGGCCCACGGTCTACTTGGTACCTCATGTGGATGTAATGTCTGTTTTTGTTGTTTTACATCAACTGATCTGCAAATGTCACATTTTGCTATGAATGTCTTAATATGTTCGTTCATTCCCGGCCAGTAGACACATTCTCTCGCGCGCCTGAGGCATCCCTCCACCCCCAGGTGAGCGGAGTGAATACGGCGGATGATCTCACTGCGGAGTGTGTCCGGGATGACAGCTCTCTCTCCTCTGAAAATGATTTCATCCTGAACGCTCAGTTCCTCTTGGAATGAGTAGTAGTGCATGATGTCCATTGGTGTGTCTTTCTTATTTGGTGGCCATCCCTTTTGAATGGTCTTATTTAGTGTCTAGTGTTTTGTCTTCTCGGGTAGCAGAGCGGATTGTGCTTAGTCTCTCTTCTGAGATTGGTAGGTAGTCTACCATGTTGATCGTCTCAATTTCCGCTTCCACTACAGGGTTCCTACAGGTTTCTTCAAGTCAAATTCAAGTCTTTTTCAGACCTTTTTAAGACCATTCATGTCAAAACTTAATACCTATTTCACGGCCTATTTCACAGACATAGCCGGCAAAGAAAAACTTTTTTTTTTAAAATGTGTTTATTATGATTAATAACGTTATTATTTCTCAAACAAATGTGAAAATGTGGACTGTAAAGCCTTATGGAAGAATTATGTAACTTGCAGCACAGTAGTGAATAGTGAGTACAACACCACAGCATCACAGCACAGACCACAGACAACAAGTCAAACAGAGGTGTGACAAATCTATTTATTAGCTAGCTTATTCCATGCTGGGAATATGGGGAGTAGAGAGACTCCAGAACAACAAACAAAGAAAATCAACTCAACAATAAATAAAATAAAGATCAAAGTCAACTCCTAAGCTCTTCACTTTTAGCAGCGATCTCTTTATCAAGGAGAGCCAGTTCTGCCAACTTCTCCTTATGGCCTCTCCGCAGGAGGTTGGACCTGGAGATCAGGTCAGCCATTTTGCTCCCTGCCTTTGCTTCAGCCTGCTCAGCCAGCCTGTCCGCATCCCTAGCCAGACCCTCAGATACCTCCTTTACGCGTATCCTCTTCACCTTCAGCTCCTGCAGACAGTCCTCTGCCTCCTTCCTCTTGAGAGCCTGGTCTTTTGCCTCCCTCTTCTTTCTTTCGTTCTCAAGGTGGATACGATACCTTGTCCTTGCTCTTGCTACACTTGTCAGTAGTGGTTTACTGAGTGGAACCTGGGTATCGGGTTGGGAAAAGAGAACCAGAGTCAGTGACAAACTCTAGAGACCAACTATGTTGATTCTATCAACTTTTAAGTCAACAGCATATTACTAGTGCAGGCAGGATTCATCTTACCTTGGTAACACCTCCATGTTGTATAATGTAGTCACACACCAGCCTCCGTGTGACCACAGTGTCCTCATGCAAATTATCTGACTCCACCTCTTTATTGATGGAGAATCCACGTTCAACATTAGCTTGGCCGTGGGAGAGGATGAGCAGCTTCTTGCAGAAGGCCCACAGCTCTGGATAAGGCTCCATGGCACTGCTCAGGAAGATGTCCAGCCTCTTCTGCATGGGAGCAAAGTAGAGGAAGTCCTCACTCCGGCTCTCCAAGGACAGGAGACTGTCAAACTGCTGCAGTATGACATCCCCTATGACAAAACAGATGAGAAAAATTTGAGAAAAACATAGATAAATCATTGGGCATTGCCAGAAAATCAGATTGAAAATAAATTCATGTGTAGCCTATAATTTGCCTCTCTTATTCCTACCCGCAGAAGTATTAGTTAGCTGTTTGTCCTGGAGAAACCTCTGAACCAGCCCTTTCATGTGATTCCTGCATCTTTCTGGTTCTCTATACATTACTGACGGATCCAGGCACACCATCTGCCTAACAGTTAGATACTTGAGGGGGCTTTTGTCCTGCACTTTCCTGATGATGTTACACAGTCCCTGCATGCACTCTCTCTTGAACTCTAACACCCTGAGCTCTGCACCTTTAATGCTCTAGAGAGAAAGAAATTAGCCATGAATATAGAACATGCCTTCACTGACCTGGTTTCGCCTAACCATTTGTAAAATGATCTTTGAAAACATCCCACTACCTTAAGAACTGACTCTGCACCTAGACCAATGCTGATGTTTTGTGGGCTGAGCCAGATGGTCTTGTCTGTGACATCCAGTTTGGTCAGCTGCAGGGCAGTGATATCGTTGAGAACTTCTCTCTTTATGAAGCGTCTGAGTAGACTCTGTCAACAGACAAACACAAAAATGTCTGGTGCGGCTTTATCTCCTAATCACCAACATCAATCATTTTTTACACCTCTAAACCAAAAGCCCCATATTGTCAAAATGTATCAATTGAGCCCAATCATTGGTTATTATAACGTCAAGTAAATTATTACTATCATCAATTCGGTCAGGTCCTTGGAGAGGAATGGGAGCACCGGCTCGTCTGTTTGATATTTTGTTAGGAAGGGCGTGAAGGTCCTGGCAAGTGCTGCGTAGAAGTGAAATTTGGCCAGAATGAGTGGATCCTTTATGGCTGCTGCAACTGTGTCATAAGATCCTGTGAAAGGGACAGAGGCAGGACATTTCAACAAAAACTATTGTAGGAGCCTAAATGCAGTTTGTTGGTGTTTTGATACACTCATGGGAGGAGTTTCCGGGGTTAATCTGGGGTCAGTCAGGAAATGCGAGAGTGGAGCCAAACAGTTTTTTGATCTCTCTCATTCTCTCTCGATCTTTGGATAAACTGTATAACTTTGTAAAAAGACATTATTTTCTGTGCTTATTTTTCTTTAATTGAAGTAAACGGTTGAATTTGCCGAGTTGTCCTGTGGATTTTTTGGTGTGGATTACGACGAGGGAGGTTGTTGCGAGCGTCAAGCTAAGGCTTCATTCACTGGAAAGCTACATTAGTCAAAAAACTAGCTCTGCATGGATTAACGCTACTGGAATTTGGAACGGCTTGACTCGAAACGGATAACGAAAGAAGGAACTTTGCACTGACTTCACGGTAGTATTGAGAAGATAATTCAACAAACCGTAAGTTTTATCTGCCTTTGCTCTGCCGCGGATCGCTAATTGACGCTACTTTACAAGGACGGCAGTGAAGTGCATGCGCGTGCCGTGCCCGTCGTTCGGCTGAATGACGAAGTGGAACGGATTTCAAGCGTAACGCTCACTCTGCGGTGCTTCGACATTTTTACCAAGTAGGCTAAGTGTGGAAAATTCAGCTTGTTATGGATGAACAAGACAGTGGAAAACGAACAGTAAAAATGACTGAGAAGGCTGTAGAGGAACGCAAGGCTAGACAAATCCAAGCACGCAAATGCAAGCTGTCCCAGCTAACTAGCATGATAAAGCAAATTGAGCAATTAATGGAAGATGATGCAAATGTCGACGCTGTAAAAAATAAATTGCGTGTTGACTTTAGTAGTTTGCATCAAGAGTTGTCCAACCTAAATTCTGGTTTGCAACAATTCATGGATGAGGACGAATATGCTGATAATCAAAAGAATTGGTTTGATCCTAAAGATAAATCAATGGATGATTTCTTCTGGAAATGTGAGGAATGGATGAAAGAGGTCATGAAACGCTCAGTGCAGGCTGAAGAGTGTGATGAACAAGTAACACACACAGATAGGCCTACATCGTCAAAATCGACTACTAAACGTACAAGTAGACGCGGATCACTATTTGGAAGCGAGTGGTCAGCTTCTTCCTCAGTCAGAATAAAGGCAGAAATGGAGCGTGCATCTTTAAATGCAAAGGCTGCTGCTTTAAGGGAGAAGTTGGCCATAGAAAAGGAAGAAGCAGATTGGCATGCAGAAAAGGGATACAGAGAAGCAGAGCACAAAAGAATAGAAGCCGCCATAAAGGCTAGAAAAGAAATGCATGAAATGCAGACTGCTCTTGCTGAGTCAGATGCAAAAATTGAAGTTTTGCAAAAATATGAATACACACAAGCAGGCACGAGCATCATTGACATTGATGAACAGGTTGGCGAAACAGAGGTAAAAACTACTTTTCAACTACCATCACAGCACGTCATAACTAACCCCGACGTTAAACCCATTCTTCAGCCAGCAATGCCTCAAAGAGCCTCAACTGCAAAAGACATGGAACTCAATAGTGGACCTGGGCTTGATAGTCTATGCAAGGCCATCTCTCAGCAAGTCAATGTGACAGAGTATCTGGTGAAGAATCACAACGCTTCATTACTTCCCCATCTCACTATTCCAATATTCAAGGGTGACCCGCTTGAATATAAATCCTTTATCAGATCTATTGAACATGGAGTTGAAGGCCTGCACTGGTGACAATCGTGATCGCCTACAATTTTTGCTGCAGTACACAAGTGGACAACCGCACGACTTAGTTAAGAGCTGCATCCACATGGAACCCTCAGCAGGTTATGCTAAAGCAAAACAAATGCTGATGGAGTTTTTCGGCGACGACTACAAGATAGCAGAAGCTTACATAAAGGAGGCTTTAGATTGGCAGACAATTAAGCCAGAAGATGGCGCTGCACTACAGTCCTTCGCATTATTCCTCACTGGATGCTCAAACACAATGACAGATATTAGCTACATGGAAGACTTGGATAACACAGCTAACATAAAGGCATTGGTTAACAAGCTTCCATACAGACTCAAAGAAACCTGGAGAAAATCTGCCTGTGACCTACAAGAAAAAACAAAGAAAAGAGCGAAGTTCAAGGATTTCGTCAACTTTGTCAACAAGCAGGTTAGATATATGTTACACCCACTCTATGGAAACATAAAAGAAACCACCACAGGCATGAAAGACCCAGTCCGACCAAAACCACAATATGCCGAGACATTCAAACCCAAGAAGGTATTCACAACAGCCGTTGTTCCCGCCGGAATCGAAAACAAAGTCAAGATGGAAAACGACAAGCAAGCAACTTTAAAAACACAACCCGTCACAGTGGACGCAAACAGCAAGCCTTGTGTTTATTGCAAAGGAGAGCAACACAGCCTCACAGTCTGCAGAAAACTCAAGGGCAAGCCACACAAAGAGAAGATTGACTTCTTGAGACGCAAAGGTTTGTGTTTTGCATGTTTGAAACACGGTCACATGAGTAGCAGCTGCAAAGAGAAAGTTCAATGTGAAGAGTGCTCTCGACTGCATCCCACACTGCTGCACATGTACACTAAAGACTTGCAGGGAGAAACTGCAACAGAAAGTCGTGGACAACAATCTTTATCAAGTGCTCTTGTACAAATGACTGAAACTGTTGGCATCATTGGGGCCGGTAAGGAGGATTGTGTCCTTTCCATTATTCCAGTGTGTGTCAAGGCACAAAAAGGAACCAAGGCAGTGAGAACATATGCCTTTTTGGACCCAGGTAGCTCAGCTACTTTCGCTACAGAGTCACTGATAAACCAACTTAACATGAATGGACGCAATGTTAATATCTCGTTGCGTACTATGGGTAATGAATCTGTTGTGAACACATGCATTGTCACTGGACTGGAAATCAGTAGTCTGGATGGCAACCAGTTTATTGAACTTTCAGAGGTGTATTCACAAAAACACATCCCTGTAACCAAAGATAATATCCCCCGCCAAGAGGATGTTAACAGTTGGCCTCACCTAAAGGAGGTGAAACTTCCCACTATCAAAGCTGGGGTTGGATTACTCATTGGAGCAAATGTTCCCAAGGCAATGGAGCCACTACAAGTGGTCAACAGCGTGGACGATGGACCATACGCCGTGAGAACAATATTAGGCTGGACTGTAAATGGACCGCTCAGGGGTGGAAGTGGTACAATGGAGACAAACAGATTGACAGAAGTCTTTGCTAATCGAATCTCAGTAGCTAAGCTAGAAGAGCTCTGGCAACTGCAGTTCAAGCAGGACTTTCCCGATGCCGGACAAGACGAGGATATCGAAATGTCCAAGGATGATCACAAGTTCGTCAACACAACTCTGAATCCCGCTGATCATGTCTCGAGAGGACAGACTGTTGAAGCATACCTGAAATGTGAAAGCTGGCTTTCAAGACCAAATTTCTTGCTTTGCTCACAAGATCAGTGGCCCAAGAATCCAGATCCTGGAATGCTGGACGTCAACGACCCAGAGGTCAAAAGAGTAGCTCAAGTACATGTCATTCAGGCTCAAGAGCCCAAAGATACAATGGACTATTGGATGACTCACTACTCATCCTGGAAAAGCTTAAACGTGCTGTTGCCTGGTTTCTGAAACTGAAAGACTTGCTCAAGGAACTGAAAGCAAAGAGAAAAGAACCAAACACTTTAAGTGGAGAAAGCAGAGTGAATCAGTTTAAGAAAACTTTTAAAGGAACACACCTAACCTGTGAAGGTTTGACTGAAGCAGAAAAAGAAATTGTGAAGTACTGTCAAAAGAAAAGTTTCAAAGAAGACTTGGCAACCCTGAAGAAGCATCAAAGGGTAAAGAAAGGCAGCTCACTTCATAAGCTGAATCCAGTACTTCAAGACGGAGTCATGAGAGTCGGCGGAAGGTTGAGCCGAGCAGCAATGCCGGATGATTCCAAACAGCAAGTCATCTTGCCAAAAGATTCGCACATCACAAGGCTGGTGCTGAGACATACTCATGAGATAACAGCTCACGCCGGAAGGAATCACATGTTAGCTCAACTGCGACAACGATTCTGGATCCCTGGAGCAAATGGAACCATCAGAAGGTTTTTGTCCAAGTGCATCACCTGTAAAAAATTACACGGAACTGCTGGCAAACAACTCATGGTGGATCTACCAAAATGCAGGGTCCTGCCCGACGATCCCCCATTCACAAGAGTCGGTGTCGACTACTTCGGCCCGTTCCTGGTGAAAAGAGGAAGAGGGCAAGTGAAGAGATACGGCGTCATCTTCACGTGTCTCGCCATACGAGCCGTACATCTAGAAGTTGCCTCTTCACTTGACACGGACGCGTGCCTCAACGCAATTAGAAGATTCCTTGCCAGAAGAGGCCAAGTCAAAGAGATGTACTCAGATAATGGCACCAACTTCCGGTCTGCCGACAGTGAGTTGAAGAAATCGATCCAAGAGTGGAACACTAAAAAGATCGCAAAACAGTTGCAACAGAAGGGCATCCAATGGCACTTCAATCCTCCCGCAGGTTCTCACCACGGAGGAAGCTGGGAGCGGCTGATCCGATCAGTGAGGAAGATTCTGAACATCACAGTGAAGGAACAACTTTTGGATGAAGAAGGTCTCCATACCTTGCTGTGTGAAGCTGAGGCTGTCATAAACAGCAGGCCCATCACAAAGTCATCTTCAGACCTCAATGATTTAGAGGCTTTAACACCCAACCACCTGGTGTTGCTCAAGATCAAACCTGAATTACCACCAGGGGTATTCAACAAGGACGACCAGTACGCTAATCGTAGATGGAGACAGGTCCAGTACCTCGCGGACGTGTTCTGGAAACGCTGGTGCAAGGAATACCTCATGCAGCTTCAAGAACGTCAACGATGGTTCACGCCTGGAAGAAACTTCTGCGTCGGTGATGTGGTGCTGATTGTAGACGACACTTCACCCAGAAATTCATGGCCACTTGGAAGAATTGTGGAAACCTTTCCCGACAAGAAAGGCCTGGTTCGTCAGGTGAAAGTCAAGACCAAGACCAATGAGCTTTGTCGTCCAATAACAAAGCTATGTCTTCTGCAAGAATCAGAAGATAATTGATGAACTGTTTTGAAAGACCCGTTTGGACAGGGTGATGAACAAGAATAAGATTTGTTTATATTGTTGTTCTTTAACTACAGTAAAAGTAACATAGCATGTAGGCTCCTTTAATTTAAGTTAAAAGTTTGAGTAATTGTCTTCAAGGGCATTGATTACAATTAGGGGCCGGTAATGTAGGAGCCTAAATGCAGTTTGTTGGTGTTTTGATACACTCATGGGAGGAGTTTCCGGGGTTAATCTGGGGTCAGTCAGGAAATGCGAGAGTGGAGCCAAACAGTTTTGTGATCTCTCTCATTCTCTCTCGATCTTTGGATAAACTGTATAACTTTGTAAAAAGACATTATTTTCTGTGCTTATTTTTCTTTAATTGAAGTAAACGGTTGAATTTGCCGAGTTGTCCTGTGGATTTTTTGGTGTGGATTACGACGAGGGAGGTTGTTGCGAGCGTCAAGCTAAGGCTTCATTCACTGGAAAGCTACAACTATGAAAAGGCCACACCACCACCAGGGTAAAGACACAGTCACAGACCTATTCACAGCATTTTAGTAGGGCCCACCTGTTCCAGGGTTAGGGAGTTTTTTTGTTTTCACAGCTTCCATGTACAGAAGAAGTGATGGCCAGACTACCAGGGCTCTCTCCACAACCGGAAGGTTTTCTACCCAACGATGGGCACAGAAAGAAAGGGGGAACACACTGGACTTGGTTACGGTGACGTAATCCTCTCTCCTGGCAGGCACATTGTTAAACAATGTGTGCATTGCTCTCAGCAACTTGTCCAGCAGCCATGCAGTGAACCCACACTTGAAAGCATTGTGTAGCGTGTGTAGGCCACAGCTCCCCACACAAATGAGCTGAAGACCTGAGGGTTTCATTGCAAACTTGATATTAGAAACCAAATTCTCCATAGCAGTTCTCTGTATCACTTTGAACTTGTTTATTCAATGTAAACTGCACTACAAATACTTACTATTTTACTTTAATATTACTAATGGATCACATACACTCTCACCCACACACACAGAAATAACATTAGGCCTATAAACTCCTCACCTCCGTACTGCTCAGCTTGATCTTTCTGGAAAAGTTCGAACAGTTTCCAGTTAACACTGGGCCCATCCATTGAAATGGACACCAAGTCCTTGAGGTTCAGTTTGTCCATACATTCCTGAAAAAAGTGCTGCATTTGATTACCCAAGATAAGATGAATAGATGAGCAGCACATATTGTTAAGGGAAGTGCCTAATTGGTCATTGTGACATTGCCTTTACAGGACTGTGTATACCCCAAAAATGATATCAATATAAACTGAGAAATATTCAGAGTAAAAAAGGTTATGCTTACTTTGAGATGTGACAGCAGGTCTTGTGCAGTGGAATGTCCCATAAACCGGGAGCCCAAATATCTGGACTGAACCTGTCCCTCGTCCCAGAAGCGGACATGCACATCCAGCTGTTTATTTTTTGTAGTCTCGTTGAGGCTCTCATCGAACATCAGAACGAACGGCGATTTGTTGACTTTGGACACCAGTTCCTCTTTGATGAACACCGCTAAACCGAATTTGGCTATGTACGCTGTTTTGTCGGGACCACACGTGAAAGTGGTAGCTATGTCTGAATCCGGGAACATAAATTTGAAAAGATCGGAAACGTTCTCATTTGAATTGTAGGACTGATGTTTGGCGACTGTGTTGAGAGTCCACAACACCTCAGCTTTCATTGTTGGTGTGGACCCAAAGGCTGTGCGCAGATCCACACTAACGGGCGTTGCACTAGTAGCTGGAAGGGCTGTAGCAGTAACGTTAGCAGCTGGCTGGTTCACGTTACCTGCTACTTCAGACACATTATCAGCTAGCTGGCTAACATTAGCAGGCTGAAACACCCCGGCGACGGAGGGAGTTTGATCCTTCACCTTCATGGAACTGATGTGCTTGGCTGATTTAGCATGAGACTCTAGAGCCTTCACGCCCATGGTACCAAGCTGGATTTTTTTTTTGCATACTGTGCAAAAAGCTTCGAATACGTTGTTTTCCACAGGTTTTACCCAGTGAAATGCTCGTTTGTCTCGCCACGCTTCATTAAATTTGCATTTCCCTATAACCACAGAATGTATCTTGGTCTGTCTATCTCTGGTCTGTGCTGCTATGATGCTGTAGCAAAGTGACGTCTTCCGACCCGGGGCAGCGTTCGTTCTCAATTATTGGTTCCGCCACTCTTTATTTAGGCTGTTATTTAATCAAAGTAATAGTGGTTGACAAATTAAACTTTTTAAAAGAATGCGATATACGGAGAAGTTACATACTGCACAAATTTAAGACCCAGGTATCAAAATTCAAGACTTTTTCAAGTCTTTTTAAGGTATTATTTCCAAATTCATAAATTCAATGCTTTTAAGACTTTTTAAGGACCCGCGGGAACCCTGCACTAAACCTGTAGTGGAGCTCTCCATCAAGTATGCTCTGCTCAAGGTATCTGCAAGCAACATGTCACGTCCAGGGACATAGTTCACATCTATGTCATATCTCTGAAGCATGAGCAACATTCTTTGGAGTCTCTTTGGTGCGCTCAACAGCGGCTTCTTGACAATGTTCTCCAACGGCTTATGGTCACTCTGTACTGTCACTTTTCGGCCATAAGTATATTGATAGAATTTTGCTTTGGCTATATTGTCCCTTAGCCTGCAGAACGCTTCGTCATGCATCTCTGTCCAATCCCACATATTGTCTCTGTGTGTGAGCTGTCTCAGTATCTCGCAGTCGTCCGATAGGTGTTGATAGAATTTAGAGAGATAATTCACCATGCCAACAAGTCTCTGTACGCCTTTCACGTCTGTTTGTCTCGGCATGTCCCTCACTGCTCGAACCTTATCGGGGTCAATTTTCAGTCCATCGGCTGTCAGCAGGTGTCCGATGTATGGTACTTCCTGTCTTCTCAGCCTGAACTTGTCTGCGTTCAGTTTTATGTTCTTTTCCCTGCATCTGTTTAGAAACTGTCTCACTTTCGCATCGTGGTCTTTGTTGGCCATCTCTTGTGTATCACCTTCACCTGTGATCAATACATCATCGGCTATGATGTATATGCCCGGCAGCAGGTACCGGTCTCTCCGATCAGGTAGTAGAACAGTTTCACTCTTACATCCTCTGCCGCCTCAGGCATGGAAAGATCCATGTATAGTGTAAACTCCTCCTTCCATGATTTTCAAGCCTTCGCTATGTTGCCGGTGTACAAACACAATGTCGGTGGAGGTTTCAAACCTTCCATTTTTCACTGCCGACTGACTGGAGCGTCCTCTTCAACTCCCGCGATTTTCTTGTTAGCCTGCCCGCTAACGTTAGCTAGTTAGCTGCACCGTAGAAGTCCTCTTTAAGTTTCCACTGCCACCATGTTTCATTCTGCCCTGTCTCTAACCGACACAGAATGGACGATTAAAGCATATTCCAGTTTGCTAACACTGTTTATTTCAATCCATCACTGGCTCACAACCTAGTATTTGCAACTCTGAACAGTTACCGTTCCTAGGTGTCACACTCTAACCCGTCCGTGTTGCAACAAACACTACATAACGATACTATTGTTACAAATATGTGGTCCGACTTGCCGAAGGGGGGGCGGGGGAGGGCTTTATATCCATGCCCGAAAGGAGTGTAAACATGGTCCAGTGTATTTCCACCGCGCGTGGGGCAGCTGAGGTGCTGATAATATTTCGGCAGGACTTTCTTCATGTTGGCTCTGTTAAAATCCCCGGCCACAATAAATGCGGCCTCTGGCCGAGAAGTCTCTGTCCTGTCGATAATCCCATACAGCTCCTCCAGCGCTGTGTTGTTGTCAGCGTGCAGCGAAACATACACTGCTGTTAAAACAACCGATGTGAACTCCCTCTGCAGATAAAAAGGCCAACATCCGATCATGATGTGTTCTAGGCTGGGAGAACAGTCCGAAGAAATGATTTCCACATCTGAGCACCACTTGTTTAGCCTGGGTGCCAGCCGAACTTAGCCCCGCCCATAACATTTTTGGTCGGGAAGTTCAGTCTGGCTCTGCTCCGTTGGGGAAACATTACCTCCGATCTTGCGACAGTCGAACCAATCAGATTGCCAGGACAGGCTTCATACGATGATGGACAGATGATCAACAGAGACGTAATCGACTATGTCACTAAAGAGCGCTGGGGTTGAATTCGTTTGAAACAAACATGGCTGCCGCTGGAGAGCGAGGATGTTTAGATTCTGCCATCGAGTCTGTTCTACAGGATCTCAACATTGCATTCATTTTGAAAGACGAACAGAGGAACGCGATAAAGGCTTTTATCGATAGAAAAGATGTTTTTGCCGTCCTTCCTACATGAGTTCCGTTGACAACAAGTGTGTGTTGCTTAATCTACGTCACATACTACGTTGCTCTGATTGGTTGTAGGTCTATCCAATTGAGCGAAGAGGCATTTTTTTTCCTGGTTCGGTTGAAACACGCCCCATAATCAAAGCTCTATGGATCAGTTTCAGACTCACTTTCTGAATAGAATCGTGGGTATGACGTAGTCAGGCTACCACTTGTTGTTAATCATGAAGCACACACCTCCTCCCTTGCTCTTCCCTGAGTTTATTGTCCGGTCCTGGCGATGAATGGAGAATCCGTGTGGAGCAATGGCGGCGTCCGGTATCGTTGGGTCGAGCCAAGTCTCCTTGAAAACCAAAACATTACAGGTCTTAATGTCCCGTTGAAATGCCACCCTGCTACGGAGTTCGTCCAGCTTATTATCCAGGGATTGGACATTTGCCATAAGTAAACTCGGTAGAGGAGGCCTGTTTTCACATTTCCTCAGCCTGACCAGGACCCCGGCCCGGGAACCTCGTGGTCTCTTCCTCCTGCGCTCCACAAGTAGAGCTCCAGCAGGTAACATGCCTGCAAACTCAGAAGGGCTGAAAAAG
Source organism: Eleginops maclovinus (assembly GCF_036324505.1). Taxonomy (NCBI): domain Eukaryota; kingdom Metazoa; phylum Chordata; class Actinopteri; order Perciformes; family Eleginopidae; genus Eleginops; species Eleginops maclovinus. The sequence continues at coordinate 8,574,860 of NC_086369.1, read as the reverse complement.
GTGACAAACTAAACCGTTGTAGGGGGGTCTGGGGGCATCCCCCCCCAGCCAAATGTTGCTATTTTAACATGTAAATTAAGCATTCTGGTGTACTCCCATTAGAAAATAAAGGGAAAAGACAACATTTTCTTATGGTAAAAATGGCACATTTATTGACCCATAAACTGGTCAGTTAAAAACATTTTGAATGTGAAAAGCATTCAGGACAGGTAAACAGTAAATCCCATTGGCCTCTTTCGGGCCACACTATCGTTCTCCACCACCTCTGCCCTATTACTAGCAGCACTGGTAGATGGCTGGCAGCCAAACTCAACCCTCTTTTCTCTGATTACAAGCTGATTTTCCTGTCGTTGGGCTTTGTCCCTAGTTCCAGCTGCACTAATGTTAGAACACAACCTCCTATCTACCTCCCCGAACTTCAAATCATCCCTTCTGAACATTTCCACCCCAGTCTGGTTCCTGGTCTGTAAAGTGTATTTAACAGTCTGCACAGCACTGAGGGTGGAGATCTTCATTGACGTTGATCATTGATCAATGATGGTCCCCATGACACTGAAGGAAGACTCAACCAGGGCACCATGGAAAATTGAGAGGGCAGCCTTGACTGCCTGACACAGTGCAGGGTACTTCCCTGTATTGAAGACGACGGCCCACCACTTGACAACATCCTCTCCATGCTGAAAACTGGGAAGCGCCTGGTCAACATTGAAACGCAGAATTTCTTGGTCTGTGTCAGCATCTGGTGGCAGCAGGTGACCCATCATATGTATGAGCTTCCTCAAATATATTCTCTTCATAGCTCTGACCAAAACGACCTGTACTCTCGCTTTGTACACGTTGCCTAGCAACGCCGCGCATGCGCATTATATCCTGCTCCGCTCCAAGTTATAGTAGTAGGCTATTCATGGGAAACGCATGAACAGCACGTTAAGATCTCGGCCAAGTCGTAATTAAAAGCAGTTCTTCATTATTTAAGTTAAGCGGCGGTAACGCCAGTGTTAAACAAGGTGTTAAACACGCAAATGCCGGTTGGTGTGCGTACGGTACTGAGTGTGTATCGTCCACGGCCGTAATGAACGCGTCGCATTGGTCCATATGTAATGCGCACGTTCTGTTGTTCCCATTGGCATAGAGCTATTGAACATTAATTTTAACAAAGGATACGGATAACATATAGCCCACAGCAGTTTTGTCATTGTATGTATAGCCTATATTTGTATTACGCTATCATCATTCAACATGTAGAATGAACGTGTAATCTATAGAGCCGATTTACATAGATAATTCACAACCATGAACCTAATCTGGATCTTAAACCTGCCAATTGCCAACAATTGTTACTACATATAAAATATGTTTTCGTTTTTAGATCGCGTGTTTCAAAGGCATCTGCGTCTTGTGTACATAACACAGCGCAATATGAATAATGTCATTTCCAACAGTGACAAGCTTTATATGTGCTTACGAAAACTTTAAACAAACTCTACACACGGTCGCCAGCGTTTGTAGATTTTGTTCGTAACTCCAAACTTTTCGTAGCTACTAAAACGTTGATGAATGCGAAACCGAAATAATTGATCCGAACGGATCACGGATCATCCGTTGCACCACTACTAGCTACTCACTAAACCACACACGGATGTGTATTTGTTCATTACGTGTTCGTTTTCATCCCTCTCATATCTGACCACAATGACATAGCCGCCAGTAATATCAGGTAACAGGACGGATGCTGTGGAGATTAGCCTTCACAAACACATTCTTTTCGCATTGAACAAGGTGACGTAGAACTGGTCTAGCTAGGCTAACTTTAACACAATTCACTGAGGTTAGCTAGCAACCTAACAAGCTGATAAGCTTAAGCATGTTAATACACTTTATTTGGCTAAAATAATTTGACTTCAGCAACGTTAAAATGATACAGCATACAATGTTTTTGCCAGAGTACCTGCTACTAGATTTACCTCAAAACTTGTATCTGTAACGTATCCCGAAAATTGTCCAGAAGAACCACTCGCTGAAGGCTGAGCACTCCACTCCAAGAGGGACCGATGGGTAAAAAAAACGCGCGCTGTGGTTTATCTTGCTTATGATTGGTCGGTGGTCGTGGAACGCGAGTCATTTGAACAAAGATTTTATTTATTGTGAAGATAGCAAACTTGTTTCTTGCTCATTATACAGTCGGTTATACAGTCTATGGTTGGTCGGTCAGTCGTCGGTCAGCCCCCCCCCCCCCCCCCCCTAAAAAAAAAAAACTCTTCGGATCTACACGATTCACGTCAATGACATATTTTGAGTTGAAAACGGCGAATTTCGCCGAAAGGTGACTAGTTTGCAGGTATGAGGTAAACACAGAGACTCTCCATTGTTTGCAGGTCGTCGTGGACTATTGCTGTCCACCAGCGACCTGATGTGTAAAAGTTGTTCTCTATCATATTGGATGATAGGGCTCGCTTGGGCGGTTTGCATGTTGCAAAAAAAGTTAAAAACAACCAACAAAGTAAAACAATAAAAACACTAAGCTGTGGAGTTCTTGAGGAGCTCGAGACACGGCAGCCATCCTCAGCGCCATCTTAATAGGGGGAGGGCTATGCATGGTCTGCACTCTGCACGTGGACTGCAGTGTCTCCAGCAACACAGAGCTGCCTGTGGACGCATAAAGTTGAACTTAAAAACTATTTCCTGAATAAAATACAAAAATAAAATAAAGACAGTCTTTCTTGACTTCACATAACATAAATACTTGTTTTAATAAAATATAAAATAAAGACAGTCTTTCTTGACCTGACATATTTAACAGTTAACACTGTAATGGCAAAACTGAACATTGAACCTGTTGTTCACAGCATTAGAGCAGCAAGGAGTGGCTTTACAAAACAAAACTGTACGGTGGTGTATAACACCACGTCGGCTGACATCATGTCTACTTTTGTTACTTTCGCCTAATCTTATGTTGCAATCGCATGTTATGAATGAAACTGTGGAGTGGGGCGAGTAAACCAGTGGTTGTACCTCATTAACAGAAGCTTCTCAAACCTCAGAAAGTCTATTTTTCTAGGCGTGAGCACCAAACCTCTCAGACTGAAAAGTCGCTCCACAGGAGCACTTGATGGGGTTTGAGTGTTATACTTCAAGAAAATGTTCTTTATGTTTGAAAACTGATGCAGAATCTGAAGGTCAATGCTGGCAGATGTGCTAGGCACACTGGCAGGGCTCTGTGCTGCACAGGAGCAGTTGTGCTGTCAGAAGCTCTTTTACTCACTCCTACCTGCGTCAGAGTTTGAATTTTGGACAACTGACAGCTGCAAAAAGGTCAAGAACACCGGCAACACAAGTCTGGATAGCCTGAAAAATATAATTGATATGTTTATGCCTACAAGGCCTACTATTTATTATGTCATTGAATTACTTGCAAACCTAATGTGGGATCAATATTATGGATTTAATTTTGTTTTAGGATACTTACTGACATTTGTATTTGTTTTAATCTTCTTTTGCAATGATAATGAATATTCTGTTCCATGTTCATGAATAGTGTGATGCAAGACATTTTAACTACCTTAAAGATGGAACATACAGGTCTGCACTATGGCACCTGGAAGGTCTGCAGTCATCCTGGAGAGTGCATCTTTCACAGCCAGAGTCTTCTGCATCAGAACTTCAAGTGTGGGTAGTAAAGTCCCATAAAGACAGTCAACTTGTAAAATGTCCAGTGCTGCAGTCAGAGGCTTTATGACGGTGTAGTTCTCATGCAGGAACTGGTGCTCTCTGTCTTTGAAGCACCAAACTCCCAGCTTGGTGCACAGAGTATTCAACTCACTCATGGGCATTTCTGCAATTCTTTTTGCAGCATCAAAAAAGGAATTCCACCTTGTGGATGTTGGTACCAGCAGCTTTCTTTTGCTGACTTCCTCCACTGCTTCTGATGCAAGGGTAGATCTACTTGATTTGGTCCAAAGAGCTGTGCATTTTGCTGTGCTGCTCCTATACACAGCCTTGCTCTCTGCATGGGAAGTTAAATATTTCTCCACATCACTTGTGCAAATTATGTTAATGGTGTGTGTGGTGGGGGGAAGAAACAGCTGGCCATCACTTTCATTCTCAGCTGAGAGGATTTTTGACAGATCTAAAAAAGTGACATCATCATCATCATCTGTGGGGGTGGACTCTTCCTTCTCCGTCTCATCATCAGACTCTGTGACAGGCTGATAAACTTCAAATGCCTTCACAAAATTGGATCCATTATCAGTCACTGTTGCAACTACTGTGTTGAGTAGTCCATATAAAGAGTGAATGTTTTAGATTTCTGCACCAATAACATCATACCTGTGTCTACCGCAAATTCTCCTACATGCCAATTCAGCCTTGTTGCGCTCTAATGTGGATCTACTGATCCAGTGGAGCGTTACTCCCATATAGCTTCTGTTAGCAGTCCAAATATCTGCAGTAGTTGACACAAAGTCGACCTCATTCAGCGCAGCCTTCAGATTTCTCTCGATCTCTGCATACTCCTTCTCCAGGTAAGAAGAAAAAGCTGCTCTGCGAGTAGGGCTGGGCGATATGGACCAAAAGTCATATCCTGATATATTTAGGTTGAATATCGATATACGATATATATCCCGATTTTTTTCCGCAAAGTGAGAGCTGTGAAATGAAATGCTCAGTCAAAGTCAAAGCCAAATACGAGTAGTTTTATTGAAAACTCACTATAAAATCTAAACATAAACACTGTATAACAAAGCTCCGTAAGGTGCACATTTAAATAAATAAAATATCTTAAATAAAATTAGCCTTGTTTGGAGACAAGCTGTTTTCATCTCCCAGTCTTGCATGAAGTGAACTGTCATGCTCATATAAGGCTCACACGTCCTGCTTGACCAATGCCGGGGTGGCAATGGTATCCGGGACCTTTCCCGGCCCAAACCATCGACCTGGCCTGATTGGCCCATGGGGAAAATAGTTGTAACTAATTTTTGTCACTTATCTTATTCTTGCATTAATATCAATTCAACTGTAGTCTGCATAAATTCACCATTGCAGCGCAGCCGCCTGCTGCATCACAGCAGATTAAATAGGTTCTACCATGTAAGGGAATTCTCTCCTCCCAAATGTTTCAGATGGTTTGGCCCACGGCTCGTCTTTTAAATAACAACGGCGCGAAACAGAGCGCGTCAGTGATGGAGGGTAGAAAGAGGCCAGGTGGAACGGAGAGGGCTAAGCTTAAAAAAAGACAGGAGGTGGCAGCCAAATGTGCCAAATTGACAGATATGTTCTCAAAACAAGCTGGTAGGTTACTGAGAGATATGGATAATAGGCTGTCACTGGTTGTGAATTTGATCAAATAGGCTATAACGTGGCGAACGTTTGCAATGTCAACTCAACTGTCATCTGACTGCTTTTGTTGTTAAATATGTAAAATCTCACAATTTATATGATTTAGAAGTGTATTCCTATATTCAAAGAAGAACCGAACACTTTCTTTACATTCCAGTTCTGATGAACAATTGCTTAACGCTTTATCACACTGTATCTCCTCATCAACTGTAGCCTGCATTCCCACAGGCGCGCACATGTGGTTACTAACGCAATATTAAATAGGGACGATCACATTTGTTGTTTGATATTTGTTATTAAATGCATCTCAAACATGCAATTAAAATAAATATAATTATTTAGAAGTGCTGTATGCAAATATTGTACATGGTTCGCGTGTGCAGGAACAGGGGCAGCGCGAGCACGTTGGGGTGTTTAGTTGCCTTTTTTAATTACTGGAGAGTCTGCACGCGCGTTCTATCCGCGGGAATCAGCATCATGTTTCATGTTCAAGCCTTCCCCTCCCATTTATTATAATGTGAGCTGAGCCCGCTCAGACCCGTGCAGGGAATAGACTGTTCTATTTTCAAGTTGCAATGAGCACTTATCCGGACACCGCGCGGGCACGACGCTTTGATGTGAAAGGAAGAATCTGTTTTCTTGTCGATTTCTATCCATTTCGGACTGAGCACGAATGCAGATGCAGAGATGTTCACGTCCCGTGCTTGCTGTGTGTAAACGAACCGAACACTTGCTTTACATTCCATTTTTCCATTTTTTGACAAACAGTTTCAAATGTGCTGTCACGCTTATCTCCTCTGCAACTGTAACCTATTTCGTCTCGCCGTCATATCGTGCATTTCCACAGAGGCGCACACACTGTGGTTATCAACTCACTATTAAATATATTTTTTTATTGTTATCGATTGTTTTCTAGCAACAGCTCAGCAGACCACTTCCAGTGCTACTGATGATCCCAAGGAGGGCACGACTACTGAAGGGCCAGGTAGAGGAAGATACTGTAGTTAGTCAAGATAGACATTTGTGATGTAAAATATTGGCATAGAGAAGAAAACCATGGTAGGGTGGTAGACTAAATCATGCAAATCATTTAACACAACCACAATTACAGTAAATAAATAAATGAATTAATCAGTGAATAAAAGGATAAATAAAGTGTGTCATGTTTTCTAGCAACATAGACAACTCTTAATGAACATTTTCTGTAGCCTCAGAGGATCAGGTGCAGTCTGAAGGAGAATGCAGTAGGCATGGAGAGGCCAGGACCACAGAGGAAACAGGTAGCAGGATTTAAAACGAACTAATTACTTGAAATGCATCAAAATAAGCCCAAATGAAATAAGTAATCACTTCAATCAATAATTAATCAATAATTGTCTATGTGACTAATTGCTATAATATAGGAGAGTCAGATGCTGAGAGGGAGGCTCGAGGAACCTTAGAAACAGCAGGAGTGCAGCAGGAGATCTCACAGGCAGCCAATAGCATAGATGAGGAGGCATTTGATTATTTTTCTCGTCCTCAGAGACAAGACCTACAAATGTTTTTTAGTTTCCATCCTCAGCAGCCCACAACACCCCCTGTAGCCAAAGTGTTCTACAACAAACAATGCACCAACCGCAAATGGTTGACTTTCAGTGACAAAACAGAATCACTGTACTGTTCTGTTTGTTTGGCATTTGCGCCACCTGCTAAAACAAACAATCCCTTCATTAAGGGTGGTATGAAGGCATGGAAACATATCCATCAGCGCATTGAAGAGCATGAACAAAGTAAGATACATAGGAATTGTGCAGATGCTTACTTTCTGATGGCTAAAGATGCAAATGTAAACAGCCTTTTGGCAGGCAAACAGATGTCTTTACATCATGAGAAAGTTAAACAGAAGCGCCAGGTAATGGAACGCATTGTTGATGTGGTTAAAGTCATTGGAAAATGTGGTCTTAGTTATCGAGGGGATAAGGCAGAGGCTGCTTACACCCTAGAAAACACTGCAGTCAATCATGGCAACTTTTTAGAGTTGCTACTGCTTTTGGGCCGATATGATCCCTGTCTTCAGCAACACATTAGCAGTTGCATTGAGCAAAGCAAAATTCACCATGACAGTGGGGGAAAAGGAAGAGGGTCTCTTGTGACACTTTTTTCCAAGGACATAGTCAACAAAGTGGTGGATGTACTCAAAATGCTGATAAAACGCAGAATCGCTGATGAGGTCAGAGAGGCAGGCATGTTTTCGGTACAGATAGACACTACTCAGGATGTGTCATCCACAGACCAATGTTCTGTCATACTAAGGTATGTGACAGATGTGATTCATGAGCGACTGGTTGCTGTGGTGGATTGTGAGAAGTCCACAGGTCAGCATTTCACTGACCTGTTGAAACAGACTTTGGATGATCTCAGCATTGATATTGGCACATGTGTGGGCAACTCCACTGATGGTGCTTCCAATATGCAGGGCCAATATCAGGGGTTCTCAGCATTGCTCTCTGAACTGGCTCCTACACAGATTCACATGTGGTGTTATGCCCATGTGTTAAATCTTGTTCTGACAGACACAACAGGCAGTGTGGTTGAAAGCACATCACTTTTTTCCATTCTGAATGATGTGGCAGTGTTTCTGAAGGAGTCGTGGAAACGCATGCAAAAGTGGGAGGAGATGAGTGAGGACAGACGTCACCGGAAATTGGCTCCAATAGGAGCTACAAGGTGGTGGGCTAAGGATCAGGCCCTTACAAAGGTGTTTGGGAGCTTTGGCGATCCAAGGGATGCTCTCTATGTTGACCTCTTGTTGACCCTGGTGGCAATTGAAGCGGATGACACTATGAAGTCAGTGGTCAGGGCCAAAGCAAAGGGGCATGTGGAAACCCTTTTGAGATATGAGGTTATACTCACAGCCCAGATTTTCCTCCGCATCTTCAGGCACACCTCCCCTCTATCCAAGTATTTACAGACACATGGGATGAATATTTTGTCAGCTCAGCGTTTGGTTGAGGGGACAGAGGAAAGCCTCAAAACATTTGCCAGGGACTTTGAGGGAGTTAAAGGAGCAGCTGATGTGTTTGTGAGTTGGGCCAACAAGAAACTGGAAGAGGCAGACAGTGAACTTGTTGTGGAGAGTTCTCTCCCAGAAAAACAACTCAGAAAAAAGAAAAGAATGCCAGGAGAGCTCCAGGAAGATGACCCACCAGTCTCACCTTATACTGCATTTGAGGTCAAGGTCCATAATTTTATTCTGGACACAGTTGCTGGCAGTATCAACAGGAGGTTTGCAGCCAATGCAACACTTGCCTCAGATTTTGCTTGCCTTGACCCAAACAACTTTGCTGAGTTGAGGGAAAACGGAATCCCCAGTACAGCACTGCAAGAGTTAAGCAAGTGTGTATTGAGGTTTGATGACAGAGCGACTGTCAGCAGGTTGCATGACGAGCTGTATAGCCTGGCATCCCAGTGGGAGAGACTGAAAAAGTCTCCTCTGGAGGATTATGTGGTCAGGACAGGAAGAGAGGTCACACAGACTGATGAGGAGGGTAGTGGAATTTCATACATGGAGCCAGAATTTGAGCTGGAGAGCAGGACATGCTCTTCTTGCAAAAACTGTGCTATCTGCGTTTACTTGATCCTCACACAATATAACCTCCTCACAGATGCTTACCATGTAATCGGGTTGGCTTATAAGTTTCTCTTGACTCTTTCAACCACCCAGGTTGCATGCGAGCGGAGCTTCTCTGCCTTAAAATGTGTGAAAACCAGGCTACGAAGCTCAATGTCGCAGGAACTCCTTGATGCATTTATGCTCATGTGTGTTGAAAAGGACATTTTGATGTCCATTGACAATGACACTGTCATTAACGAATTCGCAAAGACAAGCACTTTGCTGAGGAAACTTTTGCTGTTTTAATCTTAAATACAGTATGTGCAGTTTGATTTTTGAAATAACTTTGATTTGTGAAATAACTTTTCTTCTTTATCATTATCTTTATTTTATTTGAATTTGAATTATATATTGTTAAAGTGACGCAAAGTATTATATACCTTTGTTTAAAACAAATAAAAAGCATTGAGAGAGAATTGTTTTTTGTTTGTTTTATCTTTTCATGGACTCAAATTCCTCCTCCATATCAGAGTGGCCTGAATTTGAATTAAATTCCTGGACTGAGAAAATGGCCCACCCCGGCCCTGTGCTTGACCACATATCGCTGGTCAACGCAAAATGGGTGACGTTAGCGAGCCGTCCTGCAACGTTCTGTCTGACTTCACTATACATTTGCGGCAGTGCTTCTCGTGCAAAATAGTTTCGATTGGGAAGCTCGTATCTCGGATCCAGCTTTTTAATTAGCTCTTTGAAGCCGACCTGTTCCACTGATGCAACAGGGACCATGTCTTTGGCAATGTGAAAGGACACCGCCTTTGTTATTGCACGCCACTTGTCGCTTTTCTTCTAATACGGCACACAGCGGGGAAATGAAGCTTGCAGTGAGCTTTGTTTTGGGGCTGGAGCTTTGTCGGGTTGGGGACGGTTGTGCCTGTGGCTTCTGCAGCGCGCAGTTTCACACACTCTTCATATTGCACTTTGTGCCACGTTTTTAAGTAATGAAAAAGATTCGTAGTGCTTCCACCACTGGCTGCAATGTGCTTATGGCACTCCCTACATATAGCTTGGTTTTGTTGCTCGTCTGACAATTTGTATCCGAACCATCTCCAAATGATTGAGCTACTGCTTTTTCTTTTACCAACCAAGGGGCTCTCCACCGTACGCTCTGCAGACATTGTTGCCTTCTCCATGTTTGTTGAAGAGTGCCGGAGTGTCCCTCCCCCTCCCCCCTCTGTGCATCAAAGAGGAGGGCGGAGCCGGGGCGCGGGAAGCAGTGCAGAGCATAGACTGTATATATACAGTCTATGGTGCAGAGAGTTCCGATCAACGGCTTGCCTGAAGCAAGTATTACAGCGCAATTTTGAACTATATCGATATATGCGATATGGTCTAATTCCATATCTTATTTAAAAATATATCGATATATCTTAAATATCGATATATCGCCCAGCCCTATCTGCGAGGCAGCTCGGCATTGATAATAGTGGGGATCTTGTTTATTATGGCACGAAACAATGGTGAGTCAACCGTGTTTAAGGGCAGCATTTCCTCTACTACATACTACACAACATATTCAACTCTCCCCCACTTACTGGTTTTGCACCGAGGTCCAGCTTTTCTTGTTTGGGTGGTGGGGGACCTCCTGCCACCTGGTAGGACTTGCTCTGTAAGTTCGATTGTGCGGTGCTTTGAATCCAAATATTTCTTTAAATTTGAAGTAGTGTTTTTGAAGCTAGATAGCACTTGTAGTGTACAACGAACCTTAATATTATCATCTTTAGCTGACACAAACTCAAAATAGTGCGTGTATTTCCAGCTAGAAAACGCGCATCTCTCTCCTCCCTCCATTGTTTACGTGTGTGTCGCTGCGTGGTGGTATAGCCTCCTTGCACGGTAACCGTAAATTCTACTTCCGCTGTTACTTGTATGCGCGTCTAAACTTCCGGTCGAACACTTCCGTGTTATGATAGCGTTTGACAGCTGGATACCGGTAACCGGCTTTTACTATTTAGAAGTGTACAATGAGTGTGTTCACAATAAAAGAAAGACGACTGACCTTTCAAAGGGTGGGGACATCGGCACTGCACTGTTGTGTACCTCAGTGTACGAATTCTTCGAGGTACAATAAGCTACTTTCCTTTCATTCATTTCCCGTTGACCCGGCGGTACGGGCCGAGTGGCTGAGGAGAATCCGAAGGGATAATTTCAGTCCGACGAAACATTCAAAGGTCTGCAGTAGGCACTTTAAAAGCACAGATTTTGTCGTGACAGCCGGGGGACTAAGAAAACTCCAAAAGGGATCGGTCCTGTTCTGTTTTCTTGGAACGGGTTTGAGCTATCGGCACCTAGACCGAGTGTTTGGGAGAGGCGCCCGCGGCCAGATGTGGAGAGTCCCGATGTCTCTGACAACGAGATGGAAATCGCGGCTGTAGCTACTGACCACGACTACTCGGTGTTGCCACAAACGGTGATACGAGCAAGTGACTTGGTTGAGGACAACGAAGCCTTGCGTCGGAGGATTTTAGACATTGAACATTGAAAAGTCGAGCAAAGACCACGTTAAATTATAAAAGTAAGTAAAGCTATTACCACAGTAATATCACTATGTAAGCGCTAATGTTAGCTATGTATCTACAATAATATTGTGCCATAGTTACAACTTACCTTCATAATTGTCGATATAACTGGATAGGTACATTTTGTATCCCTTATCACGTTTGCTCTTCGGTGTAGAACTGCCCATCCGAACAAGTCGGTGGACATCTGAGATGGAAATGTTTGGGAGATCCTGCAGGCATCTAGTGTAGAAACTCGCCATGTTTGACGTTCACCGATATCACACCGGAAGTTTAGAAGCGCATACAGTAACAGCGGAAGTAGAATTTACGGTTACCGTGCAACGAGGCTATTACACGTGAGTTGTCCTCCTGCTGAAAACGTGACTTAATTGTCGCCAAGGCCAGACGTCACTCCCAGAGACGCAAGAAGAAAGCAAATATATATCTTTACTAAGGAAATTGACAAAAATAGTAACGCACAGTGACTTCGATAAGTAACTTTAATCTGATTACTGATTTGGAAATAGTAATAGTAATAGTTAGATTACTCATTACTGAAAAAAGTGGTCAGATTAGAATAACGCGTCACTGACATCACTGTCTGTAAATCATGGAAAAAACAATACCGGTGAACTCACCCGCGCATCGGCTGATACGATACACATAAAAAAATATATATATATCGGCCCGGTATATCGGTCGATCACTGGTTTTTATAGGAATGGTCTCTTTTTTCCTTGCAACTGTAGACAGCTAACTGCTTTGTGTGGACTGTGGACCAGTGAATTAAGGGCCACAGATGTGTTCCCTTGTAACCTACTACACTACTGCATTAATAAATACTCTTTGATTTAAACTAGAAGTTTCCTGATGATTTTCCTGAATTTTGACCTACGCTTGGTCGACGAACAACGAACATTTTTCCATCACATCCCATTTGAACACAATGTCTCTGATATGAACATATCATCTAACAATGTAATAACACAATTTGTTTTTTGACAACAGGGCACACTCTAACTAACCCTAACCTGTGAGGAAGACATGAGAAAATGTTGAAAGCTATGTTTACTCATTGCTCATTGTTCATTGAAGGCATAAACATTTCTTGAATTGGCAAAAACATCCAACAGCCTAAGTCAAACAACTTACTAAACAATTAAACTGACAATGAACAAACGACTTCTTAAAGACAGTTCACTCACTTAGGGGTTCTAAGAGGTTTTGCAGCTTACTTTTCCAACGCCTCAGGTTGCTGTCAAAATGTCGTCTCATATTTTAACCAAAAAACCTAAAATGCTACATCATGGTCAGATCTCAATTACAAAATTGAATTAACAAATAGTGTAAGTTTTAAAAGCAGTGAAGCTGCAGTCTCCTCGGGAGGGAATTCCCTTGGCCAGTACAACAACAATGCAGCTTTTAAAACACTGTTCTTTCTTCCTCTGTTTGCAGCTTAAAACATTCCTTTTTGCCGAGAATGTGCTTACCATACCAGCTTTCTCATTTGCCTTTTCAGTCTGCATTGACATATTTCTTACTCTTTGCTCACTTTGCATTTTTCTTTTCTATATGTCATGCCATTAAGCCCACATTAGATGGTGCTGTAAAATGTCCTCGTACTAAAATCAGAGAGACAAAAAGGCACTTCCAGCAGCTGTGATGCTGCCATTATTAAATTCCTTTCACTTATTCAGCATGGCTTCATCAGCAAGTGCAGGATGTCTGGGCAGAGGTCAAAAATAAGGAAAAATTACCAGTGTTTAAATATAAAACCATTCAACTTTAAGAATGGCAGCCTGAGATATACAAAGTATCTCTTTTATGCCTATTTCAATATATTTGAAAATGCATTTGAACTGGTTTTCCAACTCATGTCTGACGCAATTTAAATAATGTGTGGAGAAAAGCGCGCAGGGGGCATTTAAATGCAAGAGATGACAACATCTCTCCACCACATGTATAGGATGTGGCTTCCCTCACTCACTTTCACACCATGGCTTCCTTCTTCTCTTCCTACTCGCACTCAGTTCTTCCCTGCACTCTCTTTTTGCTCACTTTTCTTTCCTCTAAATCTCGCTCTCTCCCTATCCGTGGTTTTCTTTGGTTTGTTACATTAGCATAATGCAGCCTTTGCCTGCCAGTGAAGAGCAGTGTTTTTCCGGCCCACACTTTCCTCAGTCGTATCGTGCCAGCCGAGGCTGTATACTGCTCAGGCGCGTAGACACAGCAGCAACCCTCGCTCCTCACACAATGTACGGCATTGAGAGGTTCATAATTAATGGAAAACGGGACCAACGGTGAACTCACAACAAGTTAACTTTGGAAAACTGCATTTGGAAACAATGCACAGTACAGTAATGTTTGGTTAAAGGGCCCATAATACAAAGTGCCTAATTAGCATTAACTCCAGGAGTGTTGGCTTACATTTTATGATACCAATTCAGACTGCAAAACATTAAAATAATAAACACTGACAGTCTGTCAGCTTGAAATGAGAGGAATTTATCCCAGCTTTAATATTTGAAAAAAATGCAAAAAAAACCCATAAATATTTCAAGTTCTCACAATACAATACTAAATAAATGATAATACATTAATTACACTGAAACTATAAATACAACATACATTTATTGCTTAAGAATTGAAACACAAAGTAATTATGATCACATTTTTGGCCTCAATGGAATTAATGCTGTTCATTTGAACTACCTGGGGTGATAGAGTGATCTAAGTAAGTTGCCCGTTCATTCACAGGTTAAATGGGCTAAAATGATGCTGTGGAAAATTTATGTATTTACAAGCAATTCATTTAAATTTTAAACACAATTTCATTTTTTTTTTTTTTTTTACCAATCTTTTTATTGCAAACAAGTCATAATCCAGACAATGACAAGAAGTAAGAACAGTAATAATCAATACAGAGCAGTACAGGTGCATACAATTTAGAAAAGGAGGACAATGGGGAAAAAATAATACTTGGAAATTAAATAAAAATATGTTATGCTCCATTATCACTTCAGGGTCCATAGAGAGTCCTTATTTACAGTCTTGTTTGTTTTTGTTTTTTAAACCCCCCAACCCCCACCCCCCACCCACAGGTATGGTTGGGCCACAAATAATAATAATAATAAAATCTTTTTTTCTTTTTTTTTTAAATAATAATAATTTAAAACAAAAAATAAAAAAATAAGAAAGTCAAGTTGAGCAAAAACAGTCTCTAAGAATCCAGTATCAAGGGAGAAAATAATATTAGACATTGTTGTCCTGGTGAAAAAAAAAAAGTTTCGGTAAGAGGGAGAAGGAAATATAGTGGAGTAGTATAGGGCAAAATAAAAGGGCCATGGTGAAAGCGGGAACATGACGGTCACTTTTATTTTTATTTTTTTTCCCTTTCAGAGAGCTACTTGCGACTCAGCGTCAGAAGTGATAGGGAGTTTTTTGATAAGGCCTAATACAGGGTCCCAGGTAGTACGGAAGGATTTCAGAGATCCTTTTAATGAGAATCTTAACTTCTCCATCTGAAGGCACTGTAAGACATCCCGTATCCACTGATCATGTGTTGGTGGGGAAGCATGTATCCATTTGAGGAGAATAGAGCGTCTAGCTAGTAGAGTGGTGAAGGCAATGACATGGCGTATAGTAGTGGGCATATTCCCAGGCCTGTTCAATGGTTCCAAATATGTCAGACCAAAATTTGTCCAGCTTCGGGCAAGTCCAGAACATGTGGAGATGATCAGCTGGGGATTGATTGCATCTGTTACAGGCATCACTCCGATCTGGGAATGTTTTAGCCAGCTTAGCGTTGGTAAAGTGAGCTCTGTGGAGCACCTTGCACTGGAGTAGGCCATGTCTAGCACAGATGGATGATGTATGGACTAGGTTGAGAACGTCACTCCATTGATCATCAGAAATGTTGCTACCTAGATCACGCTCCCAGATCTCCTTAAGAGGTACCATAGGATTCGGACTCAGGGAACCAATCTGGCCATAGAGAACTCAAACCAAGCACTGTGAGAAATGTATCAATTGGTGATTCGGGGGGGGCGGTTAGGAAAATGGGGAAATTGCTTTTGGATGAAGTGCCTGACTTGGAAAAAACGGAAGAGATGACTGTTGGGCAGGTTGAATTTGACTGACAGGAACTCAAAGGATGAAAAGACTCCATCCTCGTAAAGGTCATCAAGCGTCGCGAGACCACTGTTCGACCAAACACGGAAGGCCGGGTCAGTACACGATGGAGAGAATGGGTGATTGTTTGAAATTGGGGCATGAACTGAAGCTCTATGTAACCCATGCTGTTTCCTGAATTGGAGCCAAATGCTTATGGTGCTAGTAACAATTGGGTTTCTCAAATTTGTATGGGTCGCTACAGGGAGCTGAGAGCAGATTATAGAGTATAAAGAAGCAGAAGTTAACAACTCGATATGTACCCAAGGTGGGCAGGGGTCTGAAAGTTTACAGTTAGCCCAATAGAGGAGTTTGTTAATGTTAGAGGCCCAGAAATAGTGGAGAAAGTTGGGGAGTGCCAGGCCTCCTTCTGATTTAGGGAGTTGGAGACACAACCTTCTAATACGCGCAGGCTTGTTGTTCCAGATGAACGCATTCAACTGCTTATCAAGATCAGTGAAAAAAGATTTATTGATGCACACTGGGATATGTTGGAAAAGGTATTTATCTAGTAGTGGTTGAAAGTTTTTAGGGAACAGGTCTTTAAAAGAGCTTGCAACAAACACCCCCAGGTATTTGAATCCCTCCACAGCCCTTTTAAAAGGGAATATGGATTGGGGAAGTGCCTTTGCCATTTTATTTGCAAAAAATACTTCGCTCTTTTGAATGTTTAGTTTGTTACCTGATACACGGCCAAATTGTTCTAAAATCGACAGTATGGGGGGGAGAGAGGATAAGGGGTTCGAGATCATAAGAAGAAGGTCATTAGTGCATAGAGACAGTTTATGAACCATGCCGTGACGCGTAATGCCCTCAAACCTATCATGGCTTCTGAGCCAGATAGCGAGAGGTTCAATGGCTATATTGAACAACAGTGGCGAAAGAGGACAACCCTGGCGCGTACCACGTTGGAGAGAGAAAGGGGGAGATCGAATGCCATTGGTGTGTACAGAGGCAGATGGAGAGGCATATAGGAGTTTAATCCAGGAAATAAATTGGGAATCAAAACCAAATTTATCAAGAATAAAAAACAAGTAACCCCACTCAACCCTATCGAAGGCCTTCTCTGCGTCAAGTGTCACTATGACTTCGGGGGTGTTAGAGGAAGGAGAGAAAATTATATTGAGCAACCTTGTGTTAAAAAAAAGAGTGTCTCCCCACCATGAAGCCTGTTTGGTCCAGCGAAATAATATCTGGCAGTACACGTTGGAGGCGGATAGCCAGTATTTTGGCCAGTATCTTACAGTCCACATTTAACAGTGAGATTGGTCTGTAACTGCCACAGGAAGTAGGTTCTTTGTCTTTCTTGAGAAGCAAGGAGATAGACGCAATAGACAAAGTTTCCGGCAATCGGCCTGTCTGGAGAGAGGCTTCATGGTGGGGAGACACTCTTCTAGCCAAAATTGGGGCTAACTTGGAAGAATATGCCTTATAAAATTCGACTGTATAGCCGTCGGGCCCAGGAGACTTCCCACTTTGCATTGATTTTATTTTATCATGTATCTCAAGGGTGGAGATGGGGCTGCCCAATTCGCTAGCGACGTTCTCGTTGATTTTGGGGTATGTTAAGGAGTCGAGAGGATTGGGGGTCATGGCGGGGATCGGGGGACATTCCGAAGTGTAGAGATTGGTGTAAAATTCCAAGAAAGACCTGTTTATATCAGCTGGGTTAGAAGTAAGGTTGCCATCGGATAACCTGATTTGGGGAATCAATCTGGACGCACTGGCCGCACGAGCCTGTTGAGCTAGGAGTCTACCAGCCTTGTCGCCCTGCTCAAAGTAACGCTGCCTACACTGTCTCAGTTGTCTCTCAACAATGCACAATCAATTTGTGAAAAAGTGTGGTGCCTGTGCGAGAAGAAAGAAAAGGCTCTACTTTGTGGGTTAATAAATCTCCAGGGGTCTGAGAGTCCTAATTGTGATGCATTGTGCAGTACTACCTTGGCCGATTTGGAGAGAGTAGATTGTGTGAGGGATGACCTGTCGAGACTCACGTTCTGGACCAAATTCCAGTCCCCGGCCATATTAATACGATGGTTGTCGGCATTGGGAATTCGAGCGAAGAGGTTCACAAAGAAATTGTCATCATCCCAGTTGGGAGCGTAGATAGAAGCTAGTATTACTGGTGTGTTCTGTAGCATGCCCGAAACTATGACATAACGACCATTAGGATCTGATATTGAATTTGTCAATTCAAATCTGACATTCTTGTGAATAATAATTGCTGCCCCTCTGGCTTTGTGGGAACATTTTGAGTGGAACAAGTGGCTCATCCATGCTCTCTTAATACGAAGGGTATCAGAAGATTTAAGATGAGTTTCCTGTAGGAATATGATATCTCCTTGAAGATGTTGCAGCCGTGTCATTACCTTACCAATTCCAGTAGCGTTGTTCATGCCCTTAGTATTCCAGGAAATCAGGCGGATTCCTCTACTATCGTTGTCATGGCAGAAACCATCTAGGAAGTTCCTCGAAGACAAGTTGACCTGGACAAACACTGTCTTGCATACACAGGAGAGAGAGGAGAGGACGACGGAAAATGCTAATAGTAATGATAATAACAAAAAAGAAAAGAAAAACCCATGTGGCCATACCTAGAGCTAAACCCAAAATACACAACATAATCAAGCACTCTGGCTCAGATCTATGTAATTACACTAACGCTTGTAATTACACTAACACTAGTCTTCCGGGGTCCTATTCCCTAACTAAACAGTAAACCACCCCCATAGTATCCCATACAAAACAAGTGGATGGGTAAGAGAAAAGGAAATTGTCAAATATTATGCAGATAAATCTATGCCAATGCCAAAACATTGAGAACAGAGAGTAAAACACACATACAATTTAGTGCAGTAAAATCAGCATGAACAGCCGGTCCAACAAATAAATAAAATGCATTTTATCCATTCAGATACCCTAAATGAGACATAATAGGAAATTAAATGAAGTGCAAAATAAAGTCTCTGAATGGTAAAGGCACAGGTGGACAAGAAAATAATCTAGAGCAGCGATACTCAACCTGCGGCTTGCGAGCCGCATGTGGCTCCTTTAAGACTAGTTGCGGCTCTTTTAAGTCCCACTTAAAAAAAATAAAAATCTCAAAAAATCTTTAAAAAACGAAAAACAAAAACATTGTCAGCAGAATTCATCAACATTTCATTATCACTCACAAGTCACGTCTATTAAGCCGCCCCCCCCACACCCCCCCCCCCCCCATCCCTCTGAACAACCAATCACAAATTATTTCAGGTTTCCCGCTCTGATTGCAGGTGCGCGAGATAATTGCTCCGTCACACTGGGAAAACTAGCTTACAGCACTACGCAAAAATGGCAAAGGAATATAGGAAAAGAAAATATGAAGGGGAATATCGAACATTTAAAGAGGACTGGGAACTCGAGTTTTTCTTCGTCTCCACCGGTTCGGGAAAATGCATCTGCCTGCTTTGTGACAACGTCATTTCACAATTTAAAAGGTCCAATTTGCAGCGCCATCACCACACAAAACACCCGAAGTTCAGCACCGACTTTACGAAAGGTGGAGAGCTGAGGGCGGAAAAGCTGGCGAGACTCAAACAGAACCGAACTGCTCAAAAAAACTTATTCCACACTAATACGAGTGAAAGAGCGACAGAGGCATCCTACAAAATCACACATGAACTGATGAAAAAGATGAAGCCATATACTGATGGAGAAATGGTGAAGGATTGCATACTGCTGGCTTGTTCAACGTTGTTTCCTGAGAAAAAAGACCTGGAACGAGAGGCAAAAAAAATTCAACTGTCGATTACTGTAGCTAGGAGGGCATCAAACATTTCAGAGAACATTGTACATACTCTTAAGGACAAACTGTCATCCGCTGAGTTTGTCAGCCTTGCAATGGACGAAAGCTTGGATATCAATGACACGCCACAATTACTCATCTTTATCCGAGCCATCAACAGTAAGTTTGACATTACAGAAGAACTGCTTGACATGGTTTCACTGGAAAATGGAACAACGGGCATTGAAATAAAAAACGCTGTGCTGGAAACATTAGAAAAGTTTAACATTGGACCAGAAAAAATCACAGCATTCACAACAGATGGCGCACCGGCGATGCTTGGTAAGAGGAACGGAGCCGTGGCTTTGCTGAAAGAAACGCTGAAAAACGGCGCGGTTGCTGCTGAGGGTATTTTCTCATCCCATTGTATTGTGCATCAACAAGCCTTGTTTGCTAAGTTCAAATGTCTGAATGAAGTGATGGCAAATGTAATCGAAGTGGTTAATTATATCAGGGCCCGTGCAAGAAACCACCTAAATTTTAAACTGCTGTGTGAGGAGTTTAACACTCACTATGGAGATTTGGTGTTACACACCGAGATCAGATGGCTGTCTAAAGGACGTATGCTTGCACATTTCATGGACCTGCTTGAACCCCTGAAATCCTTCATTGTCGGCCAAGGGGAGACTTCCCGATTTTCCTTTTTGGATGATGAAGAGTGGGTGCTGTCTGTTGCGTTCCTGTGTGACATTACGCAGCACTTGAACGAACTTAATCTCAAGATGCAGGGAAGAAACAAGACCGTGTATGAGCTCTACACGGCTGTCAGAATATTCTCTGACAAACTGGATGTACTTGAACGAAGTGTCCGTGGTTCTGATTACCGTTTCTTCCCCACCGTGCAGAAAGTGATGGCGATGCATGCAGACGCTCTCCTGCCCTGTCAATCACAATTCTGTGACGTGCTAATTGAGCTCAAGCAAAACTACACAGCAAGATTCCACGACTTCAAAGACCATAGCAATATTTTTTTACTTGTGAAAAACCCATTCCTGATTGAGGTCAATGAAATGAAGCAAATAAGCGACCAGCTCGGACTTGTGCAGCTTCAAATGGAGTTTGTGGAGTTAAAGAGCTCAGAAGAACTTCAGCGTCAGTTTCGGATTACAGATGTCGTGTACTTTTGGAAACTGGTGGGGCATCTACCAAATATCTCCAGACAAACCCAGCTAGATTTTACTTGGTTTAATATAATTTCTAAAAAGGAAAGAAGAGTAGGCCTACGTTTCATTTGAGTGCCAGACGAACAGGTCCCCCCTCTCCATCCCAGTCATGACTCCGTATGGATTCCCGACCATTTCTGACAGCTTCTTAGCAAGGGGGTGTGTCCCTGTCCCCGGCCCGTGGCACAAACACTCTGCCTGTGTGAGGCTGTGTGTATATTGCAATTAACTTTTTCGGACTCCATATTTATTTATTTTGTTGACGATCTGACTTTCTGAGGCAGCAGCGTTCACATGATGCAACTCTTTGTTATCTTCAAAATGCGTCCACCAAACAATATGATCAACTTGTCTGCACCTCCCCAACAAGAACCAAAATCTCACACGGTGTGAAATGTTTTTTTTAGCTGTTCTGTCGGCATTTCCTGCGATCGTCATCAGGCAGTCAGTCTAAATGAATATTCATACGGGGTGTTTCTTTGACTATTTATAGGCAAATATGGGCGTTACATGAAGTCCGCAAAAGCTGCGCCACATTTCGAATTGATTGTGATTTATAAAGGGGAATCGGTGTAGGACGTGCATGCGCAGTGTTTTATAAATCTAAATATTTTTGTGCGTATTTACTTGCTTTGTCCTACGTACGCCACCTTCCCACATGAATCCTACGCAAAGCTTTATAAATGAGGCCCCTGAACTCAGTTTCACACAAGTCAAGGTTACTGTTGTCAGCAAGCTCTATAAGGAGCTATACAAGATCCTTTGTGAATTGAAGCATATCCAAACAAAAACATTACTTAATGTTATTGTTTGGATATGAGAAACCTAAGCAGGGTTGACTCAAGTGCGCTTAATAGTGGGAAATAAGTATTTGATCCGCTTGCAACTGTCCAGTATATTCTTTTGTTTGAAGACCAAGTGTTGACCAGGAGGCTTCTAGTAAAGTTCAACAGTATTTATTAATATATGATAAGATAAGTCTACAAAGGAAACACAGCTGTGGTCCTTCCCTATGTCACTGACCACAGTCCACATTGAAGTAGGTAATGTGTCTACAGCTGCATGGAAAAGGCCTCGATCTTCTGTTTACATCAAGCATTTCTACTCTCTGGTCCTTCTGGTCTCGTCTTCTCTCATTGGTTGGCCACAGGGGCCAGATCCTGGTGGCCCCTTGTCTTCACATGGGCATATCCCCGTCTCTTCCATTGGCTGACGTCGTCAGAGGTGGGTCCATGGCACGTTCTGCTTCTCATAACGTCTCCGTCGCCATCTGTTGATGTAGTCATGACGCCTATGATATTCCATTATACGATTCTTCAGAGGTTTATTGGTTATTAGACACGTAGTAGTATTAATGCAGCATCAATGAATGAGAGGTACAGGCGGTGTGTTTAGTATGTAATTCCACGCGTTCTTCTCCCTCTACTCACAACTCACGCAGGTGAACAGGAGATTATAACTCCTAAGAGTGCCGCCCATATCCGTGTGACCCAAACAAAATGTATCAACTGTGTAAGTTTCATGGCTTTCATGTTTTGAACTTTCCTGCTGGGCTAAAGGAATACAGGGGATGTCTCTCTGAAGTCTTCCAGGGCTGAAGCAACAGGCTTCGGTTTCAATAATACACTTAAATAAGGCAGATGGGCAAGCTTTTCCTTGGGAGGCCGTTGTATTTATTTGGGACTTAGTTATACAACTTCCTTCATATTACTGCTGCTACTCCCATTCACTTCCAGAAACATGATACACTCGCTCACTCTTGCTCGCTCTGCACATGCCTTATTTATTCTCCGCGTGTTTACGAAGAGCCTTTTCTGTGTCTGGCCCTTTGGCTTTGAAGGATATTATTGATTTATTATTGCTTGCTCATAAATAAATGTGTATGTAAAAAATGCTACCAAAGAGGGTATTAAACTATGAAGAGAAGTGAGCTTCATGATAAAGTTAATGGTGAGCTAAACATAAGAAAGGAACTGCATTCTGTTACTTTATTTACATTGTGCACTAACTATTTCACAATACGGGACAAGGTATGAGCAGCCACAAGCAGGCATGGAGGCCCAGGAGTAGCCTAGAAGGGGATAGCGTTATCAGACACCTGGTACTGCACGTGACAGGAGAGATACAGTGGAGGAAATAAGTATTTGATCCCCTGCCAATTTAGTTAATTGACCCACTTACAAAGAAATAAACAGTCTGTAATTGTTATGGTAAAAAAATTTACATTACAAAAAAGATATAAATTGATTTGCATTTCATTTGGGGAAATAAGTATTTAATCCCCTTGCAACCAACAAGAATTCTTGTGATCATGGTGGAACTAATGTCTAAGGACATCCGGGACAAGATTGTCGACCTGCACAAGGCTGGAATAGGTTACAAATCCACCAGCAAGCAGCTTGGCGAGAGAGAAACAAAAGGTTTGGTTATTAGAAGATGGAAGAAGCACAAAATGACAACCAATCACGCTAAATCTGGGGCCCCACGATCAAAGATCTCACCTCTTGGGGCATCAATGATCATGAAAAAGGTGAGGGGGCAGCCAAGAACTACACAGGAGGGACTTGTTAATGATCTGAAGGCAGCTGGGACCACAGTCACCAAGAAAACTATTCATAACACGCTGTGCTGTATTGGATTAAAATCCTGCAGCGCCCGCATGGGTCCCCTGCTCAAGAAGGTACATGTACAGGCTGTCTGAGGTCTGCCAATGAACATCTGAATGATTTAGAGAAGGCTTATAAGAAAGGTGATGTGGTCAGATGAGACCAAAATCAAAATCTTCGGCATGAACTCGACATGTCGTGTTTGGAGGAAGAGAAATGCTGACTATTACCAGAAGAACACCATCTGTAACGGATCCCCGTATATAACTGGTTTGAGTCTTTACTGCTGGTTCAAATTTACTGTTTTATTTTCTCTTGTTCAATACTACATTCCTTATACTTTCAAACTATCACCACCGTAAGAACTGTTTGGCCTCATACGGGTCCATTAAAACTATAAAATCCTTCTATTTTACACACGTACATCCGTTCGTGACCAGATCATACACTGTACTAAAAAGTTACACGCTAACAAAGTGAAGTATGATTAACATTTTACCTTTACCGTTGTGAAAATAAAAGTCTATAGGAAAATGAATGGCATAAGGCCTGTATAAAATTCTTAAACTAATTCCGTGTTCACAATTATGCAAATAAGTACAAATTAAACTAAAAATGAATTATACCTTCATGGGGTTATTTACACTCCCACCAAATTCTAGTGTTTTTCCAAAATGGAAACATTTAAAACACACAATTTCAACTTATAGGGATAACCCTTCAAATATATATGGCTACACCACACAGAAAACTATATTGCATTTCATAACTGCATAGTGCCTAAACAGCTTCTAGCAATAGAACTAATTTCTGGACAGGGCGCTCCAAAGAGGTCCTGATGGTGCGCTCTCCTTTGTGGTTCAGCTCCTTCTCTCCAAACAAGATTTTGGCCCGTCTCACAAGTCCATCTTTGCCTTGAATGACTTCAGTCACTGTCCCAAGTCTCCATCTGCTTCGTGGTAAAGTGTCCTCAGCGTCCATCACTACATCACCGACCTGTAGGTTCCTTTTAGTGCCATGCCAGCACTGTCTTGCTGTGATGCTGTGAAGGTACTCCTTTTTCCATCTACTCCAAAACTGTTCGGTCAGGTACTGCACCTGGCGCCACCTCTTTCGTCCATAAAGATCCTCTCTTTCAAATTTGCCAGGTGGAGGCAAGGCTGTGGTGGATTTCATAGTGATGAGGTGGTTAGGAGTAAGTGGCTCTAAACTGTTGGGGCTGTTCAGAGCATCAACTGTGAGTGGACGGCTGTTCACAATAGCCATGGTCTCATAAAAGAAGGTGCGCAGTGAAGAATCATTAAGCCTACCAGGGGAGAGTAGCAGAGTGGCGTTGAGAACGCTTCTCACAGTTCTTATTTGTCGTTCCCACACACCCCCTGCATGGCTGGCATGAGGTGCATTCATGACAAAGTCGCACTGCTTTTCTGTGAGAAATGTATTCAGCCTATTCATGTCCAACTCTTGCAATGCAGCATTCAATTCATTTTTTGCATCAATGAAGTTAGTGCCTTGGTCACACTTAATTTGTCGCACTGCACCTCTTAAAGCAATAAAGCATCTCAGTCCATTAATGAATGTGTCTGTGGACATGTCCTCTAACATTTCAATATGAATGGCTCTAGAACAGAAACAGGTGAAGAGCAACCCATACCTTTTTTCTTCTTTTCGCCCTTGCTTAGTCCAAAAAGGACCAAAACAGTCCATCCCACAGTATGTGAATGGTGGGGTGGGTTCTGTTCGTTCGACAGGCAGGTCACTCATCTTTTGGCTTTCAACAGGCCTTCTCAGCCTTCGACATGTCACACAGTGACGGATGTAGGTTGCCACTGCTCTGCTCAGTCCACAGATCCAATAGCCATTGGACCTGATTTCATTGATGGTGAAGCCTTTGCCCTGATGTTTCACTCTTTCATGATGGTGGGCGATGATCAGACTCGTCACGTGATGTCCCTGAGGAATGACTGTTGGGTGCTTGAATGTGTTAGGGAAAGATGAGCGGCTGAGCCTACCTCCCACCTTGAGCACACCCTCTGCATCTAGGAAAACATCGAGGTGATACAGCTTGTTTTGTTTTGGTAGCTGATGTCCTTTGCTTAGTAGCTTTATCTCTTCTCCGTATGTTTGACTTTGCATGTCTTTGATGATGAGCTGCTCTGCACTCTGTCTTTCACTAACTGATGAGAGGTCACATGATTTTACCTTTCTTGCACGCCGTATGAGCCGCGCCACTGCTTTGACTGCCCGAGACCAGCATGAGAACTTATTCAGTCTGTCTACAAGGTCAACTTGTTCTGAGGTCTTTGTCTGAAATGTCTGAGCCTTTCTAACCTCTGGGTCACCGACAGGCAGCTCTGAAGGCACCTCTGTTGGCATTTCGATCTCCCTTTTCCACAGAAAGCAAGGGCCAGTGAACCAATCAGAAGAAAGTAGCTCATCTACTGTTTTCCCTCGAGATGCATAGTCTGCTGGGTTTTCGTCAGTTGGTACATAGAACCATTGCTTGGGGTCTGAGGCATGACGAATTTTCTGCACCCTATTTGCTACAAAGGTGTGAAAGCGGCGAGCATCATTATTTATGTAGCCTAAGACAACTTTCGAATCTGTCCAAAAGAACTCTTCTATTACAGTAGCCTAATTCTTCTTTGAGCATATTGCTCACTGTGACTGAGACAACTGCTGCGGTAAGCTCTAACCTGGGTATAGTTGTGACCTTCTGTGGCGAGATGCGTGCCTTTCCCATGAGAAGAACACAGTGAATGTCTTCTCTTTCGTTCTTCAGTCTTAGGTATGTGCATTGGCCGTAGCCTGTGGTGCTTGCATCTGAGAAGTGATGTAGCTCTGTTTTGATCACTTTTCCAAAGCCAGCTGGCTGGTAGCAGCGAGCTACGCGTATCTTTTCCATCTTAACAAGGTCATCTTGCCATTTCTCCCACCGTGGCTTCAACTGCTCTGGAATTAGGTCATCCCATCCTGTTCCTTGATGGCACATGTCCTGGAGAATTTTCTTTCCGTTAAGAAGGTACGGAGCTACGAAGCCTAGCGGGTCATATATGGAGGCAACAGATGACAGGATGCCGCGCCGTGTTGCGGGCTGGTTCTTTGGTGCGACTTTGAAGGTGAAACAGTCACTCTCGATGCTCCAGTATATTCCTAATGCTCTCTCTAAGGCTGCGTCATTGAATCTGAGATCCTTGCTTTGATGTCTATAGCGTGCTCTGTTGAGGGGATGCTCTGGAGAACAGCACAGCTATTGGACACGAATTTGTGAAGGCGTAAGCCTCTCTTTGCACACAGCTCACGTGCCTCCTTTGCTATCTGAATGGCCCTTTCAACAGACTCAACACTAGTGATGCCATCGTCAACATAAAAGTCTCTGGCAATGAACTGTGATCCTAATGGGTGTGTGTGACTGTGTTCGTTGGCGAGCTGCTTTAGTCCATAATTCGCACATCCTGGTGAAGACACGGCTCCAAACAGATGGACCTTCATCCTGAATTCTTCGGGAGGTGTGCCTACATCGCCGTTCTTCCACCATAAGAAGCGTAGGTAGTCACGGTCCTTCTCTGAGACATGGAACTGGTGGAACATCTTTTCAATGTCACACATCATAGCAATGTGATGCTGGCGGAAACGAATGAGAACACCTGTGAGACTGTTAATCATGTCTGGGCCTGGGAGAAGGTGTTCATTGAGGCTACTTCCCTTGTACTTTGCCGAGCAGTCGTAAACTACTCTCAGCTTTTCAGGCTTTTTGGGGTGATAAACACCATGGTGAGGTATGTACCATTTTTCTCCAGACGTGCCTTCTGCGCTTACCTCTTCTGCGTCACCCCTTTCAATGATGTCTTTCATGTAGTTAATGTAGTCGTTCTTGTAACTTTCATTTGCAATGAACTTCCTTTTCAGGTGACTGAGCCTCACGGCAGCAAGCTGCTTGTTATCAGGTAAGCACGGTCTCTCTCTGAAGGGGAGGGGCATTTCATAATGTCCATGTTCGTTTGTCTTTATGTTTTCCTTTAATTTGTCAAGAAACATCAAATCCTCTTGCGAGACTGTTTTGTCATCACTTTGAATGTCTCTGAAATCAGTCTCCAGAATTCTGATTGCATCCATTGGAGTCACTGCAGGCAGCTCCTTCACAGTTACTCGGTGACAGTGACTGTTTGACATGTGCGAATCAGAGTGAGGTGCAGAAAAGCCAACAATACTCCACCCTAAGTCGGTAAGAATGGCGAAGGGTTCATCATCCTTTCCTGTTATGACCCGTCTCGGTACAAGACTCCTTGGACAATTGTAGCCTATCAGTAGCCCCACCTCGCAACTAAGGAGGGGCGGTATTTGGTCTGCTATTGCCGTGAGATGTAGCCATCTTTTTGCCGTTTCGTGTGTTGGTATGTGTTGTTTGTTCACAGGTATGCAGTCTTTGGTATATGCGGGAGGCAGTTTGATGTGCACAGTGGAATTGAATCCTCTCACTCGCAGACCAGATGTGCGTTCACTTTTAAAGACCATATTTTCACCCATCATGGTAGTGAGTTTCAGTTTAACTGGGCAAGTAGTCAGCTGCAGCTCTGTACACACATCTTGCTCGATGAATGTTGTGTCACTTTGTGTATCCAGCAAGGCGTACACAAGTTTTTCTCTGGATGGATTCTTTTCGTTAGACACCCACACCGGCACTATCATGGAGGTGTTTTCTGACTGACCTTGGCTGGTGACGTTGAGGGACAGAGCAGGTGTTGGGTTCGTTGTACTGCGTTGTGCTGAATCTTTGTCTTGACCTTTTCCGTAGTTGTCATCATGAAGACATGTGGGATGTCGTCTTTTGCATGAGTCACATGTGTGGCGGTGCCTGCACTCCTTTGCGCTGTGACCAGGTTTTAGACATCCATAACACAGTCTGTTGTCTTTGATGTACGCTCTTCTATATTCCAGTTTTCTTTTCATGAAGTCTGGACATTTGCAAAGCTGGTGTCTGACATTCTGACATAGCATGCAGGGGGGCTTGACCTTTTCGTTTGTTGATGTATGCTTATTATTTTCCACCACTGTATGTGTGTTGAAGGCACTGGCTTTGTTTCTTTTGCCTTCCCTTGTGCTCCACTTGTCTTGACAGGATTCTGCTGGATGGAGAGCGAGGAAAGAGGTGACTGGATTGCAGGCAGTTTCGGCCTCCACTGACATGAACTTGGCAAAGTCCTTGAAGCTAGGGAAATCCTTTCCCTCCGTGAGACGTGCTGTCACTTGCCGGTTCCATCGTGAGGCTATCCACTCTGGCAGTTTCCGCATCAACTTCTGATTTTCCTCACAGTCGTTTAAGATGTTTAAGCCTTTTACATGGGGCATGGCCTGCAGACAAGCATTTAAGAAATCTGAGAAATCTCTCAGTCCTTCAGCATCTTTAGACTGTATTTTTGACCAGTTGGATAACTTTTCCCTAAAGGCCTTTTGAATGATAAACGGCTGGCCGTACCTCTGATTGAGCTTGTTCCATGCGTCACTGTAAGCTTCACTGTCGCTACGATAGAAAGTCCCTTTTATGCATTTGTGAGCTGAGCCACCTACATATCTCTTGAGGTAGTGCAGCTTATCGGTAGTGGGGATGTTCTTTCTATCTATAAGTGATGTGAATGAAGCCTTCCACTCAACAAAGTCAATTGGATTGCCATTAAACACTGTGGGCTCTGGCATTGGAAGTCTGTTAATAGCAATGCTGTCCTGAACGGCTTGGGCTAGGCAGGATACATCGATGGCAGGAGATGGAGTGACAGCCGTGTAAGGGTGCGTTATGGCAGGGGGAATAGAGTTGTGTGGCATAGGATCATGACATGACTGAAAAGACTGGGCATCAGACTCCTCTTTCACTTCTCTGTTGTATGCTTCAAGTCTGGCGTGGGCAGCTTTCAAGTCTTTTTCAGCTCGTAATTGTTCTAATTCGGCCTTGTGCTTTTCTAATTCCCTTCTGTCTTCTTCTTCTAAAACACAAATTTTTTCCTTCTGTTTCTTTTCTTCCATTAGCACCTTATATTCAGCCTCCTTAGCAGCTAACTCCGCCGCTGCTTCTGCTCGCTTGGCTGCAACACTTGGCTGCAACACTTGAGTGCGTGGAACGATGACTGCCAGTCAGTATTGAAGCAGTGGAGCCATAAATGGACCGCGCATAGTCATGCTTAAGCAGCTCATGCAAACGCTGCCCTTCATATTCTGCATCATATTCTCCATTTACTTCAGTCAGTCTTTCGTTCAAGATTTTGACAATGTCAATCGTCACCGCTGCACAAGCATCAACTTTACACCTTAGCTCAGTATCGGGCGTGCCGTGCTTTCTCAATTCTTCATACACATTCATGATATCCATTTTCCTTATTTCCAAGTTGTCTATAAGGGATGTTAGGCATTTTTCAGCTAGCTCAGATTTGAGTTCATTGCGTGTTTGACGAGCTTGGGCTTTCCACTGTTCATACAAGCTAACAAGTTTCTTTGCTCGTTTGCACTGTTCATCTTCACGGTATGCTAGCATCTTTTCAGTGGGAACTCTGTCAGAACGTCTGGCTAAATCTGTATCAACATCTTCATTGCTTAACAGTTCGTCGAGAATTTTCTGCTTGATTTGCAATGAATCTTTTAGTTCGTTACTAACAGCACCTTGTTCTGCTTCCCTTTCTATGATTTCCTTGTATTCCTGAATTACCTTTTGAAGGATATCAATCTGCTCCTCTTTATCCTTGCCGTGCAGAGTAGCATCGTTTCCCTCCATTTTTGTTATCCTTTGTTCGTCTTCTTGCTGCCTTTACCGCCAAACCGTCTTCAATTCACCGCTGCATGTATCCCTTTCATCCATAAAAGTGTTCCTTTCCGTCCGTAGAAGTTGTCCTTTTCGTCCGTTGAAGTCGTCGATGCAGCAGGTTTACTGAAGAGGTGAAGCTTTTGCAGGGGAGGATAAAGTTCTTACTTTTTCCGTGGAGGATAAGTTCTTACTGTAACGGATCCCCGTATATAACTGGTTTGAGTCTTTACTGCTGGTTCAAATTTACTGTTTTATTTTCTCTTGTTCAATACTACATTCCTTATACTTTCAAACTATCACCACCGTAAGAACTGTTTGGCCTCATACGGGTCCATTAAAACTATAAAATCCTTCTATTTTACACACGTACATCCGTTCGTGGCCAGATCATACACTGTACTAAAAAGTTACACGCTAACAAAGTGAAGTATGATTAACATTTTACCTTTACCGTTGTCAAAATAAAAGTCTATAGGAAAATGAATGGCATAAGGCCTGTATAAAATTCTTAAACTAATTCCGTGTTCACAATTATGCAAATAAGTACAAATTAAACTAAAAATGAATTATACCTTCATGGGGTTATTTACACCATCCCCAGCGTCAACATTATGGAAACATTATGCTTTGGGGGTGTTTCTCTGCTAAGGGGACAGGACGATTCACCGCATCGAGGGGAGG
This sequence comes from Eleginops maclovinus, assembly GCF_036324505.1. Lineage (NCBI taxonomy): Eukaryota > Metazoa > Chordata > Actinopteri > Perciformes > Eleginopidae > Eleginops > Eleginops maclovinus. The sequence continues at coordinate 8,544,140 of NC_086369.1, read as the reverse complement.
ATGGATGGGCCATGTATCGTAAAATATTGGCTGATAACCTCCTTCCCCTAAGGCATGTTTTGCACGGGGGTTCAAATACTTATATCCCCCAGTTAAATGCATATTAATATCTTTTTTTTAATGTAGATTTCTGGATTTTTAAAATATATTTTATCTCTCACTGTTAAAATAAACCTACCATAAAATTACAGACTGTTCATTTCTTTGTAAGTGGGTAAACTAACTAAATTGGCAGGGGATCAAATACTTATTTCCTCCACTGTTCAGTTGTGTTCAAAATAATAGCAGTCCAACATCAGCAAACAGATCAACAATTGTTTTTGGTCGAAATTATATTTATAGATGGCAAATAATTTACTAGTAGGTAAAGTCATAGAAAACCAACAGACCCAACAGTCATAACAAGCCTGCTGCTGATTCTGGGTGGTTGACGTGACGCCTCGTTTTAGTGTTCAAGCTGACAAATATATATGATAACTGGTGATCTTTTGTTAAAATCTCTATTTTCATTAACATCTTCAATAACCAATCTATCTGTAATTCATTAGCTTTATACTTCCAATATTTAAATATCTTGTTTGAAACATGAACATTATCCACGGGTGTGACTGTCCGGGGTAACATTGCCAATCTTCAAACTACTGTAATTACACAAAATAATACAGTACAATACTTTAAATAGCTTTTATAAACATAATAGCAATGTTTACTTATTGAAACTATAGGTTTTAAGCATTTATGTACTAAATCCAAATGCTTATGGCGCATTACATTTTGTCCACAAAACTGATGTCCACCTAGTGTGACACCATTTTGTGAATATAGAACAGGCATTAATTGGGGGACCCATCATTTAGAGGGGGCCTTTATTTATCCAGGAAGTACAGAAGACATCAGTGGACAACATGCAATGAGCAGAGGGTGAGTTTTGACTCAGATATTTAACATCTGAGTCAGAAATGGGACCAATAACGCTGTCCTTTGGTGTGACTTAATAAAATTGTTGTGTATATGTATTTTATTTGACCTTTAAATATGATGTAAACCTTACACTGTAAGATTGGATTTAACAATTTCTAGCATACAGCTAGGCTGAAAACTGACAATGTAACTGAAACTGTCCACTGGTGTGACAGCATTGTAGTGTGACGTAAAATCAGCGTCAACCTAGTGGAAATGGCTGTCACACCAGTGGACGGTGGTTATACATAAGGCCTAGTTAGATGCATTTTTTTATGAATTTAGACTACTTCTATAATACAAAATTGTCCATTGTTGTTATTTTTGTAATTTCCTTTCACATTTTGCACTCCCCCCCCCCCCCCTCCTTTTTTCTAACCACATCAACAGGTTCATAATCTTATGCCACAATCTCTGACTATCTGTCATGATCCTTGTCAAATGTTTTCCCCTCGTGGGTCATGTTTAGCTTCATTTCCTGTCTGCGTTTCCCTCCTGTGCCTGATTGTGTCATTGTGTTAACCTGTTGCCCCTGTGTTTCTCCTCCCCCCCCCAGCTGTGTTTTGTCTTGTGATTACACTTGTGTATTTAGTCTCTGTTTCCCTTGTTGTTCGGTTGTCCTCGTTTCCCACCTGGTCTAGTCCTTGTTACCGCCTGTTCCTGTCAGGGTTGGGGAAACAGGACCCAAGTGCAGTAAATCAAGGGGAAGCAGGTAAGGGTCCAAACAAAAAGCGAGCTTTATTCAAAAGCTGTTGATGAAAACACGAAGCAAGGGGAACACAGGACATGAAAAACACTTCGCCAACAGGACAGCAGGGGCTGGAGTCGGCCGGGCCACCGACAGGGCAGGCGGTGCTGGAGTCGGCCGGGCCGCGGACAGAACAGGAGTAACTGGAGTGGGCCGGACTGCAGCTGGGAGCATGGTGGCCAGGGCTTGGCCTGGAAACATGGCTGCTACGGCCGGAACTGCAGCCGGGAACGCGGCTGCTAGGGCCAAAACTTGAGCCAGAAGCGTGGCTGCAGAAGGCTTGGCTGCAGGATGCTTGGCTGTAGGAGGCTTGGCTGCAGGAGGCTTGGAAGCAGGAGCATGGGCTGGTAGCTGGACCCTGCACCCCTTAGCAGACTGCTGTAGGCCCCGTGGACCTCCAAAGGCCAGGCGGGATCCCAAAAAGGGATTGGTGGCTGGAGGATGTCCCTTTGGGCTACATGAAAAAAGTCTCAGCCATTTTGGCAGCAAGCTTTTTAGCCAAGCTTGTTGGCCACCTCCAAACGGGCCTCTATTAGGGCAGCCTCCTTGGCCCTGTAAGGGGAGGTTCTCCTTCAATCCCCAAAAATGCATTCAAGAGTGAATGTCAGATCATACAACTCTTGGTGCGTGGAAAACACTGCTGGGTCCATTCTGGTTTGGTCATTCTGTCAGGGTTGTGGAAACAGGACCCAAGTGCAGTAAATTCTGACTTTTTTATCAGAATTCTGACATCCCCCAAAAAATTGTTTCATGTGGCCCTAATCCTCTTCCGTACTTCTCGGTCTGACAATCTCTGAATTAAATATTATCATTAAACATAATGTCACACCAGAGAACAATTATTAGGACTACCGCATAGAAAGGTCATATAATGTCAACGTTTTGAGTTATTCACGTATTAAGAAATACAGTTATATGTAATTTGAGTAACATTTCAGAAAAAAAATATAATTCAACTTTTGCTTTCAGGCCATGTCAACTACCTGTCTCTGTAATTGAATCATAGATTGAAAGGGGCGTTTTCAAAATAATAGCAGCGTGGAGTTCAATTAGAAACTAATTTGAAATTGAAATCTTTAACTCTGTGAAAAAACAGGTGGCCCTTATTTAAGGACGAAGGCAGCACATGTTAACGTGCATTTCTCTCTGAAAATCTGAGTAAAATAGGCATTGTTCAGAAGAACAGCGTACTTTGATTAAAAAGTTGATTATAGAGGGGAAAACATACAAAAAATGCAGAAAATGATTGGCTGCTCAGCTAAAATGATCTTAAATGCTTTAAAATGGCAACCAAAACCAGAAAGACGTGGAATAAAAATTGGAAGACTACCATTTGAATGGATCGAAGAATAGCCAGAATGGCGAAGACTCAGCCAATGATCAGCTCAAGGGTGATTAAAGAAGGTCTAAAGTTACCTGTGAGTACTGTAACTATTAGAATATGTGAAGCCAATCTACCGGCAAGAAGCCCCCCTCAAAGTCCCATTGTTGAAAAAACGACATGTACTGAAGAGGTTACAATTTCCAAAGAACACATCGACTGGCCTAAAGAGAAATGGCGCAACATTTTGTGGACTGGTGAAAGCAAGATTGTTCTTTTTGGGTCTAGTGGCGGCAGAAAGTTTGTCAGAAGTCCCCCAAATGCTGGATTCAAGCCACAGTACACTTTGAAGTCCGTGAAGCATGGTGGCGCAAGAACCATGATATGGGGATGTTTCTCATACTTTGGTCTCGGGCCTATTTATCGCATACCAGGGATCATGGATCCGTTTGAATACATCAAAATACTTGAAGAAGTCATGTTGCTTTATGCCGAAGAGGAAATGCCCTTGAAATGGATGTTTCAACAAAACAACGACCCCAAACACACCAGTAAGCTAGCAAAATCTTGGTTCCAGACCAACAAGATTTATGTTATGGAGTGGCCAGCCCAATCCCTGGACCGTAATCCAATAGAAAATTTGTAGAGTGACATCAAAAATGCTGTTTCGGAGGCAAAACCAAGAAATGCAGAGGAATTGTGGAGTGTAGTCCAATCGTCCTGGGCTGGAATACCTGTTCACAGGTGCCAGAAGTTTGTTGACTCCATGCAACACAGATCTGGAGCAGTTCTCAGAAACAGTGGTTATACCATTACATATTAGTTCAGTGATTCTCAGGAAAGTTAAATATTCAAAAGAAATTCAGTTCATACAGTAAATATTTGAGGTAGTAGAGAAAAATGCAGACAATGCTTTTTTTAACCTCATACAGGCGCCATATAATAGGTAAGCAGAAACCAGTTTTATTTAAACCAAATTCTGCATAGCGTAGATGTATACATTGTAGTTGTGAGTGGAGAGATAACAACCAAGGAGGTAATAAATTAAAAGTGTATAGAGATAAAGATTAAAGTCTATTACAAATATTATAAATATATATATATATATATATATATATATATAAAGAATTGCTATATTAATATATATAAGTGTTAACACTAGTAAATATAATAGCAGTATAATCATATGACTACACTTAAGTCAATTTACATCTTAGTGATCTGTTTACATGCTCTGCTGGGTTTTATTGTTTATGTAACAGAAGGATTTTAACCTTTTGAGAAAACATTGGAATGTTCTTATTGCGGAGGAAAAGAAAAGGCCAGAGAACGGAGGCCGTACAAAGGTAATGTGTGAAAATATGGTTTTTGGATGTGAATATTTTCATTTATGGGAGAAAATAGTTTCCTAAAGGACTTTTGAATAACAACAACATTGAATACATTTGAGTAATGAGTTATTAGGATACATTAATTTAGTTTAGTTTAAGATCCTGATGGACAATAATGAGGCACATGAAAGCAGGTTCTGCCCCCCATGAAAAACATCCGGAGTCGGTGATTGAGCAGACTAAAGCTGAAATGTAAAGCAGTACAAGGAGAGAAGCTTGATGTGGACTGCAGATTCAACTGGGCCAATGAAAAGTCAAAGACTGTCAATAACCAGAATCAGAGGAAGTGGCGATATGGTCAACAGGTAGAATGTGAGGAGGTTGGGTCGCTGTCAAGCTAGAGAAGCAGAGGAGGCAGAAAGGGGAGCTGGAAATGAGTGAGTTTGTACAAACACATTCACTCATATAAGTGGAACAAATTTAAAGAAATTTGAATTGGCTTTTTAAAATATTTAAAATAAAACATTAAAATGTTTTATTACACAAGATTTTATTGATTGTTAAATGATGAATAACAAAAGAGGAAGTTATTAAACTAAATTAGTAAATAAACCTGAAATACACCCTAAGAAAAGAGGGAAATTACAGAGATAAGAAAGATCCACTACACTATTTGGCAGAGACTATTTAGAAGTCAGGAGGACAGGGTAGAAACATTTTCATCATGTTAACCAATGATTCTTTCAGAACCTTTATTGAGGTGTGAATTTAGTAGTGTTTTACATTTTTAAAGTTTTGATCTACAGATGGAGGGAGAGATTTAGTACAATCTTGATCTCAGATATGACATTAATTGAAACAGATAGTCATAGTGATAGCTCCAAAATTATACTACAGACCATGTTAAATATAATTGGCCACATGAATGGAAACCATTATTGAAATTACTCCTTTTTTAAAATTCCTATTGAAGGAAGTTGTAGTTATAACATGCCAAAGTTCTCATAGTTTCACACATTATTTTTCCCGGTTAAAGGGTTGAAATATTTTTCAGAATTGATAATAAATAATGCAGTGTATTATGAAATATGTAGCAGATTTGTACATATCCTAATAATGTTTTGACTTCAGATAGTAGGTATGTGCAAAGGTTTCAGAAATAAGATTTATTAGATATTTTGGTATAAATGAGGTGGTGATAAAAATTCAGGAGAAAAAGGAAGTGATGTTTTTTTATTTACTAAATTTAAAATGTGTGAAGCAGCTGTCCCAATAGAAAGTTAAAGACATCTTGTAGTTGTAATTAAAAGGGAATAAATGATGACACTCTTTTTGTAAATGATGGATATCACCTATACTGAATAATCAAAGACTCTGCACAGCATGACGTGACCAGAAGACTGAGACCAAATTTGACCTGGACTGACAGTGTTACTTGACAAAAGCACTGTTGATGACTCTGGGTTGTACCTGACCACACCCGACCGTGTGAGTGAGAATGAATGTTTGCATCTGATCAATGCAACTGCATGAGTTTAGAGAGGAACAGTGACTAACCGAGCATGTTTTGAACTAACACAAACTAAATCCAAAGATTCTGTTTTTCCAGGACTGGTGGAAGGAGAGTAACTCTCTTTTTAACTGGAGCGTTCACTGTGTAAATAATCATGTTTAGAAATGTTTAAATAATGTTTGGTGTGTGCCTTAAACCATTGCTTAACTAAATCTTTTTCCTGCTCAGGTTTTTGTTACACACATATACAGTGGGGCAAAAAAGTACTTAGTCAGCCACCAATTGTGCAAGTTCTCCCATTTAAAAAGATGAGAGAGGACTGTTATTTTTATCATAGGTATACCTCAAATATGAGAGACAAAATGAGAAAAAAATTCCAGGAAATCACATTGTAGGATTTTTAATGAAGTATTTGGTAAATTCCTCGGTACAATAAGTATTTGGTCACCTACAAACAAGCAAGATTTCTGACTCTCACAGACCTGTAACTTGTTCTTTAAGAGGCTCCTCTGTCCTCCACTCGTTACCTGTATTAATGGCACCTTTTTGAACTCGTTATCAGTATAAAAGACACCTGCCCACAACCTTAAACAGTCATACTCCAAACTTCACTATGGCCAAGACCAAAGAGCTGTCAAAGGAGACCAGAGACAAAATTGTAGACCTGCACCAGGCTGGGAAAACTGAATCTGCAATAGGTAAGCAGCTTGGTATGAAGAAATAAACTGTGGGAGCAATTATTAGAAAATGGAAGACATACAAGACCACTGCTAATCTCCCTCGATCTGGGGCTCCACGCAAGATCTCACCCCTTGGGGTCAAAATGATCACAAGAACGGTGAGCAAAAATCCCAGAACCACACGGGGGGACCTAGTGAATGACCTGCAGAGAGCTGGGACCAAAGTAACAGAGGCTACCATCAGTAACACACTACGCCGCCAGGGACTTAAATCCTGCAGTTCCAGACGTGTCCCCCTGCTTAAGCCAGTACATGTCCAGGCCCGTCTGAAGTTTGCTAGAGGGCATTTGGATGATCCAGAAGAGGATTGGGAGAATGTCATATGGTCAGATGAAACCAAAATAGAACTTTTTGGTAAAAACTCAACTCGTCGTGTTTGGAGGAGAAAGAATGCAGAGTTGCATCCAAAGAACACCATACCTACTGTGAAGCATGGGGGTGGAAACATCATGCTTTGGGGCTGTTTTTCTGCAAAGGGACCAGGACGACTGATCCGTGTTAAGGAAAGAATGAATGGGGCCATGTATCGTGAGATTTTGAGTTAAAACCTCCTTCCATCAGCAAGGGCACTGAAGATGAAGCGTGGCTGGGTCTTTCAGCATGACAATGATCCCAAACACACCGCCAGGGCAACGAAGGAGTGGCTTCGTAAGAAGCATTTCAAGGTCCTGGAGTGGCCTAGCCAGTCTCCAGATCTCAACCCCATAGAAAATCTTTGGAGGGAGTTGAAAGTCCGTGTTGCCCAGCGACAGCCCCAAAACATCACTGCTTTAGAGGAGATCTGCATGGAGGAATGGGCCAAAATACCAGCAACAGTGTGTGAAAACCTTGTGAAGACTTACAGAAAACGTTTGACCTCTGCCATTGCCAACAAAGGGTATATAACAAAGTATTGAGATGAACTTTTGTTATTGACCAAATACTTATTTTCCACAATAATTTGAAAATTAATTCTTTAAAAATCAGACATTGTGATTTTCTGGATTTTTTTTTTCTCATTTTGTCTCTCATAGTTGAGGTATACCTATGATAAAAATGACAGGCCTCTCTCATCTTTTTAAATGGGAGAACTTGCACAATTGGTGGCTGACTAAATACTTTTTTGCCCCACTGTATGTGTCAAGTTATCGGGGGATTCTTAACTTCTGCCCAAACTTGAAAAAGGCCTTGGCCATCAACAGGGTAAAATGGACACAACTCAGACGGTTTCTTCGTTCTTCTTTCATTTATTTTACTAAGTCATCAGTTCGAATACGTCTTTTATAGATAGGTTGAAAACCTTTACAAGAAAACAAAACACAAAATACAGCATTTTCATAAAACTGCCTCTCATTACATTCACTGTTTCACCAAACAAACATTTCTCCCATATTTGCACTAGTGTGTCATTACAAGCTAACATTAGCACACCACAGTCAGATATAAATGACACTAACTAAAGCACTTAAACTCACTTTAACAATCGAAATTAACATTCAAAAGATCTACAGATAAAACATCAAAACATGATCCTACCAGTAGCATCCCTGGAAATGGCCAGTTAGTTAAGCTCCCATCCTTCAGCAGTCAACATGTGCCTTGCAAACACTCACACACTACCTGTGCTTCAATGACTCCGCTTTTCCTGGCATGAGAACTACTTCCGGTTTCAAAATAAATGTTTATTTTCTTTTCAAAACAAAAGTCTCTTTCTAAGTTCGATCTAACAGCACAGTATGTGTAAAAAGGGGGCGTAGAATAAGATGATGTTTGATGTTTTTTGTTTGTTGGTGACATTTCTTTGCATTTTATACAGGTAAAGCAGATGCCACAAAGGGGAAAGTGTTTACCTAATCCAGAGGTTATTTTTCATACATACCTTTTCAGGAAGAACACCCAGCACATTTATTCACTCTGGCTGCATCATGGTTTTCATTGGTTTCCTTTTATCCAGATCATTAGTGTTTTCTTCTGCAGAAATAAGAGTAGTTGGTAACTATTACATTTTGAATTTTAAGGAGTTTTTTTCAATGACAGGAAGAAATGTTGAATTAGAGATAATAATAGATTAGGATTAAAAATGATAAGCACAATATTCATCATAATTAATTACAGTGACACAGATAAGATTAGATTATCTAATGAAAATTGCAGGGCTATAACTCAATTTAAATTTGACCGGATAAGCAGATTTAGATGATATATAATAGAGTAACACAGACACATAGGATGGAAAATAACTTTTCGAAATTCAAATTTAGACTGAAAGAAGTTTGATCAATGTTAACTTTAATACTAAATTCTGATTAATGATTAATAAAGGAACAGTCCCAATTATTGATGTGGCGGAAAGATGACCCACCCTCTTATTCCGATCAGGAAGAAGATGAATTTGTTAAAATAAAGAACTACAGATTATGTATTTTCTTTCATATTTTATAATTTATCACAGTGTCACAGATTATGTATTTTAGTACATTACCACGTGTATTATTCACATCATTAAATGATGTGAAAGGAGGGAATGTGGTATATTTTTGAATTTTTATTGCTTGCTCATAAAGACATGTTTATGTATGAATGCTACCTAAGAGGGTTTTAAACTATGAAGAGAAGTGAGCTTCATGACAGAGTTAATGGTGGCTTAAACATAAGAAAGGAACTGCATTCTGCTATTTTATTCACAGTGAACACTAACTGCACATTCCAGAATTGTGGGAGAAGACCAAGAGGCTTAAGAGAGGGAAGAAAGAGATAGTGGTGCCAGGCATCTGGGTACTGCACGTGACAGGAAAGTTATGATAGAGTAGAGAAGGATTAGATGATAGGCCTGGAACTTGTGAAGTGTGTCTCGGTAGCTTGATTTCCCCTTCTTGGTTGTCCCTCCCCTTGACCTGATTAACTGCCCCGCCCTTATTGTTTACACATGTGTTCACCTTGTATATTTAAGCTGTGTTTGTCTCTGTGCCCAGTGCCAGATCGTTTTGAGTTATCACCACGCTAGTGTGCGTATGCTTAGAATTTTGTGACTATGGAATATTACCTCTAGTAAAAAAACTTTTTTGGAAACTCTTTTTGTGTTGAGTCGTGCATTTGGGTTTTGTCATTTTATTGTGCCCCAGACGTAACATTATGATCTGGCCAGAAATGAACCCAGCCGACTCAGAAAACTTGAGAGCAGCGCTCTGCTCTCAAGGGACACGCCTTCGGCAGCATGAGGAGAATATGACGGCCATACACCAGGGAGTGAAGGTCTTGACGGAAAGCCAGAGTGAGCTCCGGGAAGCTTTTTCGTCACAGATCAACCTCCTTGCCGAACGGGTCCAACGTGTGCTCACACGTTTGGAGAGTATGCCCTCCTCTCTACCCAGTGTCGCTCCAGCCCCTGCTGTCCTGTTGGCGGCCCGGCCGACTCCGGCCTGGCCTGTCCTGTCGACTCCGGCCTCTCCGGCCATGCCGACACCAGTCTCGCCTTTCCTCTTGACTCCGGTCTCACCTGTCCAGTTGCCTTAAGTTTCGCCTGTTCCCGTTCTGATGGAGGTCCCGCCGTCACCTGTTCTGATGGGGGTCCCGCCAACACCTGCTCCGTTGGGGGTCCTGCCGTCACCTGTTCCGATGGGGGTCCCGCCAACACCTGATCCTACGCTGTTTGCGGTCCCGCCGTCACCTGTTCTGATGGGTGTCCCGCCAACTCCTGCACCTGCCTCTTCCGGGGTCCCGCTGACACCATTACCGCCGGGTTCCCGCCAAAGCCATGTCCTGCCTTTTCGGGGTTCCCGCTGATGCCAGTACCAACTGGGGTCCCGCCGACAACAGCTCATGTCCCGCCGACTGGTGCTCCTGTTTCCTCGGTGGCCCTGCCGCCTCCTGCTCCAGGTGCTCCTTACTTTCCTCCAGAGGCGTCTCGCCGTCTACAGCCCGTCGTCTAGATGCGTTTCGCCGTCCTCCAGCCCGTCATACAGACCGTCGTCCTCCAGCCCGTCCTACAGCCCGTCCTCCAGAGGCGTCTTGCCGCCTTCCAGGCTGTCCCCCGGAGCTGTCTCGTTGCCTTCCAGACCGTCCTCCACAGCTGTCTCGCCGCCTTCCAGGCCGTCCTCTGGAAGTTTCTCGCCGCCCTCCGGAGCTATTCCACTGTCCTCCAGGTCGTCCTCCAGAGTTCCCTTGCCACAAGGCCTGTCCGTGCTTTGTCTCGTGCTCTGCCTTGCCCGTGGGCCGTCGGCCCGAGACGCCCTTCTCGTCCTCTGCCGTGCCCCCGGGTCGTCCGCCCGAATCCCGCCTCCGGACCCCCTCCGCCCACCCTTTTGGCCTTGGTCATGCGTCCCTCCTCCAGACCCCCTCCACCCACCCTGTTGGATTTTTTGGGACTTTGTTGGGACGTCTGGAATCCATCCCTAGAGGAGGGGTACTGTTGTGTCTGGGTAGCTTGATTTCCCCTTCTTGGTTGTCCCTCCCCTTGACCTGATTAACTGCCCCGCCCTTTTTGTTTACACCTGTGTTCACCTTGTATATTTAAGCTGTGTTTGTCTCTGTGCCCAGTGCCAGATCGTTTTGAGTTATCACCACGCTAGTGTGCGTATGCTTAGAATTTTGTGACTATGGAATATTACCTCTAGTAAAAAACCTTTTTTGGAGACTCTTTTTGTGTCGAGTCGTGCATTTGGGTTTTATCATTTTATTGTGCCCCAGACGTAACATGAAGCTAAGAGGCGAGGACTTTGCCTGTGCTCCAACCAGAAACCAACACACACCACACATTCAAAAATACACATTTAAATTGTCATAAGGGGACTGCCCCCTTATCCATAGCGTATAAAGATTGTCATATGTCGAGGTTCTGGGTGGGAATGAAACCCAGGGACCTTTATATTGAGTATATGTATCCCTATTACAACTGAAAATAAATCAGCTTTATTATAACCTTACTACTTCGTTTGGACTCCTTGCCTCGTAGAGAAATTCTAAAACACAACAGCTCCAAGCAGAAACCTACAGCACTACACCCAAAAATATACATATAACTTGTCATAAGAGGACTGCCCTCTTACCAATGAAGTATAAAACCTTGTGTGATGTCTAATTGAGGCTCTGGAAGGAAGTGAGAGACAGTACCTGTTTGCAGCCTGTGGATCGTAAAAACAGCTTGCATTCAGTCTGTGGATCACCAATTTCAGAAAATTTAATTGAGTATTTGTATTCCTTATCACAACTGAAAATAAATCAGCTTTATTATAACCTTACTACTTTGTTTGGACTCCTTGCTTCGTAGAGAAATTCAAGAACACAACAACTTCCAGAGTCAACGCTGACATCTGTCTGCCAGGAATTCACTTTGGTAAAAACCATTGAAGTATATCTTGTAGCGATGTTTGTGAAGATGATGAAGAAGTCTCCGGAGACACCAGCTTGTATATAATAAGGTTTGTTACAACAGCATAGTATCAGACACCAACACGGGCGATGTGGGGTTCCCAGAGCCAATTGTGGAAGTCCCCCAAACAGTCTTTGTGCATACACTTTATAGGAGAAATGTGGGTGTGGGTGTGTGTCAAAATGCGATGTTCTATGAGGATGTGTACCCAAATAAGGTGAGCTATACGTTCGTACACCATGTCTTGCGCGTTCCCATATAAGGTGAGATATACGTTGGTCTTCGTCTTACTCATCCGTGGAGGTCTTCTGACGTAGTCCAGAGGTTTGTTCTACAACCTCCTGTCGTACCACATCCCTCTCTGCACTCTCTATGACCTCAGGGAGTAAACAACTGCATATGAACTGATTTACTATACCGCCTAGGCCATAACTTTGTATGCCCCACTCGGTGACCTAGGGCATCTTTAACGTATTTCAGATGTTGTTTTTCACTCTTCTTCCACCCAACCTTCCTCTGACCTCAGGGAGTATCTGCCCTGCTATATCTCCAGATTTAATACACCACACCATCTCAGCAGGACGTGTAGGACTGCTGTTCCCACCACCCCTGCCACTGAGGCCGATAAGTCGACTTCATCAAGGTTTTTACGACTCGGTCCGCTCGGCTCAACCCGCTTTTGTCTCGCCCCCGCGCCCGGACATTAGGGAGTCTGTGGAGGCATCGTGGTAACAGCCACTGAAGACGAGAGGTACGGTAGCAGGCATGGTGGATTTTCTGAGTGCAGGACCGCATGCGGCGTGTTACCCTGGCATGCCCCCCTTCGATAAGAGCCTGGCAGCACATTTGCTTCCACAGGTAGAGAACTACCTCTCGCTCCTCCTCAAGGGAAGGTTGAACTGGGGCGCAGCACTACGGTGAGTAGGAGGGAAAGAAGCTGGTACAGAGCACACACGGCTCCCGCCACTTCCTTTACTTCCCTGTCAGAACTGGCACGGGAACGAGCCTCACGGCTGCAGCTGAGCTAGAGCAGAGCTACGCGTCATCAAGGAGCTCCAGCTTGGAACTCCGCATTTGAGAATAATAAACATATAAAATGTTAATATGTGCTAATTAGTTAATTTGCCTTGCTAAAGTGTTGCACAATATGTGTTTGGGTTACGCCTCTCTCTCTCTCTCTCTCTCTCTGAGTGCTACAAACCAATAAGACGAAGTCAAATGTGCCGAAGACCCGCCCCGTTGCTACAAACCAATAAGAGAAGACGAGACCAGAAAGACCTTAAGAGTAGAAAACAACTTGAAAAGTTTGAGAACGGCCCCTTCCTACGACGCTTTAGACAGCTAACCACTCGAAAGTGGACTGTGGACAATTTAAATAGCAGAAGACCTCGGCCGAGCGTCCATTGTAAACTTATCATATCATTGTTGTAATAAATCCTGTTAAATTTAGATGAAAAGTCTATTGGATTATTTTAGCCTATTCCTCCTATATAATTTAGAACCCTACAATCATACATTGCCACTATCCTAAAACAAATTCAGTTAATCTACAGTACAATCGCGGGGCAATGCTCAACATTTGCAATGACAGTAGGATACCTCCCTAAGGGGGCCCCACCTGATCGTCTAACTCCGGTTGGCTTTGGAAGTCGCCTGAGTTTACAAACAATCCTGACGACAAAGAAAGCCACTCAAAAATGAAGAGAAATTATCCTTCTGGAAATGAAAAAAGAAAGAGGAAAAAAGAGGAACAGGAGAAGACAGTGGTAAGTTGAGCAGATAATGATTAAATACTAAATAATTAAATGCTGCTAGTCTAGCCTTAATTAACTGTGGGAGAGAGACACTTGAATTCAGAAACTTCCACTAGCATACATTTATGACTTTTGTTTATTTTGACGTTTAACATTTAGTTCCGAGAACCAGCACCTTATCGTGATGGAGAGGTTTGTGTGCCCCGATGAACCTGGGGGCTGTGTTGTCTGGAACCTTGTGTTCCTGGTAGGGTCTCCCATGGCAAATTGGTCTCATGTAAGGGGCCAGACTAAGATTGGTTCAAAAGACCTCATGACAAACACACATGAAAGCGAGGATACCCGGCCCGGAGAAAGCCTGGGGTCATCTTCTGGATCCAAGCCCAGAAGGAGGAATCGTCAGCGAGCGCCTGGTGGCCGGGCTTGCCACGAAGCCCAGCCGGGCACAGCCCGAAAAAGCAACGTGGGCAACACCTCCGCTTCCCCGTCCCGCGGGCCCACCACCTACAGGAAACAGCGATGGGGTCGGGTGCGCTGCCAGAAGGGTGGCAGTGAAAGCAGACGGTCTCGACGGACCAGACTAAGGCGACAGAAACTTTGGGGACATGGAATGTCACCTCTCTAGGGGGGAAGGAGCCAGAGCTTGTGCGGGAGGTGGAGCGTTACCAGTTGGATCTGGTGGGGCTCTCCTCTATGCACAGTGTCGACTCTGGAACCTTACTTCTTGATAGGGGTTGGACTCTATTCTTCTCCGGAGTTGCCCAAGGTGTGAGGCGCCGAGCGGGTGTGGGGATACTCACAAGCCCCCGTTTGAGTGCCGCTTTGTTGGAGTTTACCCCATTGGACGAGAGGGTCGCCTCCCTAAGCCTGCGGCTTATGGGGGGGGAAACTCTGACTGTTGTGTGTGCTTATGCACCAAACAGCAGTTCAGAATATTAGGCCTTCTTGGAGACCATGAAAGAAGTCCTGTATGGGGCTCCTGATGGGGACTCCTTAGTCTTGCTGGGAGACTTCAACGCACGCGTGGACACCGTGGTCAGGGAAGCCGTCCGACTGAAGAAGTTGCAAGGTATCGACGGGCCCAAAGGACAGCAGCCTCAGCCATGGCCGAGGCAAAGCAGCGGGTGTGGGAGAAGTTCGGAGAAGCCATGGAGAAGGACTTTCGGTCGACACCAAAGTTGTTCTGGAAAACCGTGCGACACCTCAGGAGGGGGAAGCAGGGAACCATCCAAGCTGTGTACAGTAAGGATGGGACGCTGTTGACTTCAACTGATAGTGTGTAAGGGCGGTGGAAGGAACACTTTGAGGAACTCCTGAATCCGACAACTCCGCCCTCTAAGTCACTGAGGTAGTCAAACAGCTCCACAGTGGCAAAGCCCCGGGGGTGGATGAGATCCGCCCAGAATGGTGAAGGCTCTGGGTGTTGAGGGAAGGTCATGGTTGACACGTCTCATCAACATTGCGTGGAAGTCGGAAACAACCGAAGGAGTGCCAGACCGGGGTGGTGGTTCCTCCCTTTTAAAAAAGGGGGATCAGAGGGTGTGTGCCAGTTACAGAGGCATCACATTACTCAGCCACCCCGGGAATGTTTACTCTGAGGTGCTGGAAAGGAGGGTCCGGCCGATTGTCAGATTGAAGAGGAACAATGTGGTTTTCGTCCTGGTCGTGGAACGACAGACCAGCTTTTCACTCTCTCAAGGATCCTGGAAGGGGCCTGGGAGTACGCTCATCCGGTCTACATATGCTTTGTGGATTTGGAGAAGGCGTATGACCGGGTTCTCAGGGAGATACTGTGGGAGGTGCTGCGGGAGTATGGGGTGAGGGGGTCTCTACTCAGGGCCATCCAATCTCTGTACTCTCAAAGCGAGAGCTGTGTCTGGGTCCTCGGTAGCACGTCGGACCGATTTTTGGTGAGGGTTGGCCTCCGCCAGGGCTGCGCTTTGTCACCAATCCTGTTTGTGATATTCATTGACAGGATTTTGAGGCGTAGTCGTGGGGGAGGGGGTCTGCAGTTTGGTAGGCTAAGGATTGCACCTCTGCTTTTTGCAGATGATGTGGTCCTAATGGCTTCATCGGTCTGTGACCTTCAGCACTCACTGGATCGGTTCGCGGCCGAGTGTGAAGCGACTGGGATGAGGATCAGCACCTCCAAATCTGACGCCATGGTTCTCAGCAGGGAACCGATGGACTGTCCACTCCAGGTAGGGAATGAAGCCTTACCCCAAGTGAAGGAGTTCAAGTATCTCGGGGTCTTGTTTTTGAGTGAGGGAACAATGGAGCGTGTTATGGGCAGGAGAATCAGAGCAGCGGGAGCGGTACTGCAGTCGCGGTACTGCAGTCGCGGTACTGCAGTCGCTTTACCGCACCTTTGTGACGAAAAGAGAGCTGAGCCAGAAGACAAAGCTCTCTGTCTACTGGGCCATCTTCGTTCCTACCCTCACCTATGGTCATGAAAAATGGGTCATGACTGAAAAAACGAGATCGCGGATACAAGCGGCCGAAATGGGATTTCTCCGCAGGGTGGCTGGCATCTCCCTTAGGGATAAGGTGAGAAGTTCAGTCATCTGGGAGGGACTCGGAGTAGAACCGCTGCTCCTTCGCGTTGAAAGGAGCCAGTTGAGATGGTTCGGGCACCTAGTGAGGATGCCACCTGGGAGCCTCCCTAGGGAGGTGTTCCAGGTAGGAAGAGACCGAGGGGTGGACCTAGGACCAGGTGGAGGGATTATATCTCTTTGCTGGCCTGGGAGCGCCTTGGAATCCCCGAGTCAGAGCTGGTTGATGTGGCCAGGGAAAGGAAAGTTTGGGGCTCTCTGCTGGAGCTGTTACCTCCGCGACCCTGACGGAAAGGGGGGGGAGGGAGGGAGGGAGGGAGGGATGGATGGATGGATGGACGGATGGATCTTAGCTAGCAGAACAGTATCTGCTCCGCTGGCCGAGATATTACTGAGTCAAGTGCGCACGGCTGGGTTGGGATACCGCAGCTGACTTCTTAGCTTAGTTTAGCAAACCGGCTGAAAATGTAGAAGCTAGTAATTACAGTATTAACACTTCATAACCTGTTTATAACTAGTCTACTTGGTCTTTGACATTGTTACTGAAATAAATACTGTCTCTGCCATTTCTAGAATAACATTTTACTTGTTGTTTTAAAAGACACCAGTAATGCAATGATTTTGAGGGGGGTATCTGCTAACTTTTTCTGTAGCCTTGTTAAATGATGAAGCTGTGTCTGACTGAGCTAACTGTCAAGCTATGAATGTTAGATTTTAGAATTTAGATGCAAGACATTTGGAAATGTGCAATTTTACAAGTGTAAAAGACTGTATTTTGTACTTTGTGTATATATATATATATATATTGTTGCCCTGAATGTTTACATTGTGCCCTTCTTATTGGATTGTTCTGTGACTGTGACATTGACATGTGTGAACTGATAGCTCTATCAGTGCTCCGAAGTTGCCTGTTGATTCGTAGTGACTGTAGCAGGTCGAATCTCAGACCGAATCCCTCCTTTGTTCCCAATAACGTAAGGAGTTCTTTCAGGTCGAGGGTTATATGGCTGGCGGCCTTTGTTCCTCAACCTCCTGCAGGGGACAGGGAGGCAAAGTTACATCTCCTGTCCCCAGTTTGTGCGTTTGCATGTTATGTAGAATGCATGACCTCAATCAGATGCACTGAACAATTGTTAGTGTGCTTTGGGGATGATACACATACATCATTCCGTGCTCCTGAAGGACACAGGAACTGTGGTGCACAGTGTTTTTCTTACTTGCTTTGGCACCTGCAGGGTTTGCGCTATGGGTTTATCCAGCCCAGTTATGCTATATCCAGCCAGGTAAGCTGCGGCCCCCTACTTTTTCACGGTCACAACCGGACAGGTAGGAAGAAGGTGGCTGCCAACCACAGGCCGATCAGAAGCAGTGTGGTGGGTCGATATTTTGAAGCTACGGGGCGTTTATTTGTCGGGGCTCTACCCACTGTACACAAAGAGTCCAGTAGCGGGCAGTGCCTATGTGAGATAGAACAATGGTTACATATTGTAACCCTAGCTTCATAAGCACAGGCGGAGCCCTCTACCTAGGGGCCCTGTCTTTCCTATGCCGCTTGTTGAAGAGGGTGTACAATAACAGACAGCGGCGTAGTTGCCTTATATACTGAGGCCAACGCGCGCATTCGGGTAGGCTTGCAGCTTTCTTGTGTGTGCAAATGTGTCCACCCCCACATTTTCACCTATTCTGTTCAATTTGGCCTCACAGATATTTCCTGTTATTGCTGTTTCCACTCTAGCGGCCTATTCATTGTGTGGTCAATATATCACATACTGTATATCATTTCACAGTACAATATACATTCCCTGACAATCCTGCTTGGCACACCATTAGAAATGTCATATTTCTAGTTTTAGAAAGTCTATTATCTCCAGAGGTTTATGCTTGCAGACACTTGAGCAAGTTTTGAACAGTATATTGTTCATGATAGCCTTGGTTATTGTAGGTAAAAGCATATAGCTTTTTCTCTAATGTTAATCTCCTCGGTGCACTGTGTCCTTTATCATCAGATAAAAGTAAGAGCAATATCATTAGGTTGTATATCATGTTCTGTGATCACAGGGCTTGTAATGAATTGGGGAAAGGAAAAAGGACTAAAAAGCAATCTTTAGCCTTAAAGGCACACTGACTGGGAACCAATGAGCTTATCTAATTAAAGTTTGGCTTTGTTCTGGGTTGTGCCCACTTCAAAACAAACTTCATGGGTTAAAAATAGTAACTGAAGTTGACTGAGGACGAGTATAGTAGGAGCAGAATCATCATTATCAGGTCTTATTCCTTCATTAGCAATTCCATTCCCAAAACTCCCATAAAAACAATTTTGCAGACAAACATTGTTTGGTAATGGCTGAGATGATTTTGAAAAACAACAATTGTTTATTTCCTAAGCTTTGGAAAATGTTCCCTGTTTACAATGTATTTACTGTGATTACTGTGATGAATTCTGCTACCTCAATAATCCCCAGTCCAGAATCACCAATTAGCCAAGCTTAGTTTGTACACAAGCACATTGCACTGCCAGAGTGTACATTCCCAGGGAGGCAAAACTTTGAAAAAGACAACTTGTTATTTACTCTGTGGACAGACCCAGAATTCTCACCCCTCACAGAACACACAGAGAGCAGGAGGCTTCATCTGCCTGACAGCTGGGCTCTCAAATCCTGTTTCTCTTTCTCCTCAAAAATGTTCCAGGAGCGAGTGGATCTGCCATTTGGCATGACAGCAAAAGATCAGAATATAGTGAATTTCAGCCATGTGAATTTGGTAAAATGACCTGCAGTATAGGTAATCAGCATCCCAAACAACCTTACATAGTCATCACACATGTTTCTTCCGTGAAAGCTTTAAAAACATATGTATTTCTTGAGCAAGTATAAAAAGGCAAGATTCTCTTAGCGAAGTTCTTTTTTTTTTACTTTTAAAGGGAAGAGATATAAACACTACAAACTGGCATGGAATGTGCATGGTGCAAGTCTTAAGAGCTTTGCATTGGGTCAAAGTGAACAGAACATCATTGATACTGATCTACCAAGCATTTTAGAAGAAGAGGCCCCTTAGAAGAGCAAAAAAGGATGTTAAAAGTCATTACCCTCCTCAGCTACAGCCCGTTTACCTTGCTGCAATCTGCAATTGATACAAAAGTCTCCAAATGTATAGCATCAGTCTATACAGTAGGGTAGCCTATTTTCTTAGGCTGCTAGACTCAAATCATCCTCCACACCACACAATAAAATAGCTTTGACCTGTTTTACCTAGCAAAATTATTTTCTTGTCCCCACACTTTTCAAGAATCAAGTATTGACTAAAAGCTATACTGGCAAAATGTTTTTTTAAGCATGTTTTTTGGTTGTTAACCCCAGAGATTGAAATTCTTAAAATCAGACTTCCCTCTTAGGGCTTCTGTACTTTCAGTTTTTTCTGTACCTGTCATAATTAGGACTTGGATGTCGGAAAGAAGAGAATTTGCAAGTCTGTTAAGAACGTTATGTATCGTAACCCCAGTTTCAAACGCGCAGACCCTCTGCTGGACTCTATGGAGTGTACGTTCTTAATCACACACATGTGCTCTCTGACCTTTGCAAAAACTTGAAACGAAAAAAAGACGAACCTTCCAACTGTGTGGTCCACAGACTATATAAGGCAGCTAAGCTACTGACTGTTACGCTACACACCGTTCAGTGAGTGGCATAGAAAAGACAGGGCCCCTCAGTAGAAGGCTCCTCCTGTGCTTTAAGAACTAAGTTTATAATATGTATCCTTCATTTAAACTCAAACAGCCTCCACCCTCTATTGAACTCTTTGGGTACAGTAGGTTGAATCACTAACATATGCCCTGTAATGCCAAAACATCACACTGCACAGCTTAATGTTAGTTGCCATCACTCACCTACTTCTTCATAACTTGGGCCAATACAGCAGGGAAGTAGGGGACCACAGCCAACCCCCGTAGTACATAACTGGTGTCACAGCAGGAGCAGGTGTCACAATCAAGCAAGAGACACTGCACATCATATTCCTTGTGTCCACAGGTAACACAAAGCAACATAGGTGTATGATGCCCAATTGTCGAGTCTTGTACAACTTTACATGCATGAACAGGGCGTAGACCGAGCTGTGCCCTCTACACTAATCCTACTGAACAAGGTCTCCCAAACATAAGCTGCTTGGAAACTATTTTAGGGCCCCACCATGGCCTGTGCATCTGAGGGGTGGTTCATTCTACAGAAAACGTGAAATCTGGGTGATGCAAATCTGCTGAAATGCACTCCTTCTTAAATATCTAAAACCTGTTAAATAGCAATAACTTAATTCTTAACTTGATGAATCCACAACAAGTAGAGCATTAAGGATTTGTATTATTTGTATACACTTCATAAAAAATTGTGTGCTGTTTTTGTCATTGGACATTAACATGTTTGTAAAAATATTTTTTCTCAACACAACCTGAATATTTAGTTAAAGGCGGATTAGTGGAATGATAAGGTTTTTTCTGTCAAACCCACAACAAATGAAGAATAGTAAAACAAAATGTGTTTGATACTAACTCTAAAATATCAAATAAGGATTACATCACCAATCAACAAACAAAATATTGATACAAAGAAAAAATATGCTAAAAAACATGCATTTATAATATCACATCACTGAAAAACATGAAGTAACACCAGTGACGCAATATAACACCAATGACACAACAAAACAACAATTTATGTTTTAAACCATTTCTCAAATAACCATGTAACTTAGTAACAGCAATTAGAACAGGGGTATTCAATTAAAATTCAACGAGGTCCAGTTCAAGAATATTTCCACAAGCAAAGGTGGAACATCATAATACCTAACTTGCATTATGAAGTAGTGTGATATATATTGAGGTAGACTAGTAGCTGTATCAATATCTGCATGTAATCAACAACTGACTGAAAAATCAAATAAAGAAAGTACAATTAAAAAACATTTCGACATGTCACTTAGCATTGAACTATACAGAAATATAAACCTGTAGATACTGTATGTATAATGTTCTTCTCAGGCTGCATTTAAAAATAAAATAGATGTCTGCCTATGTGCCACAATATAGCCTTATTCATAGACCAGTGTTAAGGATTTGACCTAGGTAAGTTAATTGATATTTTGATTACAATGGTATTAAACTAATTCTTAACTGAAACCTAACCTATGTTGTGAATAATTGTATTCTTAAGAGCACTTAATGATCATTTATGTTCAGCCAAAAATGACAAGATTAGTAAGGGACGGACATTATTTTTCTTTCAAAGCCTCCCACCACATGGTCCATCAGAAACAAATAGTGCTTTAAGTGCTTAAACATTACAACTTTTTCAAGCAATAAAATAGATGAACGCATTACAAAAATAACTAAAAATGAGGCATAATCAGTATCAGATGGAGATCAGAAGCTGGATAATGTCCTTGTCTATGATCTGTGGGCACAGTTATACTGGCCTGTAGCCTTCTTGGAGGCTTTGATGACATCTGAGGGGGGCTCCCATGTGAAACAGGGCTCCAGGTTGGCCATCTTTATGGTCATTATTGAAGGTGCCATCCAATGCTAGGCTGTTTCTTGTCTTGGTTTTGTTCAATCCCACAACTGAAAACACCCTCTCAGCATCTGCATTGGAATGGGGAAACACCAGGACCAGCTTGGCGACGGCACCAACATACATACATACTAAACACACCGCCTCTACCGCTCACTCATTGATGCTGCAATGATACTATTGCCTGTTTAATAACTGATAAACCTCAGAAGGATTGCATAATAGAATATCGTAGTTGAGAGCTTCAGGATATCACTAACAAGATGGCGACGGTGACGTCATAAGAGGACCCGCCCCCGACAACGTCAGCCTAAAGAAGAGTCCGGAGAACCCCATGTGAAAACCAGGAGAATCGAGCAGAGTCATACAGATCCTAATAATGTTTTGATTTAAGATAGTTGGTATGTGAACAGTATTGGAAATAAGATCTACTAGATATTTGTGTATGAATTAGGTGATAAAGATCCAGTAGTTTAAAGAGGAAGTGATGGCTTAGTAATTACTTAATTTAACATGAGGGAAGCAGTCTTTGTTAAAGTAATCTAAGTAAAGTATATTGAAGTAAGAAGGGACCGAGATTCTTTAGAAGGTTTCACACAAGGTGCGACACCAGATGTGTGCAATATCTCAACAGTTTTGACATTATATATTGTGGGAATAAAGCTGTTGCCTTAGAAGGTCAAAAGGCAGTGACCTACACATCTGGAATATGTTCATTGGACAGGTTAATATAAGTAGATTGGAATGTGCATACGTCCGGGACGTCTCTCTACATAACCAGAACACTGTCCTAAAAGAATGTTAAGACATATTTTTAAAATAGTAGTAATTAAAAGGAAACGTACAAGTCTTTTTGTAAATGAATAATATGACGGAATAATTAAAGACTCTGCACAGCATGACGTGATCAAAAGACTGAGACCAAATTACCTTTGACCGGGACTGACAGTGTTATTTTACAACAGCACTGTTGATGACTGACTCTGGGTTGAACCTGACCAGACCCGACTGTGTGAGTGAGAATGAATGTTTGCATCTGATCAATGCAATTGCATGAGTTTAGAGAGGAACAGAGACTAACTGAGCATGTTCTGAACTAACACAAGCTAAATCCAGAGATTTTGTTTCTTCCAGGACTGATGGATGGAGAGAGACACTCTTTAACGGGAAAGTTTGATGTTTAAACAATAATGATTTAAAGTGTCTGAATAATGATTGATGTGTTTTTTAAACTTTTGCTTAACTGAAGTTCTTTTTCTCGACCAGGTTTTGTTATACCTCTTTGTTAAGATGTGTAAAAAGGGGGAGAGGCAACATGTTTGCTCAACATGATTGCTCAAATTAAAATTCCATGATTAACAATTCAATTTTTTATAAATGATGATATTGTTTCCATTTCTTTACATTTTTTACAGGAAAAGTAGAATCAGTTGCCGAGAGGCTGCTGACAGATACAATTTCAGAGTGGAACCTATGAAAGAAGTTCACCTGTGATAATGATATTGAATTTGTAAATGGGTTTTTTAACAGATATGATACCTGGGGTTAGTAAGTGTGGAGATAACAAGAATAGTTAAAGTTAAGCTAAACATATTATGTGATGAAATGGGAACTAAGTTAGTCAGCGCCCTTTCTCTAGTAGAGATTGAGAAGTATCAAAGTATCAAAGGTTTTGTTTGTCATATGCACAGCAGATACAGCAAATAGGTTGACAATGTAAATCTTATATCCCAGGCTCCTCCAACTACTCGATATACATGGTGCAGGTAAGATGAATAAAATAGTGGAACAAAGGGTAAGGCTCAACTACAGACAGTTTGAGATTATGAGTATAAGGAGGGTGATAAACACAACAATAATTTCACAGAAGTAATCTAAGTTCCTAGGAAAAATGTGATGACATTATGTTGGAATTCTGAATTCATGTCCCAGCTCTCTAACTTCCTTAACACTAACAGGTAGAAGCAGTTTGTCTGGTGCTTAAGGAGTGATTTCTGCACACGATTCAGGCAGAGATCGACATGGAGTTTGGCACAGGAGAAAGCTGATACATCTAAAGAGGTTATGTGATTGGCAGGAAGGGAAGCCTTGGGTACTGTATTTTCCGGACTACAAGGCGCACCTGAATATTAGCCGAACACAAGCTAAAATTAGGGGGAAATCCTGTTTTGTTCATACATTAGCCGCACCGGACTAAAAGCCACAGGTGTTTTAATGTTTAATTACCATATGTAAGAGAATATGCACAAAGGGGATTGTCAGGAAAGAGATGGCTGTTTGGGAACACATCCCTTTTATTAACATTTTGAAAAACAAGTTAACGGTACATATTTGCATAACTTTTTACGTATATATAGAAGTACCGGTAATTACAAGTACGAAACATGTACTGTGCTGTTCAAACGAGTAACAAATGTACTGTATAACAATAACCTACAGCACACCAGAAAAATATAATCGGCCTACCTTTTGGGCTAAGGTGCAGTAACACGGCTTTAACAAGAAGAAAAGACAATCATTCATCGCCATCTTTGTCTTCTTCCTGCGCACTAAAACCACCAAAGTCCTCTTCTTCAGTGTCGGAAACGAACAGGCTCAGGGTGGCTTCGTCATCCACTCTCCCAGTCTCTCCTTCGTTTTTGGAATCGAGTTTGTGCTCTTAATGGCTGCTTTCACAGAATCTGTGATATGGGCCCTCATGCTGTCCAAAACGAGCAATGCTTTTTTTTGGCGAAAAAATCCTCCAGGTCGCTTCCCATAGCACTCTTGCAGCCACTCCTTCATTACGCTTTCCATCATCCACCCTTTCTTGTTGACTTTAACACAGATGCCGCTCGAGATCTCTTCTCTTGGCATAGTCATCCGCTTAAAAATCACCATTGGCGGAAGTTTTAACCCGGATGCTGTGCAGCCCAGAACACAAGTGAAATTCGTTCTCTCATGGCCAGTGGTTCTCACCGTGATGGATGATTCACCTTGCTTGTTAACAGTCCTAGTGAGAGGCAGGTGAAACGTCAAAGGCACTTCATCCATATTTATGATCTCGTCCGGTCCAATGGAATATTCGTTTATCTTTCTTAGTGTGAATTTGCAGAAGTTTGTAGTCGGGAGGGAGTTGCTGACACACAGTCGTCCTCGCCCTGATGGACAGTCCTTTTCGTTTCATAAATCTGTGACACCAGGATGGTCCACCTCTGAAATTGTCTATCTTCATCACGGTGGCGACTGTTTTGGCTTTCAGTCGGATCTGCACAGTTGAAACACCTCGCCCGTTTGCTCTCTGTGTGTTCACCCAGTCTTCAATAAAGTCTTCAAGTTTGGGCCATCTGCTTTTATTACCTCTGAAAGCTTTTTTTGTCTTTTTGGACTGAGCCAGTTCTTCACGCTGGCGTCTCCAACGTCTCAACATTGATTCGTTTATACCAAGGGTACGTGCAGCAGCTCTATTTCCCTCGTTGAGAGCCGAATCGACTGCCTTTAATTTAAAAGCTGCATCATATGCATTTCTTTTATTTGCCATAATGAGGGTTTGTGAATGAAAGCTTCCTTTGCTTCTGTAATACTCGTCTTGCTCTTGCTAATCTAGTCTCTTTTTCGCGCTAATTCGTACGGCACTACTTTGCCTGGCGGACGGACATGTGACCAACATACCACTCTTTTCCCCCGTGACTGTGTGTCTGATCACATGCCCTTCCACCAGGCAAAGTAATGCCGTACGAATTAGCGCGAAAAAGAGACTAAACAAAACAAAACCTCTTACGATATCACAAAAATCATGAAAAATCCATAGAAAAGCCGCACCGGACTATAAGCCGCAGGGTTCAAAGCTTGTGCAAAAAGTAGCGGCTTATAGTCCGGAAATTACGGTAATTGATTCTGATACAGAAGTACATTTCATCCGCACCTTTTCAGGAACAACAGCCAGGAAATTAATTCATTCTGGCTGCATCATGGTTTTACTGGGTCTTATTCTATCTACACAGTCAGTGTTTCCTTCTCCAGAAATGAGAGTAGTTGTTAACATATTGCATTTTGACTTGAAATAAGGATTTTAAAATGTAGGAATAATTTGGATACTCATTGGAAATTCAAAGCTAATTGCAATATGTAACATAATTTACCGAAGGAAGTTGGAGTTTCATTTCATTTGTAATTATGGCACAAGCCAATAACATTTTGAAGTCACGTTAGACCATAAGGAGTTTTCAATGACAGGAACAAATGTTGCATAACAGATAATACTAGCTGGGGGTTGGAAATGATGAGCATAACTTTCATAATTTACTTATTTAGTGTTTTGAAACAGATAAGAAGCCTACAGGTTGTTTCAACGATCTACAGGATGGTTTGAATGAGTGGTCAAATTATGTTGATTATGTGACTGGTTGGGATAAAAAGAAGAGAAAGCTTGCAGTTACAAAGTTGGGTAAAATACAGTGTTATCCCCTGAGAAACATGAAATAAGAGGAAAGGGTAAATGACAGAGTGTGTGTTTGGTACTGTGAAAGCATGAAATGGTATTGGATGATCTATTCAAAGCAAGGGGAGAAACAACTTCATTTCATCTACTATTAGGAGTTGAGGTTCCTGGAAAAGATCCTATGGGTTCGGTTTTGATAGAAATAGCCGAACCCCAAGCGGAGGTAGCCCCTGATTTTTACCCCTGAAGAAACGGCAGATTTGAATTCTTCCCTGATGACAGTCCTAATACAGGAACAGCGCAGGTTTATTTACTGGTTAATAATAGACTGGTGACATATTTGAGTACATCGACTGTGCAGAAGGTTATAGCGGTGGAAACAGGGTATGAAGGCACTAATGCATGGTTAGATTGGGTTGTGTATGCGGTAGAACAAAGCAGGCTCTACTGATATTGCATTAATGTACCCCATCATAAAGGAAAATGACATTCCACCTGTTCTCACTCCCTATGAGGGACTTTATGATTGTATTGTGAAGAACCACACGAAAGGCAAAATGGGAGCGTTACTGTGGCAGGGGGGAGTGGTTATGGCGCCGGCTGCGGGCAGAGGGAGGGGAGTGACTCAGCCGGAGATCAGACAGCTGGCCAGAATCAGGTAATTAGTCTCACAAGATAAGCATGTTGGTAACCTGGTTCTGGCTTCTTGCAGTAGGCTGGGCTCCTGAAGGCAGCGGGGCGCCCGTCGAAGCCTTATGTGGACCCTCGCAGAGAGAGTTTGTGTGTCTAGCCGAAAGGCCGAGAGAGAGTTGTGTGTGTCTAGCCGAAAGGCTGAGAGAGAGACAATAAAAGTTTTCCTGCAACCAGCCGCAGTTTTCCCTCCTGTCTGTGTGTCACGGCTCACACGGTACAATCTGTCCCTAATCACTGTAAAGTGTGGGTGAGTGAGTGCTGTGTTCGGGTGCAACGGGGTGCCATCGATACTCACCACCTGGTCCAAGGCGTGGCGGAGGGTCTCGTCCCGAGACTGCTCGAGGGGGAAGTCCTCCATCCGGTGCAGCTCAGCCTCGGGCTGAGGCCCCTCCGCCCCGCCCTCGCTGGTGTCCGCCGCCTCCGTTTCCGCACTGAACACAGCACACATCTCACATTTCCCTACCGCACGTGAACGCACCCCCATAGACGTCCCCACTAATTTAGCGAACCCCGGCCAATCTGTTCCCAAAATCAGAGGGTGCGTAAGGCGAGTACTAACTCCAGCCTTTACTCTATGCTTTTTTCCCCTAAAAGAAAAAAGGGTCAGCTCTGGATATTCGTGGACATCCCCAAGCACACACCCAGGGCCGGTTCTAGCCCCCCCTCGCTTCTTAATCTTGTTCTGACCAATGCACCTCATAAGTACAGTAATATACGTGTCTTTGCAAATGATCTGAGTGATCACTCTACCATCGCAGTGGTTAGAAATGCTAAACTCCATAAGACCAAGCCACACATTGTATACAGGAGAGACTTTAATGAACAAGCCTTCATCCGCGACCTGTATTACTGTAAATGGGACAGGATCTCCTTATTTGATGATGTGGAAATGGCCTGGAGTTATTTTCATGATGAATTTCTGAATCAAATTAACACCCATGCTCCCTTTAGGAAATTCAGGGTGAAAGGGAGCCTTAGCACCAACAAACTCCCAAAAGCTTGGAAATCCGCTTTTGTCCTTCCCTTGTTAAAAGGGGGTGACCCATCAGACGTGAATAATTACAGGCCTATTTCCAAATTATGCATTGCTGAAAAAATATTGGAAAAAATAATCAGTGAACAATTAAAAGACTTCTTAGAATCAAATGGTATTTTAAATAACTTTCAATCTGGCTTTAGGAAGCAAAATAGTACAGTTACTGCTGCCCTGAAAGTTTTAAACGATCTAATTGAAGCGCTTGATTTTTAAAAAGTATGTGTGGCCCTTTTTATTGATCTCT
Source organism: Eleginops maclovinus (assembly GCF_036324505.1). Taxonomy (NCBI): domain Eukaryota; kingdom Metazoa; phylum Chordata; class Actinopteri; order Perciformes; family Eleginopidae; genus Eleginops; species Eleginops maclovinus. The sequence continues at coordinate 8,515,923 of NC_086369.1, read as the reverse complement.
CTAAGGCTTTTGACACGGTCGACCACGAGATATTGATAAGTATCCTGAAGAAAATTGGCATTTCTAACCAGGCATCTACCTGGTTTGCTGACTACCTGTCTAACAGGACTTATTGTGTTCAGATGGCCAATGCCACATCATCCTCACTAGAGATCACTAAAGGTGTGCCACAGGACTCGGTCCTAGGACCCTTACTATTTTCTATTTATATAAATGATCTTTGTGTCAATTTGTCAAACGCTGCCTATCATTTTTATGCTGATGACACTGTTATTTATTGTTGTGCCTCTTCCATTGTGCATGCATTTGAGATGTTACAGTCTGCTTTTAATGTTGTACAGGCCCGCCTGCAAAGTCTCAAACTGGTTCTAAATGCTAACAAATCGAAAATCATGGTTTTCTCAAAAGCTCCTTACTCAAATGAAAGTACATCTGTAATAACTGCTCGAGGTAATCCAATCGAGGTTGTCACCAATTACAAATATTTGGGTTTCCTTTTAGATCAGGAGTTCTCCTTTAAAAAACATATTGAAAACCTGGTAAAAAAAACTCAGGCTAAAGCTTGGCTTCTATTACAGAAATCGCCTGTGCGTAAATGGCTTGTGTCGTCAACTTTTCTTCCTTTAGTTGACTATGGAGATGTGCTGTAGATGTATGCTTCGTCTAAAAGCCTATCAGCTTTGGACACTGTTTATCACAGTGCACTGAGGTTTTTTACTGGCTGTGGCCGCCTCACTCATCACTGTAAGCTTTATGCCGAGTCTGGTTGGCCATCATTGAGCACTCGCAGAGAAACTCACTGGTTGCTTATGATCTATAAGGCTCTGCTTGGCTTGGTTCCCTCCTACTTGTGTTCACTCCTCCGAGGAGCAGAAACCCGGTATGCCTTACGGTCCAGCAATAGTTACTGCTTGCTTATCCCACGAGCTCGGACGGAATTGGGGAAAAAAGCGTTCAGTTTTGCTGCCCCATCAACTTGGAACAACTTTCAGGCCAAACTAAAAATGTCTGAACTTGTATCTTTTAATGTCTTCCGCCTGTTCCTAAAGGACCGACAACAAAAAATATTTGGACGGTGCCTCTGCTCCTAATTATTTCCTATGATCGATTCCTTTGCTCTTGCACTTGGTTGTTATTTTATTCACTTGTGGCCCTATTTATTGTAAGGTATTTGTATCTTGTATGTTGATGACGTGTGCTGCTGCCTTCTTGGCCAGGTCACCCTTGAAAATGAGATCACGATCTCAATGGGTCTTTTACCTGGTTAAATAATGGTTAAATAAAAAAAAAAACCGTACAAGGTTTCTACTCATGAAGTGGCAAAAGGCTAGGTACAAGGCTAAATATCACACGTTCCGTATAACATATCACAGTTTTTGATCATAATAATAGTAGTAGTCAAACACTAACCTGGTAAATGGTTTGCCTTCTCTTTAAAGGCAATTTCACAAGGCTCCTCATGGCCCTGCAGAGCTGCTGGAACAATAAACTTGGAAGATAGCTTGCATACGAATTTCACCATCTATAAACAGACATTTACAAAATAGTAGGTGAAACCTGTTTTAGAGGATCCCTGCAGATATCAGCAAGAAACACAGAATAGAACAACAGCAAAATCCAATTCCACTTCATCATGTAACAAAAATATTGATGACTGCTCTCTCTGAAGAAGCAAGTTGAAAGAAGTGAAAGTTGGTATGGTGGCTTGGAAGAACAGCAGGTACAGGGTCAGTGAATGTCTGCTCAAGCCTCTTGAACCTGGCCTGATTTTCATCTTGAATCAATAAATAAATAACACAAAACAAGAGGTTTCCAATAATACAAGTATGTGTCTAACAATCCATGTAGTTGCTGCATAATTAAATTGATAAATGATGACCATACCAGCAGATTTGAGGTAGCTGGCCAGAGGTTCATAAAGCCTCAGGATCCTGGTCACACAACATTCAAGACTTAGCCAACGAACCGAGATATGGAGGAGGACCTCCATGTACTCCGCTTCATGGAGCTCACAAAACTCTGTTTCAGACATTTAATTCCATGTCATATTTTCTACAGCTCAGCATTTCAATATTACACTTAATAGTATCAAACATGCATACCTTTCAGGTATCTTTTCCGATTTGTACTAGCCTTGAATGTCCACTACCATGTCCTCCAAATCAAAACGGGATACCTGCAATGCATTAATCAAATCATAACTTAATCAGTCAATGCACGTAATTAGGACACAAATAAAAAGTTACATGTAAAGATAAATCAGGCCTTAACTCACTTTTAAAAATCCCACTCCTACAGCTTTGGCGGTGTTATGTGCCACATGACAAGGACAACCATGAATGAAACGTGTTTAGATGCTTCTGGTATACAGGGCTTTTTTCATCTCCTTCACAAATTCCTGTGTGAAATATGGTGCAAGTGCTTCATTGGTAATGCAGGATGACTTACGCCGTGGCTACACTGGACGCGAAACTGAAGCGCAGCGCACGTAGAGCATACGTTCGGCGGAATGTATCATTTTACTGGCTACACCGGCAGCGCACATACAACGCACGTACGGGGCAACGTACAGGCAAAGCAAGACTTTCGTTGTCTTCAGTTTTTGGATCCAGCACGACAACAATGAAACTGCAACACCGAGTTTGTGTTTCATCCGTCGATCTTCTGTCGTTATCTTATCTGTAGGCTGAATAATTTGGCTAATGAATTTTGATGACAACAGATATCTCCATGGCAACTTGTCTATCAGAGTCTCAGGTGAAAGGAAACATTTATTCATTTCCTGTATACTGGTAGTTGAATAAAAAAAAACATAAAGACATATATTCATGACCCATTTCTCTGTAAAAAGGGTCGCGCACACCCCGCGCAAACAAATATAAATAGAAGACTGGTCTATTTTAGCAAATCTGCGCGGCGCTTGCGGAGCACTTGCGCGCTGCTCTCCCGTCTGGTGTAGCCACCTTCATTGATTACAATGGAATCTATTGTTGCAACGTGCGCTCAACATGCGCTGCGCTTCAGTTGCGCGTCCAATGTAGCCACGGCGTTAGTCCTGGCACACCTGTACTCCTGCGCTGTCTTTGAATCTCCGAAACATTCTTTTAGGAGAGGCCCCACGTGGCCCGCAAAGGCTATCGTGGGACGTTTTGAACTACCAGCCCAGCTGTCATTGTGACCTCTTCTTGTCTGTAAGAAATTAAAAATGATTAAGCCTCCTAAAAGACCAGTTTATTTCAAATGGACACTTGCGATAATAGGGCCCAGGTAAAAAACACATTCAGCAACTAAGATCTCAAATTAAGAAAACTCTACTGTACTACACCGAAATACAAACCACAAATTAGTCAAAACTATCAACCATGACTTTACCGTGATCAACTATAACACAAAAGTCTTGTCTGAACCTTGACCGGACCATATCTTAACATCTTGTGCAGACATCCCCCCAACAGAGGGAACGGGCATTGCATATTATGATATTGTGTCTGAGGACTGGAGAGCCCGTTGCTTTTGTTGGCGGCCTTTCCGTGTTAAGGCTCCCTCTGGTAATAATTGGCCATGAAGAGGTCCACTCATTTTTGAAAATGGATATATATGTTGCTGCTCCAGCCAGAGGAAGACTGTTCTGGCTCTGCTGTTGGATTGGGGGAGTCCCTTCTGTCTGTCCCTCTTTGTCTTCTTCCATCTGCTCTGTTGGTCGTTCTATTTGTCCTGTCTGTTGCTCCTCTGCATGTGCTTTAATCTGTCCTGTCTGTTGCTCCTCTACGTGTTTATCAGTCTGTCCTGTCTGTTGCTCTCTCTGACCTGTCTCCTGCTCTCTCTGTCCTGTGTGTTGCTCCTCTGTCTGTTGTCCTGTTGTTTCTATCAGTGGTTCTGGCTGTTCTGTCAGAGTGTTTGTCGGTCTTTTCTCACTTGGCTGGCTCTTTAAATAAAATAAAAGGTATTGCTTTAGTCCTCGCAAAGGTCTCTTTGGTAAAGGTATCTTTGAAAACATTAATGAATTCAAACGGTCATGTTGGATGAATAACTCTACTCAGTTACAAGAACATGCCTACTATTGCACAAATTTACTGTCGCCTATTTATGTTAACATCTTTGGAATACATCTTACCTGTTCGAAGTTCTGTTTGGTCCTACACAAAAAAAGTCTTCATCCACATTGAGTCCTTTTCTTTGGCCTGTTAACAAAAAGATAAATGCCATGTGAGTAAATAAACAATGCTATGAGCTGATGTTTTGAGCATGCAGTAGGCCTATACCAAGAGGTTAACAAGGTGCTCTCCTGCTGCTTGTTACACGGAAAAAAGAAAATTACTTCAATTGGTTACACACTAATGAATTACGTTTTTTCAAATTAAGTTTACAAGTTAGATTAACACAATTGTTTTAAGTAAGATGTAATTAATAATCTGCGTGCTTGTAAAGCAACAGTTTGCATTAATGCAACTTCCATTTAAGGCAAGTCAACTTAAAGTTTCCAATTTTTCCAACTCAATTATTTGCTTTACCCAAAGGGGAAATACTGCTTCTTAAGAACCTAATAATATGGTTTCAGGATACATATTTTTTGTATTAAGATTAGTGTCATTTTTGTTTGTTAAATATAATTAAAATAGTTAAAAAACAATTACAATTTTAAGTTGGCTGACAGAAAGAAAACACTAAAATCTGACGCTTTTTAAGACTTTATTATATAGATGTAAAAACATCCATACTATTATTATTTCACTGTCACCAACACAGCTTTTGGACAAATAAGTGCATACAATGCATTAAATTGTCCTTTTCTCTCAAAACAAATGTGCACAACATGGCTAACAGTTATTGGGACGAAAAAATTTATTTAGCAGAAGTGGGGTTGTATGAGCCACTTATCCATACTCATTGTATTACCTACAGCCATAATAATAATGGAGTTTGGAGAAACAGACAGAAGTACCGGCACGGGAGTAAAGCAATGTACTGCTGCGGATGGGGGGTGGCCTATTTTAGACACCTAAAAATCAATATCAGTTAAGCTATCTTTAGAATATTTTCACCACTTTACCTTGCCGTCAGACAGCCTTTCTGACGGGGAACTGAAGCTATTATATATGCTCTCTTCAAAGTCACCAGACTCCTGCTACAGACAGTAATTTTACCTTGCAGAACACGGAAGTCGCTGGTCTACCGGTGCCTCGATCGGTTAGTTAGTGTTAGTTTGTGACCAAAGGGTTAGTTTGGATGTGAACTGTCAGACCAGCAACTCACGTGTTCTGCAAGGTAAAATAGGTTATGCTGCTGCCCCCGTCCACAGCAGTACCTTGCTTTACTCCTGTGCTGGTACTCCTGTCTGCTTTTCCAAACTCCATCTACTGTAGGTAATACACTGACTATGGATAAGTATACGACACCTCTTCAAAAAATACAACATAACCCTTGAACAAGTTTTCAACAAAGAGCATATAGTAGTGCAACAAATTATTATGCAAATATGCATAACAGTCTCAACGCATACAGGCCTGAGTTCTACTCTGATAACTCACCGATTATTCCGATGTTTCATCTTGATCAAAACACAAGAATATCTACCACCATAGTTTCTAAAAGATGTATCGTTAGGGCTGCATAATTATTGAAGACAATGGCTACATAATATGACTATATTTCAATGAATGATGCCAAAAAGGATCAGACTGTATTGATTTGTTACAGGATCAGCCACACAACTCATGACTGGCCTTGTCTGGTATTAAGAAGCTGCAAAAAGGTCACAGTGATGTTGAAAAGATATTTATGTTTATTTTTCAATTATAAAAAAAGTAATTTATGGATACTTTGTGTCTTGATTGACACAATCAAGACACATTGGTTAATTGTTTTGGTAATTTAGCCACAATGTGCCTGTTTTGGTTGATGTACCAATGTGTGTTATGTGTTCCAAATTAGAAATGTATACTACTATTCTACTACATATATGACCCACTTTCAATACACATTCATGTTTCCACTGGTGGAATTCCCCTTTAATCTAGGATATTTTTTACGTTTGTAAATTCCCCTTTAATCTAGGATATTTTTTACGTTTGTCCCTTTGACAAGATGTGCACATTATTGTTGAAATTTACAAGATATTCCATGGTCAGGTCATCTGTATCTTCTCCCAAGAAGATGATGAGAGCTTTCAGGATACATTCTCTCCGAACATGAACATCCTCTGTCTAGGACAACATAATATGGATTACTTTTATTGTTCCAAATCTCTGAAGACAGACACCCTCGCTCTTACAGCTAAACTCCTACATTTGCTTTAAAAACAGACAGACATTTATGATGCTAGTTTCATAAAAGGCGATCAGTATTGGTCTGCCCATGTTAATCTATCTATAAGGATACAGATAAACAGTGACACCCTTCTTAGCTACCAAGGAAACTCGGGGTCTCCTTTAATGACATAGTATCTACCTGATCCAAAGTGTCCATGAGATCTCTGATCAGCTGACTTGAGTGCATGTCTAACTGTGTCATGAACTTCTCCTCAAGGAACAGCCGTGAGCCTCTGGAACTCTGCATTAATCTAAAACAGTGGATATGGTATCCTGTATCAAAGGTAATGCAACTGGCCCCTGCCTGTATACAATTTCATTTTTAACAAAGTAAGTATGCCTTTACAATGGCCAAAATGTCACACAAAGTATTACAAAAGATGGAAACAGAAAATGTAAATTCAGTCAGTAAACAGTGTTATAATTAATCTAAACCACACAACATTATGACCAATTCATAAAAGCTTACTGTAACAAAACCAAGATACATACTTTGATCACTTCAGTTCCATTATTACCTCTTTCTGTTGGAACAGTGCAGGCCACCTGCCCTTGAAGTTGTGAATGCTGGGCTCTTGGTTGACAACCTCCTGTCTTCTGTAGGCAAAGGTGCGAGCCATTTTGTCTGCAATGACCCTTTCGTTGTTCCTTATCCCGATCTCTGTCAGAAGTCCAAGTCTCTCTTTTTCAAGGCTTTCCAGAGAATCACCAATTGGGAAGGATTGATAAAAAATTAGCTTCAGCTCGCTTTGGCCTCTTCACTTTTTTTTAGCAGAGAAAGAATCTGTAGTAGCTTTGGATTTCAGGGAATTTACTGACAATTTTGGACACCCCTGCATTCTGAGCAGAGTCCTGTAGTTTCCCCATTTTGTACTTCAGTCGCTGTTTCCAACCGTAGCAGCCATTAAATGAGCCAGGTTCTTTCAAGCAAGGATGCTTCTTCATTAAGGCCTCTGCAACTATGCAGAAATGTGCATCCTCTGGGTAGGCCTTGTATTAAATAAAGTAAATTTCTTCTGCTAGTCTATTCAGGATATCAGTCTTGATTCGGGAGCTGACAGTCAACATTTTGTGGCTCACATGGTACTCAGTATTCCCCTTCTCTAGTTGCAATTCCGTGTCATATGAAAATTGGGGTATTTGAAAGTCCTCTGGCCACTGTTGTTTTCGAGATGACAGACTCAGGGGATGCGTGGATAATTGTGTCATTTGATGCCAATGAAACGCAGTCATCAGACTCAAGAGAATTAGATGTTGTGGTCTCAGTGGCACTGATCAGAGGGGGATTTGTTTGCTGGTGGATCACCTTGACTGTCCCCATTGGTAGAATTCAGATTGAAGAATTCATTGCCAAAATCTTGGTCCATGTATTGCAGTCTGATGTTGCCCTTTAACCCAAAGGTAGTCTTTATCTTGCTGAGAAGGGCATCTAGTGACCCTGGTAATGCCATTTGGAAGAGTCAGTTTTTCAATGTTGCTCTCCCCCAAAATCAACTTCAGTCTTGCAGGTGTCGAATCAGCCATGGGGCTCTGAGAAGAGAGCACAAGCACAGTTAGTAAGGTTCAACATGCAAGGCAAATCCCCTTTAGGAGAACCATTCACTGATTGGAGTGTATACTTCCCCGAAGTAGGATAATGAGGGATAATTCATTGTATTACTGTTTTAGCCAGTTGGTCAAGTAAATTCTGCAAAAAACAGCGTGAATTTTTTTCTTAATTATTAACATTGTTAATTTAACATCATTTAGCAGCGTCAAAGTGCAGCCTGCAGCGAGCTGCCATCAAATCTGCAGTCTATTGAAAGCTGTGGCAGCCACTCTGGTCTCAGCAAGCTGTGGCCGTTTTTATTCTGCGGCCAAACTAGAAATTGGGGAAAGTTTAACTTTTAGCAGCGAAGTGTGGCCAGAGAGTACCCACAGCCAATCAGTAAACAGAATCCTGACATGTTGACCTATGTTACAAATAATGTATTCCCACCTGAAACACATGAACAGAATAGTAGTGTTTAAGTCTGGCTTTTGTTTTCCCACGTAATAAAATAACTTCACATTCGTAAGCCTCACCCTTTAAACGTGGACATATCTTTTCAATGTGACAAGACGCATCCCTCCAACTTTGTAGCCTGCACCCAGGGTATGTATCATGTAGTTCTTGTGACTCAAGAAGTTCCACTTCCTTGCCTGGTGATGTTTTGAGATCATAGGCTCTATAGTGTTCAATATACCATCCACTGAGCCTCTTCACAATGAATATTAACTTGTCCTGCAGTATCACCATATGAATGATTTCACAAAACTCTGGTAATCCTCCCAGTGAGCCATGGATCAAGATCATGCCACACTTGTAGTTTAGTCCATTATATATCACACTTTTGACCAAGCACACTGTGTCCATATTTGAAGACTTCTGTCTCAGAGCAATTGAAATGTCCTTGTTAAGAACATCGATGTGAACACTGGAAACATTTGTCACTTCCAATGGGGGTCTGGTAAAGCTACATGCTTGCAAAGTATGTGCAATCTGATACTGATGTCTCTGTGAAAGGGAAAGAAGCACATTTTTGAAGCACCTGATATTTCTCGCAACTCTTTTAAAAAAGCTATGCTTTGCTTCAAAATGCAGCGTCCATACGGAAACTAGAGGACCATGCTGACTGATCAAGTATGGATAATGTTCCAAGAAATGGTGTTTTGGTTTAAGTTTACAGTCTAGGGAAAACCTCTTGAAATCTTGTTCTGTGCTCAGAGATCTTAAAATCGAGATATGCAATTGAGTCCTCCGTATGAATGGGACTGACAACAAGATCAACAATATCCTTCAGGTCTGTTAAGATCTGCCAAGCTGGCTCCTCACAGGGACACTCCACCCAATCAACAAAGGCAAAAATGTGATTAGACTCCAGTTCTCATGTGCGTTTCCCCAACAGTTTTCTGGATCCAAAACTGAGAGGCACGGGATGAGGTCGATTAGTTTTATCAGCCCACTTAAAGTTGAAAGATGATATTGCTTCATTCAATGTTAATAATGTGAAATACTTTTTTTTTATGAATACAATGAGGCAAAGCGCAAGTTCAAAAGGAACAATTCCTTCAAAAGGAACAATTCCTTCAAAAAGATCATGCACAATATCTGGAGGAAACCCAGTGGTAACGTCAAAATATGAGAGGTGCTTTGACAAAACACAGGTTGATTTTACACCATAATAATTGGGCAATTTATTTTTTCTCAAGGATTCTTAAATGATCTGTATGAATGTCTTTGGTTCTCAAAGTGAAGACTCCACATCTAACTTCTTTAGTCTGGAACTCTGAACTTTCTGCAGTGCAAAATCTACATGCGTATGACCGTGAGAAATTTTCAACAAATCCAGCAATACTGTGTGCACCGAAGGTTGTCAGCGACCACACACTGAACTGTGCCTTTTACTGTTCTGCCCAACTTTTTTACAAATATCCCACTCTGTTCCAAAATAACAAGATCATGAATTAAAGGTTCTAACACTTTATCATACCCAAAGCACTTCACGTCATTACTTTTGATTAAAGCAGCCAAATATATGGAGGACAAAGCAGGGTTACAGCCTGGTGGCAAATTATCCAAAATCCAATACAAGCCACAGATTTTATGCGTCTTCTTTGATGTACCAAGGGGATTACATATTTCAAATTCATCAATGTATAATATCAATGAAATGCTTTCCTGCTTAGACAACAGTCCATTTCCTTTGAACACGGCACCATCAAAGGAAGATTTGTATATGTACACACAAGTTCTATGTGGCTGTTTATCTACAGTATTCAAATGACAAGCCTGATCTAAGATTGTCTGGCAGTCAAGAATTTGCTGCAAAGACTTTAACATTGAAATATATTATTATTCTTTCGTTCAAGTATATTTTCCACTGGTTCCACAACATTAAAGTGTCTGTTATAGTAAGCTTTTTGCCTCCAAACATTGGAAAGTGGACCTTTATCACTAATTGCTTTTTTAACAGGATTTGTCTCACATAGTGCACTGGCTAGCTTTTCAACAACTGACTGGTCAAACTGGCATCCATGATCTTGTAATACTTGGCTAATAGTCTTTTGAGTAACCGGCAGAGAAAAAGAACCAATCAAATAGCTTAACTCCTGCAAAAGATCATCTACAGCTGCATTAGACACAAGATAAATGTGTTCCAACTTAAGGAGGACAGAAGCAATTTTAAGCTCAATATCCTTCTCCAAGTTTTCAGAATCCCCATTCTCAAAAGCAGAATCTAAATTGACATTACTCTTTATACTTTTCCTGTCAGAAATATCACTGGCAAAACTGGCACAAGATTCTTCAACAGAATTTATCCCAGGCTTATAGACATTCACTGTGCCAGAGTGTTTTCTGTATTATGACTTTTGAAGTTCTAATAGATGTTGGTTTTATATTCACAGTTTTGAAACATGCATGTTACAGTCTCCTTATTTTTAAGATGCTGAAAGATGTGTTGAAAATATTACCTTTCTCTGGAGAGTGGATTATGAGCATAAATATGGATACGGCTTTGGTGACTGTTCGTTGGGCAGGGTGATTTCTTGACAAATGGCTCAGTAAGGCATTCCGGGTCTTGAATCTACATGTACAATTAAATAAGTGCATGGATATGAATAGCCCCGTCCGTAATGCCTATGATTCAGTTTGTAGTGCTTTAGCAGTTCAGATCTTCGTGTAAACGCCCTCCCGTGACCGCAGTCTTTGCGTGTCCACATGCAGCGCAACACTGGAAAAACCAGGAAATGGGCTTTACTAGGCGTATCTTTGTAGGTCAAAATAATTTGGGAAAACGTGGTGCAAATCGTCTAAACACAAAAGTCCATCTCATCAAATATAACAAGCCCTAAAAAGCAATTTTACATTGAAAACATTATTGGTTGTTGCAAGTGTTTCTTCTGTCAATACTGGTTGTAAAGACATCTCTTCTCTAAAGTCATTTCAATACAAACCAGGCAGGCCCAGACAGTGTTTCCTTCCTCAACTGGGTCGGAGGGATAGTAACAAATGGAGGGAATTTGGAACTGAAAAGACTACATTTGAAAGATGTTCACTTGATTTGCCTAACTCAGATTGAAAAAGTCACATATTAGCTTTGGCTTAACTCTAGAAAATATTTTTTTGCACAGAAATGGACTGGATTGTCCATTATTTACCTTGAAATGATTTAAGAAGGTGATCTGTTTGTGGCCAGTATGGACACGAGAAACAATTATTGTTAACAGTGCTTTCAGTGTCTGATCTGCAACAAAACCTACAAGGGTTGTGGGGAATTGGGAGATTAGCAAAACATAACCTTCCAAAAAGAATGGCTCAGTTTTCAGGTCAGTTCACATTTCAGGGCCTTGATGGGATTTTTGAAATAGGTTTGTGTGGTTGAAAGGCAGTTCGAACTGGCATGGGTTACTAATTTGTGCGCTTTACTATCCATTTTTTTTTGTTGCAAAACTATTAGTACATTAACAAAAGCTGTTGTTGAAGCTTAACCACATTTCATTACTTTCAGTTTGTAAATCCAACTATTTTGTTCACTTCAGAACACACTGTCCTGTACATCCAGCCACATTGGGGGGTGTGGGTGGCTGACATCTGGCACTCTGCGGCATCAGGGGACGTGTTCTGGATGTTGTTGGGAGGCGCACGTTCTTCTCCCCAATGTTTTTTCTCTCTTCTTCTTCGCTTTCCTCAATCTCCGCAGCTCCACACTCTTCTTCTACTCTTAATTCCCACCCCCTCTTTCTACCCGCCCTGTCCAGCTAACTAGGGCAACATCTTCCCCCCCATAAATACCCCCCCCCCCCCCCCCCCGCCTTTTGAGTCTCTCCCCGGTCAGCACTGCAGGGTCGCTACAATATGTTGGCTACACAGTGCTCCCTAGCCTGTGTAACCCTTGCTGCTGGTCCAGATTACCCCTAGGTCTGGTGCCGGTAACATACACATCTCCTCTTTAAATTCCTGCCATAGCCTGCTACTTCTAAAACTCTTTAACCCTGTGTTTCTATGGCAATTCAGTTCCATTGAGCCGTGCATTAGCTGCTGAAGGGTATATATGTGTGTGTGTGTGTGTGTGTGTGTGTGTGTGTGTGTGTGTGTGTGTGTGTGTGTGTGTGTGTGTGTGTGTGTGTGTGTGTGTGTGTGTGTGTGTGTGTGTGTGTGTGTGTGTGTGTGCAGTTGTGCCAAAGCAAATGGGACAAAAGCATGATTACTGAAATGACTGAAGAGATAATCTGTAAAATGTTGCCAGTTTTTGCATAAGGTCTTGGCCAGCTTTCTTCACTTTGTACACAGTTATTTGTAGGTATTTTAGAGGTGACGCACAATGGTGGATTAATGGAGACCTTGAGGCTTCTTAAAGCCCTGGAGCAGTGGGGAGGGTACATTAATCTCCAAGCATTAAAGCCTCTTGAGCTGGTAAGTGTTGGTAAAATGCAGGTTGGGATCAATGTGAGGGAGAGGGGGACATTTCAGCTGTGCACCATCTTCAATTCATGTTTGGATGACAGCTTTTTTCTTTTTTTTTTACTCTCAGCCAAATAGGGTCTTAATACAATATATCTTTTAACTGTAGGGCTTGGTAGCTACTATAACTGGTACTGATACCAATGTTTATTAGGTTTTTCGCTTTGCCAACGACCTGATAATGGCATTACCTCAATACAATTTTAAAGTTAGAACCACAGAAAAATATTTTTAATTATATTTTGAAGAATATACAGTGGGGCAAAAAAGTATTTAGTCAGCCACTAATTGTGCAAGTTCTCCCATTTAAAAAGATGAGAGAGGCCTGTAATTTTTATCATAGGTATACCTCAACTATGAGAGACAACATGAGAAAAAAAAATCCAGAAAATCACATTGTAGGATTTTTAATGAATTTATTTTCAAATGATTGAGGAAAATAAGTATTTGGTCAATAACAAAAGTTCATCTCAATACTTTGTTATATACCCTTTGTTGGCAATGACAGAGGTCAAACGTTTTCTGTAAGTCTTCACAAGGTTTCCACACACTGTTGCTGGTATGTTGGCCCATTCCTCCATGCAGATCTCCTCTAAAGCACTGATGTTTTGGGGCTGTCGCTGGGCAACACGGACTTTCAACTCCCTCCAAAGATTTTCTATGGGGTTGAGATCTGGAGACTGGCTAGGCCACTCCAGGACCTTGAAATGCTTCTTACAAAGCCACTCCTTCGTTGCCCTGGCGGTGTGTTTGGGATCATTGTCATGCTGAAAGACCCAGCCACGCTTCATCTTCAGTGCTCTTGCTGATGGAAGGAGGTTTTCACTCAAAATCTCACGATACATGGCCCCATTTATTCTTTCCTTTACACGGATCAGTCGTCCTGGTCCCTTTGCAGAAAAACAGCCCCAAAGCATGATGTTTCCACCCCCATGCTTCACAGTAGGTATGGTGTTCTTTGGATGCAACTCTGCATTCTTTCTCCTCCAAACACGACGAGTTGAGTTTTTACCAAAAAGTTCTATTTTGGTTTCATCTGACCATATGACATTCTCCCAATCCTCTTCTGGATCATCCAAATGCCCTCTAGCAAACTTCAGACAGGCCTGGACATGTACTGGCTTAAGTAGGGGGACACGTCTGGAACTGCAGGATTTAAGTCCCTGGCGGCGTAGTGTGTTACTGATGGTAGCCTCTGTTACTTTGGTCCCAGCTCTCTGCAGGTCATTCACTAGGTCCCCCCGTGTGGTTCTGGGATTTTTGCTCACCGTTCTTGTGATCATTTTGACCCCACGGGGTGAGATCTTGCGTGGAGCCCCAGATCGAGGGAGATTAGCAGTGGTCTTGTATGTCTTCCATTTTCTAATAATTGCTCCCAAAGTTGATTTCTTCACACCAAGCTGCTTACCTATTGCACATTCAGTTTTCCCAGCCTGGTGCAGGTCTACAATGTTGTCTCTGGTCTCCTTTGACAGCTCTTTGGTCTTGGCCATAGTGGAGTTTGGAGTATGACTGTTTGAGGTTGTGGACAGGTGTCTTTTATACTGATAACGAGTTCAAAAAGGTGCCATTAATACAGGTAACGAGTGGAGGACAGAGGAGCCTCTTAAAGAAGAAGTTACAGGTCTGTGAGAGCCAGAAATCTTGCTTGTTTGTAGGTGACCAAATACTTATTTTACCAAGGAATTTACCAATGAATTCATTAAAAATCCTTCAATGTGATTTTCTGGATTTTTTTTTCTCATTCTGTCTCTCATAGTTGAAGTGTACCTATGATAAAAATTACAGGCCTCTCTCATCTTTTTAAATGGGAGAACTTGCACAATTGGTGGCTGACTAAATACTTTTTTGCCCCACTGTATATTAACTATGGTGTGTTTTCAACGATGTCAGCATTCAATATAAAGTTTTATCAATGATTTCTTTGTCTGTCCTGCGGTGTCACCTAAGTGTGCATCATTATGATATTGTTATTATTTTATCATAATACAAAGTTAAAGTCGAAGTCCACTTTATTCTCAAAAATTCCACATGTGTTATACAGAAAATTGAACCGTTTCTGGCAGTCCCACAGTGCAAATATAAACAAGAACATATAACATAAAAAGATAAGAGCCTAGAAAAAAAGGGGGGAGTAAAAAGGGGTATACAAAAAAAACTAAGTAATATATACATATATTACACACAATGGGACAATCTGAAAAATATATATAAAGTATGTGAGTTTTACAAGTTAATAAACACATTTGTTGACATTTGTGTTGCTGCTGTTGTTTTTTTTTACTACCATGACTGTTTTAATCTGTCCTAAAATTGCAAATACCCAGGGTCAGGAGAGGGAGTCAATGAGAAACTCACTGCTGCAACTTGGCCGTGGTTTGTCCTCGTGGATGAGATATTAGGACAAAGGCCCTCCATCTGCCCGCATGTCCTAATATCCTCTATCCCTGAGGAAACCCCTACAGCCAAAGTGTAGCAGTGGGGGACCAAGAGGAGGGAGAAGAGCAGTGGTTGAGCCAGGGCCATCACGGCCAAAAAAAAGAAGAGATGACCTGATGGAGCTCATAAGGGAAGATATGAGCTGCAGAGGGAGGCAGAGGAGAGGAGGGCCCAGGAGAGCAGGGAAAACCTGAACAGACTTTTTTCTCTGCATGAAAAATTAATAAATAAATAATATATATATCATAATCAAGATGAAGTATTTTTATTTTAATAAACTTAAACATAGAATAGAACAATAGAAAGACCTGGACATAGAAGACGCAAAAGAAAAATGAAAGGAATGCTTACAACTTACATATAAAATGAATACAAACAAAATCTATGATTAATTCAATATAAAACATAGACAATAATGTATTACAGTAGGGATACAATTTATTAAAAAAAGAAACCTCATATTAAATAAAAGGAAAGGAAAAAAGGGAACATATAAATAAAACAACATTTAACTATATTTTTTGCTGATATTGACACCCCAATCTCTAAGACTGACCTTTTGGATGCTATTCGAGCTCTCCCCTCTGGAAAAGCAGCAGGTCCAGATGGCTTTGGCTGTGAATTCTACAAGGCATTTCATGGAAAAATAGTCCCTCTCATGTTAAGGATGGTGAATGATTCAATGAAGAATAAGAGACTCCCCGGCTCGCTCTACGAAGCGAATATTTGCCTGCTTCTAAAAAAGGGAAAGGAAGAGACCGACCCTGCAAGTTACAGACCTATTTCATTTCTAAATTGTGATCAGAAGGTAATAACTAAAGTCCTGGCCACAAAATTGGGTAATCATATCTCAAAAATTGTGCATCCCGAAACGATTTGGGTTCGGGATGGACTTTACAGACTGGATCAAAATAATTTACTCCGGCCCAGTGTCTGCTATTCTCACTAATTCAGACAAATCTCAATCTTTTGATTTGCAGAGGGGCGTGAGGCAGGGCGATCCCCTTTCCTCCCTCCTTTTTGATATTGTTTTGGAGCCTCTTGCAAGGGATATCACGAGCCACGGTATCCATGGTGTAACATTTGGTGATATTGAGAGCCTTGTGAATTTATATACTGACAATTTACTGATTCGTTTATCTGATCGATTAGTTTCAGTTCCCAACCTCCTGAGCTACATTAAATCGTTTGGTGGACTGTCAGGGTATACAATTAACTGGGATAAAAGTGAATTCATGCCTCTGTCAAATGATCTGAGCCCTGCATTCTTGAAATCTCTGCCATTTAAATTGGTCACTACCCATATTACCTATCTTGGAATTAAGATTTCCAAAAAACCCCAAATTTTTACTGAAACTGAATTTCTTGGATATGGTAGACAAACTAAAAGCTAACACCAGGAACTGGAAGCTGGTCCCCCTCTCAATGATTGGCCGAATCAATGCGGTAAACATGGTTGCACTTCCAAGGTTTTTGTACCTTTTCCAAAACCTTCCTATTTATCTACCAATGTATTTCTTTAAACAACTGGATTCAGCTATCCTTTCGTTTGTCTGGGCGAATAAACCTCCTCGCATCTCTAAAGCACACTTACAGAAGACTGTAAACAGGGTTGGCCTCGGCCTCCCTGTATTTAGGCATTATTACTGGGCTGCAAATGCGAGGGCTCTCTCCTTCTGGCAATGGGGTTCCCCTGGTGATGACTGGCCTGCTGTCTCCCCATTCTGGTTGAAGATCGAATTCATGTCAGTTACAGAAAGCTCTCTCCCAGTGCTGCTCTTTTCCAGAGCACAGCCTTCCTACAAATTACTGGGTCATAACTTCATTCTCAGAAATTCCCTGAAGATTTTGAATCAAATAAAAAAGAATTTGGAACTGCCAGATGTCTCGGTACACACCCCTATCGCGTACAATCACCTGTTCATACCAGCGCAGATGGACGGGGTCTTTCTGGACTGGAGAGAGAGGGGACTGTGCTGTATTGGTGATCTTTACATAGATAATAAGTTTGCTTCATTCCTTCAGCTCCAAACTAAATATCATCTTCCTCAACCACATTTTTACCGCTACCTTCAGGTCCGGCATTTTGTACGTGGGTGTATTCCAGAATTCACAGTCAAACCAAAGAGCCACATTTTTTATGATTTACTTCTCTTGCAGCCAAACTCTAAACATTTGGTCTCCTGCTTCATCACTGCTTTTACAGTACCAGTGGATACCGGTCACCTCAGGCAGACCTGGGCTGAAGAATTGGGTGCTCCAGTGTCTGATGAACTGTGGGAGGAGGGCCTGTCCAGTATACAGAGCTGTTCTGTCAATTCTAGGTATAAATTGATTCAATTTAAAGTCCTACACAGACTGCATTACTCTAAAACTAAACTTAGTAAGATATTCAAATCGGTTTCTCCCATGTGTGATTGATGTGTTATTGCCGAAGGATCACTGTCACAGTTATTCTGGCATTGTCCAGTAATAGCTGATTTCTGGTGTGACATTTAATTGGTTTCCAAACAATATAATATAAACATTCAGCCGGATTGTAATTTGGCAATATTTGGTTGTTCTGACAGGACAAGGGCCCTTCCTTCCCATCAAAGGCAGGCTCTCAAGGCAGGCATGGTTGCAGCTAAAAAGTTAATATTACTAAACTGGAAGTCTCTATCATCCCCATGTTTCAGAAGGTGGCTCAACGAAATGCTCTCTATCGCTAAGATGGAACAGATTTGTTCTAGCATTAAAACAAATCTGAATTCACAAAATTATTTCCGGAAGGTGTGGGAGCCATTTTTGAGGTTACTTGAGACCTAATTGTATATATCGAGGGCTTGAACCAGTAAGTAAGTGGCATTTTGGGCGAAAATGAGTTCTATATGTCAAATTAAAGGTCTTGATGAGCTCTATCTAGTCATGCCAAAAAGACGCATCAGAAATCAACCTGTATTGAATAAAGTAACAAAACAACAAAGACCTAACACAAAAGTTTGAGCATTGTTTGGAGCCAGAAGGGCCCAAGTCCACTTACGCCCTTCTGGTTCTGAACAATACAAGAGCCTACAGTATTTTTCAGAGCCAGAAGGGCGTAAGTGTAGGTAGTGCCCCTAAACAGCACTAACTAAAATGGAAAGATTTTTCCAGGAAAGATACAAACAAGCTCTACTTGGAAGGATCTCTGAATCTGCCAAAAATGTATGCACTGTATAAAGAGAAAAATGTGAACAGGAGTGGACGATTAAACCAGAAAAACAAAGTCTTTATAGAACAGTGTTTGACAATGAATTCAATCTTGTCTTTCACACTCCGAAGAAAGATGCATGTAAACACTGTGAATGGTACTAACGTTTAGAAGACAGTGAGAAGACTAATCACAAGGATGAATATGAAGCCCACCAGTTAAGAAAGACCCAGTCCAGAGAACAAAAAGAAAATGATAAAAAAGAAAGCAAAAGAACATGTGTCATACAAGACTGTAACTTTTGATCTGGAACAAGTGTTGACCACTCCCTGGAGCAACGTAAGTAGCATGTTCTACTCACGCAAGCTAAGTACGAACAACCTCATTGTGTATGAATTAGACACTAAAGATGTCGAGTGTTACATGTGGCATGAGGGGGAAGGCGGCCGTGGATCTTCAGAGATCAGCACATGTGTTTACAAGTACCTTAAAGAACTTAGTCTTCATGTAAAATATGCAGTTCGTTATTCAGATACTTGTGGTGGACAGAACAGGAAGGCTTCCTTTAGCCTCATGTGCATGCATGCTGTCAGCTCACTGCCTCTCTCCACTATTGACCATAAATACATGGAGTCTGGTCACAGCCAGATGGAGTGCGATAGTGTGCATGCTGCAGTGGAAACAGCTCCCCTGATGGCTAGTACACACTTGTGGAATGGCAAGAAAGAACAACCCATACAGTGTACATGAAGTTGGATACAAGGACTTTCTGGACTTCAAGTCCCTCTCCAACCACATACTCAAAAACAGAATAAAAGATGAGGAGGGACAAGCGGTTCATTGGCAGAAGATTAAATGGTTTCCGCTACACAAAAGAGGAACCAAAAACAATCTTCTTCAAGTATGATTTCACTGCCCCAACCTTCTGAAAACTGATGGTGGCACAACAGGCAACCAGAGGCACCAGAGGCACCAGAACCACAAACCCCAGCTCAATGTATGAAAGGGGATCAGTGCCTTAAAGAAAAAAGACCTACTCACCCTGTGCACCAATGGGAGTATTCCTCACTATTATGCAGAGTTCTATAACACTCTGACAGTGTGCAGTGAGTGAACAGATAGCTTAAGTGAACTGAAAAGTGAAATGCGTAAAAAACAAGAGAACTGAAATGAAACATATGAATGTGAACTCATGAACAGTGACGTGCGGTGAGGGGAGGCAGGTGAGGCCGTGCCTCACCTGTCATCATGAAAAGTAAAATGAAGAAATAAATTTAATGATCATATTTATCCAGTTGTTTGTATTATAAAGTTATTTTCCTTTTAATTTCACCAGTTTTACATTATTTTGATCCAAAATCGCTGAATTTTCATATTCACGTTCAAACACTGAGAACGGCTGCTCGGTGAGGCACCAACCTGCTGACATGCTATACAGTGAGACTGTAACTGCTGTCTGTCTGTATGTCGCTATTAAAATGTTCAAACACTCTGGCTATATTAACTAATTTCCATGCTTTAGCTGGTGTATATAATATACAGTGTTTTTTGTCAACTGTATGCCTGTAACGTGTCTCTTGTGCTTAGCAAAACCGCTGCGAAGAGAGACTAGGTGAGGCACGCAGTTCTCCTGCCTCAGGGCAGTGGGTGCTAGTGAGTCCAGTTCAAATCTGATTGTGATGACGTCAGTGCCTCACCAGCCATGAACTTCACCGCACGTCACTGCTCATGAATGATAATTGAAATTAAACTGTTTGAAATTAAATGACACCAATCTCAGAATGAGCACTGAAGGGAGATGGGAATTGAGCGGAATTGTGTAGGAAAACAATGGCCAGGCTAAATTGGAATGAAACTAAATCGAAAAGTGGAATTAGTAACAAAGCAGAATGTGTCTATTGTATACCCTATTTTAAATAAAATGAAAAATGAATTACTTATAAAGTTACAGTGTTTTTAACCAATGTTTTGACCAATAATTTCTGCATTGATCTGCAGATACGCCCTATTTGTCTTAGAAGAATTGGAAATGTTTGGTGGCAAAAAGGTATGGTATCTGATGTTTTTGCCATATTTTTAAGATTTTACAAAGTTTTACAATATGTTCATTATGTTAATATACCATAATATTTTTACTTAACTACTAACTCATATAAGTATGTATGTGGTTGCAATGTTGTGGTTGAAGGTTAATAAATACAGTTGATTGAAGGGTGGTCAAAATTTGGTTTTGGCTCTCCTGTAAAGTTTGTCAAATGCCACTTACGCCCCTCTGGTTCCAAACCCTCGATATCATGGGTTGTGCTGCTATGTTGTGTATGTATTCTATGCAAACTTTGCACTATCTTGCATGCTGACTGATATTCTGGCATTCTCTCCACATAGTATAGTTTTATTGTTCTATTTTTAGTATTGTATTTTTGTTGTTGTTTTTGTTGTTTTCTTGTACCCTTGACCCTCCTGGTGGATGGGGCAGCCTCCTGTTTTGTCAGCAGCATTGCTGTTGACTGGCTGCTTTGGACTGTTTGGATTTTTAGATGTGAATCCCCTCTCTCTACTTCTGTTAATTTGTTTATTGGTACTGGGTGCTTTTTGTCTGTTGTGTGTGTCTTTTTGTTTTACTGTAAAAGAAAAAATCTAAATAAAGTAACTATATTTTTTGCTGAGAAGGGAGTCCCAGGTGGTGCTGCTAGATCTGGATGGGGTGCCACAATTAGGACCCTGTCTTCTGATGGTGGAGGGGGATAATTTTGGGTGGTCTCCTGAGCTGTTGGGGATGTTTCTATCCACTGTATATCGGATTGTCCATTGGGGGGGTTTGCAGGGCTGACTGAATCGATGGCTGCCATGTCACGTTTTCAGAATGAGAGGAGAAGAAAGATTTAAATAAATATTGCACAAGGTTATTTTATCCCAAAAGTTCTATCTCTACAATTGTTTTAGATAATAATAATAATAATAATAATAATAATAATAATAATAATAATAAATCACATTTATATAGCGCTTTTTATGGTACTCAAAGATGCTTTACATATTGCCCTATCAAAACTATGCAAACAGATCATTTATTAATTTATACTAAGGTTAAAAACAGAATAGAGGTTGAAACAAGAAGAAGAAGAAGGTGGGAGTTAAGTGGGGAAGGCTATTGTAAAAAG
Organism: Eleginops maclovinus; assembly: GCF_036324505.1. NCBI lineage: Eukaryota > Metazoa > Chordata > Actinopteri > Perciformes > Eleginopidae > Eleginops > Eleginops maclovinus. The sequence goes on along the minus strand of NC_086369.1, from coordinate 8,494,359 downwards.
GTGTGTTTTTAGTGAAGATTTGAAAGAAGAGAGGGTTGGGGAGACTTTGAGGTGGGAGGGAAGCGAATTCCACAGGGTGGCGAATTCCACAGGGTGGGGGCAGCAACTGAGAAGGCCCGATCACCACAGGTCCGGTGCTTTGTCCGGGAGACTTGCAATAGGTTGGCAGAAACGGACCTGAGGGATCGGGAGGGGGCATGGTGATGGAGGAGGTCAGCAAGGTAGGGGGGGGCTAAGTTATTGAGGGCCTTGTAGGTGGTGAGTTAGATTTTGAAGTTGATTCTGTGTTTTATTGGAAGCCAATGAAGTTCACGGAGGACAGGTGTGATGTGTTCTCTGGAGCGGGTAGCGGTGAGGAGGCGTGCAGCAGAGTTCTGGACATATTGGAGTTTATTGAGGAATATGGTGGTGGTGCCGTAGAGAAGACTGTTGCAATAGTCGAGCCTGGATGTAATGAATGTATGGATGAGTGTCTCAGCAGCGGTAGTTGACAGGTTGGGGCGGAGGCGGGCGATATTTCGGAGGTGGAAAAAGGCGGTTTTGCCAGTATGGGTGACATGGGGGAGGAAGGAGAGAGTGGGGTCTAGGATAACTCCAAGGTTACGGACTTTGGTGGAGGGGGAGATGGTACATACCTTTTTTATATATAATTGTGGTCTCCAGGAACCTCCTCCAGGGCAGACACCTCTGCAGCCAGTTGGTCCAGTTGACCTCCTCCATCGCATTCACCCCCTCATCATCCGCCACATCCTCCACGATGTTCTCTTCTGGGGCCATGATGTCACCGGCCCCAATGGTGATATTGTGGAGATGGCACATGCTGTTATGACCTTTACATTTGGCAGAAATATATAAGTATCTATAAAAAAAACACACGTTAGATCTACTCTTCAGGATTATAAAATGTCCTAATGAGTGATTACTTACTTGAGGAACAAAGGTGTGGTGCACCTCCAGCGCTTGCAGGAAGATGCTCCTGAATCTGGTCTTCAAGTCTTGGTCATCATCCGAGAGTGATGGTTGTTGAAGCGCTGGGGTCCCACACCTTGCAGCAGCCGTTTGTAGGGAGTTATGAGGGGGAGAGGATGTGAGGATGTAGTACCCTGGAGGAGGGTAGAGTGCCCCCTGGTAGAGTGGGCTGTGGCGGAGCACTCTTGAGTCATGAACTCACCCGGGCCAGCCCACATACAGATGTGGACAAAATTGTTGGTACCCTTCCATAAAGAAAGAAAAACCCACAATGGTCACTGAAATAACTTGAAACTGACAAAAGCAATAATAAATAGAAATGCATTGAAAAATAACGAATGAAAATCAGACATTGCTTTTGAATTGTGGTTCAACAGAATCGTTTAAAAAAACTAAATAATGAAACTGGACTGGAAAAAAGTGATGGTACCCTTAAGTTAATATTTTGTTGTATAACCTTTTGAGTCAAGCACTGCAATAAAGTGATTTTTGTAACTCTCAATGAGATTTTGCACCTGTCGACAGGTATTTTGGCCCACTCCTCGTTAACAAACTGCTGCAGCTGTCTCAGGTTTGAAAGATGCCTTCTCCAGACTGCATGTTTCAGCTCCTTCCACAGATGTTAATAGGATTTAGATCAGGGCTCATAGAAGGCCACTCAGAATAGTCGAATGCCAGTCTTGGGTGTTTTTAGCTGTGTGTTTTGGATCATCATCCTGTTGGAGGACCCATGAGCTGCCACTAAGACCAAGCATTCTGACACTGGGCAGCACATTTCACTCCAGAATCATTATTTTGTTTTTTAAACGATTCTGTTGAACCACAATTCAAAAGCAATGTCTGATTTTCATTCGATTTTCATTACTTTTGTCAGTTTCAAGTTATTTCAGTGACCATTCCCCCGTTAACACACCAATGACAAGGTGAGCTAACGTTGCCATAGAGAGTCGTTCATATACAGCAGGTTACTGGGCCATGCAAAGGCTCCACTACCATGTTATTAATAAAAAACAGCGACGTAATACTACTGGTATCAAATATTATTTAGCCCACTTAAACGGGGCATGAGCTTAATTTCTATTTTCCTAATTTTCAGCATGTACTGCCAGATAGATAGATAGCTTTAATTGTTGAGCTGCAATAAACTACATTTTAGCATTTAAACCCATGCTTTTGCGGTTATTTTGGTGAAAGTAACTCAAAGAAACGCAAAGGTAGTGCAACGCATTACATATCAGACACAGTAATAATGTAATGTACCTTATTACTTTAAAAAGACAGTAATAAGTAATATGTACTGGCTTGCTTGCTTTTGTGACATTAAAAACTCTTTAGCAACTTCGAACTCAGCGTCAATTATAGTCGATTGTGACAGATCAAGAATATGCTTCACAGCTGGTAGGAGGGGCATCAATGACCGCTAGGGGGGGCACGGCCCTCGAATGCCCCCCCTTAGCGCCGGCACTGCTCCCTGCTCAGCCTGAAATATGGGCGTGTGTCCTGGTCTTCAAAAACGGTCCAGGACAGGGACGCTTAAATGTATCCGTCAATAGAGGGGCCTAGTATAATAGAGGGAAAGGTGAAGAAATAACGGTTAAATAAGTGAAGAGAGTGTTTTTCTGTCTTTGTTTATGAATATATCTCTATAGATATGTCTGTGTGTCTATATATATATATAAAATTAACAGCAAAATGAACACCTCTGGCTCCATCTTAACAGGTTAAACCTTTACTAACGGCAGAAATAAAACAATTGACTTATATATATATATATATATATATTGCACATTATATTGCACATGGTGTGGGTTGTTATAGTCTGTGTTGTTATATGTGTGGGGGTCTACCAGGGGCCATGATGGTTGTACAGTCTGACCTGCTGCAGGAAGCAAGGACCTGCGGTTTCTCTCCGTGAGACACCGCGGTTGCTGCAGCCTGTCACTGAAGGAGCTGCACAGTGCGGACAGGGTATCCTGGAGGGGGGTGGGACACATTGTCCAGCAGGAAGGACAGCTTTGCTGCTATTCTCCTATCTCCCACCATCTCCACAGTGTCCAGAGGACTCCCAAGGACAGAGCTGTGTGGATGAAGTCCACTTCATTGCTTTTTTATTTGAAAGTGTGATATTTTTTACAGGTAACTGACGTTATGTTCTTAATAATGTGTATTAGTTTAAGCTCTTTCACCAGTTATTGAAGTTATTTGTAGGAATCATTTATATATTCGGCAACTTTTTAACTTGAAAATATCTCCACACTTGCTCTCTCCTGCTTCTTCTTCTGTCGGTTGATTGTACTTAATAATTAGTTTTTAATCAGTGATAATATGTTCGAAGACCATAAATGACGTTACTGTACTGAACATTCAACCTTTGTCACAGGTTATATAAATAAAATATGTAGCTGTAAACATTATTAGAAATAATTATCTGGATATTATTTATGCATGAACTGGAGTTTAATGTGTAATGTAATTTCTCCACCATCTTAAAAGAAACTATTTAGGAGGTTGTATGTTATTAACAATGATCAATGATCATAAAGAGTAATACAGTTATTAATATTAATTTATACATGTTGGTTGGTAATAAATGGCTAAATAGATAAGTAGGTGCATTAGGTCAAAAGTACATAACTAACACAATTGAGTCATGAACTGATTCAAAAAAACGATAGTTATTATGTAATTGACAATTTACAAATGCTTTAAGAGTGCATGCACACACATAAACAACAAGGGCTTTAAACCCTTCTCTGTGTATTGCTGTTTAAAAGGCCAACTTTCGATAAATGTGACACTCTCCGCTGGAGGTGTGAGGCCTCCTGGACTTGGGACTCCTCCAGACGTTCCCAGTTCACCCGCACTACACGTTTGGGCTTACCAGGTCTGTCCAGAGGCTTCCCCCGCCACTCGACCCAACTCACCACGAGATGGTGATCAGTTGACAACTCCGCCCCTCTCTTCACCCGAGTGTCCAAAACATGCGGCCTCAGGTCCGATGATACGATAACAAAATTGATCATGGACCTTCTGCCTAGGGTGCTCTGGTACCACGTACACTTATGAGCATCCTTATTCGAACATGGTGTTTGTTATGGCCAATCCATGACTAGCACAGAAGTCCAGTAACAAACCACCACTCTGGTTCAGATCAGGGGGGCCGTTCCTCCCAATCACGCCCCTCCAAGTGTCTCCATCATTGCCCACGTGTGCGTTGAAGTCTCCCAGCAAGACTAAGGAGTCCCCTTCAGGAGCCGGTGTGGGTTGTTATAGTCTGTGTTGTTATATGTGTGGGGGTCTACCAGGGGCCATGATGGTTGTACAGTCTGACCGCTGCAGGAAGCAAGGACCTGCGGTTTCTCTCCGTGAGACACCGCGGTTGCTGCAGCCTGTCACTGAAGGAGCTGCACAGTGCGGACAGGGTATCCTGGAGGGGGTGGGACACATTGTCCAGCAGGAAGGACAGCTTTGCTGCTATTCTCCTATCTCCCACCATCTCCACAGTGTCCAGAGGACTCCCAAGGACAGAGCTGTGTGGATGAAGTCCACTTCATTGCTTTTTTATTTGAAAGTGTGATATTTTTTACAGGTAACTAACGTTATGTTCTTAATAATGTGTATTAGTTTAAGCTCTTTCACCAGTTATTGAAGTTATTTGTAGGAATCATTTATATATTCGCCAACTTTTTAACTTGAAAATATCTCCACACTTGCTCTCTCCTGCTTCTTCTTCTGTCGGTTGATTGTACTTAATAATTAGTTTTTAATCAGTGATAATATGTTCGAAGACCATAAATGACGTTACTGTACTGAACATTCAACCTTTGTCACAGGTTATATAAATAAAATATGTAGCTGTAAACATTATTAGATATAATTATCTGGATATTATTTATGCATGAACTGGAGTTTAATGTGTAATGTCATTTCTCCACCATCTTAAAAGAAACTATTTAGGAGGTTGTATGTTATTAACAATGATCAATGATCATAAAGAGTAATACAGTTATTAATATTAATTTATACATGTTGGTTGGTAATAAATGGCTAAATAGATAAGTAGGTGCATTAGGTCAAAAGTACATAACTAACACAATTGAGTCATGAACTGATTCAAAAAAACGATAGTTATTATGTAATTGACAATTTACAAATGCTTTAAGAGTGCATGCACACACATAAACAACAAGGGCTTTAAACCCTTCTCTGTGTATTGCTGTTTAAAAGGCCAACTTTCGATAAATGTGACACTCTCCGCCGGAGGTGTGAGGCCTCCTGGACTTGGGACTCCTCCAGACGTTCCCAGTTCACCCGCACTACACGTTTGGGCTTACCAGGTCTGTCCAGAGGCTTCCCCCGCCACTCGACCCAACTCACCACGAGATGGTGATCAGTTGACAACTCCGCCCCTCTCTTCACCCGAGTGTCCAAAACATGCGGCCTCAGGTCCGATGATACGATAACAAAATCGATCATGGACCTTCTGCCTAGGGTGCTCTGGTACCACGTACACTTATGAGCATCCTTACGTTCGAACATGGTGTTTGTTATGGCCAATCCATGACTAGCACAGAAGTCCAGTAACAAACCACCACTCTGGTTCAGATCAGGGGGGCCGTTCCTCCCAATCACGCCCCTCCAAGTGTCTCCATCATTGCCCACGTGTGCGTTGAAGTCTCCCAGCAAGACTAAGGAGTCCCCTTCAGGAGCCCCATACAGGACTTCTTTCAGGGTCTCCAAGAACGCCGAATACTCTGAACTGCTGTTTGGTGCATAAGCACACACAACAGTCAGAGTCTTCCCCCCCATGACCTGTAGGCGTAGGGAGGCGACCCTCTCTTCCACTGGGGTAAACTCCAACAAAGCGGCACTCAACCGCGGGTTGATGTTACACATAAGCTCAATACAGCAGATCACACAATACATCCTAATGAATAAAACCAAACAACAAATGGACAAAAAATACCTGTATCTGGGCCCTTAGAGCATGCACACTTGAAGAGGAGAAGAATTTAGTTAGTTAAGAGTAATTTGATCTGTGGCAGCTTCCAGCAGGCTGTTGTGGTGATCAGACAGCTATGGACATCCTTAGCACTGGTAAGGTCTGCAGATGAGAAGAAAGAGACTGTAATTGTTGCAGAATTTTGGTTTTGTTTAACCATTGACCTCATAGGTCACAGGCTACAGTAAACGATTGCATCTGTACATTATGGACACAATATCAATCAAAAAGAGATTGTGTGAAATTAAAATCCATGATCCATTTTCCATTCAACATGAAGTTCCAAACATAAATCAAGCAATTTTCATTTAATTTGCATATATTTGTTGTTACGTGTAGCCTGTGTTTGTTCAAGGCAACTTACTTTAATTACTCATTGTCATTCATCTGAAGTTTACATTAATGTTATAAGGCCTGGTGAGTAAATGCAGTTAGAAAAACATCTACTAGGTTGTGTGTATATAACACAATTCATTTTCCCCCAAACTCCCAGAATGATATCATACAGATTACTAAATTTAGATTTTTCCTCCAGCTTTATTGTGTCATGATATCAATAACAGATGGTAACAGATGGTATATGTTTTTGTTAATTTCACGGCTACACACAGTAGACAGTACCTTCAGGAGATTTAAAGCAATGCAATCCAAATCTATTAAGACTGAAAATATATATATTTTTTTGTATAACTTACATTGATTTTTCAAACATTTCCAATGAGAGGTACAGTGGGGCAAAAAAGTATTTAGTCAGCCACCAATTGTGCAAGTTCTCCCATTTAAAAAGATGAGAGATGCCTGTAATTTTCATCATAGGTACACTTCAACTATGAGAGACAGACTGAGAAAAAAAAATCCAGGAAATCACATTGTAGGATTTTTAATGAATTAATTGGTAAATTCCTCTGTAAAATAAGTATTTGGTCACCTACAAACAAGCAAGATTTCTGGCTCACACAGACCTGTAACTTCTTCTTTAAGAGGCTCCTCTGTCCTCCACTCTTTACCTGTATTAATGGCACCTTTTTGAACTCGTTATCAGTATAAAAGACACCTGTCCACAACCTCAAACAGTCATACTCCAAACTCCACTATGGCCAAGACCAAAGAGCTGTCAAAGGAGACCAGAGACAAAATTGTAGACCTGCACCAGGCTGGGAAAACTGAATCTGCAATAGGTAAGCAGCTTGGTGTGAAGAAATCAACTGTGGGAGCAATTATTAGAAAATGGAAGACATACAAGACCCCAGCTAATCTCCCTCGATCTGGGGCTCCACGCAAGATCTCACCCCGTGGGGTCAAAATGATCACAAGAACAGTGAGCAAAAATCCCAGAACCACACGGGGGGACCTAGTGAATGACCTACAGAGAGCTGGGACCAAAGTAACAGAGGCTACCATCAGTAACACACTACGCCGCCAGGGACTTAAATCCTGCAGTTCCAGACGTGTCCCCCTGCTTAAGCCAGTACATGTCCAGGCCTGTCTGAAGTTTGCTAGAGGGCATTTGGATGATCCAGAACAGGATTGGGAGAATGTCATATGGTCAGATGAAACCAAAATAGAACTTTTTGGTAAAAACTCAACTCGTCGTGTTTGGAGGAGAAAGAATGCAGAGTTGCATCCAAAGAACACCATACCTACTGTGAAGCATGGGGGTGGAAACATCATGCTTTGGGGCTGTTTTTCTGCAAAGGGACCAGGACGACTGATCCGTGTAAAGGAAAGAATGAATGGGGCCATGTATCGTGAGATTTTGAGTGAAAACCTCCTTCCATCAGCAAGGGCACTGAAGATGAAGCGTGGCTGGGTCTTTCAGCATGACAATGATCCCAAACACACCGCCAGGGCAACGAAGGAGTGGCTTCGTAAGAAGCATTTCAAGGTCCTGGAGTGGCCTAGCCAGTCTCCAGATCTCAACCCCATAGAAAATCTTTGGAGGGAGTTGAAAGTCTGTGTTGCCCAGCGACAGCCCCAAAACATCACTGCTTTAGAGGAGATCTGCATGGAGGAATGGGCCAAAATACCAGCAACAGTGTGAAAACCTTGTGAAGACTTACAGAAAACGTTTGACCTCTGTCATTGCCAACAAAGGGTATATAACAAAGTATTGAGATGAACTTTTGTTATTGACCAAATACTTATTTTTCACAATCATTTGAAAATAAATTCTTTAAAAATCCTACAATGTGATTTCCTGGATTTTCTTTTCTCATTTTGTCTCTCATAGTTGAGGTATACCTATGATAAAAATTACAGGCCTCTCTCATCTTTTTAAATGGGAGAACTTGCACAATTGGTGGCTGACTAAATACTTTTTTGCCCCACTGTATATGGCTTTAGTGTCTAATGTAATGATTTGAAAAGTCCTCCTGGGAAAACTACACAGCCACATTTGTTTTGGTTTGAACAACTAAAAGAAGTGAACTGTTTACACAAACATATAAATGACCTGCTTACTAAGAAGAAATCCAATACTTATCTTTGCTTTTCTTTAGAATTTATTATTACTTTTGGTTGAAAAGTAATCCAATGCAATTTAATTGTCAGTCCTTTTTTTTTCTTTGAAAATATGTTTTCATATTAAGCTGGTGATAAAATAAGTAGTTGTTTATGGCATTTCATTATGTGTGTGATGTTATCAATATTAATAAGTTACTTTTTGAGTAATTAGCCGGTTCATAGACGAGCAGCGCTAATCGCTAAGCTAATGCTCTAAGAGATTCAAGATTCAAGATATTTATTGTTATATGCACAGTAAAACAGATAGTTACACTGTACAATGAAAATTACTTTGCTAGTCTACCCTACGCATAACAAAAAAATATGTATATATATATAAATGTAAATATAAACTGCCAAAAGATACAATTAGAAACTAAACTAACAAAGTATTTGTGCTAAGTAAAATACAGGAATATGAAAATAAAGAATATGTTCGGCACACGGCAACAAGCAGCATAAAAAGGTACATGAGTAGCAGCAGTTTAAAAGATACTTAAATAGTATGTAAATAGTTGTATTGCACATGGTTCACAGTGTACGAAATATTGCACGGCAGACAACAAAGTGCACTATGTATTGTTTGAGTATGTAGTGCAAATGGTGAGTGTCAGTGTCTGTGTGGCACTCACAGTTCAATCAGTGTGTGTGTGTGTGTGTTTTTCAGTGTGTGTTCGTTTTTCAGTGTGGTGGTCCCTTCCTTACAGACGCAATACATAGAGAAGGCTAAGTTAATGTGCTAAGTTAATGCGCTAAGCTAGTATGCTAACAATGCTAGTTGCTTTGTATTCATTTATTCGACATTAGTTTAATACATACATGGTTAGTGAAGCAATACATAGAGAATTTATATATAATTTACAGTCCTTTTATGTCCTGAGTTAATGCTGACAGCCAGTAATATTCTCACAGATGTTTTTTCCTCTTGTGTTGTTGCAGAAACTTCTCCCAATCTCCAATTGTCCCATTTCTTTAAATCTTCTGTTATGGGTGCATATACAACAATGACCATGCTCTGCAAGCAGAGAGATTTAGACAAATCAATCTGATGACTCTGTGCTCTCTGACCGGAGCCCTACTACATTTGATTACCCACAACACCAGTTTAAAGGGGTCCAATACCCAACAGGTACTTCTACTTATATCAATACAGCGTTCTTATCTGTACTTTTTTTTATGTTTAAGAGGGAAAAGAAGTTGGAAACCAAATGAACATTGCTTTATTTAAATGAAAAATACAAAAAATATATAAATATTACTCTTATATTGTACTGTACTTAAGTGCCATTTTGAGGGTCTGTAAATTACTTGAGTATTTTGCTACTTTTTACTTCTACTCCACTGCAAATCAGAGGTAAATATGGTACTTTTTCTCCACTAACACATTTATTAAATACATTTAGTTACTTTACAGATTTGGATTAATGATGTGACATATAATCAACATTTATATAAGACTTTAGTTACACCTGGAGTAAATTCACAAGCTACACTGCAGTAATTCAAACTAGCTGCACCTTTTCCATCTGAAGTACCCCCTAAACTACGCCTGTGCCTGTGTAAACTCCACTCCTTTTAACATGTAAATCCACCTACTAAACACTCAAATTTGCATTGCACATGAATATATCAGGTAAACATAGGTTAATTTAATACAAAAATACAACAACATAAATGAAGTGTTTTTGCAGTAATATACAGTACAGTTTCATGGCCCGATATTTCTTTACATTTTATATGCATTTTATGAAATTATTCACAAAGCACACAGAACAAAATAAACACATCAAGGTACATAGATTAACTACATAACAATTGACAAATCTGAGATGAAATAATAGTAATAATAATAATAATAACAATAATAATCCATCCATCCATCTTCTCCCGTTTTTCCGTCAGGGTTGCGGAGGTAACAGCTCCAGCAGAGAGCCCCAAACTTTTCTTTCCCTGGCCACATCAACCAGCTCTGACTGGGGGATTCCAAGGCGCTCCCAGGCCAGCGAAGAGATATAATCCCTCCGCCTGGTCCTAGGGCTACCCCTCGGTCTCTTCCCAGCTGGATGTGCCTGGAACACCTCCCTAGGGAGGCGCCCAGGTGGCATCCTCTCTAGGTGCCTGAACCAACTCAACTGGCTCCTTTCAACGCGAAGGAGCAGCGGTTCTACTCCGAGTCCCTCCCGGATGACTGAACTTCTCACCTTATCTCTAAGGGAGATGCCAGCCACCCTGCGGAGAAATCCCATTTCGGCCGCTTGTATCCGCGATCTCGTTCTTTCAGTCATGACCCATCCTTCATGACCATAGGTGAGGGTAGGAACGAAGATGGCCCGGTAGACAGAGAGCTTTGTCTTCTGGCTCAGCTCTCTTTTTCGTCACAACGGTGCGGTAAAGCGACTGCAGTACCGCTCCCGCTGCTCCGATTACGGCCCATCTCACGCTCCATTGTTCCCTCACTCGAGAACAAGAACCCGAGATACTTGAACTCCTTCACTTGGGGTAAGGCTTCATTCCCTACCTGGAGTGGACAGTCCATCGGTTTCCTGCTGAGAACCATGGCTTCAGATTTGGAGGTGCTGATCCTCATCCCAGCCGCTTCACACTCGGCCCCGAATTGATCCAGTGAGTGCTGAAGGTCACAGACCGATGAAGCCATTAGGACCATCATCTGCAAAAAGAAGAGGTGCAATCTTTAGCCCACCGAACTGCAGACCCCCTCCCCCACGACTACACCTCAAAATCCTGACCATGAATATCACAAACAGGATTGGTGACAAATCTGGCGGAGGCCAACCTTCACCGGAAATCGGTCCGACGTGCTACCGAGGACCCGGACACAACTCTCGCTTTGAGAGTACAGAGATTGGATGGCCCTGATTAGAGAGCCCCTCAACTACCTCAGTGACTTCCCCCAGTGAGATTGGAATTGATCCACCTTCATACTCCAGCTCTGCCTCTAATATAGAGGGTGGAGTTGTCGGATTCAGGAATTCCTCAAAGTGTTCCTTCCACCACCCTAACACATTATCAGTTGAGGTCAACAGCGTGCCATCCTTACTGTACACAGCTTGGATGGTTCCCTGCTTCCCCCTCCTGAGGTGTCGGACGGTTTTCCAGAACAACTTTGGTGCCGACCAAAAGTCCTTCTCCATGGCTTCTCCGAACTTCTCCCACGCCCGCTGCTTTGCCTCGGCCACGGCTGAGGCTGCTGACCGTCAATACCTTGCAACTGCGTCAGGAGTACCCAGGGATAACATATCCTGGAAGGCCTCCTTCTTCAGTTGGACAGCTTCCCTGACCACCAGTGTCCACCAGGAGGTTCGAGGATTACAGCCCCTTGAGGCACCTAAGACCTTGAGACCACAGCTCCACGCCGCAGCTTCGGCAATGGAGGCTTTGAACACCGTCCACTCTGGTTCAATGTCCCCAGCCAGTTCACCCGCACTACACGTTTGGGCTTACCAGGTCTGTCCAGAGGCTTCCCCTGCCACTCGACCCAACTCACCACCAGATGGTGATCAGTTAACAACTCCTCCACTCTCTTCACCTGAGTGTCCAAAACATGCGGCCTCAGGTCCGATGATATGATAACAAAATTGATCATGGACCTTCTGCCTAGGGTGCTCTGGTACCACGTACACTTATGAACATCCTTATGTTCGAACATCGTGTTTGTTTTGGCCAATCCATGACTAGCACAGAAGTCCAGTAACAGACCACCACTCCGGTTCAGATCAGGGGGCAGTTCCTCCCAATCACGCCCCTCCAAGTGTCTCCATCATTGCCCATGTGTGCGTTGAAGTCTCCCAGCAAGACTAAGGAGTCCCCTTCAGGAGCCCCATACAGGACTTCTTTCAGGGTCTCCAAGAAGACCGAATACTCTGAACTGCTGTTTGGTGCATAACCCGCAGGCATAGGGAGGCGACCCTCTCGTCCACTGGGGTAAACTCCAACAAAGCGGCACTCAACTGGGGGCTTGTGAGTATCCCCACACCTGCTCGGCACCTCACACCTTGGGCAAATCCGGAGAAGAATAGAGTCCAACCCCTATCATTCCACGTCCCCAAAGCCAGCTTCTGTTGCCTGAGTCTGGTCCGTCGAGACCCTTTGCTTACATGATAACATTAACAAGGTTTATTAATATAACTTTTTCAAGTTCGGCAGGCCGGATTAAAAAGCTTAACGGGCCGCATATGGCCCCCGGGCCGTAGTTTGCCCATGCCTGGGCTACAGCAGAACACTGAACACAGCTTAAAATTGAGCAAGCACACATCCAAGCTAATCTTGATGCACAAAAAAGAAAAAGAGAAAGATCCTTCCATAGGTGAAGCAAACACGTTGCAGGCTGGTTTACTAGAACTTGATGTTGAAGAGGCCAGCAGAGGCTCTAATCCAGTGTCTCAACACTTTCAGTACCAGCGCACCGCTGCTTATATGATTGATCAACCAAGCATGTGCAGAGGTGGATCGCCTATTGTGAGCAGGGTCGCTCCGGTGGAATAAGAGAGACAGAGGGGTTCGGGGTTGGGCAAAAATGATAGCGTTTATTCCGTAAGAAAATGCAAACAAAAAGACTGCTCCCCGGCACTTGCAAGGCCAGGACGGTGTGTGTCGGCTGTGATATCCTCCCAGGACCCAGCCTACTGCAAGACAGTAACTTTCCTTTACCTACACTTTTAGAGTGCAACCAACTTCCCAACAACCGCTCTGAAGTCCCTACACCAAATACAGCTCATCATCATGCTCACCTGAAGTGCATCGCCGACGCAATACCACCTCTCGATCCTAACGCTGACATACTCCTCTTGCTGGGCAGACATCCTCAGGGTCCATAAAGTCCTGTGAGCAGATAAGTGGTCCAGACAACGCACCTTTCGCCCAAAGGCTGGACCTCGGATGGGTTGTCATCGGTGAAGTGTGTCTAGCAGGTGCTCACAAACCACTAGAGGTGAACAGTTACAAGAAGTCTATCTTGGAGAATGGTCGCACTAGCCATCTGCAGCCATGAAACAGCCAAATCAAAGTAAGAGAAATCTTCCATCAAGCCCCTGACTACTCACATCATCCAGCACTGACCTCTAAGTTCAGCACAGCAACACATGATGCAGACAGTCTGGGTCAAACAATCTTCACACAAACTGCCAACGACCACAAACTAGCACCATCGCTAGAAAATATGAAGTTTCTAAAGATGATGGAAGCAGAGTTTCATCAAGACAGCTCGAACAGCTGGGTGGGACCACTACCTTTCCAGTCACCAAGACAGAGACTAGGAAACAGGCACAAGATCGTCTTGCCTCATTGAGACGCACACACGCCCCCTACCCCACATCAACAGACCCAGATTAACCTCTCTCCTCGTCCCATCTGTCCTCAGCGTCCAGTCTACGCGTCTGGTCATCCAGCACCACAGGGGGCTCGACGGTCTGGTGGAGCGGTTTAACAAAACACTAAAGAACATGGTTCGTAAGTTCTTTCACGAGGATGGTCGCAATTGGGATAAGTGGTTAGACCCTCTGTTGTTTGCAGTGGGGGAGGTGCCCCAGTCCTCCACAGGATTTTCTCCCTTTGAACTATTATTTGGCAGGAAGCCCAGGGGTGTCTTGACCTAGTTAAGGAAAACTGGGAGGAGGGTCCGAGCACCAGTAAAAATTCAGTATGTCATGGACCTGCGAGCAAAACTCCATTCACTGGGGCAGATATCACGGGGGAATTTGCTCCAGGCTCAGGAACGTCAGCAGCGCCTGTACAACAGAGGGTCGAGACTGAGACAATTCTCACTGGGAGATAAAGTGCTTGTGTTACTCCCATCATCCAGCTCAAAACTACTCAGCAATTGGCAAGGGCCCTTCGTAGTCACACGAGGAGTAGGGGACGTAGATTATGAGGTGGTGTGCCCTGACAGGGGTGGAGCAACACAAATCTACTACCTTAACCTCCTTAAAGCGTAGAGGGAGGTGGCGTCTGCCTCTCTGGCCACCACGGTGATCGAGAGAGATGAGTTGGGGCCAGAGGTAATCACTAACAACAGATTGGCCCCGGTCTGTTGTGACAACCATCTCTCACCGGGTCAGAGAGCAGACGTTGCCTCGTTGCAACGGCAGTTTGCCGATGTTTTCTCCCCTCTGCCAGGACGCACCTCCCTCATTCGCCACCACATAGAAACGCCCCCGGGCGTGACCGTTCGCTCACGGCCCTATCGGCTGCCTGAACACAAAAGGGAAATTGTTCAGGCGGAGCTTCAGGCCATGCTCGAAATGGGAGTAATAGAAGAGTCCACCAGTGACTGGTGTTGCCCCGTCGTGCTGGTATGGAAGTCCGGCGGGTCAATCCGGTTCTGTGTGGACTACCGCAGGATTAACGAGGTGTCCTAATTCGATGCTTATCCAATGCCCTGGGTCGACGAACTCCTGGATCGGCTGGGCAAGGCTCGCGTTTTTACGACACTGGATTCAACCAAGGGCTATTGGCAGATTCCCCTGTCGCAAGAGTGTAAGGAAAAAACGGCCTTCTCCACTCCGTATGGTTTGTACCAATTTGTCACGCTTCCGTTCGGGTTGTTTGGGGCTCCAGCCACCTTTCAGCGGCTCATGGACCGGGTCATATGTCCCCACTCTGCATATGCTGCCGCCTACTTGGATGATGTCATCATTCACAGTGAGACGTGGGAGCAGCATGTGCAGCAGGTGGGGGCGGTGCTCGAGTCTCTGAGGGAGGCGGGACTCACGGCCAACCCGAGGAAATGTGCGGTTGGGCGGAGAGAAGTACAGTATCTGGGGTACCACAGCCGCCATTTCTGCCTGTCCGGTGCCCAAGACGAAAAAAGATGTCAGGAGGTTCATGGGGCTGGCCGGCTACTACAGGCGGTTCATTCCGTCTTTTTCTGAGCTGACCAGTCCTCTGACCGCCCTGACCCAAAAGGGTGCTTCAGAGCCGGTCCAGTGGACGGAGCAGTGCCAGCTGGCGTTTGAGAGGGTTAAGAAAGCCCTCTGTGGAAAGCCACTGCTATACAGACCTAACTTGTCTCCCCCCTTTGTTTTGCAGACCAACGCCTCGAACAGCGGGGGGGGACCGTTTTGTCCAAGGAGGTGGAAGGGGTCGACTGCCCCGTACTGTACATCAGCCGTAAGCTCGCTCAGCGGGAGGTGAGGTACAGTACGGTGGAAAAGGAGTGCCTCGCCATACGGTGGGCGGTCTGCGCCCTGCGGTACTACCTCCTGGGGCGTCCTTTCACCCTCTGGTTGGACCATGCCCCGCTCCAGTGGCTCCACCGCATGAAGGATGCCAACGCCCGGATCACTCGGTGGTATCTGGCGTTACAGCCTTTCAACTTCAAGGTGATCCACAGGCCGGGTAGCCGGATGGTCGTGGCTGATTTCCTCTCTCGCTCGGCGGAGGGGGGGGGGGAGTCAGCTTTCGGCCGGGCGGTGGGAGTATGTGGCAGCGGGGTGCTGTTAGGGTGCCAGCTGCTGGAGTGGTAGGAGTGGCTGAGCCGGAGGCCAGACAGCTGATCAGAATCAGGTAATGAGGGGCGGATTAAAATCATGGTGGTAACCTGGTTCTAGTCTATTTTGCAGTAGACGGGGGCCTGAGTGAGGACTGTTTCCCCTCGCCCGCAGGATGAGAGCCACTAACCACCAGTACCATTGTGAAAGTACTGTTCCGTAATAAAGATTTCATTTTGTTTCAAAGTACAGAGTGTTCCTTCCATCATTGGGAACGTAGGTGTGAGCCCGAACGCTCACACTGATGTCACTGACGTTGCTGTCGAGTAACTTGTGGACGTGGATGGCTACGATATCATGTAAGGCAGGCAGGGAGACATCCGCAAAGTAACGACGACTTGGCTTGTCATAGCGGGGCTCAGTGACCTCAAGCACCTCGCTGAATCCTTCGTCTTCCACTACTGAAAACAGTTGCGATCATCTTTGTTAATGCCATGGTCAATGCCTTTTGCTTCGGGTTGTTCTTGTGGAATTTCTTGGTCTTTTCCAGCGCTTATTCTATGGGGTTACCGACTGGTGCAGCTACGGTAGCTTTTTTCCGCTGCTTGTTAGCATTAGCTAGTTTCTCTTATTGTTTGTAGGCTTTAGGATGCTTGTATTTTAAGTGGGTGATCAAATTGGTTGTGTTTAACGATTTGACACGAAATCTCCCTCGCATCACCCGGCCCTCACAATCATTGTATACAGCATAGCGAGTATCCTCTTCATTCACTTTCAGAACGACCAAACAAACGACATCGCTGCTCCCTCAGCAAAGGCAAAGTCAAACTGACTTTTTTTGTCGCCTCCAGCACATACTTTGGCAGATTATGTGACGTGTACATTCATGCGCTCGTGCAAAAACAAACATCCCCGCCCCCACACTCACATCAAAGCCGACACACGTCAAATACACAGGAATGGTTATCGGCCTGTTCACATTGGCCCTATTTTGACATCGGAACAATACTGATGTGTAAAAAAAGTGACCATATCGGCCGATATAATGTACCCCACTACTCCTGACCCTCAAAACAGGCTCCACACCACCTCCTCCAGGTAACTTTGAAGAGGCAGTCCTCTTTAAAGAACAGTGGAAGCAAGTTCAGAGTCTGGCGGACACCATTTGGAGTAGGTGGAGAAAATAATATGTCAAGACTCTGCAGTTTTGTCACAAGTGGCAGTCTGAGAGGTCAAACCTTCCAGTAGGGGACACTGCTCTCCTGAAAGTCAATAAGCTCAGAGAAACAATTGGCCAATGGCCATCATCACAAATACATTCCCAGGAAGGGATGGAGTGGTTCGTAAGATCGAGGTAGAGATATCCAAGGACGAAAAGCAAGACAACCTTTTCTCGTCCTGTTACAGAAGTGATCCTGCTTCTTTCTCAAAAGACTGATTTTTGTTAATTGATGTGTGGTTTAAAGACCCCAGGCGGGGTTCTGCCCTTAATATATAATTCTAACATATGTCATATATGTGTTCACTTGACTGTTTTTGGCGGCACCTAGTGGTGGTTAATTATCACTACTGCATTGTTTGTCAATTGCTGCTGCTGCCGGTCCAGGCTTGTTTAATTCTGAGTGTAATTCACATCAAAGTTAGGCTGTTTTATTAACGGAAGTTCTCTTCTGCATAAGCTGTGCTTCACATTTCCTGCTGGCTCATGCATCGTCTGTGAGTATAATTGTCAGACAAACTGTGGTGTCATAAGGAACATATTGTTTGCTAGATGTTGTTGTTATATAAATACAATGACAATTCCGAGTGCCTAAGCTAATTAGCGGCTAGGCTAATTAGCATATCGGTTGTATGTGCCATAGCTCATTGTATAGAGTATTTTGTTTATTCAGCTCATCAGCCGGGCAGTTAATAACAGTTTGCTATTTCTGTATTCTGTTTACAGTTTCACCAATTCATTAAACTTCAGTAAAGCTGAGATCTGTGCCGGAGTTACTTTGAAAGCGTTTAACTGGAAGGATAGTTAGCTCGGTTCTAGTGAGACCTTCACAGCTACTTAGGTTTTTATATTTGCAGCGCAGTGAAAATATACCGTTTTCAGAATCATAAAACCACTGGGCCTAAACTATACGGAAAATACAATCAAATACACTCACCCACACTGCACATAGCAACTAACTTACACCAATAAATGTAAGTAGTTTAGAGCAAACTTGTCCAAATTTCTTGGATCTAAGTTTAATAATTTAAGATTCATAGCTTGACAGTCAGCTCACTCGGACACAGCTTCATCAGTTAACAAGGCGTGTTACATGGTGTCCTGTAAAACGACAGGTAAAACGAAACTCTAGAAATGGCAGAGACCTTGTTCATTTCAGTAATAATGCCAAAGACCATGTTGACTGGTTATTGTAAGAAATGTTCGTTTATTCGAAGCCCAGGTGTCGATTCAAAAGGAAGAAAGCAAACCTCCTCTTGTAAGTTTTAAAAGGAGTATTTAATAAAAGGATGCAGCAGTAGGTTTTACAAAAGTTTCACAGCTGTGGCTCAGTAGCCCGGGACAGGCGTCCACAGGCCACTGACTGAGTGGAGCTCATCAGTAGTTACTGTCTGGCGGTCCGGAACAAAAGAGACCTCGGTTCTACAATGCAAACATGTTTTATAGAACCACCCCTTTCCGACCATCCAATAAACAACTTCAAAATAAGACGCGCTCCGCTCTCGTGCTCTCATTGGTTGGTAGCGGGGGGCTGGATCCTGTTGGCCGCTTGTCACAAGGGGTTCTCCGGACTCTTCTATAGGCTGACGTCGTCGGGGGCGGGTCCTCTTATGACGTCACCGTCGCCATCTTGTTAGCGAAGTCCTGGAGCTCTCAACTACAATATTCTATTATGCAATCCTTCTGAGGTTTATCAGTTATTAAACAGGCAACTGTATCATTGCAGCATCAATGAGTGAGAGGTAGAGGCGGTGTGTTTAGTATGTAACTCCACTGGTCCTTCTCCCTCTACTCATATATACAATACAATACTAGCTTTATGCTATCTGAGGCTAAAAACAACATCCGGTAAAACTACCGGAAGTGGACAAATATGATCCGTCCAGAAACAGTGAATTATCTTTTAAAGTTCCGCTCCAATATATTGATTATTTCTAACATTATGAACAGGTTATGAAGTGTTTATACTGTAATTACTAGCTTTTACGTTCTTTCAGCCGGCTAGCTAAGCTAAGCTAAAAAGTCAACTGCGGTGTCCCTGCCTGACCGTTTTTTACTCTTCAAATATGTTGGGAAAATATATTATAAAAAGTTAATGACTTGGCAATTAAATATTGTAACGGGCCAGCCTCCTGGTGATTTCATTTTTTCTTTAATAGCATTTTATGCAGGTGAGGACTTGACTTTTCTAAACTAAATCAGGCACACAAAGAGTCAAAGTATTATAATATAAAACACGAAGGAAATGTTTACTGACTTTTGTTGTATTACATACAATATTATTCAGTAATCTGGACAATCAAAAAGGTTGATATATTTTTGGAATATTCTTTGTTTGAGGACCAAGAGTTGGTCTTAAATAGACCAAAAAGCTCTGTAAAGTATAACAATATTTATTAACATAACGGCACACTAAGTCACAAGGGAAACACAGCTGCGGTCCTCCCCCATGTAACTGATCCACAGTCCACGTTTAAGCAGTTAGCTGGTAACATGGGCATATCCCCTTCTCTGTTATTGGCTGACGTCGACTGAGGCTGGTCCAGGGCTCATTCTGCTTAACCCTTTTATGAAGTCACCGTCACCATCTGGTCAGGAAGGCTTCCCCTTATGATATTCTATTATACAATTCTTCTAAGGTTTATTGGTTATTAAACACGTAATAGTATTATTGCATTGTTAATGCAATCTGAGTTGAATGTATTGAATTATATAAGACCAAGTTTATTCAGAAAGTTTCAAGCAAGTGGCCTAAATATACACACCATATGTTTGCAATATCTCAGCATCTTTGACATGTATGACTAGGCCTGTCACGATAACAGATTTTGCTTGACGATAAATTGTCCCAGAAATGATCGCGATAAACGATAATATCGTCATTTTGAGACCATTTTTCAACTCGTATAATGATAATGGCATAATAATGCAAGTACACCTGTAGCTCTCTCCACGACGACACAGACACAGGTCGGTTCTTTGGAACGGGCGTTTATTGTTGTTGCTTCCACCTTTGGTCCCGCCACTCATGCCTTGTTAACGCCGTGAGAACTATACAGTACATAAAACAAATAAAAACCAGACAATGCACAATTACGCTGTGGCGCGAAATGAAACAAATGACATTTTACAGATAACTTAAACAAATCCCTCTTTGGCCGCTTGTCGTGAAAAGAGGTTCTTTCGTCAATAATTGATACATTAAATAGCGGAGATCTGTGAGCACCTGCCGCTCGACTCATTGAACTATGAACTGTACCGTCCCTCAACTAAATATGTAGCGGTAAACACACAAAACATTAGTTCCGGGCAATATCAAAATGCAAACAATTAAATAATGCACTATTGGCTGCAGCTCTTTTAGCATGTTATACATTGATTTACAGAACAAATGTTTGAGATATGAAATACATTTTAACTTTCAAACAAATAAATATTTATTTATTTGTTACACAAAATCTACTAATGAACAGCACTTACAACACCCTTTCAAAGATCAATACACTTTTATTTAAAGATTTGGAATCTGAACGTGAATAAGACAATTTAAATATCCAAAATAAATAAACAAAGCAACCAAAAACAATAAATAACAATACATAAAAAGGACTCACAGTCTTAGTTAGCAAAAATTGCATTTCAATAAAAAACACACACAACCGAAACAATAAATAAAATGGATTATCACGTCTCTGTAAACAATTGCACTTAAATAAATATTAAACATTAGGCTCAGAAGTAAAAAGAGATACATTCCTTAACAGGCAAAACATGCAAAACTGCCAATCCAGTTAGCACCTTTGTAAACAAAAAGTGCAAACTAACAACAAAAACACTCCATTTGAATAAAAACAGATGCCTCAACAGGCCATATGCAGATCCGTAGCTACTTTAGTTAGTTAGATTCCGAGCAAGAAATACCAACATGTTGACTTTGTGTGGTTTAAGGCAGGATCTCTCAGGAGTAGCAATGTTGCCAGCTGTGCTAAACATTCTCTCTGAGCTGGTGCTTGTTGCACAAATGCACATGTACTTTTGGGTCAACTTATATCTCCTTTGATTGTCACGCCACCACATCAAGGGCTCACAAGATGCATCAAGTGCATCTTTTTGGAGGAACTTGGTCAGATCTGCATCAGCCTGCACTCCTTTTTGAAACTGCAGCCTGGGCCCGACCTGCAAGATGATGAGCTCTTCGGTTTTGAAGAAGGTCACTCAGCCTCTTCTTCTTGGTGGGTGCGGCAGCAGGAGGTTCATCCTCGTTTCCTCCAGCAGTTTTTCTGCAGCTCTCACCACTGTCACCTTCTCCACTTCCTTCTAGCTCTTTTAAGTCCAGTAGCTCTTGCACAAGCTGATGTTTGACATCATCCAATGTCTCTGTGTCCTCCATGCTGCCATGATACCTTGGATCTAAGATGGTGGCCTTTCTCAGGAGGGCTTGGATTGCAGGTGAGCTGTCTTTTTCATTCAGTACCCGGCACATGTTTCGCGTAATACTGGCTGTCAGTGCAGTGTCATCGGGGCCTGGAGAGAGAAGGTCGCCTTGAATCAGTTCCAGCACAGGCTTAACTGAGGACACTGTGAAGTATTTTTCCCCTGAGAGGACGTCTGTGAAGTCAGCCAGTGGTTTCATTGCTGCGTTCATGGACTCCAACACAGAAACATCCTGCCAGGTTGGGTTGAGGTGGCTATGTTTTCTGTCTTGAACCAGGACACGTCTTATGGCTGGGAGTTGCTCCAGCACCCTCTCTACCATCTTCTGCTTAGTGCCCCATCGTGTGGCACCATCCTGTGGGAAACATAATATTGTTCTTGTTCATTAGTTAGTCTATATTAGTTCATTATAGTAGTAGTTCATTAGTTAGTCTATATATATATATATATATATATATATATATGATCTAATTCATACATACATGCTCATGAATGTACAGACACTACAGGCTACTATAAAATAAAAATAACAACTCTTTAAATATTTTGCATTGCAAATTAAACTATCAATGAATTAGACTGTGTTGGGGGAAATCAGCCTCACACTGTGCCTTCCTCAGTTCTCTCCTCTTAATCCAGCTCAGGTTGAATGTGTTGACCAAACTTTTACAGAGTCCTATGGCACGCGCTGTCCGATCTTTTTCGCTGTCCAGACCATGGGGCTCAGCAAGATGGAGGTTGTGGCCAAAGCAATGGAGCCATGGCCAGCCAAGATTCCTTATTGCAGCAACAATGTTAGCACCATTGTCTGTAGTGATGCAGACTAGTTTGTGCTCATCCAGTGTAGTGTAGTGTACAGTGCTGATGTGTCGAATCTGAACACTTTGTCACAGCGTCCTTGTTCAGAGTCCTTAAGTCCATTGTAATTGTCCATTTTGAGGGTCTGGATCCCTCCAGTGTAATTTCCCCCCCTTGTCCTTATGGAAGGAAAGAAAAACAAAAACCAGTATCTTGGCAGAAAACAACAGATGCAAAGTAAAACATCAAACACCGATTATAATGTGAGATTCACAACATCATATTAGGTGATGATTTCCATATACCGCCCTAAACCTAAAACCCCCAGCATAACTACCAAATGACAACACTCTAATAGATATACATGTCATGAGTATATTAGGATCAGACGTTCAATATGGATATTTTACCAGTAACTTTCCTTCTATCCACACCTCCTCCTCATCAGCATCCGTACTAGCCATCTGTAGTAATGGTATCTGAGACGGATCACCAAGGATTACAACACCAACCCACCTCACTATCAGTAACAGTGTACAGAAACAAAACATCACACATAATGATATAAGGACTGCGACCATGACTTGAACCAATACTGCTCCTAGCGGTCCTAATTTGTCCTGCAACCAAGCATTTGCAGACCATCCTGCTCCTTGAGACGGCCCAAACGCATCTCTTATACGCTTCAATGCATCTATAACACTAGTCATATTGTCCAAACTATCTGGAATTAAAGTGTAACAAGCGTCTCCGGTTAAATTCAACGGATAAAAAGTCAAACCCCCTTATGGTTTCATTAGCAAACCCCTGCAAGGTATAAGTGATATTATCAATGTGATCTGCCAAAAATGTCACACCATACCATGGAAATAGACCTATACCCCATTTTTCTCCTATACTGATCCTCCAATGGTAGGACTCCAAATTATGAAATTGTGCCAACTCCCTTTTCTTCCTACCTTCAGAGAGACTATTAGATTGATTCCTATCAGGTGCTTCCCCCTTCTGCATAGAAAAAACCTAATACGGGAGTTTCAATGTTGCCATGTAGCAACATCCTGTCCACCCATATGGCAGAAATATATATGCTTTCTCATCGCAAACCCACCAAAAATCTTTAAAATTCCCTATGGTCACATTACCAGGCAAAAGCTGATCCTTCACCAGCACAGTTCTATGCTGCTTGCGATGAGGGACATACAATTTCACCTCATACTGTTGTCAAGTTATCCAGATGTTAAGATTCAGATTCAGCTCTGCCCAAACTTGAAAACGGCTTGTTCAAAACAAATGATGCAAGGGGACAGAGCCGGGAGGACTGCATAGACTACATTAGCCCAAATACCCTTCTGCTTGGACGGACTGGACCCAGAGGAGATCTTGGAAGCTTTAACTTTGAAGGCTACCCCTACAGAAGATTGAGGGCTATTCAAACAGAAATCGACCGATTCTGGAGGAAATGGAGTCAGTTAGCTGGGCCCAACCTATTCGTGAGGACTAAGTGGCACAGTGCAAAGGAATGTGGCGGTTGGAGATGTTGTCTGGCTAGCGGACCAAAACGCCCTGAGGGGTCAGTATAGGCTCGCCAAAGTGATCAATGTCAACACTGACAAGAAGGGCATCGTCAGGGATGTTCACGTCAGAACTTTTCCTAGCTACCCTGTCCCAACTATGAAGCCTGCTCAAAACCAGAAAGCAAAAAGACTCAAAACCAAAATATCAGCTACAGTTCTTCACAGAGATGTCAGGCGTATCATTATCCTACTTCCGATTGAAGAGCAACACTGAAAGGGCAACTTAAACAAACCCTGCCCAACACTAAGGTGCTGTGACCTCCTTGGGTTCAAGAACCAGGAGGTCAAGTGGGAGGTGTGGCGTCAAACAAGTGTGAGCATAGGACCAGCATCTGTGGAGGAACTCCAGGCCTGAAGGGGGCAGAAAGAGCTCACCCAGACACTCAACAGACAGGATGCAACCCATGTTTCTGGAGGGACCGATTTCACCTGCGCACCTCTAATCAAGCATGAGTATAAAATGTTTTGGAGTTAGTCTCCTCAGCCTACTGACAGCTCATGTTCAACCACAGACGCAAATGGTATGGACTTCAAATATTTAGTTTGAAAGAATCATTTGTTTGCTGTTTTCTGTTTGATTTTGATCTGTTTTGAATTTAAATGAGATGTTTAGTTTAATGATCATGATTGATGCGTACTGATGTGGAATGTAATTTGCCCTTTTGTTTCTTAAAGGTTATCAACCTATTCTTCCTCTGGAATTTCACTTTGTGCCATCAATCTAAAAGAAAATAAATCACCAGAACGGAACAGAGTTGTCCCCTTGCATCATTTGTGTTGAACAAGCCGTTTTCAAGTTTGGGCAGAGCTGAATCTGAATCTTAACATCTGGATAACTTGACAGTTGATAACCAGCTTATATCCAGCGTGGCAGTGAAGACCCCAGGATTAAAGCCTGAAGAAAGGAAAGCTGTCATCGCAAAGGGAGAATTGACTGGGAAACAATGGCGAAGGAAGCTCTTGGGAAAACAGTGAAACAGCTGAAGCAAGAGAGGACCTTGGCTAGAAGTGCCTTCACCAAACAAGCCAACTTCCTGAGCAGAACGTCAGGAAATTTGACAAAGACTACAAGAGGAGTTCAAGCAGCTCACGTCACTGGCAAGGAACATCGGGGAAACGAATGATGGCTACAGGGCTGGCCTACTGGCAGACCTTGAAGCTGAGACTGATGAAGGTGAAGAAGTCAAGCTGGACGAGCAGCAGCAAACAGACCTGGAAAAGGTAATGGAGGAGTGCGATGCAAAACTGGATGAAGTCCGAAAAACAGTCCAAAACAACCTCTGGCCCAGATATGGGGAAGGTGAGATCGGAGCTGCAATAGAAGAGGCAGAGACAGCCTGTGAGGGACTTCAGGGAATACCTGTCTCCGCCGTGAGTAGAGATGGCTATGAGCTACGGTGGGACAGTGTGAAGAAGCAAATCCAAGGTGCCGCTACAAGCCTATCAGAGTGAGAGATGTGGATTCCAGCATTACAGAAGGCAAGTCTGGAGGACAGAGTGAAGGAGCTGAAAGCTCTAAACACCAGCCTTGAAGCGAGGAGAGCAGAAGTTCTCACAGCACAAAGAATGGCAGAAGAGGAGAGAAGACGAAGAACTCCACCACTGCCTGTGCCAGCTCATCAACCAATAGTAAAAATAAAACCAACCAGTCTACCCAGGTTCGACGGATTCAAAAGGAATTTCCATCGATGGAGGAAGGACTGGGAGAACCTGCAAAGGCAGGGGGAGCCGACCAGCTCAGTAGAGGCAAAGAAGTTCCAACTCCTGGACAGCGTTGAGGAGAGAATTTGCCGGGACCTGCGCCTGCCTACTTACAACACTGCTGAAGATATGTTCAGAGTGCTGCAGATCAGGTAAGGAAACAAGTCTACAATTGCCCTGGAGATAATTGAAGATCTGGAGAAATGTCCTGCTTTAAGAGCAAACCAGCCAAGGAAAGTCATGGACATGATTGAAACCATTGAGAAGGCCCTGAACGATCTCACAGAGCTCGGAAACACTGGAGCCATAAAGAATCCTTTGGTGGTAAGATCCATAGAGAGCAAGCTGCCAGACAATATGAAGAGAGACTGGCTCGTATTCATGGTCAACCCAAGAAATGGCGTGACCCCAGACACTCACTTCGACAGCCTTCTTGGATTCCTGAAGACCCAAGAGGAAATTCTTGAGAGACTGGAGCAGCTTAGTGTGAGTGAAAAGCCTGAAAGGAAACTTACTTACCTGGACAAGAAGTATGCCTCCACACGCTCCACAAGGAGGGGAGGATGTATTATCGGTGGAGATGAAAAGCACCGGGAGAAGATTTTCTTTTGAAAAGCTGAATCTGAATCTTAACATCTGGATAACTTGACACTGTCCATCCCTAGGTCACGACTGTCCAAGGTCATCAAATACTCATTGCAGTCAGATTTTCCCATAAACATACCCGGTCCATCATAAGTTTTGTTTGAACAAAAACAGGTGCTGGCCCTCACGGAGGTCACATCCATGGCCTCAGGGATCGTTGTTAACTTATTTTCCTGCTGAGCAAGCAAATTCACATAAGTTAAGTCCCTTAACCAAAAACAACTTAATCTAGACCAAAATAAATGCCGTGACAACAACATCAACGTATCTGCTGCTGATTGCTGCTGATACAACAACCACGATAAGGCATAAGATTGACATTTAGCAGTTAAAGGTTGAGGCACTGTCTCTAAAATCGAAGGCCATGTGCCTGGTGATGGAACTCTCACCACATATGGACAATTAAATCCTCTAACCAATCATATGGAATGAGTCAACTTCTGGAACCATAAGTTCCTACTTGCCCACTTATCTTTAATTTGTAACACTGAAGAATCAAATCCATATGCCTTCCATGTAGCATCTCTCTTTTGTAATGCATGATATTGACCAGTCCGATCTTCTGGTAACCTATCAACATCAACAAGCTCCTCTTCCAGATCTAGACTAGGCTCCTGAGTTGTCACAGATGAAGCAACATTCTTCTCTTCCTTCATCTGTTCTCCAACTCCAAAAGTCTCATTACCACTGTCCACACCAGACTCTATCCCCAAGGTCACTTCAACCCTCGTCTTCGTAGCATCTTGCTTTGACTCTACTTCGAACTGGTCTTACACTCCTTTGTCTAACTGGATCTCCAGATCCTTCTGGGGCAGATTCACAGCCCTTTGTAACCTTTGATGTTTTGCGCTCCAATGAAACGGGTTCTGCTGTTTCAGGGACATATTGGAAATCAATGTTTCCAAATCTTCTCTCCCGTCCAATAACTGCAGACTCGGCTCTAGCACCATCAGTAATGTGCCCAGAATCACCATCCATATCATTGACAATCTCCTTGTCCGGGTTTTGACTCTAGAGATTTTCATGCATCTCGTCTGTAGCATGTTCTCCCACAATTTCTCCCGGCTCTCTTGAGCCTTCACCATCCTGACTCTGCAGGCGTGGCACCTCCTCTCTTGGTGCTTTAACTCAGTGTGATAAATGATACCACGTCAGAGACCCTGGACCGCTGTTCCACTGCTGCGAACAACTTCAAACGGTCCTTCACGGCGCTCGTTATACCACTTCCTTCTAAACACCTTTACGAACACCTTGTCTCCAGGTTGTACTGTGCTCCTCCTTCGCTCATCGAGCTTCTCCTGCACTTCCCTTGTTCTTTGCCTGTCCGAAACATTTGTAGATATTTTCTTATGGAAATTAGCCATATATGTAACATATGCTCGCATTTCATCTTCTAAGAGAGACAAACTTGGACCCTTTCCACTTGTTCGCAAACAAGGGGTTGGCATCCGTCTCCCTGTGAGCAACTCATGGGGCGTCATATGAAAGTCACGCAACTCACTTGAACGACACACCATTAATGCCAAAGGGAGTGCTGCCAGCCAATTTAGTCCGGTGTGCTGGCAAATTTTCACAATCCGATTTTTCAAAATTCATTTTCTCACAAATCCCTTGGCTTTGCGGATGATAAACAGCCCCCAGACGCTGTTTAATTCCTAGCTTTTGTAAAATCAATTTCACAGTCTTATCCACAAACTCCTTCCCATTGTCTGAGGATATCCCATCCGGAAGTCCCCACCTGCTTATGACTTCTCTACACAAAAACTTGGCAACCGACTGAGCATCCTTTCCCTTGGTTGGACAAGCCTCCTGCCATCGCGAAAACCTGTCCACAACAACAAGCATATATCTCTTTCCCTCAACTGGTTTTATCATGTCAGCAAAGTCCACAACTAGTTCACGCATAGGACCCCTCAGAGTTGGAATGTAACCGGGAGGAACCATTACACCCTTCCGGACGTTATTTTCAGACAGATAGTACATCTGCCTATGACATTGTAGAACTTTCCAGCAGAGGAAACTATTGCTTTATATATATATATATATATATATATATATATATATAGGTGATAGGAAGAGTTATGTTTATATTTATATTTAATCAAACCAGGTTACTGTAACTGATTGCTGTAATATCTTTCATGTTATATTAAGGTTTATTTTGTTATCATACTTGGTTTCCGACCTGTGTGTGTGTATATGCACGACTCGCCACAAGGTGCCTCCCCCTTTTGTTGTTTTCATTCAATTGATGGTCAGGACTGGTACGCCTTGTCGGTGAGTAAGCTAAGCTAGGTTAAATCAGGAATTAATGTTAATATGAACGAGTGTATAATTTCATTGGTTAATTCGGGTTTTGTTTTGTGTTTGCATTGCAGGTTTACAACCTAATTAAATGTCACTAAGTAACTAACGTTACCAACGGGCTAGTGTAGCTGAAACAGTTGGGCTAATCAGTGGGTGAATTTATTGTCTATGTGTGCGCAATAAAACTTCGTAAAGTGACTCGAGTTGTATCCGCCATACTTGTCCGGATAACCCTTCCAGAGGGGAGTTTATTAAACTATAGCAGGTAGTTTAGTGAAAACCTGGACAGACATAGTCAATCTGTTCAAGCAAACATGGTGCCCAAAATCCATACTCCTTTGTAACCTTCCATTTAACCTCCCCGTTGCAACATGGGCTAACCCATGTGCTTCCTGGATCATCAAACCCAACAGGTCTGGGGCCGCTATTACCAGCCCCTCATGATTTCTCCAAAGACCGGTCGAGTCTTGTGTGGCTCCCCGATCTCGCCACAATTGTTTACCCAGTGCAGATGCAGCTTCCTGCATCGAAATCACACCCCTGGACGTAATTTTGTCTTCCAAATTAACTTCATGAGTTACCAAAAGAACTTTGCCCAATGTGTCCGCACCCGTAACTGCTTTTGCAGCATCATCAGCCGCATTATTCCCCGGGTGACTTTCGACGCGTCCATTCTATGTGCTGCACATTTAGCTATTGCTATCTCTTTAGGCTTCATCATAGCATGCAACAATTTCATTATTTGAGCATGATGCTGTATTGGAGAACCGTCCGTTCTCTTAAACCCTCGGCTCTTCCACACTGATCCAAACAAATGACGCATGTGCATACACGGAATCGGTGTATATCGTCACTTCTTACCCTCTGCCAACAAACACGCTTCAGTTAGCCTGACAAGTTCAGCAAGCTGTGCAGATGCCGGCTGAGGTATTATTTCAGCCTTCTCAACAACAAATCCAGTTCCTTGAGCTCTCACCACAGCATTACCAGCACTCAATCCATCACCCACACGATAACAGGAACCATCAGTCAAATATTCCAAATCTACCTCCCGCAATGGGAGAGCTTGTAAATCAGACCAAAGCCTAGAGTATTTTCCTGCTTCCTGAGCACAATCATGTGGTTCACCATCCTCTGGTTGGAAAATTCTCAGCTGGATTTACTGTGGCGCACCTCACTAGGGTGACATCCTCCTGCTTAAGAGCCTATGATAGTCTCTAAGTCTAGACATGGTCAATGTGTATTTACCAAAATTCAAGAGATTTCTGAGACTATGATGGGTGAGAATTGTCACCGGATAACCCATAGTGACGGAGGATGCTTTATTGTACATCAAAGATACTCCCACCATCGCTCTGTAGTAGCGCTGCGTACAGGTACCGGTACAGAGGTTTAGGTACAGGTCCGGACCTGTACCTGTACCTGATGTTACATTTAGGTACGCAGCCCTACCCTGAAAGCTTTGTTACGTGATCCCAGACCTTACTGGTCTTCCCACGTGGCATGACAAACAAATTCACTCCGCGCAGTCCGCGGCCTTTAACTTACGCGGCAAAATTACACAAAGCAACAAAGGCCGCCAATGCCAGCAAAGGAAAAATGGCTGACCTGCTTTTGAGTCTTTTTGACCAATCGAACGCTGGATCAGCCAAGCTCTCACAATGTCTCGTGAGACTGTGGCAAGAGGATCTCAAATCAAAGATGGCTCTGATTTTAAGTTTCAGCGCAGCATTTTACCTCTTTTCCAGTGCTAAATTTTCGTCTTTGTGGTAGGATTTACGCATCTTCAGTCACAAAATAAGCACATACTTGGTGTAAATGTATATCGGTACAGTACCGGTACTTATGATCCGGTATTTTGGACCTGTACCGAATCGATTTTCACGGTACAGGACTGGTACACAGTACCGGTACGCAGCCCTACTCTGTAGCACAGCCCTAATTCTATTTCTGAATATGCAGTATCACCTGTTGGCTGACATAGAACCGCACATGCATATTTGCCACCAGTGGAAGTGGACACATACAACAAGAAATTCTTAGAGTAATCTGGAAGCGCTAACGCTGGAGCATCTTGTAATCTCTGTTTGATCGTTTCAAATGCCAAAAGGCCATCCTGTGTCCAGGAGAAATTACACTGGCATTGCCAGTATCTTTAATCATAGCTCTCAACGGCCCTGCCAAACTAGGGTAATCCTCTATCGATGCTGAGGAATAGCCAGCAATGCCAAGAAACGTCAACATTTCTCTGACGGTTCTGGGTTTGGGAGCCTTGCGAATCACTTCCAACTGACCATCAGAAATGTTCCTGTGTCCCTTCGTAATTATTTGACCCAAATACACCACCTTCTCCTGACAATACTGCAGCTTCTTCTGGGACGCTTTGTGTCCCTTTTCTGCCAGTACCTGCAGCAATTGAATTGAGTCCTTGTGACATGTTTCCTCATTTGTTGTGTAGCGGCCCCTCAATGTTGAATAAACAGGCTTGGAGTGTTTCCATACGGGTGTACTTTTAATTCAGATGAGTGTGCATAGCACCAACACCGTGAAAACTGAAAGGAAAATAACAAAGGCAATTTAGCCGATACAAAATAGTGCTTAGACAAATGCGCTTTAGCACGCTAGCGTCACACATTGACAACGGCAATAGCAGGCAACAACAATTACATGAAATGAATCTCATTATTATTTACACAAACGTATGAAATGCATTTGTATGAAACAACACATTACATGAATTACATACCTCGCTCCGCGTATCAAGGGGTGCTAAAGGGGGGATCCAGGGAAGGCTGCCGCCATTAACTTAACTGAGACGTGAATGAGCGCGCTAGCGACTCTACGAACTACTCAAAGTACCACTGTCAAACAAATCAAGCACCGACTCAAAAGGGGTGACCAGGAATGCTGTTAAACAAACAAAGTGATATAACAGTTCACAAAAAACACTTTAGGTACTAATTACAATTATATTTTCGGTCTCTGGCTCTACACATGTATCGTCTTACGTAACGTGCCTTCTTCTGTTTTTACGTGAACGAGCGTGGGCGCGTTGAGACTAGTCCATCCTGCGGACAACCCCATGTCAAAATAAAGGTCTCATGAGATAAAGCACAGAAAATAATAATCCAAATAAAACACTGCTAGTGGTCATTTACATGGTGAACAGACAATAATATCATCTACATACTGAATCACAGTGCTTTTCACCAGCTGGTCTATTCCTGTCAAATAGTCCTTCAATATTTTATTGAAAATGTGGGGACTATGCTTTAGACCCATGGGCAATCTATTGTATTCATAGAACTGTCCCTTGTATGTTAACCCAAACAAACCCTGGCTTTCAGTACTAAGTGGAACACTGAAAAATGCACCGCATAAATCTAACACCGTAAAATGTGTCGCATCTGGCGGAATTTGGGCCAATAAAGTATGCAAGTCCGGCACCTCTGCGGGACAATCGGCTACCACTTTTGTTCACTGCTCTGAAATCATGCACCATGCGGTAAGAATCATCAGGCTTTTTCAAAGGCAACAAAGGTGTGTTACTTTGAGGATTCTGTGTTATTTTCAGCACCAACTCTCACAAGTCCTTCAATTTATGACCCAATCCCTTGAACTGCTTCTTCTTTCAATGGATACTGGTTCTTCCAAGGAAGTTTAACTCCTGGTCTGAGTTCAACTCTCAGTGGTTGAGCTGACTTCACTAATCCAATGTCGGTACTATGCTGAGCCCATAGACCTTCTGGTACTTGTCGCAGCATCTCCTCTCTCTTAGAGTCTGCATCCATTTTGGCGCTGTAAATTGACTCGTTTGTCACCTTCACCACTTGTGGCTATCCCTGTCCCTGAGCAGAAATCATAATTTTGATGAATCGCTGATCTTCACTCCTCCAAATGGTAAGATTTTCTTTCATCAAAACAGCTTTCTCTGCTTCGGCCATCTTTTATCCTATGTGCTTCTGCTCATATTCTTCTGACACCAACAAAGTTACATGTGGCACACTGTTCTTGATATCAAATTCTCCATTCAAATAGTAATCTCTGTCTTTCTTCATGGCTGCTCCTAACTTGATTTGCTGACGACTCACCCCTTCTTCTGAGTAGCGTTTTTAAAAATACTTTAGCGTACAGTGGAATGGATACTCCGGACGCTTTGCATTGGGCAAGTTTGCCACAATGAACTTTTCCCAGAGTAGTTGGCTCCAAAAATTGTGCACTAAGATTTCCAATCCTAAATACTACAGAAGCTTCAGTTTCCGTTATGATCAGAAATTGTTCAACAACATTGTTTGACACTTCCACCAGACAGCCGTCTGGTATACACTTTATTGTACAATTCAGTCTACACATAGCATCTCTTCCCAAAAGCGCAATTGGTGTATTTTCCGATACCAAAATAGGTATTACAGTCTACTGGTTTTTATAGCATAGCTCAATTGGTTTTGTAACAGGAATCAGCTGTTTAACTCCCTCAAACCCGATTGTCCGAATCAATTGACCGGACATGGGGAGATGTATAGCATCTTCAGGCCGAATACTGGTGATCATTCACTTTCATCTTTATTATTGGATCTTTCTCCAGCCCTGATACTACCAGCTGACACCCCCCTTTTGAGTCTTCCGGGCACCTCTAAAATCCTGGTTCCGGACCCCTGTAATGGTTTACCGGTCCACTGAGTGTTCTTGGTTGGCCCCTAAATCCTCCTCCGAAATTTCATCTAGGGTTTCCTCCGAAATTTCCTCTAAAGTTTCTTCTAGAGTTTTGTTTTGAGTTTCCTCTGAAGTTACACTCACGGGCGAAATGGCCACATTGTACACAATTATACCATGCTTCTGAAAATGGTTGGAAATATGGCTCGAATCTTCCTCCTCTTCCTCCTAAATTTCCTCTACCTCTTCCTCTCCAGGTCTGCACCTGACCAAAAGCCGGCTGTGTGAAGGGAACGGCTGGAACCACTAATGGCTGGGCTGATTGGAACTGAACTTGGTTCGGCTGTGGTTGTGTCACCAGAGCATAGGCCATTGGATTTTCTTCTTGCCCCAGTGGCTCAATAAGAACATTGTCGGGGTGTACATTTGTTGGAAATGTGTCTCTCAGTGCTCTCCACACTCGAGCTCTATTTGCAGAAAACAGCTCTGGATCATTCAGTAGGCAGTTCCCACATATCGGTTGAGTCCATCTCTCCGTAGAATCTCTTGCATAGCTGGAACCCCAAGGAGATTAGCTAACAATCTCTTAATATCCCCCATGGCAAATTGTGTTCCCACCATGAGCTCATTCGTCTTTGAAGTCCACGGATGTGCTCCATCTTGAAGAGCACGTAACTTCTCCATTATGTCTGACATATCCGTATTCTGCCAAGGCTTGTACTCCAAATTCTGCCCACGAACCACTACTGGAAGCATCTTCTTGAGTGTTCCTTATCTTGGGCGCAGTGAATATCCCAAATTTGATTTTTGGGAATCTTTTTCCTGCAACATTTCCTTCTCCATCTGCAGTTCTTCTATTTGGCATATCAAAATGTTTTGACATTCTGGTTTAGTGGCTGACTCCAAGGACGCTATACTTTCGTCGAGTGTTTCTTCGATCTGTTTTATAACCTTCCGTCTGTCTTTTTTCCTTGTAGTACTGGATGTTGTAGGATCAAATCTTGTGGACGTCGAAGGACCCTCGCCCTCTGAATATTAATCGCTTTCTTCGATCTCATATTCGCTAGATTCATCGTCTCTCGAGTCCTTTTCTGTCTCTGTTTTATCTCTTTTCCGCTTTAGCCAGCATCCGCCTGACTGCAGGGTCATATCCGCCCATAGCCTCTCCTTGATCACACCTGTCATCATCCTCAGAGTTCCTTCTCCTGATCCTCAGTTTCCCCCCAGTTTCCAAATGGGTTGTTTTCTTCTTACTTTAGAACTTGGATACATCCTTATAGTTGTTTTTGCTCGTCCCGTTTCTATTATTTGGTCTTCCTCATCTCAGATGCAATAACCACCCCTTTGACTGATCACTGGGAGCTGGGGATAGATTTCCTCAATGTTCGCCTCCTTTTTATACGGCAGAGGGCTCTTGATTGGATCCATATGCAAAAAAAGGTGTTTTAATTTCCTCCACCAATTTTTGTATTTCTTTTACATTTTTCCAAATTACTGCTGCGCCTCTATCATTCTTATCTTTTGTTACTTTTAACCGTTTCTGTCCCTCGTTTTCAAACAACTGAAGAATGCCAAGCTCTTTTTGTCTCTTTTCTTTACAGTGTCTCCCTTTTTTGCCCTTCTTTTAGTCAGTTTTGGAGGTGGAAACGAGCACCTGCATTGTTTTGATTACATCGAGGTTAAGCATCCCTTCCACTGGCCATGGTTGTTCAATGTCAGGCCAACGTTTGTGCCATTTCTCAGACATCTTTTCAATACCTTTAATTAAAGGATTATTCTTCTGTACAATTGCTGAGACTTTTAAACTACTTAAAGCTATTTAAGTCACTTCTCCCTCTCTTTTTATTTATTTTTCTCTCACCAATAAATCAATCAACCAATCAATCAATCAATCAATAAATCAATCAACAAATTAACCAACTAATCAACAAATCAATCAATCAACAAATCAACAAACTAATCAACAAATCAATCAATTAATCAATTCATCAGCGTTGTCTACTTAATTAAAT
The DNA here is from genome assembly GCF_036324505.1 of Eleginops maclovinus. Lineage (NCBI taxonomy): Eukaryota > Metazoa > Chordata > Actinopteri > Perciformes > Eleginopidae > Eleginops > Eleginops maclovinus. Next base: position 8,459,098 of record NC_086369.1, on the reverse strand, counting down.
ATTCAATTACTTATTCGATCATACGCCACTATTTCAATTTAAAAAGATTAAAAAGAATGACCCACTGTAAGGGAATGAACAGCTTACCAACATAATAGCAAAACCACAACACCAAAGCCACTAGTATTATATCCTGAACATGCAACCAATAATCCACGCCTATGCACTCACGACAGAGTGAAGCTCCAACAATCAACACCGTAATAACTATTTCAAATACGTTTACTCAGTCCAAGCCTCATGCTGAATTAACCATAGCAGGTATACCCGTGAATGTAAGTCCTGTATTTTATTAACCCCAAATTGAGAAAATGTTCAACTGTTCATATAATAGCATATAAAAGTACACCAAATGTGTATCCGCAATGGTAAGTATAAATGGATACACATAAATATATTCAAAAAGCAGGTGTAAAAGAGTTATGGATAAGAACTGCACTGACCTGAATTCAGACTTGATTGGAGCTGCACACTCTGTCGTCAACAATCTGCAGTCCGTATCGTATCCTGGGCAGCTTTTCACATCCTCTGCAGCCCTCTGTCTGCTTCTCAGTGCCCCCACATAAAGATGAGGAGGAGGAGAGGGAGGAGGAGGCCCCCCTTTTCCAAACAAACTCCAACAGGATAAATTGAAAAAATAAATTGTTGCAGCTCTTCGTTTGGCAAAGACAAACTCAAGACCAGACCATGATTCACCATAGATAACTAGCATTTTTATTACTTCAAAAGTTATCTTGTACTTATGCATAGGCATATAAATATCTCTAATGATCTCTCCAGTTTTCTTCAAAATCATAAAGGTCCTTTCTGGGGGCACATACATTTTAACCAATTTAAAAATGTTCCCTTAACAGAGACTCATTATTTGTAGCAGATTCGAAAACGTTCCCCAGAAAGCTCATAAGTTTTAACCAGTAAAAATCCTCTGAGATAATGCTCATATATATATATATATATATATATATATATATATTATTTTGCAGTTTCAAAATGTCCTCTTCTCGGAGGCTCATATATTTTACTAGTACGGAATAAAAACATCCTCTTCAAAGAGGCTCATATATTTTAACAGTACACAGAATAATTTTCCTGGATTTTACTGAATCTCCTCTCTTCTCCGTCTCTCTCACACAAATGCAGTAGATCTATTTTTAGCCTTACACACACACAGATACAGCGCTACACGCACACCTCGGCCGTGGCAGAGTGCAGCTCTTGTACAAAACACAATAAATTCAGCATTCTTCCAAACACACAGTTGGCATTCAAACCTTACTTTCTCAAAGGCCTCTCATTCATACATTTCCCTATAGCATGCTTTTTCCTGCCACTCCTTTATCCTTTTATTTCTAAATTTCTGCTACCTTAATAGGTGTAAAATATTCAAGTGATTAATCCCAACATTGTTCTTCAACAAATGCCAAATAGAAACCAATGAATTTCTTATTCTACACCCAGTTCCAAGAACAGACCCAAAAAATTAACTTAATGACTTTTCAGGATTTTTAGGCCCATCTTACATCGCGTAAGATGGGCCTTTGTCAAATCTGCGGCTCCTTTTTCCTTTACTCTTATTTCCTTTACCGTTATTCCTCTCTATATTGTTACCGTTATCCAATTGCCCTGGGCCCAGGGTTATTTACCTACCAAATCCGACTATCTTCCAAAGTCAGTTTACATGCAATGTGTTACCGTTAAGAAGTTGAGGGTCCATCTTTGTTAATCTTGCACCGTTATGTAGTTCACTTTATCGTTACTAATTAGGCTATTCTACTCTTTTGTTTTTAACTTCACGTCCTATATTCCTTCCTATTCCTGTTTCCTTACTTCTTTTACTTCTAAAATACTCCCCCCTAATTTGTCGTGCACTACGCAATAAATCCCAAATTTAGAACGGAGTCTCACTCCAAAATCAACACAAACGTGGCATATACACAAACATTTGTCCGACCGGTGAGAGCCAGAGCAACACACACCCAAACCCAACAAATGCTCACCATACTGTGACGCCTTGGCAGGCAATGTGTTGTAGAGTCGCCTGAAGATCGCAAGACAGCCTAGTTTGTGACGCCAAATCTGAGGTATGTATCTTGTAGCGATGTTTGTGAAGATGATGAAGAAGTCTCCGGAGACACCAGCTTGTATATAATAAGGTTTATTACAACAGCATAGTATCATACACCAACACGGGGAATACGAGGTTCCCAGAGCCAATTGTGGAAGTCCCCCCAAACTGTCTTTGTGCATACAATTTATAGAACAAAATGTGTGTGCATGTCCAAAGTGTGTGTGCTCACAGGAGGTAATCAATGACAATGTATGCCTCATTAAATGACATGTGTCCGTTCATAGGGGACCCTAACGTACTTTGGAGATTGTTATCCAACCTCCGATTGCCCACCATATGGCCCCTGAACGACATCTTCCCTGCACTCTCTATGACCTCAGAGAGTAACTAATTGAACAGATTTAATACACCACAACTGCCTGGCCAAAAAAAAGGTCACCACCTGGACTTAACTGAGCCTACCATTGGATAATTACTGCATGGGTGATTATGTTTCAGCTGGCAACCAGTTATTTAACACGAGCTGATGCAGTGAGTAACTTCTCATTTGTTAAACAGTCATGTCGAAAGACATATAATGTGGTCGTGGAAAAGAGATTAATCTGTTTCAGAAGGGTCAAATTATTGGCATGCATCAAGCAGAGAAAACATCAAAGGAGATTGCTGAAACCACTAAAATCAGGTTAAGAACTGTCCAACGCATTATTAAAAACTGGAAGGACAGTGGGGAAACATCATCTTGTGGGGAAACAGTGGGGAAACATCATCTTCCAGGAAAAAAATCTTGAATGATCGTGATCGGCGATCACTTAAACGTTTGGTCAAATCAAATGGTAGAAAAACAACAGTAGAACTCACGGCTATGTTTAATAGTGAAAGTAACAGTATTTCCACATGCACAATGCAAAGGGAACTCAAGGGATTGGGACTAAACAGCTGTGTCAGTGAGGCTAATCTAAAAAAAACTTCTTCAATTTGCTAAGGAGCATAACGATTGGACTCTGGAGCAATGGAAAAAGGTCATGTGGTCTGATGAGTCCAGATTTACCCTGTTCCCGAGTGATGGGCGCATCAGGGTAAGAAGAGAGGCGGCTGAAGTGATGCAACCATCATGCCTAGTGCCTACTGTACAAGCCTGTGGGGTCAATGCTATGATCTGAGGTTGCTGCAGGTGGTCTGGTCTAGGTTCAGCAACTTTATGTTCCCAAAGAATGACGTCAGCTGACTACCTGAATATACTGAAGGACCAGGTTATTCCATCAATGGATTTTTTTCTTCCCTGATGGCACAGGCATGTTCCAAAATGACAATGCCAGGATCCATCGGGCTCAAATTGTGAAAGAGTGGTTCAGGGAGCATGAGACATCATTTTCATTCATGGATTGGCCAGCACAAAGTCCAGACCTGAACCCGATTGAGAATCTTTTGGGATGTGCTGGAGAAGACTTTGCGCAGTGGTCCGAATCTCTCGTCATCAAAACAAGATCTTGGCGAAAAATTATTGCAACTCTGGACAGAAATAAATGTTGTGACATTGCAGAAGCTTATGGAAACGATGCCACAGCAAATGCATGCCCTAATCAAAGCTAAAGGCAGTCCAACGAAATATTAGAGTGTGTGACCTTTTTTTTGGCCAGGCAGTGTATAATAAGTAGTTACTGTACATTGGGGCTTTAGCACCTCGCTGATAAGGGCACAACATTTGTTATACATTTATTTTATACGTTGTTGATATTATGCTGTGTTACTTTGGAGTTTTGTGTCCATGCTTTTGAATTCGCAAAACTGCTATTATCCTACAGTAATGTGTTCCGCTCATTTAGTTATAAGGGAGTAGTGAGCCAATTTTACAACGGAGCTTGCCTGCTACTGTGAAGACATACCGTGCAGTGTTGTGTATGTGTGATTTAAAATAACGCTGTACAAATTCATAATTGCTTGATTTTGGCCATGTTCAGTTTAAAGAGTAAAGAGGTAAAGTTTCATGATTTATTGTCAGTAGGAGCTATAATTGTATTACCGGTATTTCGTTTTTAAGGGATGTAAAAGGTTTTATCTCTGAGACTAATTATTGTATTTCCTTTCATTTTATAGCTCTTACGTTGGTAATGATTTGTATACAAGCAAGGGTATACAATAAACAGATACCATCAGTTCGAGAGTTAGACCATCATTCAGCCGGGGACGCAACAGCCATTATATAAAACAGAATAGAAAATTGGCTTGTGCTTGTGTGGATAAAATGGTAAATGATAACGGACGGGGGTTTTTTTTAAGTATGAAAGAAAGGCTCTTCTGCTTCTTAAAACATTTTTCTACTCACTGTATTTGCAAGAAACTGATGGTTAGGGTTAATCTCACCTCAGTCTGCGACATAACCCTCTGCTGTATGCAATACCTGCAAACTAGATGCTTTTTCAGCAAAATGTCCCATTTTGAATTCAAAATATTCATTCACATGGATGTTTATATTTTTAGCAGGGGGGGGGGGTTTAACTGGGCAGCACACACGTTCCTTTAGGCTGGACAATTGGAGAACAGAACTGTTCTACACATTGTCACATTACAATCTTCTCCTCAATAAAACATCTTTGACAATGCTTCTTTAGTCTTTTGGCCATTCAAAATCAAGATAACAGCATCGTCTTATTTTCTATGGAAGAACTGTTTGTAGTTCAAATATATCTTTATACATCAATGGGTACAACTTGAATGGACAGTAGTTGTGAGGTAAGCCTTGTTTGTTGCTTAATTAATGCTAGACAATTTGTTGCCAACTTAACTTGTGTTACCTAGCTAACACTTGCAAGCCAGCTAGTTAAGGAGTTGAGGCTTACTACCATTTTGTCCATTATTCTTGTAATGTACGAGGGTAATACACATGAATACGTAATCAAGTAAGACCCCTGGTTTCATGATTGACTCTCATCACAATGAATACCATAGCAAATAGTTGTTTGATGCTGTAGTATTGCACCAAATGCCATATGTATATAAAATATTATGCTCACAAGTCACGATAAGGGATTATTATTGAGATTCAAAGTTAGCCCACTTTAGTTTTATATAGCTCTACTTCAGTTAGAAAAAAAATAATGGCCTATTGGGTGAGATGAGAAGTAGTAGGTTTAAACTTCAACAGAGTGAATTTCACTGTAAAATATATCAACATACAAGATACGTCTTGTTTTTTCAAACCTAAGCTCCATACAGCAAATTTGCCATCAGTTATTTCACCCAGAGATGTGGAAACACCTCTTGAAGTATAACGGATGGTTCTCTCCTGTCTTGTGCCTGCTGGCTCTCAAGAACAGCAGAGGGTCCCGATACTCTCTTTCTGCTCTCTGGGGTAACCTCAAACAGTGGAACCAACAGTAAGGCCCAGGGCCTGTTCTCTCTGCTGTCACCAGACGCCTACACAGAAACCCTATCTTCTTCCCTGCAGTTATTTTCAAGTGAGGAAACTATGCATTAAGTTGACGCTGAGGAGAGGAGCAAAAACAATTCCCCTCTCTCCTCCATACATGAGATGACACAAGTAAAATGTTCATATATTGAACAATTTTGTCGAAACCTGGTCCCTGAATCATTAGTCCTACAGCTAGGAAATGTACAGTACAATTGTACAGCAGAAGTGGCATAGTCGCAAAAGTGGCAAAGCAGATAAAAAAAGGCATGCAAGAAACACAAAATAGGCTAACATATTGATATAGAAGAAAAGCACACCTTAGTTATACTAGAAAAAAGAAAGAAAGAAGAAGTATGTACACATCCATGGCTTAAAAAAATTAGCAGCAACTTCAAAACTTAGTGACATGTGTAATGTAAGGTGTTGAGACATTATAAAAAATATGATTGATGATGATGATGATTATTGCACAGTATTTCAAGAAAACTGTTTGTATTGCACATTGGCATTTTGACAAGATAGGCAACAGTCTGTATTGTGTTGGGTTCTACCAGGATGGCTGATGCCACCGCAGAGTCAAAGAAGTTCTGCAGGACCCCAAAAGACGATGAAGGTGGCAGAAGTGACAGGGCCATTTCCAGAAGTGGGGGGAGCAGCAGGAGGGAATGGGCCGGGGGAGGGGCACCTGACTGATCAAATATATTGAATAAAATGTTGTTGTTTACCCACTGTTGGTTGGACCTGGGTATTAAATCCTTAATGCATCAAAAAGAAAATGGTCCCAGAAAATGTATTGTAAAGTTTCTGTTCTCAGACCCCGACTGAGAGGTCGAGTCAGGAAAGGCCACATTTGCTCCTGTGAAGAAGCAGGAATCGTCCAATGATATTTCTACTCATCAATCCAACTCTTTTTTATTTATTTAAAGAAAGTCACCCCCAGCTTTCTCACTTGGTAAAGCAGGTGCAAAAACTACACAGCATTACATAAACTGTTATTTAGCTAACACTAATCCACTTTTGGCAAAGGGGAAGTGGAAATATAATGCATTAATTTAGTCCATATCACAACTGATTTTCACTGACATTGTACAATTCAATTGCAGAAAGGTTCATTCTACTTATCTACTGGTCATAAGGTTGAAGGATGAGCGTATGTGTATAACAGACAGCTGGATCCCTGGAGCTGACATAGGGATGGCAAAGAATAACTTTCTGTTTCATCAAAGAACTATTTGTAACAAGATGTCCTCCAAGTGTCTCCATCATTGCCCACGTGTGTGTTGAAGTCTCCCAGCAAGACTAAGGAGTCCCCTTCGGGAGCCCCATACAGGACGTTTTTCAGGGTCTCCAAGAAGGCCGAATACTCTGAACTGCTGTTTTGGTGCATAAGCACACACAATAGTCAGCGTAGGGAGGCGACCCTCTCGTCCACTCGGGTAAACTCCAACAAAGCGGCACTCAACCGGGGGCTTGTGAGTATCCCCACACCCGCTCGGCGCCTCACACCTTGGGCAACTCCGGAGAAGAATAGAGTCCAACCCCTATCCAGAAGTAAGGTTCCAGAGCCGACACTGTGCGTAGAGGCGAGCCCCACCAGATCCAACTGGTAACGCTCCACCTCCCGCACAAGCTCCGGCTCATTCCCCCCCAGAGAGGTGACATTCCACGTCCCCAAAGCCAGCTTCTGTCGCCTGGGTCTGGTCCGTCGAGACCCTCTGCTTTCACTGCCACCCTTCTGGCAGCGCACCCGACCCTATCGTTGTTTCCCGTAGGTGGTGGGCCCGCGGGACGGAGAAGCGGAGGTGTTGCCCACGTTGCTTTTTCGGCAAGCCCGGCCACCAGACGCTCGCTGACGAGTCCTCCTTCTGGGCCTGGCTACAAAAGGGGACCCCGGGCTTCCTCCGGATCGGGTATCCTCGCTTCCAAGTTTGTTTGTCATGAGATCTTTTGAACCAATCTTAGTCTGGCCCCTTACCTGAGACCAATTTGCCATGGGAGACCCTACCAGGAACACAAGGTTCCAGACAACACAGCCCCCCAGGTTCATCGGGGCACACAAAACCTCTCGACCACGATAAGGTGCTGGTTCTCGGAAAGGCTGGTTTGTGGAAACCAATAGAGAGTTAAAGATCAGGAGATGGAAACATGCTGTGAAGTACAATTAGGAATAATGCTGTTAAAACGTTAGTAGTCTTGGAAATAGGCATTTGTTCAGCATCACTTTCACAGCTTTATTGCAATTTTAGATAATGATATATCTTTTACAGGTTTGTGATACCATCCTGATGCAAGCCAAGGAGCGGTTCTCCTTCACCCAGCACCAGCAATACTGTTGCATGGAGAGATGTTCACACAACACAGTGCGAAGTTCCCTGAAGCAGTACTTGAAACAACAGTGCAGACGTACCCCATGTTGAACAAGGCCAAGCTCAAAACGGAACTGTCCCTCATCTATAAGAACAGTGAGTTCAATGCTTGCAGTGGTGCAGTGTCTCTGTACCAGTTTTTCATGGAGAACAACCTTCAGAGCACTTTCACAGAGACTGTCAGTCTTCTCAGGATCCTCATCACCACACCCATGACCACAGCTGAATCTGAGAGGTGCTTCTCTACTTTGAAGAGGATCAAGACCTTCCTGAGAAACACCATGACACAGGATCGCTTCAATGCTCTGGCTATGCTTTCCATGGAGAAGAAACTTGTCAGGGACATTCTTGAAGTAAATAAGAAGGTCATTGAGAGGTTTGCCACACAGAAGGAGAGAAGAGCAAAATTCCTCTACAAATAAACCGTAAATAAACCATGCCCGTTTTCTCACCAGTATTGCTAATGCCATTGTTTTTAAGTTGTTGTATATAGTTGTTCTGCCCTCACTGTTGTATGCAGACAGATAACTCCTCGACAAGTGGCAAGTGTTTATCCTCTTTAATAAGATGTTTTACCTCCACAAGTCAACAGAGTAAAACTGAAAGAAAACAGAATATACATAGAAATTAGACCCTAAGCTGTGATACAAAAATATACATACCACGGTTCATTACGTCACAAAAACCACAAAATATCCACATGAATAACGATCCACTTAACATAGAAACATCTAAATAAACATAGATATCCACATGTGAATATGTAAGGAACCACAATACTCACAGACAATGCTATCCACAACATAGCGAAGAAGGATGGATGCAGATTCAAACTTCATGATAATTATCTCTGTCCTTGTCGACCACTACTAACATGTGGTAACACTTCCTATATTTACACTGTGAGGCCTCCCCATTGGCTGCTACCAAACACAGAAGAAATAAAACAAAAAGCAACAGCACCACCTGCTGGCTGGAGTAAGAGGGCGTCTTACACAGCACACTCCCCGCTTGACATCTATGAGATGTCACAATTAAATTTTATTTTGATTGTCCCCATCATGAGTGTTAGGAAGGAGGACAGTGTCAGTTACGGGCCTCAAGAAAGCCTTGCATTTTCCTCCAGATGAAACCTTGACTTCTACTTTCCTGACCTTCCCGTCATGGCTGGGGCCCATTGGCCATTGATTCCGATGGGCTTGACTGTCCTTCAGCAACACAGGGTCCCCTTCTTGCAGATTAGGCCTCTCCGATTGCCATTTCCTGCGGCCTTGTAGGGTAGAGAGGTAGTGGTTCTTCCAACGATGCCAAAAGGCGTTTGCGAGATGTTGTACCTGCTTCCACTGGCGTTTGTAGAGGTCACCGTCTTTGAAGTCACCAAGAGGTATTGATGAAATGCCGACCTTCTGGGTTAGGAGGGTAGCTGGTGTTAAGATGACAGGGAAGCTTGGGTCGGTGGACACTGGGATGAGAGGTGTTGTGTTCACGATAGCTGTCACCTCTGCCAAGAAAGTGGATAACACTTCATGGGTCAGTTGCCGGGATGAAATGCCCAAAAGCATTGAGTCGAGTATACGTCTTGTACCCCAATCATGCGCTCCCAGCTACCTCCCATGTGTGAAGCGTGAGGTGGGTTAAACACCCATGTGCATCCGTTGTCGCTCAAGAAGTCCTGTACCACCTGGTTGTTGCAGTGTCTTGAGTTGATGCCAAGCTCTTTACATGCGCCTAGAAAGTTGGTCCCACAGTCAGGCCTCAACTGTTTTACTGGGCCGCGGACAGAGATGAATCGCCGCAATGCATTTATGAAACTGGATGACTCCATTGACTCGATCACTTCAATGTGTATGGCTCTGACACTCATACAGCTAAAAACGACTGCCCACAGTTTACTGTTGGCACAGCCTCCACGAGTTTGACGAGCAGTTACTGTCCAAGGCCCGAAAACATCCACTCCAACATAGGAGAAGGGTGGACTGGGGCTTACGCGGTCTGTGGGAACATAGCTCCATTGTTCTGGTAGGGATGATTTTCTGATTCTCTGCACACGGTTGCTTAAATAGACATAAAACTTTCTGGATTCATTGCGAATGTAACCGAGGACAACTTTACTATCGGTGAAGAACCGCAGAGAATGAAACTGCACATCCATCTCCTCTGAAAGCATGTCTGCAATTTCCACTGCCAAAACAGCTCCGCAAAGTTCTAGTCTGGGGATTGTCACCTCTGGTTGAGGCGCAAGTTTAGCCTTGTCGAACAGAAATCCAAGTTCACTTTTGCCTTCTGCATCCGTAACTTTAATGTAGGCTACAGCTGCTATGGCTTGTGTAGAGGCGTTGCAGAAAATAAAAAGCTCCCTGTCTGTTGAACTGCTCAGTGGTTTCAAGGTTTCAAGGTTTCAAGGCTTTATTGGTCATATGCACAGCATATACAACGTAGATGTTGGCAATGAAAATCTTATGTCGCGTGCTCCTCCAACAACTCAACATACATGGTGCAAATAAGATAAATAAAATAGTGCAAAAAGAGAGAAGAATATTTACAATAACAACAATAAAGATTTGAGGATGTGAAATATATACATATGTGGAATACATTGAAAGTATTTAAACACTTTATACTGTTGAATGAGGAGGTATGGGCAGATGCATATATTATGTATAGCAGATGTATATGGCAGATATGTATAATATATAGATATGTGTACTATAAACAGATATGTATGGCAGATGTGTATAATATATATATATATGTATGTGTGTACTATAAAAAGATGTGAGTAGACATTCACACAGCTCAGGAGTTCAGCAGTCTTATAGCCTGTGGTATAAAACTGTCTCTGAGTCTGGTAGTCTTGGTCCGGATGCTGCGGTACCGTCTGCCAGACGGCAGCAGACAGAACAGATTGTTGCTGGGGTGATTGGGGTCCTTTAATATCCTACCGGCCTTCTTCGTACACCGCTGGGTGTAGAGGTCCTCCATGGATGGCAGCTCCGTCCTGGTGATGTGCTGAGCAGTTTTCACCACCCTCTGTAGAGTCTTACGGTTGAGGGCGGTGCAACTGCCATACCAGGCGGTGATGCAGCCAGTCAGGATACTCTCGATGGTGCACCTGTAGAAGTTGCAGAGTATCCTGGAGTCCATGTTGAACTTCCGCAGCCTGCGGAGGAAGAAGAGCCGCTGTCGAGCCGTCTTGGATATGACCCTGGTGTGATGTGTCCATGTCAGGTCCTCACTGATGTTTACCCCGAGGAACCTGAAGCTGCTGACTCTCTCCACAGGAGTCCCGTCGATGGTGATGGGTGTGTGGGCCTCTCTCTGCCTCTTCCTGTAGTCCACAATCAGCTCCTTTGTTTTGCTGACGTTGAGATGGAGGTTGTTGTCCTGGCACCAAGATGTCAGGGCTCTGACCTCCTCTCTGTACGCCGTCTCGTCGCCGTCTGTGATCAGGCCGATGACGGTCGTGTCGTCAGCAAACTTGATGATGGTGTTGGAGCTGTGTGTGGCCACGCAGTCGTGCGTGAACAGGGAGTAGAGGAGAGGGCTGAGCACACAACCCTGAGGGGCTCCGGTGTTGAGGGTCAAGGTGGAGGATGTGATGTTCCCCATCCGCACTGCCTGGGATCTGCCCGTTAGGAAGCTCATGATCCAGTCACAGAGGGCGCTGTTGAGCCCAAGGTCCCTGAGCTTAATGATGAGCTTGGAGGGCACAATGGTGTTGAATGCTGAACTGTAGTCAATGAACAGCATTCTCACATAAGTGTTCCTCTGGTCCAGGTGGGAGAGGGCAGTGTGGAGGGTGAGAGAGATGGCATCATCCGTGGACCTGTTTGCTCTGTAGGCAAACTGCAGGGGGTCCAGTGAGTCAGGGAGGGAGGAGGTGATAAAAGTTTTGACTAACCGCTCAAAGCACTTCATGATGATGGAAGTGAGTGCAACTGGGCGGTAGTCATTGAGGCAGATGGGTTTTGTCTTTTTGGGGACAGGGACAATGATGGACTCTTTAAAACATGTGGGGACTACAGACTGGAGCAGTGACCTATTGAAAATGTCTGTGAACACATCTGCCAGCTGAACTGCACACACCTTGAGAGCACGGCCAGGGATGCCATCAGGTCCAGGAGCCCTGTGTGCGTTGATCCTTTTCAGAGATCTACACACATCTGCACTTGTTAAAACCAGTGAGCAGGGATCCTGGGCCTTCTGACCCTCCACAGCCAGGGGCCTCTCAAAGCGTGCATAAAATGTGTTCAGTTCATCTGGGAGAGATGCAGACACTTCCTCAACACCACTCGTTGTCCTTTTGTAGTGTGTTATTGTTTTTAGTCCAGACCACATATTTCTGGCGTTGGAGCCCTTGTAGTTCGACTCCACCTTGTCCCTGTATTGTCTTTTTGCACTGCTAATAGCTCTCCGGAGTGCATACCTGGAATTCCTGTACTCATCCAAATCACCGCCGCTGTGCGCGATGGCCCGTGCTTTAAGTTTAGCTCGGACCTCGCCGTTTATCCAGGGCTTCTCATTTGGGAATGTCCGTACAGTAATCCGCGGCACGACGTCATCGATGCATTTGCCGATGTAGCAAATGACCGCGTCAGTGTGTGTGTTTATATCGTCCTCCTCAAACACACACCACTCCGTGATGCCAAAGCTGTGGCGGAGAGCAGAGTCAGACTGCTCGGACCAACGCTGCACTGTCCTTGTCACAGGTCGGTCCCTCTTCAGTCTCTGCCGGTAAACGGGGAGCAGAAGAAGAGATATGTGGTCTGACTTGCCGAAGGGGGGGCGGGGGAGGGCTTTATATCCATGCCGGAAAGGAGTGTAAACATGGTCCAGTGTATTTCCACCGCGCGTGGGGCAGCTGACGTGCTGATAGTATTTCGGCAGGACTTTCTTCATGTTGGCTCTGTTAAAATCCCCGGCCACAATAAATGCGGCCTCTGGCCGAGAAGTCTCTGTCCTGTCGTTAATCCCATACAGCTCCTCCAGCGCTGTGTTGTTGTCAGCGTGCGGCGGAACATACACTGCTGTTAGAACATACACTGCTGTTAGAACAATGGTATGGTAGTGTATGTCCTTGGAATGCGGACGCGTTCCAGATCTTTGATTGAGTCTTTCCACTCACACCAGTCTTTAAGCTTCCTTTCAGGAAGGGGTTCGTCCCACTGGCAGGCCTCCGTTGTTATCTCTCTTAGTAGGGCTCTACCTTTAATGCTGACTGGAGGTGCAAAACCAAGTGTCATAAAGGCTGTTTATGGTTGATAACACCCCTCTGCGAGTGTAAGGTTTCTCTGTCCTGGAAACCTGGAAGGTAAACTCGTCAGTGGTAACATCCCAGCTTATTCCTAGACTTCGTAACATGGGTGGGAAGTCTGCTCCAAGATCAAGGTCCTTTAAGCCTTTTGCAAGATCCTCTTTTGGAAACGCTTTCATCACGTCGATGCTGTTAGAAGCTATCTTGTGCAGCTTTAAGTTGGATGCAGCTAGCGTTTTCTTGGGCCGCCTTGAGAGCCGCAACAGCCTCGTCTTCTGATGGAAATGAAATGAGACCATCATCAACATAGAAATGGCGCTCAACTAGGTGTTTTGATTGAAAGTCGATTCTTTCTTGGTCTTCGGATGCTCTTCTGAGCGCGTAGATCGCCACGGCAGGTGATGGACTGTTCCCGAAGACATGCACCCTCATGCGGTACTCCGCTATCGGTTGCTCCAAGTCATTGTTCTTGTGCCAAAGGAAGCGTAAGAAATTCCTGTGATCTTCTCGCACCAAGAAGCAAATGGAACATCAGCTTGATGTCAGTAGTTACTGCCACTCGCTCTTCGCGGAACTGCATAAGGACACCCAGCAGACTGTTGTTGAGATTGGGGCCTGTGAGAAGGACATCATTTAAAGACACTCCGTGGTGTTGAGCACTCGAGTCGAAGACCACCCTGATTTGTTCTGGCTTATGAGGGTGATAAACCCCAAAGAAGGGAAGATACCAATGTTCCTCATGCTCTTTTAGTGGGGGTGCTGGTTCTGCATGACCATTGTCAAATATATTTTGCATAAAGTCCACAAAGTGTTGTCTTGTTTCAGGTCGCTTCTTCAGCGTGCGACGTACTGAGGAGAGACGTTGACTTGCTAGCTGTTTGTTGTTGGGGAGACGTGGTCTTGGAGAGCGGAAGGGCAACAGGGCCATCCAGGTGATTGAGTCATCTTGATAGACTTCCTTCTCCATTATCTGCAGGAAGGTTCTTTCTTCTATGGAGTAGGCATGTTTCTCGTCTGCGCTAGTGGATTGAAAGACTGTATCTCCCATGGCATCTTGGCAATCAAAACTTTCCTTCACCAGCATGTTGTTTTGACATGGAAGGAAGTAGCTTGGTCTTCCATTGTCCAAGATGTTTTTCTTTAGAACATTCACATGCCCAGGAGTGTGAGCTCCGGCAAGACAAACGTCACCAACAATAACCCACCCCAGCGCTAACTTCTGTGCAAACGGAGCATTTGGGGGTCCGTTGCGCTGTTCGAGCACCTTGTGAGTCTGAATAACATCTCTTCCAAGTAGCAACAGAATATCAGCCTTGGGATCGAGTGCTGGAATCTCTGGAGCGACGTCCTTGAGATGTGGATGATAGTGAGCGGCTTCAGGAGTTGGTATTTCATTTCGATTGTCAGGGAGCATGTCACATTCAATAAGCGTGGGTAAAGCCAGACTGGATTGGCCATCAGCTGATTCCACTATGAAATTACTTGCTCTTCTCCCAGTCACTTTTGAAACACCTGCACACGTCTTGAGAGTGTAAGGAGAAGAGTTTTTGTCAATCCCAAAGATGTCGAAAAAGGAAGATCTAGCCAGAGACTTGTTGCTCTGATCATCCAAGATAGCATAAGCTCTGAGTCGCTGGTCATGGCGATCTTTTGGGTAGACATCGACGAGGCAAATCTTGGCGCATGAGTGTCCACCGACCCTATTTCCACACACCTGTGTGCATGTAGACGTAGCAATGGGTGAAGCTGAGCCTTGCTTCCCGCCGTGGTCAAAGACAGGTCCTGCAAACCTGTGTGTTGCCCATGGTGCAGGACCAGCGTGGAGAGCACTGATGTGTGAGTTACTTTCACACTTCTCCCGGAATAACCTGCATTTGTTGAGTGGATGAGGTTTTTTGTGGATGGGACACTCTTTGCTGGGGTCTGTAGCTGCTTTTTCAGCACTTGGCTTGTGTTCGGAGCTAACCACTTCTGCTCTGTGGACTGTGATAGGCATTTTTGATTTGTCGTGTTTTCCCAGATGCTTGTCTGCTTCGAAGGCAGCGAAGGTGGGTGGAACCAAAGACATAAAACTGGGGTTATTTCTCATTTTGGCTTCATCTTTAATGAAGGTGGCGAAGACCGAGAAAGGAGAGAATGACACAGAATGTTCATGTTTGTATCTGGTTCCGTTCGTCATCCATTTCTCTTGCAGGCCGAATGGAAGTTTATCCACTATGGGATGAATTCCTCGTGCCGTGTCGAGCTACAGCAATCCTGGTATATGGCCTTCGCTCTTAGCAGAGTCAATCTCTAACAGAAGGTCACCAAGGTCACGTAGCAGATGAGGCTCCTTGTTGGTAATCTGGGGAACTGCTCTATCTTATCAAACAAAGCCTTTTCTAAGGCCTCATAACACTCTTGAAGTCTCTCCCACACTTTGTTCAGACCGAAAGAAGGGTGGTTAATATGCACTGCTCTGAGGCGTTTTGCATGTTGTGAGGATTCGTCGCCTAACCACTTAGTCAACAAGTCAAGCTCTTCACTGGCTGTTAGATGTAGACCTTGGATGGCATTTTGAAACGAGGATTTCCACGCCAAGTAGTCACCTGGCTTGTCGCTAAACCTTATAAGTCCTCCAGTGAGCAACTCACGTCTAGCTAGAAATCTGGGAAGATCATAAATACTTGAGGTTTCTTGTGGGGGAATCCGAGGACTTGACCATTGTGGTTGTTCATGTACTGCGAAGCTCCTAGGTGGCTGGGATGCTCGGTCATTTGCATTGTTCTTGCAAGGCAGCAACATGTAGGCTATGGAGATCTCGGATCAGGCGCTTCAACGTCCTGCTTGAGTTGGTAAAATGGATCAGGCGTTTCAACTTCCTGCTTGAGTTGGTTAAATGTTGAACCCACTGGAGCCTCGTTAGGCTTCATGGATGCATGTGGGGTTAATTTCTCAAGTTGGTCTTTCACATACTCACTTGTGCGTTCTAATGGGTGAAATGTCTGTGGGAGGTGAAAGCTTATGCGGTCTTCTTCTATTTCGCTTGCTGCAGCTTCGTATACATTGGCTTCAGCGAGAGCTGCTTCTGCATCTCGTTCCTGATGAAGTGCTTCCAATGTAGACTCCAGACGTGTTTCTTCCACTCTGAGTTCTGCTTGTTTCACTCTCATTTGAATTTCCTTCTGAGCATAGGCCGCTCTGGCTCGTGGTGCCTCCGCCCTAGCCTGTGCATTGACAGCAGCCATGCTGGCAGATGACTTACTGGAGCCCTTTGATAATTTTGATGCATGAGTGTGGACTGACGTGGATTCTTCTCGTGGCTGAGACATGTTTAGTTTCTTATGGAAGACTGACGTGTGTATCCTCCTGATATTTTGATGATGTAGACAAATGTGTCTTTTTACTGTTCTGCCCTCACTGTTGTATGCAGACAGATAACTCCTCGACAAGTGGCAAGCGTTTATCCTCTTTAATAAGATGTTTTACCTCCACAAGTCAACAGAGTAAAACTGAAAGAAAACACAATATACATAGAAATTAGACCCCTAGCTGTGATACAAAAATATACCTACCACGGTTCATTACGTCACAAAAACCACAAAATATCCACATGAATAACGATCCACTTAACATAGAAACATCTAAATAAACATAGATATCCACATGTGAATATGTAAGGAACCACAATACTCACAGACAATGCTATCCACAACATAGCGAAGAAGGATGGATGCAGATTCAAACTTCATGATAATTATCTCTGTCCGTGTACCACTACTAACATGTGGTAACACTTCCTATATTTACACTGTGAGGCCTCCGCATTGGCTGCTACCAAACACAGAAGAAATAAAACAAAAAGCAACAGCACCACCTGCTGGCTGGAGTAAGAGGGTGTCTTACACAGCACAATAGTCCTCAGTTTCAAATGCTAAATTGTTTATGGAGGCATTAAAATGTAAGACTGTTAAATTAACACTGAAAGATCCTGTTTTTTTTTGCATTAAGTCATACTGGGATGTTTGCTTATATTGATTGCATGTGGCACAGCCCTACCTAGAAAAAAAAAACACCAGCCGCCACTGTATAACATGGCTGATTGGAGAAAACACAGCGTTTACTCTTTGTAACAGACATAGTATGATATTCTGTTATTTTAACAATATATTGCGTGTACCAATTATATTTGGTTTATATATTTAAAATGAGCTTCACTACCTTCTCAATAACTTTGAGACAGCTGTTCAGGATCTGGGGGGCCCTGCGTGTCTGACTGTCAACTACCGTACCGAATGCTTCCACTTAAGTGGAGCTATGCACACCCAACGCACCATGTCAGAATGGTGGAATGTTTGAAAAAAAAGTAAAGTGCCGCTACTCCGACAATGGAAACAATTTTGTCGGAGTAGTGGCACGTTTTTAAAAAAATGGAAATGCCGCTACTCCGACAATTAGACGTCAATGTCGGAGTAGAGGTATGTCTGAATAGTAGCATGTAACCCTAACATTGTATTACAAAGAAAGCATATTGGCAGGCTCACTTACTTTCATGGTTTGATTTGTCATGTCACCTCCGTGGAAAATGGAGAAGCAGGAATGCACAACGGCCCGTACACACGGTTCTGTTCCGTTAATGCTTGACGGACCTCCCCATGACGTCAAGCATCGCCGAACTGCATTGTTGTTCCATCGCGTTGCGTCGGCTCGGTTGCTCGCATCGAAAGTTGAGAAAAGTTCAACTTTTCAAGTGTTGACGGAAGCGCCAGCCAATCAAATCGCATTTATGTAAATATGCCGGGAGAGCCATAGCTCGACTCATTTCCTCATTTACCAAGAAATGGATGAAAAAAATGATAATAACTCTTGGGAATCACCAGGTTTTGTATGACCACAAACAGGAGGAAACAGGCATGGAGGGAGGTGGCAGAGACAGTGGGTGAAACTGGTATGTATTAGAGGCGGATTTCATGATTCTTTTCCGGGATTCAGGTCGCGTCGGTCAGTTTGCCAAGAAAAATCGTTCCGAATCTCAGCTCCTCGTTATCAAACGATCGTGGAAACAGTCAACACAACACCATAGTTTAAGGCAAATACATAGCTGCAACTTCATGATTATGTGTACTTTTAGACAACACAACAGTGGCTAATGTGTATATTCACCTTGACATTTATTGGAGGTAAATACTAATAGATCAGACTATGGCTTGATCCGCACATTTTTTGTCTTACTTTTTTTTGTTGTTTCTCAGCATGGGCTACTGAATAAAGAAATAACGACTCAATATGCCGACAAACATGTTTAAAAGCTTGGCAGAAAGATTAAATTGATGAAAAGGTTTCAAGTCCCAATTTAGCCTACTAGGCTAGCGCTACTGACTGACTGAACGAGAATGAATAGAGAGGAATAAACGAGAAGCATTCCTTTTTCTCATTGGCTAAAATTCAACGAGGGCGTCCTAGACTCAACAGACAACAGGATACGATTGGCACAGCGACTAGTCTGTGGGAGAACGAACGAACGAGAGGAAGGTGAATCGACAAATTAGGTCAGTTCGTTCATTTCAAAGAATCGTTCGTTCGAACTGATTCGTTCGCAAACGACCCATCTCTAGTATACTAGAGATAGAAATACATACATGTATTTGCCTGTTTGGGGAGTTTATATCCAGTGAACTTCGTTTTAACATTCAATGGACAACTAGCAGGAATATACAGTATATCAAGCTAGCATGGCATGTTGCATACAATAGCGCCATAGACATTGATGCCATAAATCATCATATGCAAATATTTCAGCACAAGTGCTAGTCAATCAAACCGCGTATATTTAAATATGCCGGGAAAGCCGTAGCGCAGCTCATTTCCCCAAAAATGTTGGGTTGTTGGTCCCGTTAACCTCAAGCCCCAGGCACGCCCTCCGGCAAGGGTCAATGCAACGGAACCGTGTGAACGCTGCGTAATTGATGTGATCTGGAAGGAAACCGTGGAATCGGGAGTGTGGGGAGGAGTCAAACGTTTGACTCCAAACGTTTGACTACTACCCAGGTTGATCACCGCCCTGAACTGCGGCCTGCAGTCAGGAGCTTCTCGTTGAGGCTGGCTTCAAGAGCATTGTCGCTACTCGCACATCAAAGCTCCGCCCACAGCTGCACAGTCATCTGCCCGCTGCAGCTGTTCTTACTGTTAAAGGAAGATCAGTCAATGATTAAAGTGCCGTTATCCGAGTAAAATATAAACATCTCTTTAACCAATAATGAGATCATACAGTGGCGGCTGGGGGATTTTTTTCTAGGTAGGGCTGTGCCACATGCAATCAATTTAAGCAAACATCCCAGTATGACCTCATGCAAAAAAACCAGGACTTTTAAGTGTTAATTTAACAGTCTTACATTTTAATGCCTCCATTAACAATTTAAGCATTTGAGACTGAGGACTATGTACAACAACTTAAAAACAATGGCATTAGCAATACTGGTGAGAAAACGGGCATGATTTTTTTACAGTTTATTTGTAGGGCAATTTTGCTCTTCTCTCCTTCTGTGTGGCAAACCTCTCAATGACCTTCTTATTTACTTCAAGAATGTCCCTGACAAGTTTCTTCTCCATGGAAAGCATAGCCAGAGCATTGAGGCGATCCTGTGTCATGGTGTTTCTCAGGAAGGTCTTGATCCTCTTCAAAGTAGAGAAGCACCTCCCAGATTTAGCTGTTGTCATGGGTGTGGTGATGAGGATCCTGAGAAGACTGACAGTCTCTGTGAAAGTGCTCTGAAGGTTGTTCTCCATGAAAAACTGGTACAGAGACACTGCACCACTGCAAGCATTGAACTCATTGTTCTTATAGATGAGGGAAAGTTCAGTTTTGATCTTGGCCTTGTTCAACATGGGGTACGTCTGCACTGTCGTTTCAAGTACTGCTTCAGGGAACTTCACACTGTTGTGTGAACATCTCTCCATGCAACAGTGTTGCACTGATGAGGTGCTGGGTGAAGGAGAACCGCTCCTTGGCTTGCATCAGGATGGTATCACAAACCTGTAAAAGATATATCATTATTATTGGCTCAGTCAGTAGGGGCTTGGACTGGGAATTGTAGGGTCGCCGGTTCAAGTCCCCGAACAGACTTGAAATATGGAAAGTGGACTGCTACTTGGAGAGGTCCCAGTTCACCTCCTAGGCCCTGCTGTGGTGCCCTTGAGCAAGGCACCGGTCACCTCCAATCCCCCCTCCCCATTGCTCCCCAGGCGCTGCACGATAGCTGCCCACTGCTCCTAGTACTAGGATGGGTTAAATGCAGAGGACTAATTTCACTGTGTGTGCTCTGCTGTGTGCATGCATGTGACAAATAAAGAGGGTTTCATCCTCCGATTCTAAAATTGCAATAAAGCTGTGAAAGTGATGCTGACCAAATGCCTATTTCCAAGTCAAGTATATGAATACTAACGTTTTAACAGCATTACTCCTAATTGTTCTTCACAGCATGTTTCCATCTCCTGATCTTTAACTCTCTATTGGTTTCCACAAGAAAGCAAGGTTTAGAGTAGAATTTCAATAAATAAACCACATATGTTCTGTTACATGTGAGGAAACCTTATCGTTTTTGTAACTGCTCTGACAAACCTGGAATCTACAAAAATAGTAAACAAAAATATGAATGCCAACATATTCATTGCAGACTGCCTGCTGCATCATTCGACCATTGTGGCAATATGCTATCCTGTGTGCAGTGTCGGTTTAGGTTTTATTTTGTTCAGCTGAGGCGCATAGCAGTGCATGTAGTTAGCATTCCCGTACACATCCATTACCTTACGCTGCACTCCCCCAGTGGCTCCCCTCATAACAGAAGCCCCGTCATAAGCTTGGGCGATAAGTTTGGCCTTTTGTCCAAGGATTGTGTTAGCCCTACCGTTAGCCCTACCATAAAACCAACTACTATTCAATGAGTCAGGCCCACTTGGGGGAAATTAAACAACATGAAGGGAGACCAAGTTGATATAGATTTCAAATGAATAATTTATTAATTAAAATACAAGTCAGTAGATGTTTGCCTGCTGCGAACACGACTTGTCTTGCTTGGGGTGAAGTCATCCCACTGTACTCTACCATCCATTCGGCTCTCACCGACACATCCACTGGAAAGCTATGGAAGCTTATAGTACTATTGTACCTCCACAAATTCGTACAAAGTGGTACACAACAATGGAGTGCGGCCTTTTTCACGCGTTGATACGCCAACCGCCTCTCTTTCACCCGAAATCCACTCATATTTAAACTTTGTCAATCAAATTATTAGCAGCTACTCTAAACTAGCGTCTCCAATCTCCACCACAACACAACCAACTGGAAGTAGTCAAGAGGGAGCCTCTTTATACATTCAAGGCCTGGGGCTATTCTGAAACAGCCCCTCCGGAAGATGTTTTGATTACGCTGATTCGCTACATCTTATGACAGACGTTCATATCTTGAATCAGCAATTGTCTAAACTGCTACAGACCCACCTCCGTGGGGCGATTTCTCTTTATCCCCAGCACAGTTTTTCAGTCATACAGTGTACTAGGAAAAGCATATATGTTACCCAAATTATTTT
This sequence comes from Eleginops maclovinus, assembly GCF_036324505.1. NCBI lineage: Eukaryota > Metazoa > Chordata > Actinopteri > Perciformes > Eleginopidae > Eleginops > Eleginops maclovinus. Next base: position 8,437,437 of record NC_086369.1, on the reverse strand, counting down.
AAAATCATATTTTACACATATCTCTGGGTGCGTCCCATATTTTAAACACACACATATTGACAATTTATTTAATCAATTATTTTTATTTTTATTATTAATAATAATGTTTGTGCGTGTGGTTTAGGGAGGGTTGCGCCCCATCGCCCCCTATGGGCCAGCCGCCACTGATGTTATAGCTACATGGTTTCCTCCATCTTCATTGAAACCCCACGCTTCATTAGCCGGTATTTTCTTTAATTATTCACCCATTTGTCATTGAGTTATCTATTGTTTTGTACCATGGGGATAGTCAACTATTGTTTTCCTTTTTCCAGGGAAATGCAGCAAGTCTGCAGTGGATTATTCTTCCAGTATGGGAACCTGTACATTGGACACTATGTGTAAGTACATTTAGTTTTGCCTTTGTTTTTGTTTGTTTCCTGTGAGTTTACATTTGTCATCTCTGATCATATCCTTTGCAAGAAGTGAAATGTATCATAGCTTTGTTTTATTAACCACTGCATGTAGTTTTGCAACTTAGCTTTGAAAGGTCTATATAAATATGAGTCTGTTCATATCTGAACACATAACATTAACAGATACTAAGGCCACAAGCTAGGGAGATTTTCTTTCTAGATCCCCTCTGTGGCACTGGATGGAGAGATAAAAGTCGCACGGAACCATTCAGGTTTTTTAGGCTCCTAGTTTAATTATTGCTGGATAGTGGTAGTTCTGTTTTAGACCACTTTTCCATAATTATTTTTTACAAATCTATGGTTCTGATGAACTAAAATATTGTATACATAATTTCCGATTTGATGCATGAAACAGAGGCATAAATGAAACTTATCACTGGGGCTGTTCTGATCTCATTATGATTTTTTTATTTTATTTGGAGTTCCAGCCTTTGGGCTGATTCAGTTCTGTGTTCAAAGCTTTTATGCATGTTTATGGAGTGTTCAAAAAAGCTGTTGAATTGAACTTTTTCTTTACTTTCACATACACTGTGTTCACAGAAACATAGCTCAGATCTTGGCCCCTGGGCCTTGGAAGACTGTTGCTATGGATGACGTTCAGGTTATTTTTAAAAATAATTTGAACTGAACTGAACAATTTGATTGTCATTTCTTTAAAAAAAAAAACATGTATACCCTCCTCAGACTACAGGGCCTACCAAAGCAGGGTTACTGCAACAGCTGTGGGGTGTTTGTATTGATGGTAAGATAATGGTTATTCACTATATATTAGTCCTGTTGGGGATACTGGGGGGGCAGGTCTTCTCTATTCAAAAATAAAATCCTTTAGGGTTGCTGTATTATTGTTATTATCATTACTATTATAAACCACACACTTCTCTGAATTTACAGTATGCACTGTACATTGTATTGGATGGCAAATGCAATTTCGCTGAGGTATGTATAAATAAGTAAATATATTATCACTAGTGGATGCAAAGTTTTTTTGGTATACATGTTAACCCTGTATGATTATATTTGTCAAAGACAAACATGCTGCAGATAAGGCGATGGTGATGTCTCCTTCGTAAGAGCTTTCCTATGCCGTAAGTATCTTAGATTGTTTCACATTTTTAATTGACATTCTTGACATCAGTTGTTTCACTGTACATATTTTAATATTGGAAACGTGTAATGTATGTCATTCACTCACCAAGGTCTGCAGAAGAGACTTTGCAAAAAAGAAAGAGGCTACGGGAAGAAAAAACACTACAGGTAGGAGGTGTTATATGATGTATGCTATTGTCTTAAAGCAATTGTTAAAGACTGTAGTCTTAGCCCCCCTCACAATCCAAATATATTTCAGGATGTATAAGACGTCGCTGTAAAAAAGTCTCGGAGTGGCACATCAGCATCCAGCTCTGCATATCAGGTACTGTATTAGTAAGGTGAATGCTTGTATACACATCCCTAATGGTTTGAAATGTGAGATGTCACTGATGGTATTTTGCTGCCATTTCCCCATTTAACTGTATTTCTCCATCATTTTACCATTTATAGCCTACTCCCAGCTGTGGAGGCACAGAAGGATCAGGTCCAGGATCCCTGCTCACTGGTTTTAACCAGTGCAGATGTGTGTAGATCTCTGAAAAGGATCAACACACACAGGGCTCCTGGACCTGATGGCATCCCTGGCCGTGCTCTCAAGGTGTGTGCAGTTCAGCTGGCAGATGTGTTCACAGACATTTTCAATAGGTCACTGCTCCAGTCTGTAGTCCCCACATGTTTTAAAGAGTCCATCATTGTCCCTGTCCCCAAAAAGACAAAACCCATCTGCCTCAATGACAACCGCCCAGTTGCACTCACTTACATCATCATGAAGTGCTTTGAGCGGTTAGTCAAAACTTTTATCACCTCCTCCCTCCCTGACTCACTGGACCCCTGCAGTTTGCCTACAGAGCAAACAGGTCCACGGATGATGCCATCTCCCTCACCCTCCACACTGCCCTCTCCCACCTGGACCAGAGGAACACTTATGTGAGAATGCTGTTCATTGACTACAGTTCAGCATTCAACACCATTGTGCCTTCCCTCATCATTAAGCTCAGGGACCTTGGGCTCAACAGCGCCCTCTGTGATTGGGTCATGAGCTTCCTAACGGGCAGATCCCAGGCAGTGCGGATGGGGAACATCACATCCTCCACCTTGACCCTCAACACCGGAGCCCATCAGGGTTGTGTGCTCAGCCCTCTCCTCTACTCCCTGTTCACACACGACTGCGTGGCCACACACAGCTCCAACACCATCATCAAGTTTGCTGACGACACGACCGTCATCGGCCTGATCACAGACGGCGACGAGATGGCGTACAGAGAAGAGGTCAGAGCCCTGACATCTTGGTGCCAGGACAACAACCTCCATCTCAACGTCAGAAAAACAAAGGAGCTGATTGTGGACTACAGGAAGAGGCAGAGACAGGCACACACACTCATCACCATCGACGGGACTCCTGTGGAGAGAGTCAGCAGATTCAGGTTCCTCGGGGTAAACATCAGTGAGGACCTGACATGGACACATCACACCAGGGTCATATCCAAGACGGCTCGACAGCGGCTCTTCTTCCTCCGCAGGCTGCGGAAGTTCAACATGGACTCCAGGATACTCTGCAACTTCTATAGGTGCACCATCGAGAGTATCCTGACTGGCTGCATCACCGCCTGGTATGGCAGTTGCACCGCCCTCAACCGTAAGACTCTACAGAGGGTGGTGAAAACTGCTAAGCACATCACCAGGACGGAGCTGCCATCCATAGAGGACCTCTACACCCAGCGGTGTAGGAAGAAGGCTGGTAGGATATTAAAGGACCCCCATCACCCCAGCAACAATCTGTTCTGTCTGCTGCCGTCTGGCAGACGGTACCGCAGCATCCGGACCAAGACCACCAGACTCAGGGACAGTTTTATACCACAGGCTATCAAACTGCTGAACTCCTGAGCTCTGTGAATGTCTACTCACATCTGTTTATAGTACACACATACATATATATATATATATATATATATATACAGTGGGGCAAAAAAGTATTTAGTCAGCCACCAATTGTGCAAGTTCTCCCATTTAAAAAGATGAGAGAGGCCTGTAATTTTCATCATAGGTATACCTCAACTATGAGAGACAAAATGGGGGAAAAAATCCAGGAAATCACATTGTAGGATTTTTAATGAATTAATTGGTAAATTCCTCGGTAAAATAAGTATTTGGTCACCTACAAACAAGCAAGATTTCTGGCTCTCACAGACCTGTAACTTCTTCTTTAAGAGGCTCCTCTGTCCTCCACTCGTTACCTGTATTAATGGCACCTTTTTGAACTTGTTATCAGCATAAAAGATACCTGTCCACAACCTCAAACAGTCATATTCCAAACTCCACTATGGCCAAGACCAAAGAGCTGTCAAAGGAGACCAGAGACAAAATTGTAGACCTGCACCAGGCTGGGAAAACTGAATCTGCAATAGGTAAGCAGCTTGGTGTGAAGAAATCAACTGTGGGAGCAATTATTAGAAAATGGAAGACATACAAGACCACTGCTAATCTCCCTCGATCTGGGGCTCCACGCAAGATCTCACCCCGTGGGGTCAAAATGATCACAAGAACGGTGAGCAAAAATCCCAGAATCACACGGGGGGACCTAGTGAATGACCTGCAGAGAGCTGGGACCAAAGTAACAGAGGCTACCATCAGTAACACACTACGCCGCCAGGGACTTAAATCCTGCAGTTCCAGACGTGTCCCCCTGCTTAAGCCAGTACATGTCCAGGCCCGTCTGAAGTTTGCTAGAGGGCATTTGGATGATCCAGAAGAGGATTGGGAGAATGACATATGGTCAGATGAAACCAAAATAGAACTTTTTGGTAAAAACTCAACTCATCGTGGTTGGAGGAGAAAGAATGCAGAGTTGCATCCAAAGAACACCATACCTACTGTGAAGCATGGGGGTGGAAACATCATGCTTTGGGGCTGTTTTTCTGCAAAGGGACCAGGACGACTGATCCGTGTAAAGGAAAGAATGAATGGGGCCATGTATCGTGAGATTTTGAGTGAAAACCTCCTTCCATCAGCAAGGGCACTGAAGATGAAGCGTGGCTGGGTCTTTCAGCATGACAATGATCCCAAACACACCGCCAGGGCAACGAAGGAGTGGCTTCGTAAGAAGCATTTCAAGGTCCTGGAGTGGCCTAGCCAGTCTCCAGATCCCAACCCCATAGAAAATCTTTGGAGGGAGTTGAAAGTCCGTGTTGCCCAGCGACAGCCCCAAAACATCACTGCTTTAGAGGAGATCTGCATGGAGGAATGGGCCAAAATACCAGCAACAGTGTGTGAAAACCTTGTGAAGACTTACAGAAAATGTTTGACCTCTCTCAATGCCAACAAAGGGTATATAACAAAGTATTGAGATGAACTTTTGTTATTGACCAAATACTTATTTTCCACAATAATTTGAAAATTAATTCTTTAAAAATCCTACAATGTGATTTCCTGGGATTTTTTTTCTCATTCTGTCTCTCATAGTTGAGGTATACCTATGATAAAAATTACAGGCCTCTCTCATCTTTTTAAATGGGAGAACTTGCACAATTGGTGGCTGACTAAATACTTTTTTGCCCCACTGTATATATATATATATATATATATTATACACATCTGCCATAAATATCTGTTATATGTAATATATGCATCTGTCCATACCTCCTCATTCAACAGTGTAAAGTATTTAAATACTTTCAATGTATTCCAAATATATATATATTTCATATCCTTAAATCTTTATTGTTGTTATTGTAAATATTCTTCTCTCTTTTTGCACTATTTCATCTATCTTATTTGCACCATGTATGTTGAGTTGTTGGAGGAGCATGGGATATAAGATTTTCATTGCCAACATATACGTTGTATATGCTGTGGATATGACAAATAAAACCTTGAAACCTTGAAACCTAGACGATACTGAACACAAATCGCAGAGCGAACTGGGAACTTGGTATGTAGTCTCTGTGTGTAATGCAGAAGGCTTAATGCATAGCAAGATAAAATAGTTTTGATGACTTGTTGAGAACTTATCACTGAAAACCCTTCAGTAATAGTAGTTTTATTTGCATGCCTTTGTGGTTTTCTTCAAGGACAAATGTGTTTTCTTGAGAGACACCATCGAGGAAGCAACATCGTGCCAAACGCAATTGTTTAACATCAGAGTTTCCTTCCTGGCGGTGATTGGGATGGACGGGGAAGACCAGAAGAGAGCCTAAGAGAGCTGAAGTCGGATGACGGCACGGATGAGGAAGAAACCCATCTCCTGATTGAACCGTTCCTTTTTGATTTCTAGTCCCAAAGAAATTATGACCATTTCTGTGGGGAGTTACTTGACAAGAGGAACTTAAAATTATTTGCCTCTTTTGAGGATTGCCAGTGAGGCCATTTGCATGCTGTGTGTGTGTTCATTATTACCTTGTTAATATAAGTTTGCTTTGAACTATTTGCCCACTTTGTTATTGATGTGTTTTCTGTTATTTTTCTATTAATTGTTCATTGTTGAATAAAAAGATGATGTTGAGGCCACCTGAGTCTGCTATAAGTTAATGTACAAACCACATTCAGCTTGTCAATATAGTCTGTCTACATTGCAATGAGGAAAATGTTTTAGTAAATGTAAAAACTCACATAATGTAGCATAAGCATATCAGGATAGGTAGCAACTATATATTAACGAATGATTCATCACAATGTAAGTAACGGACTCGAGTGTACTGCAAGCAAAAACAAATAAAACATCCGACTTAATCGAAAAGGCTGGCAATTAAATTGGCAGCTAGGAATTTCTTTAAACAACTGTTCTCTAAATGTTGAAGATAAGATATTTTTTACATTGAAAAAAAAGTTGCACCATAAAGCCTCTTCATCACTATTAGGGCAGATTATAACAATGGGACTTTTTCTATAACATAATCGCACATTCTGGAAGTATGTTATAGATGTTTATATAACTATTTCTTCCTGGAAGTAGGTGATTTTATTTTAAAAAGTTAGTGTATACTATTTTGATATGTTCCACAGTTAAGAGCTTCATTTTGTTTACAGGAGACCCCACAATATTATAACCATCCATCCATCCATCCATCTTCTCCCGCTTTTCCTTCAGGGTCGCGGAGGTAACAGCTCCAGCAGAGAGCCTCAAACTTCTCTTTCCCTGGCCACATCAACCAGCTCTGACTAAGGGATTCCAAGGCGCTCCCAGGCCAGCGAAGAATTATAATCCCTCCACCTGGTCCTAGGTCTACCCCTAAGTGGGCTATAATTAAATTTGATTCAGCTAACTTGTTACATTTTTATTGCATTCTTTTTTATTTACATGCATGCAATCCTTATAATACAAATTCACTGGTGTAATAAGTTTTGTAGTCTGCCATGTTCATAATTTTGTTCTTAATACAGAATGGATGTTTGAGAATGTGCTGCAAGGCTTCCGCCACCAGGATGCGCCTTTGAGTATATCTTGACTATATCAGGTTGGTCACCGCCCCGATCTGCCGCCTGCAGTCAGGGGTAATTGGGCCCAACTGCAGATTTAAAGGACAAAATACGTGAAAGATCAGATGCCACAACAGAGCCCAGTGAAAGGAAAAAGGCAGCATCAACAAGGTTGTCCCTTTTAGTGCGGCAGTAGTCTACAGCAGTGATTTTAAACCAGTGTGCTGCGGCACACGTATGTGCCTTGAGAGATCGCCAGGTGTGCCGTGGGAAATTATCTAATATCACCTAATTAATCATTGTCGGGCGTCTGTGTTGTAATAAAGTGTGGCAGCTAATGTAATACTCTTCTATTTCAGTGGGTGGCAGCAGAGGGCTATAAATGCCTGTAAAGACAATAGAGTTAGTGAGGCGCGAAACGTGGCAGTGACTTTTTGGGATCACCGCAACACGAGCAAGTGACTGTCATGGATACGTTTTTGAGAAAGGAAAATGCAAATGCCGAACAGAGCCCTGGACAAAATTCTGACCCAGATGAAGGCCCTAGTATGAGTGGTCGACAAAAGAAAAAAGACAAGACGGTGAGCTCGAGGCAATACAGCGAAAGCTATCTTTCATTTGGATTTACTTTAACCGGGGATGCAACGGGACCGACTCCGCTGTGCTTGGTGTGTGGTCGGAAGCTATCCAATAGCGCCATAGTGCCAAGCAAGCGTAAACGCCATCTCCAAACGAAACACCCTTCCCTTCAAAACAAGCCGATGGACTTTTTTGTATGCTTATGTACAAACAACGAGCAGCAACTTTTTTGAGAAAAACCGCAAAGGTAAACGAGAGAGCCCTCAAAGCTAGCTACCACGTTGCTGAAATCGTAGCCAAATCAAAAAAGTCCCACACTGTGGCAGAAACATTAATACTGCCAGCTTGTAAAGCCATTGTAAATGAGATGCTCGGCCCTGACGCGACCAAAAACATAGCTAAAATGCTTCTCTCAGATAACACAATTGCCAGACGTATTGATGACATGTCTGCGGACATCGAAACTATTGTTTTGGAAAAGATGCGCATCAGTAAGAAATTTGCCTTGCAACTTGATGAGACGACGGATAATAGTGGACATTGTCAGCTCTTGGCCAACGTGCTTTTTGTGGATGGAGAAGCCATTAGAGAAAACTTCCTATTTTGCAAGGCACTGCCAGGAAAATCAACAGGAGAGGAAATATTTCGGGTCACTTCAGAATATCTTGACCAAAGCGGGCTTACGTGGAAAAACTGCACAGGTGTCTGCACTGATGGAGCCGCAGCCATGGTCGGGCGCACAAAAGGCTTTGTAAGTAGGGTCGAAGAAAGAAACCCAGATGTTATTGTGACGCACTGTTTTTTGCACCGTGAGGCCCTCGTTGCAAACACCTTACCAGCATATCCAGCTCCTGTGTTGAATGATGTTGTGCACATAGTGAACTTTGTGAAAACGCGACCTTTGAAATGTCGCTTATTTGCGTCTTTGTGTGAGGAAATGGGAGCGGAACATAAAGTCTTATTGCTCCACACGGAGGTCCGGTGGCTGTCGCGTGGCAAAGTGCTGGCCCGTGTGTATGAGCTGCGAGAGGAACTTAAAGTATGTCTGAAAAACGAGAGGTCCGATTACTCAAAGCTGCTTGCAAGTGATGAGCGGTGTGCAAAGCTGGCATACTTGGCTGATATATTTCATCATCTGAATGAACTGAACACATGGATGCAAGGCCGAAATGAAAACGTGCTTATAAGCACTGATAAAATGAACGGATTCCGTTTAAAAGTGCAGCTCTGGCAACAACATGCAGCGTGGCAACCTTGAGATGTTCCCACTCACTAAAAAACTGCATGATGGCAACACTGCCGCAATGTGCGAGGTGATTAGCACACATTTGAAAACTCTTGAGGAGAAGTTGTGATTTCATTTCTCTTCAGCCTACACAGAATGCCTTGACTGGGTTAGGGACCCATACAGCTCAGCATCCGTTGCTGGAAAGGACATGACTTTAAAGGAGCAAGAGGAACTCATTGAACTGAAACAAGATCGTAGTTTAAAGCTAAACTTTGCTGGTCTTCCTTTGGACAGTTTTTGGTTATCTGTTGCCAAGGAGTTCCCCATTCTGGCCAACAAAGCTATTTTGACATTGCTCCAGTTTTCAACCACATATCTGTGTGAACTGAGCTTCTCAAGCTTGACTGCGATAAAAACTAAAAACTGAGAGAGACTGAGAGCTGTTGAGGAAGAGCTTCGTGTGTGTCTTTCTACCATTCCTGCCAGGATATCCATTTTGAGTTCATCGAAACAGGCCCAGGTTTCACACTAAGTGAGTATGAATAAACTTAGAAACTATATTTTATACTATATGTATTATATGTACTGTTTTAGATGTCATTTTGGTTGGTGGTGTGCCCCAGGATTTTGTAAATGTAAAAAATGTGCCGCGGCTCAAAAAAGGTTGAAAATCACTGGCCTAGCTGTTGGGGATGCAGAATTCACAGTCTTTATTCAGCATTTCAATCGAAAAATGCAAACAGAACAGCAGAATTACCCTACACTCATGGAAGTGCTAGACACCTGCCCTATAGATATTTTCCCAAATGTTAACGCACTCTTGAGAGTGATGGTGACCCTGCCAATGACAACATAGCAGTAGGTTATAAAGATTAGGTTAGTGAGGTGGACCGTGAGTCGTGCCCGCTCACTTCTGCAGAGGCCCGTCCGAAAATAAATTTCTGGCTACGCCACTGATATGAGTAGAGGGAGAATGACGCGTGGAGTTTCATACTAAACACACCGCCTCTACCTTTGACTCATTGATGCTGCAATAATACTATTACGTGTTTAATAATTATAAAACGCGTAAATAATTAATTTAATGTCAGAAGAGGACGCGCCTCCGACAACGTCAGCCAATAGAAGAGACCGGGAAACACCCATGTGACGAAAAGGGGCCAACAGGATCCGGCCCTTTTGCAAACCAATGAGAGAAGACGAGACCGGAAGGAACACAGAGTAGAACTGCCTGATGTAGGGAAAACATTTGCCTCTTTTCCTCCGCGCTGCTGCGAGACAGCTAACTGCTTAAATGTGGCCTGTGGATCAGTGGCTTGGGGTTGGACTGCAGCCGTCTCCCCTTTGCAGGCCTACAACACTATTGCTTAATAAATATTCCCAAATTTAAGCTAGACATTTCCGGGTCTACTTTTGAACAACTCTTGGTCTTCAAATAACAAACATTTTCCTAACAGTTAGTTGACAGTGAAGAAGACATTTAGCAATACTGTCTTAGAGTATTGAAATAGAAATTGCACAGAATTTCTGTAGCTTCTTTTGTCGTGTAAATACTGTACGGGACTCATGGCTCTGCTCGATGGAAGTTTGCATATCGGAAAGCCCGCCCATTCCAAACGTCCATTGGACAGTATGATTGTGGACTTCCAATCACATGGAAATATGGATGTCTACAGTGAGTGTGGACAGTAAAGCATCGTGTTTGGTCAAATGTCTACAGTCGGACCCGCCGTCTCCAAAGTCAATTGGACAGTACGACTGTAGACTTCCAAATGCAGAGACCCGACTGTAGACATTTGTCAAATCGGAACGCTTAAGTGTCCACAGTCTCCTCTGGAAGCCTCCACCAGAAGCCTCCACCATCGTCGACTCCTCCGTGGTCATTTAAGCGATTGAGACATCTTTCAACATGGCGTTTCTCGATTGATTTCCGGGTCAAGTCATGGAGAATAGAAGAGACGAGGAGGGACATTGGGATAAACCTCCAGTTTGCACCTCTTCGACTAATCTCCCCACAGGAGATACGAGCTGTGCCTTATGGCGAGGACACCACGGACTGACAGAAATCTGTCATACTGAGAGACCTCCTAGCGATGAAAAGGAAGAATGTGCAATGCCATCTTTCATCATGGGGTTTTTATGACTGTTTCTTCTTTTAAATAGTTGAAAGAAAGCAGGTTTATTTGATTGGAAAAACTAAAATTACATACAACATGTAGTAGGAAAATATTGAAACATAAGCCTACTTTTATCAGGCAAAAAGCACGTTTGACAAAGAGAAAGTTTTGTTTTTGACACTGTATTTGTATTTATTTGAGAAGAGACAATGCCCATTAATTGACATTTGAGTCTATCATGTGAATGTGCCAGATTAAGCCATGGCCGGGCAAATCATTTGTTTTGTGTAATGAATGAAAATCTTAGGTCACATGTTTCCTCCATGATGCAATTGCAAGACATAAAATAAACAAAAAAACAACAACAATAAAGATAATGCAAGCTAAGGCAGTGAGGAGTCTTATGGCCTTTGGAATAAAACTGTTTCTGAGTCTTGTGGTTTTTGTCCTGATGCTGCGGTACCGCTTGCCAGATGGGGAAACAGACAGAATAGTTTGTTGCTGAAGTGATGGGGTCTTTTGTTATCCTGTGGGCTTTCTTCCTGAGCCACTAGGTGTAGAGGTCCTCCATAGATGGCAGCTACGTACTGGTGATGTGCTGTGCAGTTTTCACCAACATCTTTAGAGCCTTATGGTTGAGGGCGGTGCCTCTGCCATACTAGGCCCTGATGCACCAGATCTCGTCAGCGCCGGTGATCAGGCCGATGATGGTCATTTCATCAGTAAACTTGATGATGGTGTTGGAGCTGTGTGTGGCGACTCAGCACACAGCCCTGAAGGGCTCCGGTATTGAGGATCAGAGTGGAGGATGTGATGTTTCCTACCCGCACTACCTGAGATCCGCCCGTCATGAAATTCAGGATCCAATCCCATCATTTCATCTGAAAGTTTTATGTTTAGTGTTGAAATTGAGTCATGTTCAGTAACAAAAACAATTTTGACGGATTAACTTTTAAAAATGAACCGTTGTTAATAATTTTACTTATGGTAGAGTTTGAGCTACATGCAGTAAGTTGACGCAATTTTCCCTGTAGGATTGATTAATGAAGCAGTTCTGATTCTGATATTGCACTTGGCTACTCTTCACAAGGTATAGGTTTGGTTTATGCACTGAATTATTTGAGGTAGAGAAAAATATAAAATAAAAAATCTTAAATTCTTAAAGTGCTGATTATATTTTGCAATACGACATAAACAGTTTTACCTTTCATTACAATGTGAAGAGTTTAAAAACGTTGGCTTGTCACAATCAAAGAATGTATTTTCAGTTTTGTATATATATAAAAGTTATTATAAAGATCTCCTTGTATCTTTTCAGTAAACATATGTGGGTTTTTTTTCTGGATTTGGATTCGTAAAAAAGACTAGATGCTTAATTTGCAGTCAAACTCTCATTTAAATTCCATTCAAAATTAAAGCAATTAACCAAAAGAAAAAGCTAAATTATTACTTTCAGACCAATTCCCGAAACAAATCAAGTAATTCGAAGTTTCTGCTAATGCTGTCTTCTGGCGTTTGAAATCATCCTCTTATTTCGCAGCCTCCTCCTCCAACAATCACGTGACCAGTGATGGGCAAGTTACTTCCAAAATGTAATACAGTACTTATTACTGTGTTTTTAAATTAATAAATTACATTACATTATTACTGTCTCTGAAATGTAATGCGTTACACTACTTTTGCATTACTTTGAGTTACTTTCACCAAAGTAACCGCAAAAGTATAGCTTTAAATAAAATGTAATGTAAATGTATTACAGCTCATTAATTAAAGCTATCTATCTATCGCGCAGTACATGCTGAACATTAGGAAAATAGCTAGAAATTAAACTCATGCTCCGTTCAAGTGGGCTAAATAATATTTGATACCGGTAACATTGTGTCGCTGTTTGTTATTAATAACATGTTAGTGGAGCCTCTGCACGGCCCTGTAACCTACTGTATAGTGAGTCTCTATGGCAGCGTTAGCTCACCTTGTCATTGGTGTTTTAACGGGGATTTGGCTGACAAGCTTTCTAAAAGCCGGAGATTCCACAGAGGACAGAGGCTGCATATCTTCAACACTCTGCCACAAGTCTCTGAACTTCTCTGGGCAGCAGACCGAGAAAAAGTTACCTTCTGTTGCTTTTGCCTGCGCACACTCCTGTCTTTTTCTTTTCTTTTCTCCGAGCCTGCAGCTCCCCATTGCGAATCTGTTTCTGCAGCCATCTTGACCAATAGTAAACAGGCTTACTGAGTCACTATTCTACCGGCACATTTATTCCTCTGGTGTCGGAATGTCTCGCGATGTTTGTAAATTCTTAAAAACAAAACACTACATCATTTTGGGTTAAAATGTGTTGTATCTGCATTATTGAGAATTGTAACGGGTATTATGTTACCCACATTTCAAAAGTAATGCATTATATTACTGTGTAACAGCTAAAAGTAATACATTACTGTAACTCCGTTACTTTTGTAACGCGTTACACCCAACACTGCACGTGATCAAGGCCAAAAGGGTGGGCGGAGGGCGTCTGGAGGAGGAATTCGGGCTGTTGGCCCGGGGGCAACGCAGAGGCTGAAAAGGGGGTCTCGGGCGGACAGCCCGGGGGTAAGGCAGAGGATGAGACAGAGCATGGACAGGGTTTGTGGCAGGGGAACCGTGGGGGTCGGAGACATGGGCGTAGACCACGTTGAGGGAACTCCAGGGGCCTGAGACAGAGGCGAAGACCACGGCGAGGGAACTCCAGGGGCCTGAGACGGGCGTAGACCACGGCGAGGGAACTCCGGGGGCCGGAGAAATTGGTGGAGGCCACGGCGAGGGAACTCTGGAGGACAGTGGAATAGCTCCGGAGGACGACGAGGCAGCTCCAGAGGATGGCCTGGAAGGACCGCTCCAGAGGACGGGCTGTAGGATGGGCTGGAGGACGACGAGACGCCTCTGGACGACGGGCTGTAGGACGGGCTGGAGGACGGCGAGATGCCTCTGGACGAGGGGCTGGAGACCGATGCAGGCCGCAATGGGAACCCTCTGGAGGACAGGCAGGAGGCCGGCGGTACCGCTCCGGAAGAAGGTAAGGAGCACCTGGAGCAGGAGGCGACAGGGCCACTGAGGAGACAAGACTACAAGTCGGCGGGACCCCTGACGGGACATGAGCTGTTGTTGGCGGGACCCCCGTTGGTACTGACGGGACATGAGCCGGTGTTGGCGGGACCCCATTACAGAAGTTTCTAGCGAAGATACTCAGCTAAACGCTGCCGTGATTTAACGCCATATTATGTTCCAAACTATATCAAGTATTATTTCTGAAACACTTATTTACTCAGTGTTAGGAACAGTGACATTATATGTATTATATATATAATACATATAATGTTGTTTTTTATATATATATATATATATACAGTATGTATGGGACGTGTCACGTGGGTGGGACGTTGCCAGGAGTTCAATGTAAAGCCAGCCCACATTCAACAAGCTGATCCAGATTTCGTTTGTACCCCCGTTTTTAGAGATGTGGTAAGGAGGAAAAGAGAGAGGGTTGTATTTTCTGACACTTTGTGAGTGTCCCTACACACCAGGGACACATACAGTGGGGAGAACAAGTATTTGATACACTGCCGATTTTGCAGGTTTTCCCACTTACAAAGCATGTAGAGGTCTGTAATTTTGAACATAGGTATTTTTCAACTGTGAGTGACGGAATCTAAGACAAAAATCCAGAAAATCACATTGTATGATTTTTAAATAATTAATTAGCATTTTAATGCATGACATAAGTATTTGATCACCTACCAACCAGTAAGAATTCCGGCTCTCACAGACCTGTTAGTTTTTCTTTAAGAAGCCCTCCTGTTCTCCACTCATTACTTGTATTAACTGCACCTGTTTGAACTTGTTACCTGTATAAAAGACACCTGTCCACACACTCAATCCAACAGACTCCAACCTCTCCAGAATGGCCAAGACCAGAGAGCTGTGTAAGGACATCAGGGATGAAACTGTAGACCTGCAAAAGGCTGGGATGGGCTACAGGACAATAGGCAAGCAGCTTGGTGAGAAGGCAACAACTGTTGGTGCAATTATTAGAAAATGGAAGAAGTTCAAGATGAGGGTCAATCTCCCTCGGTCTGGGGCTCCATGCAAGATCTCACCTCGTGGGGCATCAATGATCATGAGGAAGGTGAGGGATCAGCCCAGAACTACACGGCAGGACCTGATCAATGACCTGAAGAGAGCTGGGACCACAGCCTCAAAGAAAACCATTAAAATCCTGCAGCGCACGCAAGGTCCCCCTGCTCAAGCCAGCACATGTCCTGGCCCGTCTAAAGTTTGCCAATGACTATCTGGATGATCAAGAGGAGGAATGGGAGAAGGTCATGTGGTCTGATGAGACAAAAATAGAGCTTTTTGGTCTAAACTCCACTCGCGTTTGGAGTAAGAAGAAGGATGAGTACAACCCCAAGAACACCATCCCTGTGAAGCATGGAGGTGGAAACATCATTCTTTGGGGATGCTTTTCTGCAAAGGGGACAGGACGACTGCACCGTATTGAGGGGAGGATGGATGGGGCCATGTATCGCGAGATCTTGGACAACAACCTCCTACCCTCAGTAAGAGCATTGAAGATGGGTCGTGGCTGGGTCTTCCAGCATGACAACGACCCAGAACACACAGCCAGGGCAAGTGGCTCCGTAAGAAGCATCTCAAGGTCCTGGAGTGGCCTAGCCAGTCTCCAGACCTGAACCCAATAGAAAATCTTTGGAGGGAGCTGAAAGTCCGTATTGCCCAGTGACAGCCCCGAAACCTGAAGGATCTGGAGAAGATCTGTATGAAGGAGTGGGCCAAAATCCCTGCTGCAGTGTGTGCAAACCTGGTCAAGAACTACAAGAAACATCTGATCTCTGTAATTGCAAACAAAGGTTTCTGTACCAAATATTAAGTTCTGTTTTTTTGATGTATCAAATACTTATGTCATGCAATAAAATGTAAATTAATAACTTAAAAATCATACAATGTGATTTTCTGGATTTTTGTTTTAGATTCCGTTTCTCACAGTTGAAGAGCATCTATGATAAAGATTACAGACTTCTACATGCTTTGTAAGTGGGAAAACCTGCAAAATCGGCAGTGTATCAAATACTTGTTCGCCCCACTGTATGTATGTATAATGCATAATAGGGGACCTTTAAGTATTGCCCTGAGTGACAAAAAACGGTTTCAAACTGGTCAGGAAGTAAGTATTCAGTAGTGTCAACTAACAAAGCAATCGTTATTTAAAAACAGGTTCAGCAGACAATATTTAATTAACAATTGTAACCACCAATACATAAATGCTAAGGATCTTAAGAGAATGTCACTCACTCCCAGGTTTTTTTGGCAGTGTTCCTTCGGCCTACAATGAGGGTCAGAGTTTCATCATCTGTCCCTGTGAAAAAACAAAGTAAAAGCCCCATTGCAACTGTTGGAAGAGTTACAGTCTTTGTAATGAGCTAGCTTATATGACAACATGAGATAGCCAAATCAAATGATAGTGCTGAATGCTACACAATGTTGTTGTTGATACAATAATCTTAAAATTATATACATGTTTTCTGCTGTTTGCACTTTTAGACATCATGGCATGATTATAGTAGAATTTGGTGTCATTACAATGTACAGATCAAAACAACAAGAATATCAGCTGAAATCTCAATAAGGAATGTGGTTAAAAATAGCCTCTTACAAGGCTCTTACTGCGTACAGATGGAGAGAGTTTGATCGCTCATCTGATCATCTTAAATAACTAACACAACAAACAATTAAAAACATGTACATTGGTGCAGTGCTCCTGCCCTGGTTTCAAATAATTTTCAGCTGTGTGTCATGCCTCTTTTATACGCCACTGGTGCTGAAAATACATCCACAGAGGATATCAGTATATAGATTCACCCATGTTACTTTGTTGATTGGTGTTCCATAAAAAAAGAGAACTCAGTTAGCATTTTATTGGAAGCAGATATACAGGAGATAGGGGTTTGAAGAGTAGACAATTAGATCATCCCTTTCAAAGTCTAAGCTTCAATCACTGAGCAAAGGGCCGCAGAAAGCCCTTCATGTTCCCGGGATTCTGGTGCCTTCACTGCATCAGGAGGGGGATTGATCACTCTAAGCCGGTGCCTACCTTACAATATCTTTGGACAAATCACAGTCTAATTGCTACTGCAAATGTTACATGTTAATGAACAAAGATGAGAACAGGAGAGCTGGAGAAGAGAAGGTGTCAAATCATTAGAGATCTGAGCTTGGCTTTGGGGTAGTCAGACAGAGGCTGCTTATTAATTTTACTGAACACACGTAACCCCACAAATGTCTTCACTTTTCCCCAATACAGCTCATACCCTCCATGTAAAATATTCAGTTGTTCCTAACGGGTTTTCTTGTTGGCTTGGGTCTTGCCAGGCTAGCCACTGTTCAATGCTGTAAAGTTCAACAATATGGTACCATTTGCTATTAAAACTCATCCTCTACAAATAAAAAAGAAACCACTTGCACTAGCATTTTGATGAAAGTGGTTAGAAAACCATTCAAATTTCATCAAATGTTTAGTTAATTCAAATCATTAAATAATTAAAGGGAAGGCGTTATCACACCAGGTTTATACCTATGCACAAAGTTTTGGGGTTTATTTTCTGTGGTTTTGTCATGATTTCAAGTTTCATGTTTCCTGTCTTTTTTCCTGTGTCTCTCTCTCTCTCTCTTGTGACTGATTGTCTCATTGTATTCACATGCTGCCGCTGTATTTCAACTCCCCTCCCAAGCTGTGTATTTTCTTGTGTGTATTTAGTGTTGTCTTCCCTAGTTTTCTCTGTCGGTTTGTTGTTGTCGTCCCTTTCAATGGTTCTGTCGGTTTTCGATCTGCTCCTCTACCTTGTGTTCCTGATTTTGTTCCTTATGTACATGTTTAGTTTTTCTTTTTTTTTTTATCAGTTTTTTGTTATTAAAAAGCTTTCTGTTGAATCTACTGCCATTTAATTTTTACTGCACTTGGGTCCAACTTCCTGCCAAACCGTGACAATACAAACTGACCAAGAGATGGACCGAGCAGTTTTTGTGATTGGCAAAGAACTTTGAGATTTGAAATACATGCTGGAATGGATTCTCGGAGAATGGTGTGCCTCATTTAGAGGGGCCAAAGTAGCTGCCCTCAAAAAGGCATGTATTGAGCTGGCTAACAAGCTCTGGCTAAGGAGGTTGATGCCTGACTGGCTTAGACGCAAGGTCCTGTTCCATCGGGGGTCCCACCGACTCTCCGATTCTTCTCCAAAACATGTGTGCCACAATTATTGACACCCCTAGAAAATCATTTGATTAAGATCTAACTAAAGTATATTTCCAGTCATATCTTACATTTTTAGGTTCACCTGTTTGATTAGGAACTCTTAAAAGGTCAACCATGACTTCCTGTTTCACTGGGGTATAAATATGAGGTGACACAGGCCAAAATTCCCTTTGTCATTCATCACTATGGGAAAGACCAGAGAACAATGTGATGATCTGCGACGAAAAGGTGTTTGAGCAGAAAACATTACGAAATGATTATAGGAAAATCTCGAAACAGTTGAAAATGTCCATTTCCACTATCAGGGCAATAATTAAGAAGCACAAAGCAACAGGAGATTGTACTTTGACGCCACACACAGTGAGGAGTATGGTTCGACTGGCAAAAGTATCTCCAAGGATCACAGCTGGAGAATTGCAGAGGTCAGTTGAGTATTGGGGTCAGAAAGTCTCCAAAACGACCATCAGACGCCACCTACATCACCTCAAGTTGTTTCGAAGGGTTGCCAGGATAAAAACATTGCTTTCAATTAACAAAATGAAGCGTCCACAGTTTGCCAAATATAACTGGGACTTTGAATGGGACAGGCTTACATGGTCAGATGAGACCAAATTAGAGCTTTTTGACAACAAACGTCAAAGGTGGGTTTGGCGTAGACAGAAAAGCACCTCATACCCACTTAATATGGTGGTGGATCTTTGATGTTGTGGGGCTGTTTTTCTTCCAAAGTCCCTGGACATCTTGTTAGGATTCATGGTATCTCTAGAGAGTATTGACTCTCAAATGCAGCAGATATTAAATGAAAACCTAACAGCCTCTGCTTGGAAGCTTAAAATGGGCAGTGGTTTGACCTTCCAGCAGGACAACGATCCAAAATACACCTTAAAATCAAAAATGATTTACTGACCACAGAATAAACACTTTGCCATGGCCATCACAGTCCCTAGACCTAAATACCATTGAAAATGTGTGGGATGAGCTGAAAATGAGAGTCCACAAGCGTCAACATTGGAATCTGAAGGATCTGGAGACATTCTGCATGGAAGAATGGTCTCAGATTCACCAACCTCATCAGGCATTACAGGTGGAGACTCAGAGCTATAATCCTGGCTAGACGAGGCTGCACAATATATTAAATGAAGAGGTGCCAATAATTGTGGCACACATGTTTTGGCAAAACATTTTTTTATTTAAAGTCAACATTATTTAAAAAAAATTTTTTTTTTACTTCAGTAAAAAGGTTACATTTTTGTTAATATTTGAATTAAATATCATGAGGAAAAACAATAAAGAATTTTTTTTCAACTTGTTTTGCTTATTTTTACCAAAGGGGTGCCAATATTTCTGGAAGGAACTGTATACCCCCTGTGGTTAAGGGAGTAGGAAACCCATTAGTGTTATCAAATAAAAAAAATATTATTGATAAGTAGGTGAAAATAGCTTGTGTCAATATTCGACAGTATTCATATACGCACATGGTAGCCAAGGTCAGAAGAGCTTTATGTAACAGCTGGTCTTATGTCTTATTTCTATTTGATGCTACTTTGAACTTCTACTCGACTACAATTCAGAGGTTGATTGCGCTCATTTCTATGAATGGAAAAAGAAAGAAGCAGTCATGGCGTTGGCTGTAATCGAAAAA
Source organism: Eleginops maclovinus (assembly GCF_036324505.1). NCBI lineage: Eukaryota > Metazoa > Chordata > Actinopteri > Perciformes > Eleginopidae > Eleginops > Eleginops maclovinus. The sequence goes on along the minus strand of NC_086369.1, from coordinate 8,417,612 downwards.
AACACCAGAAAATGGCATGAAATTGAAAGAGCCCTCCACCAGGGGATTTGTGGAGAGAGAAAACGTCATTCTATTGAAAGCTGTAAAAGAAATCTTGGAAGAATTGAACATTTGCTATTATCACCAGACACAAACAATGAACTCAAAAGCAGTTTGGCTGAACTGAAAACTCCAATACACGCACATTTCCAGGCTGGGGAAGACTGACGTTTGTCGTTTAGTTCAGCTGAGTCCGTTTATCACTGCATTCACATATCCTCATATGCGTTAGCTGCTAACGCTAACGTTCCATCATCTGTTCAATTATCTCTCCAGGCGTAGAAGAAGTATAAATCAGGGTATTGTGTGTGTGTGTGTGTGTGTGTGTGTGTGTGTGTGTGTGTGTGTGTGTGTGTGTGTGTGTGTGTGTGTGTGTGTGTCTTATGAAAGTATAGAAGATATTAAGTAAAGTCATATTACAGTGATAGAACGATCTTTTACCTAGCTGGAAGGCTAACTATGAAATAAAAGCCTGTCCCAGTTGCATCATGTTGAAACATAATGTATATCTTCACTGAAATGAATTATGTTTAGCAATAATTGTTTGCATTTATTAATTTACTTTATGTATCCCTGTGCTTATTTAAGCAATCATTAAATGTATTGGTCTTGTCCGCTGTTATGTCCACTGGTCACAGCAATAAGTAACCTACTGTATTTTTGCAATTCCTCAAGTCTTTCAATTTCCAGCATAACCTACTGGCCTATTCAATAACAATATGCAATTTCAATGCATGTATGATAATTGGTAGGCTGATATATACTATAAATTACAAATAATAACAATGCTGCTAAAACACTTAAACTTAGTTGACTTTTTCTTTCTGTAGGGAGAAGAGGCAGACCAGCCATTGATGTTATCAGAGAACACATTGAATTTCTGCTGAAGCAAGGCCATACAATTGCAAAAACTGCTGAAATACTGGGATGCTCCTCATCATTTCTGTACAAGAACTCAAAGTTGATGGGTATACCTGTTAGAAGTATGCTGTCTGCAATAGATAATGGTGAACTCGAACAACATGTGAAGCAACTTCAGGGTCAATATCCTAATTCTGGAAATGCGGTAATTGGTGGTATTTATCTTTAGACTGTATTTAATTCACATTTGTGTGCCATTGTTTTGTGAATATCATGGCAATTTAGATCTTTTCAAATATCTGTTTCAGATGATAAGAGCCCTGTTGGGCACACAGGGTGTGCTTGTTACAAGGTCCAGCAGTTGCTCAGTCAGTAGGGGCTTGGACTGGGAACCGTAGGGTCGCCGGTTCAAGTCCCCGAACACACTTGAAATATGGAAAGTGGACTGCTACTTGGAGAGGTCCCAGTTCACCTCCTAGGCCCTGCTGTGGTGCCCTTGAGCAAGGCACCGGACACCTCCAATCCCCCCTCCCCATTGCTCCCCGGGCGCTGCACAATAGCTGCCCACTGCTCCTAGTACTAGGATGGGTTAAATGCAGAGGACCAATTTCACTGTGTGTGCTCTGCTGTGTGCATGTATGTGACTAATAAAGAGGGTTTCATCCTCCGATTCTATCTATCTACGTTGACACGGGTGAATCCTACTGCTGCTGCAAGGAGATTGAGCCAAACAGTTGCAAGACGTGTTTATCATGTACCTTACCCCAACAGTTTGTGACACATTGATGGGAACATGCGTCTCATAAGGTTATTATTACCAGACTTGTCATCATTTTTTGTATTTTGAAAAGAACTTCAGTAAGGGAAAAACTGGAGTTTACACCTATATTGTTTCCAGACTACTGTCAATAGTATTATCATTTTCAAGTAATAATTTTATTTGTTTTTCAACCTTTCTAGATGGGGCTTTGTGATAGATGGTGCAATTGATGGATACTCCCGTCTGATTACTTACCTCAACTGCAGCTCAGTCAGTCGTGCCACAACACTGCTTTCTCATTTTTTGAAAGCAACATGCCTCTACGCCCTACCGTCAAGAGTCAGATCTGACCATGGTGGTGAAAACATCCTTGTCGCTTTCTTCATGCATCTAGTTCAAGGACTTGAACACAGAGGTTTCATAACCGGAGCATCAGTTCACAATTAGAGAATTAAACGCCTTTGGCGTGATGTATTTTTGCATGTGTTGCAGCACTTTTACCTTATGTTCTACTCCTTAGAGGATTCAGAGCTAATGATAATGTGTGAGTTGTCCCGGGCAGATGGCAGTTTAATTTTTCAGACAGGTGAGGCAATTACTTAGTGGTCCAGCGCAGTCGCCAATCTTCCATTCACGAAGAAGTCTGCAGCTGACTGGACCAGGGAGGCCTTCTCCTCCAGGCTGGACACATGTCTCAATGCACCTATGATGCTGAGACTATCTGCTGCCTCTGCTATTGCACAGTTCGCCTCTCGGACTGTTGTTGCTTCCTGTATCTAAAAAGAAAGAGAGAAAGAAAGAAAGACAGAAAAACATAGAATGAAAGACAAAACGAAAGACAAAGAAAAAGATAGAATGAGTGAGTGAGTGAGTGAGTGAGTGGCACATAAAAAGACAAGGATAATTACAACGTGCAGGAGTCTAGAATCCAAAATTAATAATAATAATAATACATTTTATTTATATAGCGCTTTTCTAAAAACTCAAAGACACTTTACAGAGATACAATTCATAAACACATAATTAAAAACAACACACTTAAAACACAAAATTAATTTACAGATTAAAAACAGTTTTGAAAAGGTGAGTTTTGATCTGGGATTTAAACATTGGGAGGTCGGGGCAGTCACGGATATTTTTGGGGAATGAGTTCCAGAAGGAGGGGGCAGCGACAGAAAAAGCGCCCCCAGGTCCGGAGTTTGGTCCTGGGAGGAAGTGAGAGGAGATTTGCGTCTGACAAGCGGAGGCTGCGGGAAGGAGTGTTGTGCTGGAGCAGGTCTGTGAGGTAGGAGGGGGCCTGGTGATGGAGGGCTTTGTGGGTGAGGAGAAGGATCTTGAAGTGGATGCGTTGTGGGACGGGGAGCCAGTGGAGGTTCTGCACAACAGGGGGATGTGGTCACGGAGCGGGTGTGGTTGAGGAGACGGGTGGCTGAGTTCTGGATGTAGGCCTACTGGAGTTTGTTGAGGAGTCTGGATGGTGTACCATGGAGGATACTGCTGCAGTAGTTTAGTCTGGATCAGTGTTAATTTTGGCAGCTATTTTAGATTTAGTCTTAGTCTTAGTCTTTGGACGAAAATGGTTATTAGTTTTAGTCACATTGTAGTCCTTTTTATCCTTCATAGTTTTAGTCTAGTTTTAGTCGATGACACCTCAAAAAGTTTTAGTCAACTCTTAGTCAAAATGTTTTTCTCTCTATAAACTAATTCAGCTAGGTATCTGAAATTGGAATCAAGGTGACAGTATTAAGTGTTGAAATTCGTAAAGCACTTTGTGTAATATCTGGTGTTCTGCTATAAGGGTCATGCAGAGGCAGATCGCCTATCCCTTTAAGAGAAAGAGAGGGGCGCGGCGCTGCATGTGTGTGTGCATAGTAGAGCGAGCGATAGTGAGCAAGTGTGTCTGGAGAAATGAGCGGAACAGCAACAGCAAAAGCAAAAGCATATGTGTAACAACTTTTAATAAATACAACGGCCTCCAAAAGAAGAGATTGCCTGTCTACCTCATTTGGACAAAATGGGTTATTCAACCTGAAGCCGGAATGGGGAAATAGAATATCCTGCATTTTGAATGTCCGACAGTCCACCATTAACACTTTAGTCCAGTCTCGTCTCTTCAACAAAAACAAAATATAGATTTCGTCATAGTTTTTATTAACAACAATCTGTTTTTAGCTCGTCATCGTCTCGTCTTAGTCATTTAAAAAAGGTCGTTGACGAATATTTTTCGTCATCGTTTTCGTTGACGAAATTAATACTGGTCTGGATGAGATGAAGCCATGGATCAGGGTTTCGGCAGCAGAGAAGGAGAGTGATGGGCGGAGACGGGAATTATTTTTGATGTGGAAGAAGGCAGTTATGGTGATGTGCTTGATGTGGTTCTTTAAGGAGAGGTTGCTGTCGAAGATGACTACAAGGTTTTTGATGTGAGGGGAGGCAGTCAGCGTGGTGTTGTCGATGGTGAGGGATAGGTTGTTATTGTTTTTGGTGAGGGATTTGGGACCGATGATGACCATGTCAGATTTATCACAGTTGAGTTTGAGGAAGTTGTTTCTGCATCCAGGATTTTATGTCAGTGAGGCAGTTGGTGAGAGTTGAGATGTAAAGTTGCACATCATCAGCATAGCAGTGGAAGTGGAGGCCGTGGCGGCGTATGATATTACTGAGGGGAAGGAGGTAGAGGATGAAGAGGAGAGGACCAAGCACCGAACCCAGGGGGACACCTTGGGGCAGGGGGGCAGGTGCAGTTGTTGATGTTGATGAATTGCTGTCGGTTTGTGAGGTAAGACTGTAGCCAGGACAGTGCAGTGCCAGTGATGTTGAGGGGGGTTTTTGAGCCGGGAGAGGACAGTGGTGTGGTTGATGGTGTCCAAAGCTGCAGTGAGGTCAAGGAGGATGAGGATGCTGAGGTGTCCAGAGTCTGAGGCGAGGAAGAGATCGTTGGTGATTGTGAGTATCGCTGTTTCTGTGCTGTGTTGCAATCGGAAGCCAGATGGGTTTCCGTGTATACATTACTAGAATTCTGCCAGTATAATGAGTACAGTCCTAAGAATTTGGTCTTCCTTACCTTGAGTATCAAGAGACAACCGTCGGTCTTTCTCATGTCCCTCAAAGATTTTTGACTGGTGGACGGCCCTCATCAACAGCCCGGCGGCCCGGCAAGTACTCTCTTGCCGGGCTGCCTTCTTCAATTGCCCCTTCAGCATTGTCATCTTCATCCACAAACACAACATCCAATTTTGCTTCAGGGTTGAAGTACCTACGTTTGAACGCCCGCAGTAAAACATTATCCCTGCACACATTTATTTGTTTGCTTGTTGGACAGAAGCTTTCAACAACTTTGCTGACCAGTTTTTTCAATATGGTCTGTAGATCAATCCTGCAACCAAAGAAGTTCATGCATTTTATTCATATGCCAAAAATGTACCATATTTTATAACAGTTTTAACCACCTATATAACAGGATATAAGCATCACACTGACTTTAGTTTAGTGTGAGTCCTTTATAGGGTATAGAAGAGGAAAAATCTACATAGGCTACACAAAAAAAATAAAAAGTCAATTTAATGAGAAACCCCATACACATGAATGGCAAAAGTGACGTCATTTGTCCTAGGAAGAATGTCTTTGGGGATATCTGAAATGACAATTATGGATAGGAAGAATGTAGTTGCGGATATCTGAAATGTTAATTTTGACTAGGCAAAACTGAATTACAGATATCTGCAACACATATCCAGTCTAGCTATTAAATGTTAAAAGGGCTTGCCATAATGTGGCTAAAAATTAGAAGAATACGACCAACCTGAAGAGACACTTGAAGGCGCACATCCTGCTATTTATGCCACGGTAAATTAGCTAACTGTACACTGTAACGTTACATGATAAGTCGTAATGCTAACTAAGCATATCAATTTGATAACGTTAAGTCAATATTACTGGGCGGTCAGCAACTAGTGGCACATTTGCTAGCTAGCCCTGTAGGCTTAGCCTTTCTTGCAAAAAAGTTTTCAGTTTCCCTGTCAAAATGCATCCTTGTCATTGTTTGAATTAGTTGGCATTCCGGGAATCTGCACACGTCACTCACATCCCTCCGCTACAAGTGATGATGTCAAAACAGTGAGAAAATAAGAAGATGATGGCTTCAACGCAAAAAGGTTTTGGTCGGAAAAAAAGACTAGATATATGGACACACTTTATTTATGATTCGGTAGAAAGGAAAACACACTGCACTGTTACTGCAGGAGAAGGAGAGACGCCATGTGGCTATAAATTACAAGAATATGACAAACCTGAAGAGACACTTGAAGGCACACCATCCTGCTATTTATGCCACGGTAAGTTAGCTAACTGTAACCTGTAACGTTACATAAGTCCCAGGACGAGGTTTTTCAATGTATATGAAACCGGTGATTGTAGTCTAATTGAGTGAAAAATAGTCCAGGGCTTTGTGCCATGTTTCCATGAGGCAAAGGAAATCCAGGTTATTGTCTCTGATAAATTCATTCAGCATGAGGCTTTTTTTGTTGAGTGAACACTAGTTGAGCAAGGCAAGACTGAGGGAGGAGACTGAGATTGGACAGATTCAAATGCTGTGTGATGACCTAATGGGGAAATTGGTCTGCAATGGGATGGCTACAGTGACAGGATGGAGTTTGTGAAATGAAGTTGTAGTTTAAGGTTCGGCCAGAGCCTGTGTGTTCGATGGGTTCTGAGGAGTATTCCCATTTACAGGTGGTGGTTGAAGGTGTGATATCAGAGATGGAGTACAGCATCATCAAGTGAGTGCCGAGTGTCTGGTGGGGGAGAAGCTTTGTGTACGCCAGGCGTATCCATATGTTTATTAAGGGGCTGCTATGCAAGGTGCCATCTGCTTAAGGTAAACTCTCAATCACACACATGCACAGACAAGTCAGCTTTTAGTGATATGTAGACGTATTGTGTTTATTGCTATTGTTTTTCTTTGCTAAAATGCAATTGTTGCATGAATGGAATTGGTTTTCCCAGTCCAGTTGTTTATTGCTTCAGATTTGGAAGCAACAAGAAGTAGTGGCTGTAGCAGTTTTAATCTTAGTGGCAGTATCAGTAGCCTTGATTAAAGTGACAACCATAAGACTCTACAGAGGCTAGTGAAAACTGCACAGTGCATCTCCAGGACAGAGCTGCCATCCATGGCCATCATCTACACCCGGCGGCTCAGGAAAAAGGCCCATAGGATTATAAAAGACCCACATCACCCAAACAAAAAACGTTTCCGTCTGCTGCCATCTGCAGCACCAGGACTAAAACCACCAGACTCAGGGACAGTATCCCACAGGCCATACGACTGCTCAATTTCTGAATTTGCATTATTTTTATTGTTGTTATGTAGTTCTATGTCCTTTATATATTTATATTGCATTGCTGAAGAACGTGTGACCCAAGTTTTCCATTTATTACACACCTACACTGAAGTTGCATATATGATATGGCATAAAACCTTTTGAATCTTTGAAATATTTGTACTGATAGTTACAAAAGTAGTAGTGGTAATCAGTGTGACAGGAAGTAGCAGTTTTAGCTGTCGTAAAACAACAACACAAATACAAAAGAATGAGGAAAATCTGATAGCTTTAAGGTGTTTTTTCATTTCAGCAGAAGCTGTTCCTTGCCACTGCTGGCCAGTAAAGACACGCAAACCAATACTGCATAGACATTCAGACACTCCTCCTTATGTAAATACAAGATTGTGCACTGATTTGAGAGAGAAAAGAGAGAGAAATTGAACCACATGGTGTTACAGATAGCATACCTTTTCAATACTTCAAAAACAGTGAGGGAAAAAAAACTACAGCATGTTAGCTGTTGGGAATGATCATATTGCCCTCTAGTGCCGAAATAGGGTATGACACTGAGAACATTGCAGATGATTCATTCTTTCCATTCAAAATAAGAAAACAAGTGATTTCCTTTTATGACCTATTTCTTTGCTTTTCTCTCTCTCTGGTCTTTTCTTCTATTGGTTTCAAAGGGTGGTTACTTTAAAGAAATGGTTCCATGGTTGGTCAGTTATCTTATGAAAAGGATGGATATAGTTCTTTATATATTTTTGTTTATGGTCATCATTTATGCTTTTATTTGAAGGCAACTTTGGGCACTGGGTAATTTGGGCACCTGGTTTAATCGTATATGTTGGAGACAGGTGGTGGTAGGATTAGAGCACGAGTAGGCACATGGTTTTTTACCACTGGGAAAGCACAAGGAGTCCTGAGGAGAGGCAAAGGGAGGGATACAGGAACGTGGTTAAGTGTCTGATGATATTGAACCATAGCAGGAAATGAACGAAAGGATATTCTTGTCTGGACTTTGGTCATTCCCATCTGTGAGGAAGCAAACACTCCCTCACTAACATTTGTTTCTTTGTTAAGAAAGGTAGGCAAATGTTCTAGAATAGTTGTCTTTATTTAAGTTAAAGTTCATAATATACATTTACATAGGCAAATAAAGATGCTGTGTATTTAAATGCATTTCATTTAAAAAGCCAAACAATCACAATATGATTTACCATTTCCTTTGTTCAGACCTGGAGGCCATCCTGTGCCAGTGCTCAAAGGGGGAGCATGCCTCCAAGCTGCTGCTTATGTGTTCTGAGTAGGTGGAGTCTTGGATGTAAGGTGTGCCAATTAAGTTAAAAACTACCCGTTTTGTTAAGATCTTGTTTGTTTTGAATGTACAGTGTTTTGTAAAGTCAGATAATGAATGTACTTAGGCCTTGAGGATTTTGTTAAATGTTGAACACAATGTTTATTTTTGTTTAACTCTTCACTACCCTTTCAGAGTCATGACCCGGTTGGCCACACTAGTTTGGGAAGGCAGGCAATCAGCTATAAATGACTGGGAAGAGAAGGGAGAGGGCGCATTTGTGTCCTGGTTGGTGAAAGAGCAACGCCTATGGAAAGAGCATTTGACATTCTGCAATTTAGGTTCCAGTTCTTGTGAAAGGCTAGGAAATAAAAGGGCCTGGTTTTTGGTTGAAGGAAACCCTTTCTTGTTGTGATGTTTTTTCACCTACACCTCACATTGCAACACCATCAAAGAAATTTGCTATCTGGTGTCTCAGCGGCAGTTTTACCTTGAGTACATTTTCTGCTTTATTTTTTATTTTTTCCAAAGATTTAGAAGATGGTTTGTCTGTTTCTACATTGTATAATGGTTAACTGCTAGATAGGATGAGATGTGAATATGAATTTGAAGGCCTGAGGAAAAATGAATTAAATTAAATGATCTGACAATAGGAAAACTCATTCTCAACAAGTTAGAAAACAGCATCAACATATTACTTTGAAAGAACCAAAACTCAGAGCCCCAATGCATCTCTCTTGAAAGCTGAATGTTTTTTTTATGCTGTTCAAATTCATATGGAATAATAGGAGTGCAAGACATAATTTGTCTTTATTGTATTTACCATAACATTGAGGATGTTTACAATGTACTGTGGTATTACTGGGCTGTGCCGCTGAGAGCTATTATGTTCTATTTTTGTACAAATGATGCTCCTTATTGGACTGAATGTCAGTTTCAAATGACCTCTTCCCTTATACATGTATTTAGATACAGTAAGAAACTTATGCAAACAAACAAAAAATCCAATTGTAAAACACATGATAAAGATCTGATATGATGTGAAAAAATATTGAAAAGAACCACATACATTATCACCATACAGTCCAGCATGGGGTAATGATTGTTTTGTGCCAGGAAGAGCAGACGCAACTTTCAAATTGTTGGAGTCAAAAGGACTGAAAATGATCCAAGCCCTTTGGCAGAATCAAATCTCATTATGAGGTAATCTTGATAAGAAATATTACTCTAAATAACTCCAGCTTAGAAGCTTTGTTAAAGCTAATCAAAATGATGCACTTTCAAGACCGAAACACCCATCTTTAGAGAAAAAGATGGGTGAAGGTATCATATCAGATTTTGTTGTAAAATGTCTCATTTGAGAATTCACATTGTAGGTTAAATGCATGGAAGGACAAACTGCAGACTGACATTTCAGATGAAGATTGGAAGAGGTACGAGGTACATTTCAAAATCAGATTTGACTGGATCATAAGATTTTTCTGTTGGGTTTACCGTATATCCAGAAAAGGATAAATATAGCAAACATGAGTGAACATTTATAGACATCAGCTTGCTCTACGCCAAAAACCTGTTTTGCATTTTTTTTGTTAAAAAGGCTCACAGCTCAAGCATCACCCATTGATTGCGACAGATGCTATCAGGCCTCGCATTGGAGAACATATCCGATATATTAAAAGCTTGAAAGCATGTATTTGAGATTGTATGGAGGCCCTTCATTTATTATGTAAAAGATCTAAATGTATCTAGAGAAGAAGAATAGATGCATTGCCAGGGCAGTTGTGTATATTTTCTTTTCTGCATAATGTTTTCAAAATGTTCCTTGTATTATACAGATGAAGTTTGTTTTTTGTTCTTTATCCTATTTTTGTATTGTTATAAAAAAAACTATGACCATGTGCTTTGTAAAGTAAGTTTTTGGTTCCAAGCCTTGTACTTAAAATTATAATTTCTTTTAAGAGTGCCAAACTCCTTGCAAGTATCTCCTGCAGGAATGATGCTGCTCTGCTGTTGTACAAATAGTGATGGACAGTCAGAGAAAAGCCTGAGTTTCTTCGGGAAAAGAGGTTCAAAGATACAAGCGCAAAAAAAGATGGAGAGAAACATGTCAGATAATACCATAAATCAAAATATGACATGTCATGTATCATATATTAAGAATTAATTTGCAAAAATTGATAAAAGCCATCTTAAAATGATTAAACAAATGCCTCTTTGACACTCCTGAGTAAACACAAAAATATAACTTTGTGAAAATGTCGTTAGCCAAAACGTGATGGGTCGCTCGTAAAACACTGTAGGTATGGAAACTAATAACACCATGTATTTGGTAAATTGTACAGCTAACATCACACAACACATTTGTTATAATTCCTTTGAATAGAGTTGCTCCTGGGGGGGTTAAGACGCACAAGCTGCAGTAGAGACACTGAGCCCAGCTGATTAACATCCGGAACACGAATACAACATGAATACTATCCCAACTATTTTTAAATAAATGTGCAAACCCAGCTTAATTGCACTTGGTTCATTTCTCAAAAATGAAAAACTTTAAGTTACATCTGAGTTATCCTGTGTATCAGGCACACCTGATAACTCAGATAAAACATTGAAAAAAAAGAATGCCATTTTTTCTTTTAGAACCAGAGGCATCCAAAATAGCAATAATCAGCTGAAATGTATAGCATAATTCTCTTTGTGAAAAAAAAAAAATATTAATCACATTTTTTTTCACAGCACTTCCTCAGGTGCCCATTTATGGTTCCAAAAATAATCTGGAGAGGTGACTCAAAAGAAGAATTACTCTCCACAGTGATTTACTTCAGCACCACCAAAAAAGAATACAGGAAAGTGTCAACTTCAAGGTAAACAGACTGGGATCTGGTTGCATTAACTGTAAATAAACGTCTCTGGTGTAATTTAACCCAAATAATTGAACTAGAAAGGCACAATCTTCACAATCTTAAAAAGGTTAAATAAAAGCAATAAATCCTCCCTTAAGTCCTTAAGACTTTTTAATCTGTCTATATATGGCATACATTTAAATTATCATTTGCAAATAACTACATTATATTGTCAACCTCAAATTACTGTATTACATGGGTTTTTTTCTTCTTCCACTTGATGACTTACCCAAGTTAGATGGCCTAACATCACTTTCAGCTACTGAATTTGAAGGAAAAATGTTTATTAATAAATCAATGGCTGTTGAAGGGCATTCACTAGATAAAGTGGGATGCAGGTTAAGGAAAAGTAGGTGCTTACAAAAAGGTATCAAAGAATGCTGTAATAAACTGAAACTACGATAAGTAAGAATTGAAATGTAAACATCCATTAACTGATGTACTGTATGTAGGCTACTTGAGTGCATTTGAGCAATGATGTAATCCCTTATGTCGAAAAACGACAAAACCAGAGTTCTTATGAACTGTTTATAAAGTCATGGATAAAATATTATATAAATTAAACCAAACTTTATATACAAGTATTAAATGTTCATATACAGTGAAGGAAATAAGTATTTGATCCCCTGCCGATTTTGTTAGTTTGCCCACTTACAAAGAACTGAACAGTCTATACTTTTAATGGTAGATTTATTTTAACAGTGAGAGACAGAATATCAAAAAGAAAATCCAGAAATGTACATTTTAAAAAAGATACAAATTGATTTGCGTTTAATTGTGGGAAATATGTGTTTTTAACCTGTGAGAAATACGTAGGTATTTTGAGATAAATCCAAATAATAATCCAAGAGCACAAATTGTTTACATTTTGCTTTATTATTTTGAATTGGGACTGAGTAGTGGACTGGTGACTTTTTTTAGATGAAATTCAACCCTTTTTTTTTACTGGAAATGGAAGTAGGAAGAGGAAGAAGAGGCAACGGTGAAAGCCTTGGGAAGAGAAGAATAGTGAGTGAGTGAAGATGAGTGAAAAGAAATGAATTGAATAGGAGATATGGGAGGTGATTAGATGACAGCAAGACGCTGATATATCAGGGGGCTACAAGCACAGTCAACCCGGGAATATGTTAATGTTGGTCAGTCATTAACATTCATATTGAAACTCTCTTTTTCCCACTATTCCTTCAAGTCTTTGCATGGTGTTCTCCAAGCGGTGGTTTTGAGGCTGTATAAAAATCCATGGTTTTGATATTCAGTAATGTCGTACAGCTTTTGCCTAGCAGATGCCACCAGAGGAACTGGTTAGAGCGAAAAACATCCCACAACAGTTTCTTTGAAGGTGTGGTTCCAAACATTTTTGTATGTAATCCCTTACATTGTTACATTCACTCATGATTAGCAAATTCTCGAACACTTACCCTAGATAAATAAACTATCTGATAGTGTAAAGCAGGTTAATAAACAAATCAATAGGTTCCAAAGTTATTTCTTAAAATAAAAAAGGATAACGTGATCTTCTAAAAACTGAATATAGGAACATTCTAATGGTTCCTGTGGAGTCCATGGTTATGATATTCCGTGATGTAGTGCGGCTTCTGTCCAGCAGATGCCACCAGAGTTAGAGTGATAAAAACAGGTACAGTGATAAAAAGTCCACAACAGTTTGTTTGATACTGTGGTTCCCAACTTGTTTGTGTGTAACCCCATAGTCTAATTCAAGGTTAGATAAATTGTCAGCAGTTTTTTGTTGTTGTTATAATTGGATTTGGATTTCTAAGCTGCAACGCATACAATTAGCCCTATCAATCAATGTTTATTTATATAGCCCAATATCATAAATATTACATTTGTCGCAGTGGACTTTACAGTTTGTACAAAATATGAATAAGAATACGACACGCTCTGTCCTCGGACCCTCACATTGGTCAAGGAAAAACTTCCAAAGAAACCCCAGAGGTAATGGGGGGAAAATGGGAGAAATCTTGGGGAGAGCAACAGAGGAGTGATCCCTCTCCGGGGACAGACAGACATGCAAAAGATGTCCATCCTCCATCCATCCATCCATCCATCCATCCATCCATCCATCCATCCATCCATCCATCCATCCATCCATCCATCCATCCATCCATCCATCCATCCATCCATCTTCTCCCGCTTTTCCGTCAGGGTCACGGAGGTAACAGCTCCAGCAGAGAGCCCCAAACTTTCCTTTCCCTGGCCACATCAACCAGCTCTGACTGGGGGATCGCAAGATGCTCCTAGGCCAGCGAAGAGATATAATCCCTCCACCTGGTCCTAGGTCTACCCCTCGGTCTCTTCCCAGCTGGACGTGCCTGGAACACCTCCCGGGGGAGGCGCCCAGGTGGCATCCTCACTAGGTGCCCGAACCATCTCAACTGGCTCCTTTCAACGCGAAGGAGCAGCGATTCTACTCCGAGTCCCTCCCGGATGACTGAACTTCTCACCTTATCCCTAAGGGAGATGCCAGCCACCCTGCGGAGAAATCCCATTTGGGCCGCTTGTATCCGCAATCTCGTTCTTTTGGTCATGACCCATCCTTCATGACCATAGGTGAGGGTAGGAACGAAGATGGCCCAGTAGACAGAGAGCTTTGCCTTCTGACTCAGCTCTGTTTTCTTCACAACGGTGCGGTAAAGCAACTGCAGTACCGCTCCCGCTGCTCCGATTCTCCAGCCCATCTCACGCTCCATTGTTCCCTCACTCGAGAACAAGACCCCAAGATACTTGAACTCCTTCACTTGGGGTAAGGCTTCATTCCCTACCTGGAGTGGACAGTCCATCAGTTTCCTGCTGAGAACCATGGCCTCAGATTTGGAGGTGCTGATCCTCATCATAGCCGCTTCACACTCGGCTGCGAACCGATCCAGTGAGTGCTGAAGGTCACAGACCGATGAAGCCATTAGGACCACATCATCTGCAAAAAGCAGTGGTGTAATCCTTAACCTACCGAACTGCAGACTGCCTCCCCCACGACTACGCCTCGAAATCCTGTCCATGAATATCACAAACAGGATTGGTGACAAAGCGCAGCCCTGGCGGAGGTCAACCCTCACCGGAGATCGGTCCGATGTGCTACCGAGAACCCGGACACAGCTCTCGCTTTGGGAGTACAGAGATTGGATGGCCCTGAGTAGAGACCCCCTCACCCCATACTCCCGCAGCACTTCCCACAGTATCTCCCTGGGAACCCGGTCATACACCTTCTCCAAATCCACAAAGCACATGTAGACCGGATGAGCGGATGATATATATCGTAGCGGTGTTTGTGAAGATGATGAAGAAGTCTCCGGAGACACCAGCTTGTATATAATAAGGTTTATTACAACAGCATAGTATCATACACCAACACGGGCAATACGAGGTTCCCAGAGCCAATTGTGGAAGTCCCCCAGAACTATCTCTGTGCATGCCATTTATAGAAGAAAATGTGTGTGCACCTGAGGTAATCATTAACAATGTGTGCCCCCCTAAGGTGACATAGGTCAGTTCATAGGGGCCCCTTGACGTATGCCGGATGTTGTTTTTCCCTCTTATATCACTCAACATTCCTCTTACCCAACCTATGACCTCAGAGAGTATCTACCTTTGTATATCATCAGATTTAATACACCACATGGACTCCCAGGCCCCCTCCAGGATCCTTGCGAGAGTAAAAAACTGGTCCGTCCTTCCATGACCGGGAAGAAATTGCAGGATTCTATGTAGGCCTACATGTAAATATAATATAATATACAACAACAGATTGTAAGGTTACATATTGTATGATGTAATAGGATTTCAGCAGGAATAGGAATTTAGTCTATATTAAAATCTTCACATATAATAAAGATTTCTTTTTTTTTAAGCCTGCTTAGCAATTCTTGTAAATGATCTTTAAATATTTCTATACTTGACCCTGGTGTTCTGTATACACATGCCACAACAATATATCTAATCTTTTCCATTTGAATTTCTACAGTTATACATTCCATTAAATCTTCAACTACTGTTTTCATACAGTCAACTGGTTTGCATTCCAGGTTGTTGTCCACAAACAGAGCTACACCCCTGCCCTCTTCTTTGTGCTATTAATATAATGTAGATCATAACCTTCAACGCTGAAGCCAGCACCTTTGTTCTGATTTAACCATGTCTCGGATAAGACTATCACTTTGAATTTACTTTGAAATGTTTTCAGATATTCATCAATCTTTTTAAAATTTGTGTAAAGGATTCTGCAGTTAAAATGTATCAAATAATATGAATTATCCAATACAAAATTATTATTAAATTGATAAGTTTTTACAAGTTTGAGTTATGTGATAAAACATATTCATAGTCAATGTTATACATGTTATGCTCCATTTTGTCAGCTCAGGATAAGCTTTGTCTCTCCAGAGAGTCAAACATAAATTTGAAAGTGGCCAATAAATATGACCAAGAATAACATTCTTTCCATCATATAGTTCACCCCTGATTTTAAATTCATAGACATGTGTAAATAAAGATACAAAATGAATACATTTGTCATAATTACTGAAAATACATAAGGAGGCATAGCAGCACATAAGTCATTAAGCTGCTTTTCCTTATAAACTATATATAAACTACATAGATTAGATGCAATACATTTTTAAAAAGTGTAGGTCTGGTTCAAAGTCGAAAATATAAATATAATTTGTGGTGGGATGCAAGGCAGAGAAATCTGGCTTACAAAATCAGATGTGTTGTAAACCATAGTATGTGTAAAAAAGAATGTGATAATAGTATGCTTAAATAATCAAACTACTGTTAATTGGAAAGTTGGATACTAGTTAGACGAGCTCTGATCATTGGCCTTTCTTTGTTGTGGCAGGTTACGAGTAGGTGGATGGACAATAAGTTTGTCATATCTCAAATATGCAATGGCAGCTCTCTCACAAGCTGCCCTCATTGCTGGTAGTAGTTATTTTTCTTCTTTGTCTGACGGCTTCAGGAAAGTCCTCCTGACAACAAGCAATATCAACAAGCATTCTTATTAGAATGGACAGCTCAACGGTTTCACCAACGATGAGGGCATAACTATGAGTACTGCAATATACTAGAGTGAGGTAATAATCTAAAATACATAGTAAAAATGAATTTATTTAGAAATCCAAGGGAGCAATAAATTGTTATGAATAAGGCCATACATCAATTCCTGGTGACCCAAGTCAACATATTTTGAAGCACTGAATTATGCAACACTTTGGTTTGTCTCAATGTGTGGCAAAACTGCTTAACTTAAGGATGTAAGATAGAACATTTATGATTTAAAAAAATAATAATTATGCATCAACACATTGTTTACGCTGGGACAGGAAAGGAAATCTTTGGTGGAAATGCTAGGTTCATGACATTTTGGGGGAAATGTAGGGGTAAATTGTAGTTAAATAATAAAATAAAAGTGCATATACAGATACAAATACAATGGATGGCTGCAATATTGAAACAATAACACATTTTAATACCTGTGGCGTAAGGGTTTTGCATTTTCAAACTGGTTCATTCTACATCCATCTATGCCCGTCATTCTTTGCTACAGTTTAAAGTTGTGCACAGAGCTCATACTATGTCTAAAGCCAAATTTTCCCAGTGTTATCAAAATCTGGACCCTAACCCTGTAGTTGCTCTCTTTGGCACCGCTGGAGTGGATGATACACGCCTGACTCCAACCAAGGCTCGCACACTGTACCTTGCTTCCCTACCGGCCAGGCATTCTCAGTGGTTGAGTAACCTGATGTCATGTCTTGTACTAGAACGAATCTGCTACTCAGTCTGTGGCTCAAGTATTAAGTTCCGTATAGGTATAGGGAGCAATCCTGGAGGTCATATTTCAAAAGTCAAACAATCACAAATGTATCCTGTAGTTAGTCCCTAATGTCATAAATGCCAAAGTGCTGAAGCCTCTCATTCATATGTACTGGTCCTCTTCTCGCCATAGCATGTACTGGACGGAGATCTTTCAAACTTTATCACAGGTGTTCAGTACTGAACTGGATCCAAATCTCTGGCTGCCCTATTTTGGGTTATAGGAAAGGAGATGCATTTAACTGCAGAACCTGCAATAGCTCTGCGTCTCCCCCACGTTGGGAACCACTGGTATAGCTTATTTTTTTTATTATACTCTTCAAAGTCAAAGTCCACTTTATTGTCAAAGTTTCCACATGTGTTATACATACAGAACATTGAAATACCGTTTCTGTTTCAGTCCCACAGTGCAAATACAAACAAGAACATATAACATAAAAAGATAAGAGCGTAGAAAAAAAAAGGGGTGGGGGGTAAAAAGGGGTATACAAAAAAAAAACAACTAAGTAATATATACATATGTTAGACACAATCAACACAGTTTGACGGTAGTGCAAGTAGTGTTTTAGGGCAAAAAATGCTTTGTGCAAAGTACATTTTCAGTAGCTGCGGAGAATAGAAAGTGACTGGTGCTGGATGAGGGACGGGTGTGTGAGGGAGGGGGATTAATGTCCTGGTACATTTCCATTGAGGCTGTGGGGAAAGGTGGGTGGGACGGAGGGCGGAGAGGTCAGGGGAGAGATGGGAGCGGGGGTAGAGGGAGATGAGAGAGGGGGAGAGAGAGGGAGGGACGGAGAGAGAGCGAGAGAGAGAGTGAGAGGAGAGAGGGAGGGAGGGAGAGAGTTCAGCATCCTGACCTCCTGGTGGAAGAAGCTGTTCCTCAGGCTGGTGGAGGTGAACCTTCTCCCTGAAGGCAGGAGGCTGAAGAGGCTGTTGGAGGGGTGGTGCGGTCCCGCGCAATGTGAGTGCTTTGCGAGTGAGTCGGGTGCTATAGATGTCCTGTAGTGGAGGGTGTGAGACCCCGATGACCCTCTGGGCAGAGTTCACGATGCGCAGCAGGCTCTTGCGGTTGGAGGCGGTGCAGCTTCCAAACCACCGCTCTCAGTTGCGCCTCGGTAGAATGAGAGCATGACGGGGGGCGGGGCTCCTGCTCGCTTTGTACACATAATCAGTGCAAACCAGTCTCCTTTGTCTATGCATAAAATTTGTTTTCCATTTCTAAATGATAAACGCTGATTGTGCATTGTCAAAATTTAATAACAATATCTTTGACCTGAAACCTGTGAAATGCATTTTATATATATGAGCCAACACATTTTTGTTTCTGTTCTTCTGGCTCCCCTATGTGTGCAGTTTTCTCGTTTCAATTGATCCGTCTACTTTACTGTTTGGATCTCTGCTCAAGTTAATGTTACTCTTCCAGTATTGTTTACTCCCTTAGGTTATGTGTAATGTGTCCAAAACATCCCTATTCCACTCATTTCCGTGTCATAAATCAATTTTGAACATTTAACTTTGGAAAAGTCTACTAATATATATATATCATTGTCATATGTGTTGAACTGGGACTTATGTGTTTGAGGTGCTATTACCAACTAAAAATTTTGTTGCCAATCAGTAGGCCCCTCTTATGTATAATATGTATAATAATGTCTAATAATGCAAAATAAAAAAAACATCCCTTCAACATTAATACACCTGTTAAGTATGGATACTGAAATAAAATAGTTGTATCATATAGCAAGTAATGCTTGGAAACAGATTAATAAATGTTTCTGTCTTA
The DNA here is from genome assembly GCF_036324505.1 of Eleginops maclovinus. NCBI lineage: Eukaryota > Metazoa > Chordata > Actinopteri > Perciformes > Eleginopidae > Eleginops > Eleginops maclovinus. The sequence continues at coordinate 8,398,819 of NC_086369.1, read as the reverse complement.
ACACAGAATGGCAAAGACTTTAGTTCTATATAAAACTAATTTAATCTCAAAACCAGGGGCGGCTGGCCCATAGGGGGCGATAGTGCACCGCCCTCCTTAAGCCAAACGAAAAAAAAAAAAAAAAAAAAAAAAGAGAGAAAAGAGTTTATTTTGCCGGTCTAAGTCTTAATAGTATAGTCCAAACAGCAGCCTGAATATCGCTGCGACAATCAGCAGCCTGGATGTCACTGTCCAACCAGTAGCCCCGCCCCCTTGGGGCGATATCAGTCAGATTGAAAATCGCCCCAGGCGCTCTCATAGACTTACATGTTGAGACTCGTTTTTTCAAAAATCGAACGATACAGTGCATTTCTATGGGCTCCGGGGGGGCTTGCCCTAACGTGATTTCGTCATACGCAGTTACGCACTGATGCGTGCTCGGACGTACAGCGCGCGCGTCATGCCTGTTGGGTCTGTTGGTTTTCTATACCTTTACTAAACCTGTAAACTGTATAGTGGTAAATGGAATATGTTCTGGAAAATTTTGATTAATTACAGTTTTGATTATAGTATAATTTGATTTGATTATTGCTATGGCATCCATGATGGCTATAAATTGTAGACTGTGCTAAAAGTGATTTCAAGGGCAAACTATTAGATGACAAACTATCTGTTAATGTGTGTTTTATTGTGGAACCAAATGTATTGTATATTTTATGTCTGGGGTTGCATCTAGTGGTTGAAAACCAAATTAAACAATGAGATGTGACACTGTAAAGCTGGCTATCTGACTTTTATTTATTATTATTTTACCCATTGAATGGGTCATCTTAGCCATCATCACAACTTTTGCCCCCCCTGAGAAATTTGTCAGGAGCCGCCACTGCTCAAAACCCAACAGATGAATGGTGCCACAGTTTCCTCATTAGCAGCACTCATAATATGTTGCTGTGGCTGCTTAGCACAGATGCCTCCGTTCATTCACTATGTGTAACGTTTGTATGCCACAACACCAATTTTAACATGATATGTCTCTATTATTGTTATATTTTCTACATATAACTTATCTTCTGACTATATATTGTTGTTTATCTGGCCCCTCTCCCTCTTTCCTTGTCTCATCTCCCCTATTCATCTGAGCTTTTATATCAGACCACTTCTTGAATTTTTATCCATTCCTTTTTTATTAAATTTCCCCTTTTTCTCGGTGTTTGCTTGATATTATCCCTCCATTTACATTAAACATTTGTCAATACAAGGCACTTATCACAACCAAAGAATACACCCTAGGGTTCATCTCTGACTTCACTTATTACTTTAAGTTAATTGTAATGTTTATGTTTGCATGGTTAATTTGTTAATAACGCAAAGCTCAATAGTATCATAAAAATGTTTGTGAAATGAATTCCACAATAAAAAATATCGTGTGGTGTTTTATTTTTTCAATAAAATGATTACTTTTGTCAATTTTAAACACGTTTTAATAAAGTAATAAGACAGATAGGGCTAACATCTGCCTAAATATTTTCATAAATAGTTTTATAAATTACGTTTGCGTAATTGAAATGAAAATATAATATTTCACTATCATTTAGTGCTTGTATAAGCTTTTTGGTTTGAGCGGCATTGTGTTTCTGTTGTCGTTCTGACAGGCATGCGCATGTTTTCCCCCCTTTTGTTTATCATTGCTGTTGTTTTATTCTTTCATTTCAATTTTATTTTTGACTGTCAATTGTATTATTGTTCCCAAGGGTATTGAAGTTTTATTTATTTATTTATTTTGTTTCTCACAGTTTTGAGAATTTATTGTTGGTATAATTGTTATGTGATTGCTGTTTTTATTTGTTTTATTGAGCTGTTATTTGTATTTTTATATGTGTATTTTTTTTTATTATTGTTGTTTTTTTTGTTTATGTTCTCCTTTTGACTGGAAATGGCGACATTTCTTTCAGTAAGGGTAAGTGTGTTTGAGCATGCGCAGTGTGTTCGGGAGTTGTTGTGTAGTAGGACTCGACACTAATAAACGGAGGCGCTGTCTGTGACGCTCCTAAAGTACCTGAGTTCCTGAGTTTTTTGTAGTATTGCAGGAATATCTGCAACATGAAACCTGAGTATTTACTAAAGGGTAAATACATCCTGGATGCTCAGTTCACTGTTTTCCAGTTTGATTTATGCCCACAGCTCCAAGATGTAGTGAACGGCATATGTTCCAGAGGAAGCATTTATCGACGGCGCTCTGCCTCTTCTGCAACTCTTTGAATGAAAACGATACAGGAGAGGTGAGAGGGATGTGCATAGGAACGTGTTTATAATATGGGATGGGGCAGACACAAGGAGAAAAGTGGGTTTTCTGATTGGCTGTAAGGCATTGGTACCCGGCTCTATCCGACAAAGTGATTTCGAAAATGACCAGAAGTGGAACCTTCAGAATAAAAGCACATTTTAAATTGCAATTGCCTATATCCGAAAAGTTATATTTTTTTTTTAACGTGTAATTGTTTTACAGATATTAACAAAAAATTGGTTATATCAAATGTATGTTCATTCATGAATAACCCCTAAAACTACAACACATAATACGACTACATGGCCAGTGTTGGCTGTGACCGGAAACTGTATGTTGTATTTCGGCTAGCTTTACTGTGGTCCAAAGAAAAAGGGAAGGATGTGATTACAGCCTCTGTCGCGTGCCTCATCGGCCCTTTACACTGTACGCTGTTTTGTGTGTTCCTCCTGCCTTTTTACCGTCGAAATGGAGCTCGGTGGAAATTGGCAGGCGTAAACCTCTTCGAATTCTCACCCTTACCTTAAGAGAATGATCCACCGGCAAGTTATTTTATCCCAGGTAGGTCGTGTGTATTGTTCCTGTGTAATGTTAGGTGATGTAGCCTATCATATCAGTCTCCAGCAGCGGCCCATCGCTCTGTCTTTCTGTCCTGTTTGCAGTTAACCATTCGCTTCTATTTAGAACATCGAGTGATTATGAGGGGTTAATCAGTTGCTTGCACACACGCCGAGATAACGTACGGATATTTCGCTGTCTCTTGTGTTCATTATTCAGCAAGGACTACATAACGGTCCAACAACTAAGTGAACATGTTTTTTTAGGGGGGCTTCAACATACGGTTCTACCGTAACCTAGCTTAATGTTCTGCCGTTGCTAGCAAGCCACATAAAAAAGTTGTCATTGTATTAGGTCAAATAAAAAGCAAACTGAGTAAATGAGCCATTGGATTTGTGCGGAATCAAAGAGCGGATATGAATATGATAAAGTATTGAGTCATCCTTCCTGTTACATTTTAATATTTGTGTGTAGCAACGTAAATAAACAATAATTTAGAATGGTGTTTAACGTGATGGGCCATAGCTTCGCCCCTCTTGCTCTTCATTTGGGATGCAGGCTACTACGAACCGTAATATAAGGAGAGACTAACCCTCCCTCTTTGTGTGGGGATTCCCACCCTCAAAATCCTCTTAAAGCAACAATCGACGGGTGCATTTTCTTCTTCCCTGTGGGCTGTCATGCAAATGAGTCGTCTATAATAACATAACAAACATGCAATAATCATCACATCTTAAACCTTAAAAAATAGGGTTTTTTCCCCCGGCAAACAACTTTTTCTTTAAATCCCTTATTTATGTAATCGCACATATTGCTTTTAATTTTTGGAATATTTTAGTACGCTTGAACAGAATATCTTTAGCTACTTGAAATTATTCAACTACGAAGCTACCGGCCATACATCTCCAATTGTAACACGAACAGTAGTTGACTTTGGAAATTGATTATATTTTTTACATGTGAAATAAGACAATTCAGACACATGTTAATATTGTTTGAATCATTATGTCCAGAGCTCTGCAGATTAAATTGTTCGCCATTGCTGCCTTTCATGTAATATTGGGAAAATAATAAATTAAAGAAAATCATAATGAAAAAAGCAAATATGCAATAATGTTTACTTTCACCATTTTAAGTTAACAGAGAACATCATTTGTATTTATTAACAGTACAGTATGTTGCCCTCTGCCAGACATGCATAAACTCTGGAGCAAACAGCCTCCAGAGTATACAGAATTGTATTGTATTGTTATGTTGCATGTTTAACAGTGTTAACTAGTCTTTGTGAAAGCCAGGCTTGGAATATTGTTGTTTTTAAAAAACAGCTGCGTGGAGATTTGACTTACATGATCCCAGATCACTGAGATAGTTGTAGTTGTCCAGGCCAGGCAAGGGGTATCCACAGATCCATCAATGATGACACCTGCTGAGACTATTTTTTTTTTTTTTTCAGTGACAGAGCCAAACAATTTTCAAAGCAATGGCCAAATCTAAGACCATGGTTGGCACAAACAGAAGTTAGTTATTTAAACCCTTTTCTTTCTCTATTGGATAGAAAGTAATAGAACGGAAAATATGTATTATTAATTGGAGTATTAAGAATTGGAGGAGAGGTAATTTGAGAGATATACCGTATCAATAGCTTCATTTATTTAACATCAAAAAGCTAATGTAAGTTCTCATCATCCAGTTTTATTGTATTAATCTCAATTGTATGTTGATGGTTGGTGTATGTCCCATGACTTATAACATCCCCTTGACCCACTAAGACGTCCTCTTGCAAAATCTTTTATCCACTTCTGTCTTATTCTTTCATATCATATAATTGATTAACCAGACATTTTCTTGAACAAATAACAATTTAAACTACTATACCCTCATCTAACCATTTGAACCCCATCTAAATTTTGGCCTGGCTGACTTTTATTTTCTAGATTTTTACCAAAATATGATCCAATTATCTCAGCAGAATCAGTTCAAGTGAGGGACCGCAATAAGGTAGTAGCAATAAAATATTCCAATAATTGCACTTTATTTTTGTCCGTATCTTGTTCATGAAACACATTAGTGCCTAAAGTGCATATCAGCTTTCATTTGTGAAATGTACAGCAAACATGAAGTCAAGGTTCTATTTAGAGAGCAATGATTAGATCATAGCTACAGTATGGTTACCCATTCTTTGAACCATAAGCTGAAGGAGAACTACATTAGAGTGATCAAGGATATCTTAACTTATCATTTTGTACTGAATAATTTCAATTTTCCTACAGAGGCAATCCAGTCTTTTTCTGCCTGCTCTACATGAATGCTGTATTAGAAATCATGGAGGCTTGAATCCAATTGTACTAGTAAATCAAGTCTCAAAACAAGTAAGAACGACAACTGGGGATCCCTGTGCAGGTGACCAGCTTATTGTAATTTAGAAAGACTGATAAGAAATTATGGACACCAGGAAAACGCTAATTTATTTTCTTCTTGGATTTCAATTATCAGTTTTCATCAACTGACTCTCAAATCTTAGATTTATGATTGGCCTTGCCTTGAATGCACCAACTGCATGTATGCCACAGCATAACAGGCACCAACCTGCATTACAAAATCTCCCATTAATTCAAGTAAGAGGTGGACTTTACCACTACAATCCTGTTGTAATGCTGGTAGATGGAGGGCTCAGGCATGTTTCAAACACTTGGTGTGACTGTTAGAGTTGGGAACGAAATTAGAGCAGGAGGTAGGCAATGCTTCACCCCACAAACAACCATATTGCATCAAAGTCTTCCTACCAGAGGTGAGCCACATTCACTTGACCATTACGAAGGAAATTATTTTACATCATATTCCTGCTAATATAATTTCATTCTTTGATGGCTTGCCTCTCAGCTGCATCAATGCGAACAATGTGACATCCATAAATGCATATGGTAACTGATATATGTGAAAATGAGAAGTTATTTTTGTTGCTGCCTTGAAAGTGTTTTAAGTTGAATATCATTGGACACTGATGTATTGATGTAGTGTCTTTGTGAAGGTCACATTGTTTCTCCATCTGAGCTTTTGCTCCTTCTTAATTATTCATATTTTTATCTGACATAGATGGAATATGACAATCTGAGTTTGCAGTTTCCTTTCCTGAACCAAACTGCCACACCTAAGTCCTACCTTCTACATTCACAGCCTATGCTTTTTATTTCTATGGTTTGTAACAACCCATCCTTCTCCTCCCACTTCCCTCAGGTTTTGGTGTACTTTGGGTTGACTGGTCAATATGCTGATGCAGCTCTGTAGTATCAAGGTCAGTGCCCCCCCCCCCATCACCCTCTCCATTTGCCTGATTATCACCACCAAGTTTTTCTTGTAGGATATTAAGGCAGGGTGTCAAGACCATTAAACTGTACATTTATTTCACAATATTATGTCATGCATTATATTGAAATCTGATTGTGTAAATGCCAAGATTAAATCTAACTGCATTGCATATTTATTATGATACAGTATATTCCAAATCAATAAAAATCAGTAATGATGCTGGCTATTCTCTCATTTGCATCTTGCATGGTAACACAAACAGGCCCATGACTTTTACATTGTGCAGTCATATAACCTTTCTACATTATCAACTGCATGCACAAAGTGCCTCAGCATTTATCACAATCTGTCAAGGCTGACTGAGTTGTGCCCTAAAGCTCCTTTCCAAGTAGAGCATTCTCTGATCAGAAGAAAAACCCTCCCTCACATTTGGACTTGCTGGTAACAATGCTGCATTTTGAAGGGATCACAGTATCCATGCTGAAAATATTTAAAACCTTAGTTTTTCTTCAGAATCAGAACCATAGTTGTTAATTTATCCCAGGGGGTAACTAGTTTGTGCAACAGTTGCAAAAATTAGAACAAAAATAAATAAATAAATATAAAAATAAGAAATGTAAGTAAATATGCATAGTTAAAGTCATTGTAGCCACTCGGACACAGCGTATGAGCCACAGGATTGAGGCAGGACGTCTTCAATTGGAAGGGGGTCCTCTGAAGACTCAGGCTCATGTTGAAGTCTTGGGGTAATCCCTGTTGGTGCAAACAGCCTAGAACACATTGATGGAAACGTTGTCGTCCCGTTAAACCCGAGATATTCCATCTTACTCTTGGCTAACGCCGTTAGCTCATGCATTTCATTACCCAGTGATCTTGCGTTGCCCACAATGTGAAAGGGTAGACACAGCTTGTATCTCTTTTTCTGCAAGTGTGAACCTAGCCTTGGGTTGCAGTAAAATTGTCCAAAAAATTTATAAAATGTTATGCAATATATACATAACTTGTTAGGACAACATTTATCACTGTGTATATAACCATTCAAACATGTTTTCAAAGATTTTTTAAACCCCCACACAATTCAGTAAACACTATGAAATGTTGACTTTTTTGATAATTTTACAGTAAACAAGTAACGTTCATATTTGGCCTTTTGAATAATATAGTGTTGAACGTTCAAAACAAAGCACTTTGGCAGGTAACATCATAAGTTGTAAAATGCTTATTGTAATGGAAACTTCTGGGACAAGGAGTCGAAACAACGAGAACATGGGAGAGCTCGAACCTGATGGCAAACACTCTAGATGTATTTTTTGTGTGCTCAAATCCACTGTTGTGAATGTAGACGATTACGGCTGTTTGTTTAGTTGAAAGGCCAGGGGTGATCTTTTAATCTATTATACTGATCATACTATAAAGCCATTGAAAATAATATAATATAATAGTATTAGTTTATTATAAGCACGTCTGGGTCTCTGTGTCATTTAAGCTTTGCATTGTTTGTGTGTGTGTGACACAAGCACATTTTGTGTCAGTGAGTGAGCGTGAAAGAGATGATGTTAGCATCTGGCGCTAGCTAGCTATGCTAATGGGTATAAGAAGCTATTATATATATCTTCCCTGGGGAGCATGCCCACGGACTCTCCTACTGCATATGATGTGAGATCCACTCACCACTTAAAACATGTTCACATGGATAGGACACTAATTTCTACTTTCTATTTTGGTAGTAGATTGGTCAACTATAGAGACTTTTAATACATTATTTACATGTAGTATTGTGTGTTCTTTGGATACTGTATTGACATATACAGTATATAAAAAACAAAATGTATTTCTTCATTTTTTTTCAAACCCCAATGTTACTAGATTCAATCGATCACGCCCCTGGTTCAACTGGAGGGAATTAATGAAGTAATCAGTGAAGGAGCTTTTTATACTATAAAGCAGCTGTGTGTGCAGCATTTACTGTGCATAGCTATAACCCAACCATGTTTTGCCTATTCTGGCTGGAGTGTTCTGGCACTTATAAAAACAGCACTACACCCATGTGTCAGTTTCCAGCTTTCAGTGAGTAGGCCTTCTCACACACACACATCTACAACCTTAGAATAAAGTACAAACTTTTACTGTTTTGATTAGACAATATATTGAGTTATTACAGTTTCATCTGTGTTATATTTTTGCCGTTCAGCCGCAGATCTCTCCTTTCACTGTCACCCTGCGTCTGTTTCTTATTGGTTAGGTGGTCCTTTGTCTGAAAAGGTTTGAGAAACACTTCTTTATAAAATCAGACTTTAGGTATCAAATCAGAGACGGGTATTAACCATTAGTAAAAAATAGTGATTGGTGCATCAGGATAATTGCCTGAAGTGTAGTAATGATTTATACGCTTCTTTGGTTGCTAGTTGCACACACTCTGTCTTTCTTAGAGAGTAAAATGACACAATTTTCAAGTATTACCTAATAAGAGCTTATTTGCTTTTAGCTGCATTGTCAACATGGAACAAAAAAAAACATTGAATTGTGTCCTGTTGTAGAGAGACATGACCTTTTTTGCTGAACATAAATGAATTAACACGATACAAGCTTTACAGTAAATATTTTTTTAAAGTATTTCCTAATATCAATCCATACACACCACATGTAAAATAACGGTCCTTTCTCCACACTCTGTATTTTTTTTTTTACATTATTACATCTTAGGTTCAGCCCCATTCCTTTCACAATTGGTCAAAGTAAACTCCCTTTTATTGAGCAGGATGACTACGTTTTCTCTGGAAAAAATGAAAACAAGTGTTGCATTGAAAACTGTGATACGGATCCTTAAGCTACAATGGCTGTGTTTTTTTCTTGTAGAACTTGTACCAGAATAGGTTCGTTGGCCTGGCTGCCATGGCCTCCCCTACCCGCAGCAGCCAGACTCGTCAGCGCTACAAGAATGCGGTTCGTCACAGTTACGGCCCAGACAGCTTTGCTGTCAATGGTCTGAATCAGGAGGAATTCATGATGGGATTGCCTCGGTCCACCAGTGACACTGATTTGGTCTCTCCTGACACTCGCTCCACCCTAACCATCAGCTCCTCCCAATACACCATAGCCCAGTCTGAAGACCTCGTAATCACATGGGATATCAAAGAAGAAGTCGATGCTGGGGACTGGATCGGCATGTATCATGTTGGTAAGTGATCTGTGATATGATGACATTGAATGTTAGAATTGGACATAGATACAAGATGTGAGGCCATACCTGTCATTTATAAATTGAGAAAAGGGCTACTGTTTGTAAAATCAAACACAAGGATGAAGTTGTTACATTGTTAAGACCCCTCTACAGAGGAGCAATAAGTAACATGATATTAAATGTCAGCCATCATGTTTCTGCTATAATGTATGTAGTTCTAATGCAAATATATTAACTTATCCCAATAGAGCGCCACAGGGATGACGTATTTTTGTAGGCCAACCCGGAAGTAAGCTGCGCATGGGTTCCCTCGACAAAAAAACAATGCAATTCCTCCATAGGCTTTTGGAATATTGTAAAAAACAAGATATGTGGAAAACAAACCTGTTTGATAAATGCACGTTTTGTTCAGCCGGATAATCTCCACATGTTTACCCTACTTTTATAATTTTCGAATCATAAATCTAATCGCCAGAAGCCAAATGCTAACGTTATGCTATAAACAAACTACAGAGGAGTACAGCAGGGTCGCAGGCTTCAACGTCAAGCCAACTTAAGATCGTTTCAACCGACTTTCGTGTGCTTGCATATTTTAACAAAGCTTTTCCTTTTAACCACACTGAATTAAACTAGAAGTATTTCAAGCAGAACAGGGGAAAACAAACCTAGCGGGAGTGTTTACGTGTTCGGCATATTGACTTGCAACGTCCTCGACAACTTCTGTAGTCCTATTCAGCCACTTGTTAACAACCATCGTTTTTAAGACAGGTAAACTCTTCGAAAATCACCTATGGGGTCACTGCTGATGTATTTAATGTTGTAGAACAAAATGTGATCCGTCTGTTAAATGTGTGTCAACCACAGACCTTATTTCGATCTTTCTTCCAAAATCCTATGGAGAAATCGCATTGACTCTGAGACGAGGGAACCGGTGTTCCAGTTTAAATGGATTGCGGTTTAAATGGTGGCGTTTGTTTACCTTTTCCACCAGATGTTGTGGTTGCCCGGTTCGTCATTTTCACGTAACTTGTGTGTCTGAAGTGTGACCGGACAACGGAGAAAAAACCTCGGCGAAAATACGTTAACATCACCAGATCATGTAAAATGCGCATGTCGAGATCACCTACAGACAACAACAGAACATATGCTGGCCAAACAATAAAAATGAAAATAAACAATATTCATACTCCAGTGACAGAACCCGTACATTTGGGCAATATATATCTCAACCATGAATGTTACTCATTACGCCACAGAACGACTCAAACAGTGCCCTGCTTGAACCATATAGATGTTATCAGCTCTTGTCAGCGGTTTATAAATCACCGTTTAACATGGATGAAATAAGCCCCACCCATGTTAACTGGTGGTATTCACAATATGACACAGGCAGACGCTGCCAACGCAAGCCTCAAAAACGAATGCAAAAGCCATGTGTTATGGACAAAACACAAGCTGGGCCATCTGAAAGGATATTGCTTTGTTTTTGCGCCTAAAAAGTGCATATAGTGACCATTACAAAGCACATATCAAACGCTATGAAAATAGCCGCTGTGAGATACGAACCCAGTCATGCTTTCAAAAGGTATTAATCTACTGCCTTACCGCTAATGGCCTGATGTACTGTTCAGACTTTGAAAAAGTAAGTTGAGTATTTCATATTGACAAATTGCTTGTAGCTGTTCCCAACAATTGGGAAAAACAGAAACAATGACATTGAAATTGATCACTGGATGAATTAGCAAATTAGGTGGCAAAGGATATATATATAGCTGTTTAGACGGGCCATTTATAATCGTCAGCATGGATGGAAAAAGTGCTGACATAATGTCAAAGAAGGGCAAACCTTGCATAAAGTATATAGACCAACTCGTTCATAGAGCCAACACCACGTCTGCCGCACAAATGGCAAACTGGTTCCCCATCCGCAATGACTGACCCATCCTCACCTCAGTCCCCGTCCCCGTCCCCACCTCAGTCCAGCCCTACATTTCCACAAGTACAAGAAATACAAGCAGACACTCTGGAAACTGGTAATTATGGATTTATTTTGTCGATTATTGATGAAACTGGTGGCTGGTCTCTTTGATTAGCAGGGGATCAGCCATCTGCGAATGGACATAGCCCAACAGCTCATCAAGGAAACGGGCTGGGTTCTAATTTGTTTTCAGTTTTTATTGTCATGCAAGTGCTATTTATTTCATCCAATAACATGGCTATCTGTAATCAGCAGATGATTTGTCTGAGCTATGTCTGGTGCGTGGCGAACATGACACCCATGACGAATGGGTCAGGCAGTTTGGAGCACTTGAAGTTGATTACTGTAATGTTTTTATTATACAACTGTCCTAAAGCATATCCTTTTTTTTTTTTTCCCTTTTCTTTCAAAAGAGTGCACCCTTTGTAAAAGCTGGTATCACAGCCTTTTGTGGGGGAACCACCTGTGGACAAAGATTATTACTGGCCTGCATGTATTTGACGGCCAAACAATAAATAAAGTCCCTTACCAAACCATGCCTCTATTTGAATGTATCCAGTGATGAATTTGTAGCCAATTATGACAGTTTTTCTCAATTGGGAACAGCCACAAGCAAATAGTCAATAATAAATATTCACTTGTTGCTTCAACGTCTGAACGGTAGCTCAGGCCATTAGCGGTAAGGCAGTGGATTAATACCTTTTGAAAGCATGACTGGGTTCGTATCTCACAGCGGCTACTTTCATAGCGTTTGATATGTGCTTTGTAATGGTCACTATATGCATTTTTTTTTAAGGCTAAAAAACAAAGCAATATCCTTTCAGATGGCCAAGCTTGTCTATTGTCCATAACACATGGCTTTTGCATTCATTTTTGAGGCTTGCGTTGGCTGCGTCTGGATGTGTCATATTGTGAATATCAGCAGTTAACATGGGTGGGGTTTATTTCATCCATATTAAACGGTGATTTGTAAACAGCTGCTGACAAGACTTATATGGTTCAAGCAGGGCGTTGTTCGAGCAGTTGCAAAATGCTAACTTACTTCCGGGTTTTAGGACTCGTTCCTGCGGCATATACCCAAAGTATTGTAATATTATACATTTTTATTACACTAACATGTATACCAGTTCCTCCAATATGGGTTGGCATACCTAATATTTGTAGTAGATCAAGGCGATTCTTCGTGGAGAATCCATTGCATTTTATGTGACTGTAGTGTAAAGCGTAGGGAAATTAGTTATAAACTCTGACTTTCAATTAATTCATTGAGATGGAGTAGCAGTTTAGTTTGAACAGTTGTTACCTTTATTCAGACGAGGCTTTATCTGAGAACTTTCTGGACTACAAAAACCGAGGCATCAACGGATCTCACAAGGGACAGATCGTATGGAAAATTGATTCCACCTCCAACTTCAGTGACGGTAAGTAACAAAAACACTTTTTCACAATATAAACTATATACACACACACACACACACACATACACACACACACACACACACACACACACACACACACACACACACACACACACACACACACACACACACACACACACACACACACACACACACACACACACACACACACACACACACACACACACACACAAACAAGATTTGACCCTATTCAGTTTCCCAAGATAGTTTTGTTTTAGTGACTATATAAGCGTTGAGTGTCATAAGAAGATTATACATTTCGGAAATTATACCCTTTTTTTCAGGCAAGATTTCAAGGTAATTTTGGGGTTGCATGTGAAAAGGTGAAATTGGGTTTTAACAAAATGGTCCATTTGCATGGAATATTTCTCAAAGACCTATTGGAGCATCAAGCGTGTGTGCAGTTCTGGGCTGATTGACGGGGTATCCAAATAGCAAAAATTTGGTCCGATTCTGATTGATATAGAGAGGAATACAAAGATCTAAAAGCCAGGTATAAATCAGAGGGGTTACAATAAATTATTTGTACAGTCGCAAATTTGGGGAATTAGGTGGGACGCTGCTTTTTCCTTTCACTGATGGGCCAGTAACCTACCTGCTTTATCACCATGTTCATTTAATGACCCCCATGTGTGCAGAAGTAGTTGTTCATCCTTCGTAATATACAACAAATTAAATTCACTGTGCAGGTATAGTCTTGTTTTTTACAATTATGGAGTGAGAATTGTAAAGTAAAGTGAGTTTTTAAGATTTATTTTTTTTATCATATATTGATTAAAATGTGTGCATAGATTTTGTACCGTATATACAAAAACAAGTTTTACATTAATTCCAGTGAGACACTGGAGGGCCTGTGCCAGCGGGCTTTCTCCTTCTGGTATGGTCCCTTTTCAGGCCCCACTGTGAGACTGTCCTGCTAACCCAGGGGGAATAACGGAAGGAGATAAATGATGTTTGTAAATAAAGGTTCATTCAACGGCCCCAGAATAACAAGGGGCAGCATAAAACAGTCCAAAAAGAAACAAATTCCAAAATATGGCACGCCAGGTAGTGCTTTTCAGGGGCTTGCGCATCTCCTCTCCAGAACCCAGCCTACTGCAAGAGGCCAAAACCAGGTTAACAGCATGCTTTTATTTAGTGACTTATTATCTGATTGTGATCAACTGTCTGGTGTCGGGCTGAGCCACTCCCATCACTCCAGCAGCTGGCACTTTAATCACACCCCACTGCCACATCCCCCAAGCCTTTCATATTTAGTTTGCTCTATTTTTCATATTTTCGGAAACACCATGGAGTCCAAGAAAACAATTATATCTCTTATAAATTACCACTAATTACTGATTATTTAAATATATTTAGTGATTGAGATTTAACATCTGAAAACATGTGGAAGTTGAATAATACTTCATTCCAGTGTCTGTTGAATTCCAACACGAAGAAAGGTTTTCAGTAGTTTATAGAATAAAAATAATAAAAATGTTCAATTTACTCAAACACATACCTATAAACACTAAAACCAGAGAAACTGATAATTTTGCTTATACAGTATAATATATATTCAAAAACATCAGTAATAATCCCCCCAACTATACGAATGAACACACAAAGTATACATACAAAGGATACAATTAAGAAAAATGCATGAAAACTTGTGTAAGGGTTGAAATGTGTCAAGGTTTGTTCAGTGGACTGGGAGTTTTTATGTAAAAAAAGAGAATTGACGGAAAAGTGGCCTGTCCTGTCGACTCCTGCCTCGCCTGTCCAGTCGACTCCGGCCTGGCCTGTCCAGTCGACTCCGGCCTGGCCTGTCCTGTCGACTCCGGCCTGTCCTATCGACTCTGGCCTTGCCTGTTCCTGCTCCGTTGGGGGTTCCGCCTTCACCTGTTCCTAAGGGGGTCCAGCCAACACCTATTCCTGCTCCGTTGGGGGTCCTGCCATCACCTGCTTCGCTTGGAGTCCTGCCGCCACCTGTTCCGATAGGGGTCCCGCCAACACCTGCTCATGTTCCCTTGGGGGTCCCACCATCACCCGTTCTCATGGGGGTCCCGTCAACACCTGCTCCTGATACGTTGGGGTCCTGCCATCCCCCGCTCTGATGGGCGTCCCGCCGACTAGGCGTACTATTCCGTTGGGGGTCCCACCGCCGCCTGTTCCTTTGGGGGTCCCACGTCACCTCTTTCGATGGGGTTCCCGCCAACACCTGCTCCGTTGGGGTCCTGCCGTCATCTCTTCCGATGGGGGTCCCGCCAACACTTGCTCATGTTCCCTTGGGGGTCCCGCCGTCACCCGTTCTGATTGGGGTCCCATTAACACTTGCTCCTGCTCCGTTGGGGGTCCCATCACCTGCTCCGTTGGGGGTCCTGCCGTTACCTGTTCCAATGGGGGTCCCGCCAACAACTGGTCTTATTCCGTTGGGGGTCCCGCCGTCACTTGTTGCGATGGGGGTCCCGCCAACACCTGCTCTGTTTGAGGTCCCGCCGTGACATGTTTTGTCGGGGGTCCTGCCATCACCTGTTCAGATGCGGGTCCCGCCAGCAGCTGCTTCTATTCCGTTAGGGGACCTGCCGTCACCTGTTCCGATGGGGGTTCCGCCGTCCCCAGTTCCGCCGGGGATCCCGCCGACACCTGTTCCCTCTCTGTTGGGGGCTCCACCATCCACCATTGGGGGCTCCACCATCCTGCGGGTCCTCCGGAGCGGTCCTGCAGCCCTCCAGAGGGGTCCCACTGCTGCCTACGCCGGCCTCCTGCCCTTCCTTTAGCGTGATCCTACCGCTGCCTACGCCAGGCTTCTGCCCGTCCTCCAGAGGGGTCCCATCGCGGGTTCCGCCGCCCTAAGGCCCGTCCTCCAGAGGCGTCTCGCCGTCCTCCAGCCGGTCCTCCAGCCGGTCCTCCAGAGGAATCTCGCCGTCCTCCAGCCCGGCCCCCAGAGTTTCCCCGCCGCGTCCTCCGCCCCTGTCTCCCGGCCCCCAGTGTTCCCTCGCCATGACCTATGCGCCTGTCTCTGGGGCCTCACGGCCTCTGCCTTGCTACCGGGCCGTCCGCCCGAATCCTTCATCCGGACCCCCTCCACCCACCCTGCTGGGTTTTGTTGACTTTTTTTGTGATGTCTGGAATCCGTCCCTTAAGGGGGGATTATATAAGGATTTCAGTTTCTGTATTTTTCATTTACTGTTTTACTTTGAAATGTGTCTTGTTTTGTCACTTCCTGTCTTGTCTTGTTTACTAACTGTCTTGTCTACTTTACTTCCTGTCTTTAGTGTCCCTCCTGTCTGATTGTCTGATCGTGCTCAGCTGTTGCCCCTGTGTGTCACCTCCCCCTTCCCAGCTGTTACTTGTCTTGTGATTAGCCTCCTCTGTATTTAGTCTGGGCTTTCTTTTGTGTTCTTTGTCGCGTTGTCGTCTTTGTCATCGTTGTTTGTCGTTTGTCTGTTCCCTGAACCCTTTTGGATCTCCCTTTTTCAGCCCTCTTACTGGTTTGTCCGTGTTTTAATTTAATACTTTTCCTTCGTTAGACTTTTTGTCTGCATTTTTGTTAACAGCTTTTTTTTATAAGTAAAAGCTCGCCCCTTTGTTATGTTGGAAGCCCTGCCTCTTACTTGCTTCTGCACCTGGGTCCTTTCCCTAATCCTGACAGTATTGCATCACAAGGATATGAACAACAGTAAAGATGGTACATAAATTACAATTTTTGACCAGAACATACACTTTGTGTAAATTTACTGTAGGTTCACATTATCAATAGTAATTTCTAAATCTCCATCGATGTAATTTAAATGTACATAATCATATAGGATATCACTCAGGACTCTCATTGCTTTAGACTCAAATGTAAACATATAAAACATCTAAAACCCCCAAACCTGATTTGTATCAAGATCAAAAAGGCAATGTGGGGATAGGAAACTAATTATCATTTAATTTTCTCTAAATCATGTATATCTCTCTTTCCCTCTCATCTCATCCTTATCAGGTGAGACCCAGGTCTGTTTCAGGTACTACCATGGCGTCAGCGGAGCACTGAGGGCTACGACACCCAGCATAACCATAAAGAAAGCTTCTGCACCTGTGAGTCCGACCAAACCTTATAGCTTTTTTTTGGCGTTATGCAGGTTTTGAGATATGTGGCGCTTCATTGGTCTCTAAGTATCATCTATCTGCAGCCCAACCTCTTTATTTATGTTCATTTCAGTCAGTCATGTCAATCAACCGTAGTGGTGAAGTAGCTACTGTGTAATTTGACCTTGCAAGGCAACAAGCTATTCTTGAAATAGGTATGCTGCATTCACACATAACAGGAATGAACTATTGACGTGACATTTTACAAATTGAAATTTGCTGTAAAATGCTCTGTTCTTTAAACGAAACTTGGTGCTCTCAGAATTTTTTTTTATAGACCCTCATAATAGTGACTTAATACATTTCAGTGTTAGAAATAAATTGGTAAACATTTAGTACAAAACCTATTCAAACCACAATTTCGGAGGTTGAGTTCAAATATCAACAACACTTCTCCAAGATCGCAGACTTCAGCTTAAAGGAATAGTAAATTTGGTTTGTGGTGAATCTTAGCAACACCAGCTAGTCAGAATCAGAATCAAGTTTATTGCCAGGTACGTTTACACATAAAGGAATTTGCTTTGGTGTCTCGTTGTGCAAACATATACAATCTAAGAAAAAAAGTTGCAATAGTAGGTAAAAAATATAAATATAAAGTATAATAAATAAATAATAACTAGTGGCATAAATGGAATAATTGACCACCTTTCTTAATAATACATTTTATTTATAAAGGCGCCTTTCAGGGCTCTCAAAGTTGCAGTACAATCTACACAAAAAAACAAGACAAAATAATTGATAGAAAACAGGGGACTTGTGATGTGATCAGGGTGGAAATGCCAGTTTGAAGAGATACTGTATGTTCTGTGACGTGATTTGAAAATGGAGAGAGGGTCAGTATTCCGAGTGTCCGTTGGGAGGGAGTGCCAGAGACGGATTGCAGAGCGGCTAAAGGCTCTACACCCCATGGTGGTTAAGCGGAAAGGTGCTGCAGTGAAGTGGATGGAAGCAGAAGACCTAAGAGTGCGGGTGGGTGTGTTGATGTGCAGGAGGTCGGAGAGGTACAGAGGAGTGAGGTTGTGGATAGCCTTAAAGGTGAGGAGCAGAATCTTATAATCTATACGGTGTTTGACAGGCAGCCAGTGAAGTTGCTGAAGAATAGGAGAGATGTGGTTAATGGAGGGGGTTCTGGTGATGATGTGGGCAGCAGAGTTTTGACCAGTTTGTGGATGTCCAATCAGTTTTCATTGTTAATGTAGTCAAGCCAATAATCCCAAAAGCTACATAGATTTGCAGCTGCAAAACCTGTTGTCATCCCTGCATCCAGTAGACATCTTGCTATTTGATGCGACAGTAACCTATTTGGATGCAACGAAAGAACTACAGGCTGTTTCAGCTTGGATTTCAAGTTTATAACTCAAGGAAGCAAGGAGTTGTTCATTTTTTAGATGCTGCTTGACTTGTAGTTGTTGAAGCCAGAGTTCAAGAAATGCTGCAGAGGAATGCAAAGCAGGTTTGAAACATCTACAGTGAAGGAAATAAGTATTTGATCCCCTGCCGATTTTGTAAGTTTGCCCACTTACAAAGAAATTGAAAGTCTATACTTTTAATGTTAGGTTTATTTTAACAGCGAGAGACAGAATATCAAAAAGAAAATCAAGAAATGTACATATACAAAATATAAATTGATTTGCGTTTAATTGTTGGAAATAAGTATTTGATCTCCTTGCAACCAACAAGAATCCTGGCTCCCCCTGAACGGTTAGATAAGTCCTCTCGCTTTAAGACAGTACTCCTAATATCAACTCTTTACCTGGATAAAAGACACCTGTCCACAGTCAATAAATCAGATTACAACCTCTCACCGAGGGCAAGACCATACACAGTTCTTGTGATCATGGTGAAACTAATGTCAGGAAATCAGGGACACAATTCTAGACCAGCACAATGCTGGAATAGAAGACAAGGCCACCAGCAAGCAGCTTGGTGAGAAACAGAAAAATCAATCACCTGGGGATCCACCATCTCAAAATCTCACCCCTTGGGGCATCAATAATCATGAAGAAGGTGAGGGGTTAGCCAATAACTACACAGGAGGGACTTGTTAATGATCTGAAGGCAGCTGGGACCACAGTCACCAAAAAAAAACTATTGGTAACACACTATGCTATGATGGATTCAAATCCTGCAGCGCCCGCAAGTGTCCCCTGCTCAAGAAGACACATGTACAGGCCGTCCGCCAATGAACCTCTGAATGATTCCGAGAAGGCTTATGAGAAGGTATTGTGGTCAGATGAGACCAAAATCAAGATCTTAGGCATCAACTCTACATTTTGTGTTTGGAGGAAGAGAAATGCCGACTATTACCCGAAGAACACCATCCCCAGCGACCAGCATGGAGCTGGAAACATTATGCTGTGGGGGGTTTCTCTGCCAAGGGGACAGGGCGATTCACTGCATCGAGGGGATGATGGAAGGGGCCATGTATCGTAAAATATTGGCTGATAACCTCCTTCCCTCAGACAGGACACTGAAAATGGGACATCGATAGGTCTTGCAGCACCACAATGACCCAAAACACCTGGCCAAGGCAGCTAAGGAGTGGCTAAAGAAGAAGCCCATTAAGGTGATGGAGTGGCCTAGCCAGACTCCAGACCTCCATCCCATAGAAAATCTGTGGAGGGAGCTGAAGGTTCGAGGTGCTAAGCATCAGCCTCCAAACCTTAAGGATTTAGAGACGATCTGCAGAGAGGAGTGGACCAAAATCCCTCCTGACATGTGAGCAAACCTGGTGACCAATGACAAGAAACATCTGACCTCTCTACTGTCCAACAAGGCTTTCTC
Organism: Eleginops maclovinus; assembly: GCF_036324505.1. NCBI lineage: Eukaryota > Metazoa > Chordata > Actinopteri > Perciformes > Eleginopidae > Eleginops > Eleginops maclovinus. Next base: position 8,379,194 of record NC_086369.1, on the reverse strand, counting down.
CACCAAGTACCACGGCATGTTTTGCAAGGAGATCAAATACTTATTTCCCACAATTAAACGCAAATCAATTCACATCTTTTTTTAATGTACATTTCTGGATTTTCTTTTGGATATTATGTCTCTCAATAATAAAATAAACCTACCATTAAAAGTATAGACTGTTCAGTTCTTTGGAAGTGGGCAAACTAACAACATCGGCAGTGGATCAAATACTTATTTCCCTCAATGTCCTGCATGTACATGCCATTTCATTCTATTAAGACAATTTTTAAACTTCACCTTGCAATATAAAATGACCTGTTGTGACCTCAAGGATAATCTCAGCCTTATGAAACTTCCCCTCATAAACTATATAACGGGGGCTTTCATTCGATGTTTGTGGCATAAACTGCTGACCTGGAAATTACCTCTAAATATCCCTCATTCTTTCCCTGAAAAAAAAAAAAAAGAGCAAAATGGGTCTATGTGGGTCTCTACGGTTTAAGTGCTGCTGGGGTTGTGGTATCAACAATGGTGTAAACAACAAAGATTTATGATAGTGATTAATGATATTAACGAAACTTTTGTTTTAAACAATCATAAATAGGGGTAATAATAACTGGTACTACAAAGAAAGTGGACATCGCAATGGCTTTCAGAAGGAATTCCTTATTTGAAATGAATAATAATAATTATCATTATACTTTTACATACAAATTACATTTAGGGGGCCCTCTATTTGAATTAAGGGAAACAATAGAGAATTATTCACTCATAATACATTAAACTTGGAAAAGAAATCTGATTTATTATTTAATCAATGACTGGTAATATCAGTAGATGTTAAAAGTTGATGTAGGATTAAGGAATCCTTTGATCAAGAGGCAGCAATACCTCTTGTGTAACATTAAACATAACCAGCAGAATTAAATTGTTAATAAGACAACGCATTTCATACAGTATTATACAACAAAATGAACTGCTACAACAAAAGGAGTTTGTGTATACGCTACATCTCTTTTGAAGAGTGCATGCACTTGTCGTGGGCGCGCCAAAAAGAAGGTATGCATTGTCCATTGATATGTATGGAAGCTCCATATATTATCACCCTTGGGTATGTAAATTGGAAAACAAACCAATCATTTCATGCTCTGTCCATTGACAGACATCTATTATTAAAATCATCACCAAGCAAACCATATCTGCTCTAAATAAGAAAAGCAATCTGTTTTATTGTTCTGAACTGGTGATATGTACATGATTTGTAGTATGCCTCTTGTTCCTTAAGGCATCTCTTTCACAACCTCTAATATCCATACCTATGGTTTCTACTATATATGCAGTATGTGATTCTGGGCTGACTTTTCTAGTCCACCCCTTTTTAAAGCCTTTCTCAGTCAGACCCTGTTATCAAGAGGTTGTCAAGCAAGGTGATTGGGTTTCAGTGTTTGCCTTCCCATTCTGCTGCTGTAGCCCCCTGAAAATGCTGATGGATCCAGAACTTGATATGTACTTGCTTCCTGAGGACAAATGAATAAAAATAACCACGATAGGCAGGGAAGGGGGGAGATAGAGATAGGAGAATCGAGTCCACTCCAGGTAAGTCATTGAGGTTTCTGGACGTATAGCAGGGGGAGTTCAGAAGAGCAAACTGCTAGAGGCTCAGACAACAAAAGCAATACATGGAGGAGAAAATTGTAGAGATAGATAGACAGGAAAGCAGTGGAGGGAGATTTCTCTGCTTTGCCTGTTTTTCACTTTAGACAGAGAGGACAAAGCCCTTGATTTGTATGGGTGTGATGGACGTCATGTGTCTCCAGCTGGGACTGATGTCTCCCTGTCATCCTGAGAGAAGGAGCGGGAGGAGGACGAGGCTCAGCTGGAAAGCCTGGGTAACCATAAATATTCACTTTGTCCATATCTTTCCTTAAACTTACACTTGTGACAACTCATTCAGTCTTCTGCATTTTCCTTCATTTTTCTAGCAGTATTTTGGATAACTATACCACAGATGTTGAAAAACAGCAGGTTGATAATTGTTTATGATATTTGTTTCACTTATGACTGGTTGTGTTTGAGTAATATTCTGTATTACGTTATTGAATGTAGCTTCTAGCCTGTAATTTACTGTTCATTAATCTGATACAAAATTGTGATAATTAAACTGCTTCTGCAGCACATTTGAAAAAACAGAACCAAAAAACTGTATTATTTGGACCGAAGACAATATTTAGATGATTTATAATTATTCTTAATCAATGTCCCTATATTGTACGTTCAGCGACTTTATCAAGAGTCAAGTGACGTTGCCTGTTCTGTAGGCACATTAACTTATACCAAGTCGATAGATTCACACTCCATCAACTTTAGAGAAAACGAAAAAAGTAAATATGAGACGACATGCATTTTCAACAGTAAACATCATTACATACACATATAATCGTTATTAAAAGAAATATAATAAAATGCACACTAGGTCCATTAAATATTTATATACTATTTAGGTATGGTATTTTGATTGCTCATGTTGATGTTGTTCACCTTTGTGTGATGACTTTTGTTGTTTCTGTCGCTCATCCTTAGGTGTCGATTCAGATCATAAAATGCGATGTTAGCATAGGCAGGTTGATATACAATGCCCGACTCATACTGTTACCTTATTTTATATCTCAAAATGTCATTAAACCATGGTAGATTCAATTGGTTGAGATTTATAAAAATAAGATTTTTAAAGGATCACTTAACTAGAACACTACTTTCAGTCATACCATACAACGTCTCTGATGAAATTCATAGGAATATAAAATTATACATTTAACTAACTATAATAATTATAATAGTAATATTGATACATTTTAATGTTTAAAACTTTTGATGGTACTTCACACGTACAGGTCCAAATGATCATGAAGAACAGGCTTAGAGAATACAACACGCAACATTAAAGGTCCCCTATTATGCAAAATGCCTTTTAATGCATAAATATATGAAAATACAACCCTCTCTCTTTCCCTCCTTACCCACATATCTAAAAACGGGGATACAAACGAGCTGATCCAGATTTGCTTCGGTGATGACGTCGTAACTGAAATGTGGGCTGGCTTTAAATTTAACTCCTGGCAACATCCTGCCCATGTGACACGACCCAAACTATCGTCCGCAATATACACGCGAGCTGAATCCCCTCAAGCAATTCTGTGTGTCTGTGTATTAAGCAGGACGTCTGCAGGAGGGACTTAAAGTTGTTGTGTATATATATATATATATATATATAATACATATAATTTCACTGTTCTCGTGGTAAACACTGAGAAGTGTTTCTGAAATAATACTTGATGTGGTTTGGAACATAATATGGCTTTTAATCACGGCAGCATTTAGCTGAGTATCTCCATTAGAAACTTCTCTCTTCAGACAGAGATGCATGTGCTCCAAAGAGGCGTGACTAGCTTAAGGTTAGCTCAAATTTGAAGTCACAGAATCAGCACTTCAGGAACAGGCCTGACATAGAGGGGTATTAGGCATGATACAATGGGTGATCTGTTTGGTATTTTGAGCAAAACACTTCAGACAACTTTTGTATAGATATTGCCCAACAATACATTGTTAAAATATAGCATAATAGGAGACCTTTAAATAAACCCACTGGAAGCTGTTCTGAAAAGGTGAGTTTTAATTTTGACAAGGACACACTTTTTGCAGTCACAGATGTGTTTTGGGAGAGAGCATAGGGAGGAGAAAGTGATGGAGTAGGCTCTTTCACCTGTCATTTTGGAACAGAGAGCAGTGCAGGTTCTGGAGGACAGTGGTGATGTCATCAAGGGAGTCTGTGTGGGTGAGAAGACAAGCAGTAGAGTTCTGGATGTACTGAATTTTATTGGGTCGATTCTGGATGTGATCAAGGCGTGGATTAGGTTTTGTGCAACAAAGGAGGAGAATGATGAGACAAGCTACATTTTTAAGATGCAATCAGGAATTAGGGCGATCAATTTACATGGTGTTTGATGATGTGGTAAATATGACCCTGAGTTTGCGGATTTGTGGGAAACCGCTAAAGTATCAATGGTTTGGCAGGAGTTGTGTTTGGTTTTGGTAAGGGATTTGGGATGGATGAAGATCATGTACAATGTATCACAGTTTAGTTTCAGGATTTAGTTTACATTTATTTTTATTGAGGCAATTTATAGAGACACATTGGTGTCAATGTAAATTGTGCAAACTCATCAAGACAGTAAGTTTGTTCATTCATATTGACACAAATCGCCACGATTTGGTAAAACTTGAGTGAGTTGAAGCGATATGCACCTCAGGAGTGTCTACAGCAGGGGAGCCTTAACCGGCCCCTTCCATGGTTCAATCCGGCCCGCGAAACAACATCCCAAAAATTGCAAAATGAAGAAATTCCACATTTGTCCAGTAGAGGTCGCACTGACATAACAACAGATCCGGTCAGAAACAGCAGTCTGTTTTTACCCCCGAGAGGTCAGTGATGCAGCGGTGAAAGCTAGCTACCTTATTGCTAACGACATAGTCACAGGATCCAAGCCATTTTCTGATGGTGAGTTCGTGAAAACATGCATACTGAAGGCTGCAGAAATCATGTGCCCTGAAAAGCGACCGGCCTTTGCCAACATTAGCCTAACGAGGAACACTGTCGCATATAGGATTTCAGATCTTTCGGCAGACTTGGACAGCCAAATCACAAAGTCAAGTCTTTTATGGCTTTTTTGGTTGCAATTGATGAGAGTACCGATATTACAGATGTTGCTCAACTGGCCATATTCATTTGTGGTGTTGATGAGACTTTGACAGTCACAGAGGAGTTCCTTGGGTTGGTACCTATGATGGACACTACAACAGCGGATGACATTTTTACCGCTCTCAAGGTTGGAGTGGACTGGTCCCTTGCGTTCAGCATGGCTACAGATGGTGCACCATCAATGATCGGGAGAAAGGCAGGCGTTGCGACCAAATTCAGAGAGAAAGTACAGGCCACAAATGGAGGACAAGCTTTTTGGACATTTCACTGTATTTTGCACCAGGAAGCATTGTGTTGCAAATAACTAAAAATGGATCATTTCATGGGGGTGGTTATCCGAACTGTTAATTTCATCCGCGCGAGAGGTCTGAATCACCGTCAGTTTGACAGTCTTCTGAGTGATAAAGACATTACGGCTGGTTTGCCATACCACACTGAAGTACAGTGGGTAAGCCGAGGTACGGTATTGAAGCGCTTCTTTGAGCTACGAGAGGAAATTGGACAGTTCATGGAGAAAAAAGGCAAACCGGTGGAAGAACTTAAATTGCCAGAATGGGTGCAGGACCTTGCCTTTATGGTGGATATTACACAGCACCTGTACAATCTTAACACAGTGTTGCAGGGCTGCAAAAAAGTTGGAGACACAACTATCTAGTGGTGACACCGCTCTTTTCCCTTGCCTAAGAGATGTGCGTGTGACCGGACCTAATGCTGATATGGATCAATATAAAGACAAAATTACAGTATTGCTGCAGGAGTTTGAGCGATGGTTTCAGGTCATCGGTGAACTGGAGACAGAATTCACAGTTTCTCGCTCGCCATTCACAGTCAAGGCTTCTGATCTGCCCGCTGACATCCAACTCGAAATAATTGACTTGCAATGTGATTCAGATATGAAGGACAAATTTGCATTGGTGGGCTTGGACACATTTTATCAGTATCTCCTGCCAGGTTACCCCAAATTAACAGCCCTGGCTGCAAAGGTTTTAAGCATGTTCGGGACAACCTATCTTTGTGAACAGGTTTTCTCTGTTATGACCATCAATAAAACAAAGCTACGCTCAAGGCTAACACACAAGCACTTAAATGATATTCTGAAGTTGGCTGTTACTCAGGATATGATGCCTGATATTGATGCATGCGTGAAGGGTAAAAGAACCCACATTTCAGGAGCTGCCGGTAGACCGCAGTGAGAGAAAGAAAGGGGAGGGAGGTTAAACAGTGACCTAATTCTGTTGTTTTCTGAAAAATACAGTTCTGTGAAAAATAAGATTGACTGTGGTAATACAATACTTGAAGACCACTTGTGCAGTGTAGTATCAGTCAGCAGCTTCAGTACAAAAAAGTTTGTTCTGTAATCCTATTGCTCATGCACTGCTAAAACTTCAGTTTTAAAAAAAATTATTCCTACACATGCATTGACAAAGCAGTGTGATAACTTTTTTGATAATTTCCACTTCATGTGGTGAGTTGGTTCAGGTGGTCAGATGTAAAAATATATCCACTGTAAAATAAACCAGTTTTAAACAAAGTGAAATGCTATTCATTCAGTTCCATAGGCCTATCTGTGCATACATGTGTTGTGCTTTTATATGTCCACTATGATCTGTGAATTATAATGTACAAATGTAGGCTAAATGATAAATAGAATTGAAGCATAATATTGGAAAACAGCATTTGGAGTTGGTGTTAGGTATATTTATAGGTTGTTTTGCTGTATCATACTGGCCCGGCCCACTTGAGATCAGAGTGGGCTGTATGTGGCCCCTGAACCAAAATGAGTTTGACACCCCTGATCTACAGGGTAACTGGTGAGGAGCAGAGGCAGGCTGGATAGACTACAGACTGCATTAGGTTTACGATATTCCTCTGATAAGGGAGGTAAACCAGGTGCGATGATTGCTGCGGAGAAGCTTGGCGAGGCTGAACGCACAGGGACAGGAAATACAGGTGGGCTTGTGTTTGGTACGGGCAGAGACTGGAGGATTTATAACACCAGTAGCACGATGAGGCAAGCATGCTAGCCAGAGATATATTTGGCAGGTAAAAGTATGAGACATTAAAGACATTAAGAGTATTAAGAAATAGTGCAGGGGAAACATATTATAAAATGGCATTTAAAAACAGTAATTAAAAACTAAGATAATAAAATAAACATAAAGCATGAATAACAGGTATATGAATAAAAGTTACAGAGCAGTGTGAGATGTGATTCCAAATATTTAACAATGAAAACATGCATTCAAAAGTGTTGACTGTGGGGGTGACGTAGGAGCAGCGACATGTGAGGACGCAGTTTTTCAGCTCTGCTTGGAAAGAGCATTTTGAAAGTTATTTTCGCTTCTTTTCTCACTTTCCTCTTTTCAAATGTGTGTCTTAAGTGTTAAGTGGTCTAAAATTGACCGTGTTTTGATTTGGTTGTGCATAAAAAATTCTAAAAATGCCGAAGGCCCAAAGACTTAAGCCAGGCCAGGACGCTGCTGACTCGCCTGAGGAGGTCATGGCCAGTCGAGCGGAGCCGCTGTCGGATTCACAGACAATCATGACCGCCTTAAAACGGACTGAGAAGTGTGTGTTAACTAAAATCGACTCAACTGTGACGGCGGCTGCAGGTGAATTGCACACAAAAATAGACAACATGTCGAGGGACTTAAGATCAGAAATCGTCATTGTGCGCAGAGTTTACTAAGGTTTTTGAAGATGTCAGGAAGGAGAACGCAACTTTTGTAACGTGCATTGAAGACCTTGAGGAGGGGACTAATTGCTATGCTCACCGGGTAGTGGAGCTCGAAGCTAATGGTACTACGCTGTCCTCACAAGTGAACAGGTTGATGGACAAAACTGAAGATTTAGAGTCCCGACAATGGAGGGATAACTGCAGGCTAGTCGGTGTAGCGGAAGGAGTTGGGAATATTCGACCGGAGAAAGCCATAGCTCAACTGCTGCAGGATGCTCTGAGCCTGGACTACACACCGACGCTTGACCGTGCACATAGGAGCTTACAGCCAAAACCAGCTGATGGGGATGCCCCGAGGCCGATCATCATTAAATTCCACTACATTCAGAAGAAGGCAGATGTTCTTCGAAAAAAGCCATGGGAGCGGGGCCCATCTTCCACAACGGCAAGCGTTTCCACATCTACCCGGATTACACGCTCTCGGTGCGGAATGGTATCGTGTATCCAGCCACACTTCAAATCACAACCTCAGCTGGTGAGTAAAAGTCATTTGAAGACCCAATCAAGGCAAAGCACTACATTGAGACGGTTTTGCACCCGCGGGGCGCGGAGGGAGAGTGATAACCAGCATTGGGGCCATGACAGGTACGGACGGAGCTGCAGGATAATGTCGCAGCCTGTGTCACGGACTGAATAATGTTTGACTGTTAATTACACTACAGTTGGTTGCGTTTTATATGTGAACTATGGAAAATGATGAGTCTCGATTGCAACTTTTTTGGGACAGGGAAATTACAACAAATGCAGATTTTCTTAAGTTATAGCTGTTTGTATTTCCCAACTGTAAGTGTTTAACTTTAAGGCTGTTTTATCTTTTGACCAAATAAGTGCAGCAATGACGGTGCTTGGAGAAGGGCCCTGTTTGATTTAATTTCATCTTGTTCTGCCCTTGCACAGTTCAGTTGAGAGTTTAGGTTAGTCTTGACATGTTATATGTCTAGGAGTAGGATGAGTGTGTGTAGGGCAGTCTCAGATCTTAAAAAGACCAGTCCAGGGATCCAGGATGGTAAGAATGTATCTTCTGTTACTTTTTTAGTTTTTGTCTGTTTTCAGCTACATTTTTGTTTTCCTTTTTTTCATGTCTTAACCCAAGCAGAGTTATGGCTCCTGATGCTGTAGATAAACAACAAGGTGCAATTTCTTTCATCAGCTGGAATGTCAAAGGCCTAAATAATATGGTGAAACGGAGTAAAATATTTGCCCATTTAAAATCATTGAAGCCTGATTTGATGTTTCTGCAGGATCTGAATATTAACTCCCAAAAGAGACTAAGATGCAGTTGGATTGGGCAAGTGTATCATTCACGTTTTGATTACAAAACCAGGGGCACAGCTATTTTAATTAGAAAGGGGATACCTTTTGAAATAATATCTGATCCCAAGGGTAGATATATTGTTGCAGTTGCCAGGCTGTTTAATACTCCTTTAATATTGGCTAATATCTATGGATCGAATTGGGATGACTCACAGTTTTTCATAAACTTCTTTTCAGCTCTCCCTGACCTCAATACTTATATATTGGTGTTGGGTGGTGACTTTGACTGCGTTCTTCATGCCCACCTTGACAGATCCAAGCCTAGACCTAATAGTACCCTGTCAGCATCAGCGTTAGCTATAAATTCCTTCTTGCGTTCCCGTGGCCTATCAGATCCGTATCGGGCAAAACATCCTAATACTAAACAATTTTCATTTTTTCTCCCATGTCCACCATAGCTATTCTAGGATTGATTATTTCATTGTAGATGACCAATTACCTTCCTTAATCCCCAGGAGCTAGTACCACAGCATTGTGTTATCAGACCATGGTCCAGTACAAATGGATATGATGTTTCCTGGCAATATAGCACCCCAGCGCATCTGGCATCTAGACCCCATTTACTTTTATATGAACAGTTTAAAACTTACCTCAGGGACCAGATTGGCTTTTTCTAGAAATTAATGACACCAACAATATTTCGAGGAATATTCTATGGGAATCCCTAAAAGCTTACATCAGGGGTAGGGTTGGGTATCGTTTGAAATTTATCGATTCCGATTCTGCTTATTGATTCCGGTTCTTATTGATTCCCCGTTTTGATTCCAAAATGGTAAAAAAAAGAGGTCAAATGTTTAGATAACAAAAATATCTTTATTCTTTAAAGCGTGAACTGAAAATTTCACAAACTAAATAGTATTTACTAAATGCATATAATACAAATGTAGTACGCAGTACCTGTGCTTTATGTTACACTGGGGTAGCAGCAGTGACACCTTGTAGTAGACAAGCAACATAACAAAAGGAAACCCACACAACTCCTCTCGGAGCCTTATCAGACAAGCTCAATGTCTTTAACTACGTAAATTAGTAGTACCTGAGATAGAGGCAATGTTGAAACTTGTCTTGAAAATACTGGTGTTCAAATTACCCAAAGGAAACATAGTCGTATTTGTGTTCTAATTCTCCCTGTAAACTAATGTTACATCAATAAAAGTCAACTTTAAGAACTGTAATGAAAACTAATAGCTCATAGTCCAGGACAACACAATGGAAAGCAGTAGCGGTTGAACCATTTATGGATAATAACGTTTTGAGCTGCATGTTGTATGTTTATAAGAAACCTACTGACATAAATCATACAAGTCACATTCGAGAAAAATAAAAGTCCGTCTGAGCAGCAATAGGGGCCAAATGCTAGAACTAAAGTGCATTCAGTGCACAGCACCTAGCTGCCTGCAACCAAATAAACAAAGTCAATAAAACAGAGGGTATGTTAAAGATGTATGCAACTCAACAGTTCTTGTTAAGAAAAATCAGCATATCAGCCTTTTCTGGTAGTATGCGTGATCTTTCTGGGCAAATAGTGTCTCCAGCAGTGGAGAAAACCCTCTCACTACGGGTTGAGGAAACCTGCACGCACAAATACGGAAAGGCCACCTCTGATAGCAAAGGATATGTGGTTCTTTTGTTCCACCACCAGGCAGCAGGGTCATCAGATGTCATGGTTGGTGGCATCTCTTGGTACTTCTTCAGCTCTCTGCCATCATCTTCTCCTTGACCCGGTCCCAGACAGTGATGTCCTCCACATGGTGTTTGAAACGAGGGTCTAATGCAGTGGCCTCTTCAAGAAAGTTTCTGATGCCATCAGTCTGGTACCACTTGGAAAGGTTTACCCAGACAGCCTGCTTAAGGTTGGACGCAAACACTATGTCTCCCTCCAGACAGCCTGCTTAAGGTTGGATGCAAACACCGTGTCTCCCTCATCAACAGTGAAATGCTTCTCAAGCTTTTGGAGAATTGGAAGGATCTGACTGCAAGTGGGGCTCTTTTCGGAAGAAACACAGTGTGGATGTGTATAACACTCTCATCAGATGGATGAATTCCTCTGCCTTTGTGAAATCGTCATCTGTCAGTCGAGCAAGTCGGTCCCTCTCCTTTGACTTTCTCAGACGCTGATCCAAGCTGGCTGCTTGAATTGAAGGATATTGCTCAAGGAATCGTTCCAACATCAAGTAGAGGGAATTCCAACGAGTTCTCACATCAATAATTAGGGAGTATTGAGGCAGTTCTATAACACAAACAAGACAACCAGATTTAGAAATTAGATTATTTTTTATTTTAGTTTTAACAGTTTTAGTCCTATTCTACTTCAATAAATTAAATGTGCATTGTTTGTTTTTGAGCCTTGTCAAATATATATATATATTTGTATTGGTTTGTGACAGACAATAAAGTTATCTTGTCTTATCTATATAAGAAGATCCAGTTTTTATATGGTGTAGTTACATAAGACAGACCAAGATTTATGTTATGTTACTTGCGTTGTGTTAACAAATCAAGACCTTCAAAATGTACATACTGCACTAATGAGCTGCCCTATAAAGGGTCAAATGAAGTAAACGGAGGGATGCTTACTTAGGACTTGTTGCTTCTCCCGGAGCACAGTCTTTCCCATGGATGAACGCTTCATCCAGACAATAACATCCCTGATCTTGGCTGTCCATTTTGCCACTGATGCCAGAGAATAGACACTTTGTGCCCCAAGATTGAGTGTGTGTGCAAAACAGCCTAGCTTTACGAAATGTAGCCTTTTTCTGGCCATATCCATGTTCGCTGCGTTATCAACAGTGACCGCCACTGTTTTATTGATTATGCCAAATTCCTGCAGAATTTCACCAATTTCTTCAGCCACCACTTGTCCTGTTTGTGCTTTGTAGACTGCTTTTGTTTTGAGAACTTTTTGTCTCATCTTTCCCTCAATTATATAGTGTGCGGTCACTGTTAAGTAATGGTCTTGCAAAATGCTTGTCCAGCCGTCGTTAGTTAAAGCAACTTTGCTTACACCACTTAGCTCAGATACAATGTTTAATTTTTTCACCTCATACCAGGCAGGAATCAACTCATTGGTTAAGTTATCTCTGGAGGGAGGCGTGTACTTCGGATTTAGGGCCATTTAGTAGTCACGTTACGTATACAGGTCCTGTCAGATAGCCTACGTCCGTGCAGATATGTAGCCTTTCTTTGTAATACTAAAGCGTTACCGCGTTTTTTTTATGGGTACCCGGTACCCAGCATTTTGTCATGGTTCTAATTTGGAACCGAGTTTCGGTTCCCAACCCTAATCAGGGGACAGGCTATTTCATACACTGCACACAAAAACAATGAGCGATCTAAGCGACTTAAGGAATTGACACACAGCATTGCAGATGTTGATAGACGGTATGCTCTCTTGCCCACGGCAGATCTCTTTAAAGAAAAAGTACTGCTTCAATCTGAATTTAATACACTTTCGACGTGGAGAGCTGAAAAAAACATTTTCTAAACAAACACGTTTACTATGAACATGGGGACAGGGCAGGGAGGCTCCTTGCACTTCAGCTCAAGCAGCAGTCGGCTGCACAAATGATTCAAAGGATCAACACAACTTCTGATTCGACTTTGCACGATCCTCAAATAAGTAATGACCAGTTTAAGCAGTACTACTTTACTTTATATCAATCAGAGGTATACATTAATTAGTCCGAAATTCAGTCCTTTCTCGAATCCTTACATGTTCCAAAACTTCACCCGACTCCCAGTATTCCTTAGAACAGCCATTAATGGTTGGAGGAATAGAAAACGCAATAAGACTGTCTCGTACAGGGAAGGCACCAGGCCCGGATGGCTTCCCCATCAAGTTTTATAAGGAATACTCCTCGAAACTTATGCCCGTTTTAAAATCTGTATATTACGAATCACTGACTAATGGCAAATTGCCACCAACACTCTCTCTAGTGCCAATTTCAGTGATATTGAAAAAAGGCAAGGACAGGGGCGGCTGGCCCATAGGGGGCGATAGTGCACCGCCCTCCTTAAGCCAAACGAAAAAAAAAAAAAAAAAAAAAAAAAGAGAGAAAAGAGTTTATTTTGCCGGTCTAAGTCTTAATAGTATAGTCCAAACAGCAGCCTGAATATCGCTGCGACAATCAGCAGCCTGGATGTCACTGTCCAACCAGTAGCCCCGCCCCCTTGGGGCGATATCAGTCAGATTGAAAATCGCCCCAGGCGCTCTCATAGACTTACATGTTGAGACTCGTTTTTTCAAAAATCGAACGATACAATGCATTTCTATGGGCTCCGGGGGGGCTTGCCCTAACGTGATTTCGTCATACGCAGTTACGCACTGATGCGTGCTCGGACGTACAGCGCGCGCGTCATGCCTGTTGGGTCTGTTGGTTTTCTATACCTTTACTAAACCTGTAAACTGTATAGTGGTAAATGGAATATGTTCTGGAAAATTTTGATTAATTACAGTTTTGATTATAGTATAATTTGATTTGATTATTGCTATGGCATCCATGATGGCTATAAATTGTAGACTGTGCTAAAAGTGATTTCAAGGGCAAACTATTAGATGACAAACTATCTGTTAATGTGTGTTTTATTGTGGAACCAAATGTATTGTATATTTTATGTCTGGGGTTGCATCTAGTGGTTGAAAACCAAATTAAACAATGAGATGTGACACTGTAAAGCTGGCTATCTGACTTTTATTTATTATTATTTTACCCATTGAATGGGTCATCTTAGCCATCATCACAACTTTTGCCCCCCCTGAGAAATTTGTCAGGAGCCGCCACTGGGCAAGGATCCCTTACAGTGTAGTTCCTATAGGCCAATCAGCCTTCTTTGTTGCGACTATACAATTTTGACTAAAGTCTTTGCGGAGCGATTAGAAGCCTTTATTCCTACCATTATGGATGACGACCAAACAGGTTTCATTCCTGGGCGACAATCGTTTTTTAATGTACGGCGTTTGTTTAATTTGTTATTTTCCCCTTAATCCACAGTGCAGCCTGAAATGATCGTAAGCCTTGATACTGAAAAAGTGTTTGGTAGGATTGAGTGGAACTATCTTTTTGCTGCCTTGGGAAAATTTGGACTGGGACCTGTTTTTTGTAAATGGATTAAGACAATATATTATGCTCTATAGAGGAACAAGGCAGGGATGCTGTCTGTTACCCTATTTATTTGACATTGCAATTGAGCCTTTAGCGATTGCTATCAGATCGGACAATAGGATTAAGGGCGTTTCCAGAGGCAACATAGTACATAAAACATCTCTATATGCAGATGACCTGCTTTTGCAGGGAGATTTGGGAGCATTTCAGGGTACAAAATTAATTTGTCAAAATATCTGCTTCCTCTCAATGACTTGGCAAGGCAATAGAAGTGGCTTGGTCTATTTTCAAGATCTTTTTACTGACGACAGTTTTGCATCCTTTACGCACTTGGGTTGAGATCACAACATACTGAAATCTCACTATTTTAGATACCTCCAGGCTAGGTCTTTTGCTTCTAAACATTTTCCAGGATATCGATGTCCACAAATATGTCACAAATATGACAAAACTTGGCTGCTATTTATTACCCATGTTAGAGGCTTATCCCTCACCTGATTCACTGTGGTTCTTTTACAATCTTGGATAACCTAACTTGCCACACTAAAGGTTTAGAAGGCTGGCAATCAGAATAGTATAAGCTAAAATGTTTTGTTTGGGTTATGTGTGTGATGTTTTATTATGTATTTACTCGTATACTGTCTGATCATTTATTTGTTTTTCTTTCTTTCTTATGTTTGTTTAATCATTGGGTAATACCACCTGGAGGGGGAGGGGGGATTTGTGGGGTCTACAACTGTTTGCCATCAATGGTCGGAATAATGTGCTGAAAAACTGAAAAATAAAGTTGTTTAAAAAAAAAGTGTTGACTGCAAATTATTTTTGGATACCCAGCGTAATCAGACGTTTATCCACTGTTAATGTATCTTGCAGGCTTTACTGTATTGGATGGAGGGCTGCTTTTATTTCATTGGGTAAAATCTCCTACATCAATTAAGATTCTTACCACACTTCAAAAATAGTCATGAATTATACATACTGTGATTTCATATTTTCATATTTTTACATTAATAATAGTTAATATAAAGAATGTTTCAGATGGATGAAATCTTCATCTGTTTTTTCTGTGAGATTGGAGTCCTTAATAAAAAACAGTGCTCACTATTTTCCTCACTGAATATACTCAGAATGCCTCCTTTTCCTCCTTTCCTAATTTCTAAATTTGTATAAATAAAAATAATGCATATGTGATATGACTGTCAAAATCATGTTTTCTAATTATTTTGAGTGTGTAGGATGTCTTTGTCAGTTCATATAATTAGCTGTGTATAGACTCTCTTAGACGGTTTGCCAGATTGTGAAGATTTTGGTTATAGATATTACTTTCCCAAAAGCATGGTAATATTATGTGGTGGCCTGATCTGTAGCACCACTATCTCATCAAACGTTCTGCTTGTAGCATAATGTTAAATGACGAGGTATCTTACCAAGGTTAGCAGTCTATAGCCATCTTGCAGCTCTGTGAGACTATATTTGAGACTTAATGCTTCCTCTATTATGCTAACATGCTCATAATTTTAATGTCATGTTGATTTGTGGTTGTTTAGGAGGCAAAATGTCTTTCAAGTTCACCTTATTAGTTTAGCCATACCTTAGTTCATGAGCATTCATTTCCTGCCAAACTAATGACATTTATTTCAGTCTCAACTGTACTTAAAGTTAGTGTTAACAAGTAAATGTTCTAACTTTACAATGTACATATGAAGATGGTAAACATAGACAACATATTTATTTGCTCAGCTATGTCTATACTGCATCATGCAGCTGTAAGCATTACTGTATACCCTTAGTCTTGCTGAATTTTTTAAAAAGTAAATCTGCTTGTGAATCTAGTGAATCAGACCAATATTCTCAAGTCAGGTGGCAAATAAATGGGAGTTCATTCTATTTGATCTAAAACACATTAACAATCTTAAGTCATAAAACCCCCTTTTTAGTAATACCATGACCTTTCCTCTTGCGCCATCTTATGGACATTTAATTATGTTTACAACCTTAAGTCTGGTCAATTCTGTACTCAAAATCAACATTAAAAGTATTGATAACTTATTTTTGGTTTACTTACTGTACTGTACTTTTAATGTATTTACTGTTATTTGCAACTGTTGTCTTATTTGGCTGCAGTGACCATCTTTCCTGTTGGGTCTAATTAAAATATCATTTTACGACAAAAAAAAGTCTTAAGTCGTAAGGAAAAAATTGGAAATTGAGTGTCTGTTCATGTTCTTTTCATATGAAGACACTTCTTAACTCTTTTCATCTGTCTTTTTTCCCAGGTATTAAAGCCAATGGTTAGTCCTGAAGTCCACCATGGACTGGGCAACAGGAGACTCATAAACTTTTCCTTATCAGGTACGATAACACAATCTTTTATTCTTTTACATTAACTACTTAAAAACCATGTCAAATCAAAAAATATTAATTTTCACTTTCACAGTTAAATCTGTTCACAGTCTTAATTAGTCTTAGTCTTTAATACTTAATTTTTAAATTGTAAACACATTATAAAAAATACAAAACAAACAACATACAGCTTACCAGAGAAAATACAGCAAAATGAACAGTTGATCACTACAAGGTTGGTACCATTGGATTCTTTCGTTTCTTTTTGTTTGATATTATACCAGTATATGGCTACAGCTTTTAAAAGACAATATGTTGGCTCAGCCTGCCGGTGGGATGTCCTATTTCTGAGAAATGTAAATATACTTACATGTAAATCTCCTTTTAATTATTATTTGTCAATGTAACAATTGAATTTTTAGCAAAATTGCATTGCCTGTGTGCTTAATAAAGATTGATTCACTAAGCATTTGTTAAACACATTTAGAATTAGCCAATAAGTTCATAACAAACACACACTCTGAAGTGCTTTTTGAGACCCAAAATATGTTTGTCAATGCATGAGACTACTTAATCACTTAAAGTGGATTAGGTGTTTTACTTTTTTTATTCCCCCCAATTGATGGCGCCCCCCATGGATGAATGCTCCCTTAGCATTTGCCTATACTGCCTATGCTGCCTATGCTGCCTATGCTGCGAATACAGACCTTAATAAGCTGAATAAGTGTGGTGTTTTCACACTTGCTTCCAATGTGTTCATCGTTTACTTTTTACATCACATTCATCACCTTATCGATAAGATCGATAAAAAAGTATTTTGCATGAATTTTCTTTAAAAGTACATAAAAATATTTCTCAGCTGCTGTATGATGAGAGTATGCAACCACACACAAGGGCCTTACCTTCTCACTGTCAGCAGCTGCATTTCATATACATTTTACAACAGCTTTTTTCCACCAAGGGGCAGCCCTGAGCAGAATAAAGGAACTGAATTCAAATGTAGCTGGTAAATCATTTAAATTTGCTGTGAATGAAAATTATTGAAGTTTGGCATGTTCAAAATCTGGATGCCTTGGCTGTTGCCAAAAATTGACAGTTACTGTACTTGAATCTATGGAATTTTTAAAATAAAAAACAGACCTTTCTATTAAAGCATTATATGACTAATTAAATGTTCTTTCAAAACAAGTTGGAGAAAACAATATAATACAAAAAATAACAAATCCTATATTCATGAATTTTGTTAGAAAGTCACGGATAAAAAAGTCTACCAGAAAGCATTCCATAACGTTTGCTGTCTTGTTTACCTTGTTCAGACCTCCAGGCAGTTGGTTTGAAGAAGGGGATGTTTTTCAATCCCGACCCCTACCTGAAACTTTCTATCCAGCCTGGAAAGCACAGCATCTTCCCCTTGCTACCACACCACGGCCAGGAGAAACGCTCTGGAGTGGTCTGCAACACAGTCAACCCACAATGGAGCAATGAGGTACATACACATACAGGGCAACACACTCATGTACATTAAAACTTAATTATCTGTAGCCATACTGTTTCCTGTATCATAATTGTTTTTTGCTGTCCCAAATGCACTCTTCTTTGAGGCTTTACAGCAACCTACTGTAAAGGTAATGCTGTCATTAAGCAAGAGCAGAGCAGTTTCAATATGAATGAGGTACCTTTTTTCAGTAGAAAAAGGGAAGGCGAAAACATGCTTATGTGTCTTCTCTAGTGTAAAGATAAAGATTTTCTCTAACTTTGTAAGATTACACGTAGACTCAAATTTTATAGGTCAATATGGACTCTCTGTAGTCTGCTCTTTGTCAACAGCAGACTGCTAATAGGGAAAGCAGACCGTGGCTTAGGACATTATAGTGTCATTATTAGGATCCGGGTTAATGATCCGGATGAATCAGGACTCGTCCATCTCTAATTCACTGTCTGACTGTCACACGAGCAGCTAAAGCATACATCCTCCCCATAACTGAATGTGTTTCAGTCTGAATTGACGCTGTTTGGCATCACGATGCTGCTATGAAAGTGTCTCTGGCATTAGACAAGTGATGATAGCATAGCAAGTGAGGCTACTCTGGCTATCTTGACTACTTTGCTATCCTATTGTGGCATAATCCGTTTTCTACAGGCATATTTTACCCGGGTAGTTTTCGTTATGAATTTAGTTCTGATGGCAACCTGTGTAGCCCATGTATTGATTCCATCCGATAGCTGCAAAAATACAAACAACAGGAGAACGTCTGCCTGCTCTTCACAATGATCAATAACAGTGAACTGATGGTGATTAAAGTAAGGTAAAAATAAACAGCATCAAACTAAGCCTGTTTAGTGTTGCTTGACTTTATACAGTGTGTGGTCGCTTTGTAGTCGCTTTGCTCAGCGATTCAGAGGTGGAAGAAGTACTCAGATCTTGTACTTAGGTAAAAGTAAAAGTAACAGAGTGTAGGAATACTCTGTTCTTAGTAAAAGTCCTGCATTCAAATTGTTGCTCTAGTACAGGGGTTCTCAAAGTTTTGATAGCTGAAGGCCAATTTAGGAACCCAACATTGAACTGAGGGCCGCCAAAGGAAAACATTTTTAAAAATCAGAAAATAAATCCATTTATAATCATTTTAATGAACAGTTTGCATCTCTACAGTTTACATTTATTGATCCACATCAAGTAATGTGCAATAAACACATTTAAATTAATAAATGAGGCTAAATCTGGCAAAACTTGTGAAAACCTTGAGAAACATTGTAATGCACACAAAATCCCTGGGGTTCTCTGCCCTCAACAGACTCAAACAGACAGAACATTTGGGATATAACAGTCCTGTGTGCATTCCATTTCAAATGTATTTAGAACAAACTGCCTCAGTGTGCCTTGCTTCTTGTCTTATCAGCATGGGCCTTATTCAGGAGCAATTCAAGCTACCAAAGTACCACAGGACAACCTGCAGAGAGAGAGAGAGAGAGACACACACACACACACACACACACACACACACACACACACACACACACACACACACACACACACATACACACAGACACACGCACGCACGCACGCACGCACACACACACACACACACACACACACACACACACACACACACACACACAGATAGAGAGAGACACACACAGACAGACACACACAGACACACACACACACACACACACAGACAGACAGAAAGACACACACACACAGACAGACACAGAGAGAGAGAAGGGGGAGAAAGAGAGATAAAGACTTAAAATAGAAGCTTACCAAACAAGTCATCCTCATCATCATCATCATCATCATCATCATCATCATCATCATCATCATCGTCATTAATATATATCATTGCCTGTCATCAATAAGCTTGTCATTAAGTCACACTGAATATTTGTTACTTGGTCAACATACCTTTTTTAATTGGCATGGGATTTGTGGTGCTGTTTTCGGTTGGCCACGATTCCTCTGATGTCCGGCTCCATCTCCGTCATTGTGATACGAAGGACAGCATGTACATGGCCATCTATCAGCCTAGATCTCAGCTTGGATTTGTTGCTGGCCATGGTGGAGAAGGTCTTCTCCCAAATGTATGTGCTTCCGAATAAAGAGACCATTCTGATAGCATGCTGGCGAAGTGCAGGGTATGTGGATGGGGAAAGTCCTTTGTAGAGCTCGATGAGATTCTTGTCCTGATATGCTGCTCTGGCCTCGGAGCTCTCCTGCAGGTCGATGAGCTCAAACTGCATTTCTGCAGGCTCTTCCTCAGGGAAACATGAGAAAGGATTTTGGAAAAGGTTTAATGCCTTCTCGTGGTCCCTGAAGTCGGAGTTTTTTTTATGAGGTTATGGTTCTTTTCTGAAAGCAGGTGACGTAAAACGTGGCACCCATCTGTGTGTGTGTGTCATCTACGAGCGACTTGCAGGCAGGAAAATGGGTGACATGTCCCTGTTTGAGCTGTCCCTACAACAGTTCAAGTTTTCCCTGGAAAGCTTTGACGTTGTCAAATAATGTGGAAATGAGCTTCCCATGGCACTGCAGCTTCAGATTAAGATAGCTGAGACAAGTATTCAGATCACCAAGGAACGCTAGATCACAGAGCCATTTAGTGTCACTTAACTCTGTCAGATATTGTCCTTTTGACTCCATGAACTCTTTTATTTCTTTCCTCAAGTTAAGAAAACGTTTCAGTGTGGCAGCTCTACTCAGTCACCTGACGGCAGTGAAGCCAAAAAAGTCTTGAATTGGCGGTGATTCAGACCTCTGGACTTCAGGAAAGTAACTGTCTTCACAACTACGTCCATGACATGTTTCATTCCAAGCGTCTGAACTGCGAGGGCTTCTTGGTGTATTATACAGTGGTATTTGATTAGTTTCTCACCTCCGTTGTTGGCCACTTTCTCAGAGAGCAGCGACATGGCACCTGTCTTTCTCCTGACCATTGCCGGTGCTCCATCTGTGGTGACACCGACTAGAGACGACACACAGCATCACAAATGTCCACTCCCCTTGTTCTGTCTTTGATACTCTCCAAGCTTAGCAGCTCATCGCCTAGGTCTCCGTGACTGTTTGGATGAAAATCAGCAATTGCGCTGTGTCGGAAATGTCCATGCTTTCATCCAGTGCGATGGAAAAAGCCCCCTTTCCTAGCCACACGTTGTCCCAGTTGCTCTTTCATATTGTTGGCCATATTTTCGATTTGTCGTGTGACTGTCATTCGATAAACTTTTTTTTTTCCTCCGGGCATACAACGTCGGCCACTTTCAAAATGCAGTCTCGCACAAATTCTCCGTCACTAATCGGCTTGCTCTGCCTGGCTATTTCGTGAGCTACCACGTTGCTAGCCTGTGTTACAGCTTCACCGGATTTAGCAAAATTTGTAAAAAACTGACTGCTGTGCATTAGCCTATAGCTTACTGGTGCGCTCCTCGCCGCTGAATTTATCGTTGGTTTTATGCTTGGTGTCATAATGGCGTTTTATGTTGCAGTCCTTGCGCATTGCATTTACTTGCTTGCAGATCAGGCAAACGACTTTATCCGACCCGTGAGGTACGACAAAGCGTTTGTCCACTTATTTTGAAACTGCCTTTTCTCCTCACTGACACAACGTTTCTTTCTTCAGGGGGCCGGCTCCGGCTCCCGCTCCAGCCCATCTTCACAGCTGTCCTGGTGGCAACCCAGTGGCGAAAAAACTTAACGTCCCAGTGGTGAAAAAAAAAGAAACTGTGCACCGTGGACTTCTGGGAGTGAGGTCAAGTGCGGTCAGACTACACTTGTAATTACCGCTTATAGATGCCGCTAAAGACCACGAAATGGAGATTCATCCTTTCAAAGCAATGTACAGTTTTAACAGTTTTACAGTTTGTAACTCATTGGCCCGCGGGTTGCACTTTGAGAACCCCTGCTCTAGTAAAAGTAGAAAAGTGTTGCCATCTAAATATACTTATCAGTATCAAAACTAAAGGTTCTCATTATCTTTAGCTAAACTCTTGGTCAAACACAAAACTGCTCGGTCCATATCTTTGTCATTCTGTCAGGGTTTAGCAGGAAGTTTGACTCAGGTCTATTTAAAAAAATGAGATGGCAGAGTCTTAACCAAAAGCAAGCTTTAATATATAAAAGCACTGATAACCAAGAACAAACGAGAGAATAAAAATGTACAAACCGGGAAGCAGGAGGTAAAATCACAGGGAAAAAAGCAGGCAGGACCAATCATGGGACATACGATGAACTGACAAGGGGTATATGCCATGTCACTTAACTTGCATCCCTGCTTCCCTCACTTGCGTCTTTTCCTAGGGTCTTAGCCCCTCCCACCAGGGACTCATGGAGAGACGCAAAGAAACCACGCGAAGAGAGAGGAAGCAAGGAAATTAATTTTAAGAGCACTGGGAAATCCTTTCCACCGGAGCGTAATGTGAAGCGATGTCCGTTTGTGATGATGCCGACACAGCTGGATTGTCTGACAGCAGCCAGATCTGTCCCGGTTTTATTGATACACAAACATACCCCCACCTTCAGCCTCTCTTGTCTCATTTACTGGCATTTACTGGCATCCAGCTAAGGTACACAAGGGAAGAAAGATTATCCTGGGTAAACTAAAACACAGGAAATAAAACAAGACAAGACACAAAGAGGGAAAACATTTCAATATAAAACAACAGGATTCGTTTGGGTGCTGGAAATCATTGAAAATGCTGGAAATTAAATGTGGTGTTTTCAAGGTTTGAAAAATGCTTGGATTTTGGTTAAAGTGCTTGGATTTTGGATAAAGTGCTTGAAATTGTAATTGCATTACTTATATAATAAATTGCTGTCTGACTGAGTAGTTCGCTTTTTAGATTAAAAAAAAGAAGTCGGAGCGAGCTTCATTGTGCTTGGCTTTCCTATAAAGATAGCTCAACTCCGTCCTCCCCGCGCTATGCACGTAACCTGACAGTTGGATTTGATGCGTGACCTGGGCATGCTGATGACCATGGCCGTAGCCACATTAGAGGTAAGGGAGGTCCGGACCTCGCTTATTTCATCCGAGGTTTTTTTTTTTTTTTTTTTTTTTTTTTGAACGTCAAAAATGCCCAACTGAATCAAACATTAAAAACCTCTCATTAAACCTCTGTGAAACGTGCTTTGCAGATTGTGGTTAACATCCATGGGCTTTGTTTTCGGTTTCCTGTGTGCACTTTCGGCTTTTTGCGTTTACGTGTGCAGAACTAAGAAAAAAAATAACACAAAGCGCGCGTGCGACGCGAGGATAAGAATGTTCAGCCGACATGAAGTCAGTGTGTGAATGATAGCAGTAACGACAGTAACTTCTAGCCTGTGTCAACGTCAAGAAACCATTTGGTAAGTGAAAGTAGGCTACTATTTTACCCTGTACCGTTAAAATAGTGTCCAAATGAGCAAAATATCCGTTTTAAATATCCGTTTTGGGACTGTCCACGACTTCAACGGATATTTTAGCTCATTTGTTGGCTACTTTGGCATTAGACCCATACTGTAGGATCAGCCAAAGCTTCCTTTTCAGGTAGATTAATAAGCATCTAGTCTTATTGACTTTATTGGGTTAGGCTATGGGTTAAATTTGGAGGGCTGTAATTTGCAATGATTTATTTCTACTTGAATATTATTTTTATTTTGGAATTGTGTTGCCTCTCCAGGCATTTAATATTATTACATTTATTTCTTAAATAATTACTTTACAGTTTAAATTAGCTAATGTAAAAATTAATATTATTTTGTTGTTTTAGTTTTTGCGACGACGTCACTTCCGGTTTAGTCACTTCCGGTTCAGTCTCTTCCGGCGATCTTCCTGTTGAACTTAGCTGGGTAGAAAGAATGGCCGACATGTGCATCGGAACATAATCAATCAGCATCCACTTGGAGGCATCAGAGTGGCAATGCCGTGAGTTGTTTGATTGTTAAAGGACATGTTGAAGATGTTATATTATGATGGATTTAGTTCGAAAAACTGTTTGATGTGTTGTATACAAGCTAAAAAGTGATGCAATTGTCAATCAGAATGCCTCATTTCAGTATTGGACAGTTTCTGTTGTTATTTATAACTATGCATAACGTGATGTTAGTCATAAGGTTGTCATAAATAGACACAATATTTTTGTATTATTGTATTTGCAGTTTTCACCGTCTGTTGATGAAGAAGTGAAAGTAAAAGGTCAAGCTTACTACGACTTTGTCTCATTGGCTACGGTTTAACTCAGTGTTTAGTCAGAGTTTCGACACACTGCACGAGAACACTACAGTGAAAAGGCAGCATTGGATGTTTTGAAGTGGTCGCGATGGCAACAAGCAACAGGTCGGCTGTCGGCAGTGCTAGGAGCAGCAAAACATCAGCATCATCAGTAAGGGCAGCCCATGCTCGGGCTGAAGCAGAAGCAGCAAAGGTGAGAGCTTCATATGCCAGCCAGGAGGCTAAGCTAAAATTGGAAAAGGCTGCTAGAGAAGCAGAAAGAGCTACTAGAGACGCTCAAAATAAATTGGAAACTATAAGGTTAGACACAGAGTTGGAAGTGCTAACCCTTCATAGAGAAGCTGACGCAGCCATAGTGACAGCTCGAGTGTTGGAAGACGCAGAGGCGATGCAGTCTGTTATCGAAGACGGGAAATCTGAATCCGAAAAGGGGAAAATCGAACGCACCAGTGAATACGTTCTATCCCAGATCAGCCTTAAAAATCGTTCTCCTTCCTCACCCTTACCCGTTGCTCCCTCACTCAAAGCAAGGTCACATGACAGCTTCATATCATGGCATCCACCTGTGGAAGACGATTCACAATTACAACCTGTCAGCAGGGAAAATGCAGACATCAAGCAACCGTCTCCACCAGAATTATTTGACCCAACTAAAACTGAAACAAAGGCTAAGGTTAGTAGAGCCAACCCCACCATGAATGCTCATGCTCCGTCGTATACTCCACGACATTTCCCTCAAACTGGCACACCCACGTCCAATTTAGGGGAGCCTTTGGCACAGTATTTGGTACGAAGAGACCTTGTGACTTCAGGGCTGTACCAGTTTGATGACAAGCCCGAGAATTATCGTGCATGGTACTCCTCCTTCTCAAGTGCAGCCAACGAAGTCAACCTAACAGCAACCCAACAGTTGGACCTCATGACCAAATGGCTTGGAAAAGAATCTAGTGAACAGGTTAAACGCATGCGATCGGTGCATGTCAACAACCCCAATCTGGCTCTAGACAAAGCATGGGAACGGTTGCGTGAATCTTATGCTGCCCCCGAAGTCATCGAAAAGTCAATGTTCCAGCGCCTGGACAACTTTCCTAAGATTTCAGCCAAGGATCACTTGAAGTTACGTGAGCTTGGGGATCTACTTGCAGAGATCCAAGGTGCTAAAGAAGATGGATATCTGACCGGCTTGTCCTATCTGGACACCTCTCGCGGGATAGGACCAATCGTGGACAAACTCCCTTACGGGCTTCAGGAGAAGTGGGTGTCCGCAGGGTCACGGTACAAAGAAGGAAGCGACGGGCGTTTCCCCCCCTTCGAGTATTTTTGCAACTTTGTTAGCTACGAGGCAAAAAAGCGTAGCGACCCTAGCTTCATTCATCAAGGCAGCACCACAACACCCACCAAACCTGACAAACCATTTTCACGGAACTTTAACACCAACAAACCCATCTCAGTGCACAAAACGGATCTTTCCACAACCAACGACCCTTACAAGAACTGCCCGTTACATAACAAACCCCATCCCCTTAAAAGGTGTAGAACATTCAGGAATAAACTCCTCGATGATAGAAAGGCCTTCCTCAGAGAGAAAGGAATATGTTTTAAGTGTTGCGCCTCCATCTCTCACCTTGCCAAAGACTGCAGGTTCTCTGTGAAGTGCTTTGAATGCAACAGCACCAGTCATGATACAGCCATGCACCCTGGCCCACCTCCTCAAACCGTCAAGGCTCCTTCACCGTCACGAGAGTACGGCGGGGAGGGAGAAGACGATCCCGACATTGCTGTCGTTGGAGCAAGCTGCACAGAAGTTTGCAGTCCAGGCCAGTGGAGCCGCTCATGCTCAAAGATGTGTCTCGCAAAGCTTTACCCCAAGGGTTCAAAGGACATGGCCATCAAAGCCTATGTGATCCTGGATGACCAGAGCAATCGCTCATTAGCAAGACCAGAGTTCTTCAAGCTGTTCAGTGTGAAGAGCAAACCATTCCCGTACCATCTCAGAACTTGCTCCGGCATCATAGAAACATCCGGCAAGAGGGCAGAAGGATTCGAAATCGAGTCACTGGATGGCACAGTGCTCATTTCTCTCCCACCACTCATTGAGTGTCATGAGATCCCGAATAATCGGTCTGAGATTCCAACACCGAACGCTGTTCTTCATCAGCCTCATCTCCATCACATTGCCGAGCACATCCCTGAACTGGACCCAGAGGCAGAAATACTACTGCTGCTCGGAAGAGATGTCCTTAGGGCACACAAGGTAAGGCAGCAGGTCAACGGACCGCATAATGCCCCCTTTGCCCAACGTCTGGATTTAGGTTGGGTAGTGATAGGAGAAGTGTGCTTGGGTAATGTACATAAACCAACAGTCAACACGTTCAAGACAAACGTGCTAGACAGCGGTCGCCACTCAATCTTTCAACCCTGTACAAGCTTCATGCATGTCAAGGAGATGCCCCGTAGCCTTAACAGGTCTGGTACAGCACCAGAGAGTATGCTAGGACAGACAGTGTTCAACCGTACTGAGAACGACAACAAACCTGCTCCATCAGTGGAAGACACCATCTTCATGAAGATAATGGACACAAACGTCTACAGAGACGAAGCTAACAGTTGGGTCGCCCCACTGCCCTTCAGAGAACTACGCCAGCCTTTACCAAATAACAAAGGGCAGGCAGTCAATCGGTTCGCATCCTTGCAACGAACCTTGAAAAGAAAACCAGAAATGGAAGAACAGTACGTGACATTCATGAAGAAGATATTTGCAAATGGACATGCAGAGGAAGCACCATCGCTGACAGAAGGGGAGGAGTGCTGGTATCTCCCAACGTTTGGGGTTTATCACCCACAGAAACCCAATCAGATCAGGGTTGTCTTTGATTCCAGTGCCCAGTACTCCGGCGTCTCCCTCAATGACGTGCTCCTCACTGGACCCGATCTCAACAACTCCCTCCTTGGAGTGCTTTTACGCTTCCGGAAAGAGAGGGTTGCAATTCTTGCAGACATCCAACAGATGTTTCATTGTTTCTTAGTGCACGAAAACCATCGCAACTTCCTCCGGTTTTTGTGGTATAAGGACAGTGATGTGAACAAGGAAGTTGTTGAGTACCGGATGAAGGTCCACGTCTTTGGCAACTCACCATCTCCTGCTGTTGCAACTTATGGGCTACGAAGAGCCATAAGAGAGGGCTCACGAGAGCATGGAGCCGATACTGTCGCGTTTGTAGAAAGACACTTCTACGTGGATGATGGCCTAATATCCCTACCATCTGAAGCCAAAGCCATCGACCTCCTCCAGCGAACACAGGCCTCTCTCGCAGAATCAAACCTGCACTTGCACAAGTTCGTATCAAACAGTCCAGAAGTCACAGAGGCTTTTCCACTGGAAGATTGTGCTCCAGTCGTCAAAGACCTGGATTTAAGTGGAGAAACTGCACCCACACAACGGAGCTTAGGTCTACTGTGGGAGATCACGTCTGACACGTTCACCTACTCTGCATCAACCGTGGATAAACCATTCACTCGACGTGGAGTCCTATCCACAGTCAACAGTATTTTTGATCCCCTGGGTCTACTGGCACCTGTCACGATCCAGGGAAGAGCCCTCCTTAGAGAGCTTACCTCTGAACTATCTGACTGGGATACACCCCTCCCGGAAGACAAATCAAGCAGATGGGAAGATTGGAGAGATTCCCTCCAAGACCTGAAACAGCTTCACGTTCAGCGCACATATACGACAACCTCCCTCACGAAAGCTGTTCACAGGGAATTGTGTGTGTTCTCGGACGCGTCAATCAAAGCCATCGGGGCTGTGGCCTACTTGAAGGTGGTGCAGGAAGATGGGAAGACTGAAGTAGGTTTCGTTATGGGTAAGGCCAAGCTGGCACCCCTGTCAGAACCGACAATACCCAGGCTTGAGCTGTGTGGCGCAGTCTTGGCAGCAGAGATGGCAGACCTTATCCAGGATGAGCTGGACCTGAAGTTAGATGCCATTAAGTTTTACACAGACAGCAGAGTAGTGCTTGGCTATATTTGTAATGAAACAAAACGATTCTACACATATGTCTACAACAGAGTCCAACGAATCCGGCAGTCCTCAAAGCCTGAGCAATGGCACTACGTATGTACCAAAGACAACCCTGCTGACCACGCATCAAGGTCTTTACCCGCATCCCGCCTGGCGCAGACCTCTTGGTTCACTGGACCTTCCTTCCTGTGTCAGCCACCGGCAGAGAAAACGCAGACAGCTGAGAGGTTCAGTTTAATCGACCCTGAAAAGGACTCAGAAATCCGACCTCAGGTACAAACTTCTGCTACCCACCTGGAGGAATCGGTACTCAACTCCGGACGCTTCGAGCGCTTCTCCACCTTTACTTCACTGGTAAGAGGAGTTGCATTCCTCGTACACATGGCAAGATCCTACAAACGTTCAAACCAAGACAGCAAGTGCAAAGGCTGGCATAAATGTAACTTACCTCGGACTCCAGACGAAATGGCACAAGCTGGAAAAGTTATCCTTAAAGCAACCCAGAAAACAGCCATGGCAAAAGAACTGTCAGCTCTCCATGCCAACAAACCCATACCAAAGAGCAGTCCTCTGAGGACACTCAACCCAATCTTGGAGGATGACCTTATCTGCGTTGGAGGCCGACTACAGCACTCTCATCTTGCTACCGCAGAGAAGAACCCGATAGTTCTGCCCAAAGGAAGTCACATTTCCCTACTGCTCACACGGCATCACCATGAGCAGGTGAGACACCAAGGCCGTCATCTAACGGAAGGAGCGATTAGGGCAGCAGGACTGTGGCTCTTGGGAGGCAAGAAGCTCATCAACTCAGTAATCCACAAATGCCTAACCTGCCGCAAGCTACGTGGAAAGCTGGAAGAACAAAAAATGGCGGATCTGCCCTCAGAACGACTTGAAATCTGCCCTCCTTTCACATACGTGGGCCTCGACGTATTTGGGCCCTGGTCTGTTACAACCAGACGCACCAGAGGAGGACAGGCAGAGAGCAAGCGTTGGGCCATTATGTTCAGTTGTATGAGCTCCAGAGCTGTTCACATCGAGGTAATCGAATCTATGAACACATCCAGTTGCATAAATGCCCTCAGACGTTTCTTCGCACTCAGAGGCCCGGCTAAACAGCTCAGATCCGATTGCGGAACCAATTTCGTTGGAGCAAGCAAGGAGCTCGGGATGGACAAGGCAGTGCATAGATACCTCAGCGAACAAGGATGCAGCTGGGAATTCAACCCTCCGCACGCCTCTCATATGGGAGGTTCCTGGGAGCGTATGATCGGCGTTGCCAGAAGAATCCTCGATTCAATGTTTCAACGGCAAAACACTCGCTTGACCCATGAAGTGCTATGCACACTAATGGCGGAGGTCATAGCGATCATGAATGCACGCCCACTCTTACCTGTGTCTACGGATCCCGAGAAGCCCTTCATACTTTCTCCATCCATGATCCTCACACAAAAGTCGGGGGTTCCACCTCCCCCCGGAGACTTTTCCGACAAAGACCTGTACACAAAACAATGGAGGCAAGTCCAGGCCCTTGCAAACCAGTTCTGGACCCGCTGGAGTCGAGAATACCTACCTTCGTTGCAGCACAGACAGAAGTGGACAGTGCCCCGAAGAAACCTTCAGGTTGGAGATCTGGTTCTGCTCAGGGACAAGCAGGCCGCTCGCAACTATTGGCCTATGGCCAGAGTCAATGCCACTTTCCCTGGGAAAGATGGACATGTAAGGAAGGTCGAAGTGAAAACAACTGACCAAGGCAAGGTCAAAACCTTTCTCCGGCCGACTGCAGAAATTGTTCTGCTCCTTCCTAAAGACTGATAGACAGACTATATTTAAGATCTGTACAAGTTCTAAGTGACCTCACATAGGTCAGGCGGGGAGTGTGTTGCCTCTCCAGGCATTTAATATTATTACATTTATTTCTTAAATAATTACTTTACAGTTTAAATTAGCTAATGTAAAAATTAATATTATTTTGTTGTTTTAGTTTTTGCGACGACGTCACTTCCGGTTTAGTCACTTCCGGTTCAGTCTCTTCCGGCGATCTTCCTGTTGAACTTAGCTGGGTAGAAAGAATGGCCGACATGTGCATCGGAACATAATCAATCAGCATCCACTTGGAGGCATCAGAGTGGCAATGCCGTGAGTTGTTTGATTGTTAAAGGACATGTTGAAGATGTTATATTATGATGGATTTAGTTCGAAAAACTGTTTGATGTGTTGTATACAAGCTAAAAAGTGATGCAATTGTCAATCAGAATGCCTCATTTCAGTATTGGACAGTTTCTGTTGTTATTTATAACTATGCATAACGTGATGTTAGTCATAAGGTTGTCATAAATAGACACAATATTTTTGTATTATTGTATTTGCAGTTTTCACCGTCTGTTGATGAAGAAGTGAAAGTAAAAGGTCAAGCTTACTACGACTTTGTCTCATTGGCTACGGTTTAACTCAGTGTTTAGTCAGAGTTTCGACACACTGCACGAGAACACTACAGGAATCATTCATCATTCAGTTCATCAAGTTCAAAGTTACCCCCTATATTCTTTAAAAACATGGTGGTGTACTATTGCTATAAAAAAAAATGTAAATATAGTACAGTACATTTTTGGGGGGGAAAATGCTGGTTTATACAATTAAAAGACATTTAAACAATAAAACTCTTGTGTGACTTGTAATTTAATAAATACATAAAATATATATATATATTATACATATACATAAATGTATATCTAAAAAACAATATAATTTAAAATATTTATATATATATATTTTTTAAATCGCCGCGCGCGCTTTGCGCGCGCATCATGGACCTCACTTATTCCAAAATGCTGGCTACGGCCCTGCTGATGACAGCGATATATGACAATATGCCAGGAGTTTACCGTTTCAACGAGCAATAACTCATATCAAGCCATGGCTAAGACGAGGATCAAACGCACGAGTAGCCTCGTATAATGTTTGCAAAAATAACTTTCAGCTATTTATGATGGAAGATTCTGCGCTGACTAGCCACATGAAAGGTACACCGTAGTTACTACGGTGTACCTTTCATGGGCGTAGTAGATCATTTTGGATTTGGCTAACGTTACATGTTCTTTGTTTAAGCTAGTAACGTTAGCTAGCTGAATAGCTAACTCGATGAGCAAGAGTCAGAAGGTTCAGAGAAGTGTACCTATGTTAAAATGTGCGTTACATTCGCCATGCTGTGGTGTTCAAAGCATGAAGCATGTAAGAGCCAATTAAGCGCACAGTCATATTTGGGGAAAATGTTTATCTTGGCTTGGCATATTACATGGTGCTAAATGTTATGTCATTTATACTATCATTTTTGTATAGTTTTGTATACAGTGATATAGGTGGATTATGCTAAGGTTATGTTTCTGTTTACTACATTTTCATATAAAATGCTAGGTTTTCCTATTTCCAACATGGAATTAGGGCCTTAAACGCAGCTTTCAAGGCAGAGTTTTAGGAGCTATGCTAGGCTAGTTACATGCTGGAAGTCTGCACGATTGGATTCCAATAAGTCAAGTCGGTATTGGACCGGACGAGATGTATTGTGGATGAAAATCACCTGCGGTAACGTTGTACTTATTTGGAATAAACCCTCGTTCAAGTTTTACCTGCCTCCCGTGACTACATTGGGTCTTCACCAAAGGTTTGGAATTAATTGGAACACAAGTCAGAACCAAGCAGTGTTGGGAAGGATACTTTCAAAAGGTATTCCGTTACAGAATACAGAATACATGCCCAAAAATGTAATCTGTAACGTATTCCGTTACATTACCCAATCTGAGTAACGTATTCTGAATACTTGGATTACTTCCACATTGATTTGCATTTTATAAGGGTAGGAATGTGGCCATCAAATCCTGCTAACTAAACAGGCCTATTCTGGTGTATTCTTCTGTTCCAATTGGCTAAATGTGTTAGGTCCATGTCTGCATACTACAAAAATCTAACCGCAGTCCAAGCTAACACGAGCTAATTTTAGCTAACGTTAGCTAGCAGGTCAAACAGGGCTAGTCAGAGTCTTTCAACGGCTCTGGGGCTAGTAAATCAGCACATAGGATACAGATACTGATACAACTATAAAGTAGCAAGGTGACCAGTAAAACTAGGCAGATGACTACCCATGCTAATTAAAAAAAATAAAAATACTTGAAGATGCTTCTTCAGGTCGGAGGTGGAGTCTTTGGATGCGGAAAGGAGTTTGGCTGACGGCAAGCAGAGGTTGCACTGCACAGTTATATTTGGTTCTCCCTTCTCTTTCTTTAATGTGAAATGCTGTTTGAGTTTCCAAGATAGAAACGCATTCCTGCCCTGGCTCTGTTGTGCTGGCTCCGGCTCCAGCTCTACCTCTAGCTGCTCCTCTTCGGACTCCATTGTACGCAACTGATCACGCAATTCAAATAGCTCATTTTCATTCGTTTTCATGTTGGGGCTTCAGGGAAATGCATCAAGATGCCTTAATTTATTTAGAGAGTGAATAAACTCATGAAAAAGAGAAGTACCGTCATGTAATCCATTGATTTCAACAATGTAACTGTATTCTGAATTCCCTTCTATTTAAGCTGTAACTGTAACGGAATACAGTTACTCATAATTTGTATTCTGAATACGTAACGCCGGTACATGTATTCCGTTACTCCCCAACACATGGAACCAAGATACATTGCAGACTAAGTGGCCTAGGAACTTTGGACATATTTAAAATGGCCACTACAAAGCATGTTAATTAATTTATGTCAAAATAAGAAATAGTATTTGGTGGAATAAGCCTCACAATCAAAGCTTTCATGCCTCTTTACAGCATGCTTTGCTATTACTGTTACATGTTTTTATGCCACTGATATTAGTGTTCAGTGTTGGGTGTAACACGTTACAAAAGTAACGGAGTTACAGTAATGTATTACTTTTTGCTGTAACGCAGTAATATAACGCATAACTTCTGAAATTTGGGTAACATAATACCATTTACAATTCTCAGTAACGCAGTTACAACATATTTTAACCCGAAATGATGAGGTGTTTTGTTTCTAAGAATTCACAAACATCGCGAGATATTCCGACACCAGAGAAATAATTTTGCAGGTAGAATAGTAACTCAGTAAGCCTGCTTACTATTGGTTAAGAGGGCTGCCGAAACAGATTCGCAATGGAGAGTTGCAGGCTCCGAGAAAAGAAAAGAAAAAAGTAACTTTCTCTCGGGCTGCATGCTGCTTGAACCCTGAGAAGTTAAGAGACTCGTAGCGGAGTGTTGAAGATCTGCAGCCTCGGTCCTCTGTGGAATCGCAGGTGTTCCAGTTTAACTGGATTCCGGTTCAACTGGTTGAGTTTGTTTACGTTTTCCACTCCTTGAGCGTCATATGACGCTGTACGGGCCGAATCATATGGGGTTACCAGGTTCGTCATTTTCACCTTACTTGTGTGTCTGACGTGTGACCAGACGATATATAAAAAAAAAAGTAAGCATCACCAGTTGTGAATGTGGCGATCACCTTGTGGCCAAGAAATAGAAAATATGTATACAATATTCCAACTCCACTGACGGGATTCGAACCCGTACATCTGAAAATATGAGTCTCAGCCATGATCGTTGCTCATTTAAAAAAAAAACGTTTTATTATAAAAAGTACATATTTACATTTTTTACAATTTTTTATTTAATTGTATTTTCATTTTTTATTTTCCACAATGTTACATATCAATATGTATTTTCATTTCCTGCATGGTTCCTCTCATTCTTCTCAGACATTTCCAATAACAAAAACAAAACATCTTTACGAAAATAAACAATGTCTTTTTCTTTGTTCAGAATGAGTCCCCCATTTTCCTTTCAAACCCACAACAAAATAAACATTCCATCATCATTTTCCAAAATTACAGACCAGAATGTCTTCTTCCATTGATAATAAGGAGCTTCCATTTATAAAGTCTTCCTCAAAAGTTTCTTTCCCCATGTGGCTGTGGAGCATGTTTAGGTCCCTTCTTGTGGTCCTTACAAAAATGCTCCAGACATTATTTTTCCTCCCCTTATAATGGGCACTGTTCCTCCTCAGTTTTACGGCGTATCTTGCATGGCTCAGAACATAATTAAGCAGAGACACATTGCATCCATCTTTCTTCACAATCGCACCAAACAACCACAACTCCTTCCATTCCATTTCACTCACCACACACACCATTCATTCCAATATCTGCTAACTAACTCTTTCATCCTTCCAAAATACTCAACAAGCTCTCTGCATTCAACCAACTCATGCATACAGGTTTCAACCTGGTCCTTACATACATCACATTCTCTCTTAACTGTTGGATCAAATTGACTAATGACCAGGTTATTAAACACCCTATTGTGCCTTAACATCAAGTCAAAGTGATCACATTCAATACTGTTCCACTTCACACTCACATTTCTCCACATTCTCCTGCCAGTCAAACCATTCACTACTCTCGTCCACACACTCTCTGATGCAGGCCTTCTAATCAAATCCCCTCTTAACCATTTATACACATACTTTGTTTTTAAATCAACCAACTTCACATTCACATCTCCCTTCCCTGCGAACAACTCCATCGCACTTTCATCCTCTATGTTACATTCACTCTCAATCATTTTTAACCATTCACTCGGCATTCCCACTTTTATCTTCTCGAGCATACTTTCAGCTGTCCCTAAATCCATTATCAGATCTATTCCCCTAACCTCATCCCTAACCTGTGCCCTCATAAATCCCGGTACATACTCTAACACTAAGTCCCTAACCCTCCTCAATCCCGCTCTCCACATCGGCAGGTTGAACAAGGAACACTGCTCATGAGTGATCCTTGGATTCAGGAAGAGGGGCTGCTCCCACACCTGCTTCACATTCACGCATTCATACCTAACCACATCCAGAAACTCGCCCCATGCATTCAAGACCTCCCTTTGATAATCACTCATACCATCCAACATTCCTTTCTTATATTTCATGAAAATCCCACTTTCCCCGCACCCTCCACATTTTTTGATTTTCTCACCCAGAAAGAGCTTCCATATTTGGTCATTTTTGTTTATTAAAAACTTTGTCATTACTTTTATCCTCATTGTTTTTATTTTCCTTCTTAAATGTATTAGTTTCAGTCCCCCGTCCCTACACTCATTCTCTTAAACTTCCCTAGCTATCCTAACCCCTCCGGTATAAAGTTACTCACTAACCTATCCATCTCTTTTACTACTCTCTCTGGCACATCTAAGACTGTCATTATATAAACTACTGTAGTCATTATTAAACCATTAACCACCACTATCTTACCCCTTAATTTAAGTTTCCTTAACTTCCAAAAATTCAATGTCTTGGCTACACTATTAATTAGTTCCTCATACTGTATATCCCTTCCTTCTATATCCTTAATCCCTAGATTTATGCCTAGCACCCTAAAATATTCTTTGTTCTCCTTCAATCCTATATCAATTCTACTATCCCTCACCTGTCCTATATACATAACCTCAGACTTATCTATATTAACCCTGGCTCCAGATGCCCTACCATACAATTGAACTGTCCTCAATACTTCCCTAACACTCTCCTTATCTTTAACCATTATTATGGTGTCATCTGCGTACTGATACACTAAACTAACCCTCCCTCCTGCCACCTCCACTCCTCTTATGTACCTGTTCCCCATCAGCAGAGTCGCTAGGGGCTCCGCTGATAGGGCATACAACATTGCGGAGAGAGGGCATCCTTGCCGGACTGACCTCCTTAACCTAAACACATTTGTTACCACCCCATTAACCTTAACCCAACTAACTGCACTGTTATAAATCCTCCTTACCCACCCTATTAATCTTCTCCCAAATCCTGCCTTCTCTAACACTCTATATAAATAACTATGACTGACCCTATCAAAAGCTTCATCCCATTTGCCTCCATTATTGCTTTTAGAACACCACGTGATGAATCATTCCTAAACCTCATATTCATTGACACATCCATCCTTCCACACCATACGTTAAAATCACCGACAATCATACAGTTCCCCCCACATTTTCCATCCAATCCCTCAAAAAAAAACCTCCTCCCCCTTTCCTCATTCAGTGCATATACATTCAGTAATCTAAATCTCCCATACACTCGAACAGTATCCCAATCATTCTCCCATCACCATCATCCTCAACCTTCCTTGCATTCATTACCGCCCCAGTTTTAATTATTATTGCCACCCCTCTAGCTTTCATACTCCCATTATTAACAAACATTTCTCCGACCCATTCTTTCCTTACATTCTCCATACAACTTTCATCCCAATGTGTCTCTTGTAGGCATAATATGTCTGAGCCACACAGTATCAGGGCCGCATCCCTGCGGTCCCTTGTCCTTAGGCCGTTCCCAATAAAAGGAGGACAGTGTCACCATTATGAGGGAGGCAGTGAGTATTATACAATACATGTACATATACATATACTCACCTCTGTGGATATTTCCCTGTAAATCCCCTTGATTTACTCCTTCTCTTCATTTCCTTCTTTTTTACTATAAGTCTCTTTGACTTTCTTTGTTCCAAAGAAACTCTTTTCTGCGCAGCCAGAGGATCCACACACACTGTCTCTTTCTCCTTTCGTACCGCCACCTCCATCCCTTCTCCGTCCGCCACGCCGCCCCCTTCCTCTACTTCCTCTTCCATCTCTGACACGTCCGTGGAATCCTCCTCAGCAGCCTCACGTTCCCCTCCTCCTCGTCGCTGCCATCTCCTTCATCCTCGTCGTCCGTGGTTGGATCCGCCGCATCCGCCTCCATTCTGCCTCGAGCCATCTGCAGTGAAGCACCCTCAGATATCTGCAGCCATCACCTCGGCAGACCCCTGAGCAGCATTCACAGCATCAGCATCAGGCATGTCAGCAACTGCAACTGAGATCCTCTCCTTCGCGCTGCTCACCGCTCCTCTCTCCGTCCTTCCTGCCCCGTCTGTCTCCTCCGCTTCAGATATTTCACTCATCCCCTCTGCTTCATTGACAAATCCAGAGGTCCCTCCCCTTTTTCCTGCTTCACAGTCCCGTGCAAAGTGCCCTTGCTCTCCACATTTGAAACACCTAAACTCAGGGCATTCTTTGAAAATATGCCCCGGTTTAATACACTGCCTGCATACAGGTATTTGTCCATCGTGCAGCACTCGGAAATATTCCGGACCCGCCTCTGATATGAATTTTGTTGAGTATGGGAGGGAGCGGACTTCCTCGTTAAATCTTACTCGTAGGAAACGCGTACCAGCCGCTACATCCGTACCTGGCCATACTCTTCTTTTTATTGTTGACACCAGTGGTGGCTGGCCAATAGAGGGCGCTAGGGCGCCGCCCCACCACTCACCTCTCACCACATTTCCTTGAATAATATTATTTAAATATATAGATATAGAGATATATCTAGAGATAGATAGAGAGATAGATATAGAGATAGATAGATAGATATTTATTATATATGTATATTGGCCATCTGTATAGTAATATAGCACATCTGTATATTTGTTCATACTACATCTGTTTATACTATGCCAATTATTCCCACCTCTTTATACTGCCCTTATCTTTACATAATCACTCTTAACTGCATATACTGTACATACTCTATATATCGCACTTGTTTCTCTTTGCACTTCTATCTATCTACC
This sequence comes from Eleginops maclovinus, assembly GCF_036324505.1. Classification (NCBI taxonomy): domain Eukaryota; kingdom Metazoa; phylum Chordata; class Actinopteri; order Perciformes; family Eleginopidae; genus Eleginops; species Eleginops maclovinus. Next base: position 8,341,588 of record NC_086369.1, on the reverse strand, counting down.
TATAATGTTGTTTTTGTTGTTTTCATTTATGTAAATACACTCGTTTGATACCTTAGTACATGTATGCATGCTTTTTTTTTATATATACATTTTGGAGTTATAGCCCCCCTGGAGAAAACTCCACCAGCCGCAACTGGTTGACACCGGCATAACTCCCCATTCCTCAAGTCTCTTTTTTTATGGTTTCATCCCTCGTACACACTGGGATGTTCGGGTATGAGACAGTCAGCTCTTTTATTGAGCTGTCTTTGTATCCGCCATTGTCACTTCATACGTTCTTTCACCTTTTATTCTGCATCCCCTCACGGTTCCGCAATCCTTCTTCAATCCTTTCAGAAGGTCCATCACAGAAACTTTGTCTCTCACCGCGTCCACCACGACCTCCATCGTCAGTTCCCTTGAAAACTTCTCTACTGCTTCATTCCTTATTAGCAGAGTAGTTTTTTTCCGGTACTTCTGTTGTTATCTCAACTTTTTGTCCATTTACATTTGTATTTACGGCCTTATTTTTCACAGAATCACTATTTGTTATTAGTTGCTGCGTCACCATTTCCGTCACCCTCACCTCACCCGTGCGCTGAACACCATCAACCCCTTTCCCTTCTCCCTCCTTTTTTTTCACCCCCTCCTGATTTTCTGTATAGTCCGTTTGTTTTGCCGTTTTCGTTGTCCTTTCCTGTGTCATTCACTGTGTTTCCGTTCCTCTCCACACACCTCGTCTCCTTTGGTATATCCGTATTCATTTCCCTTATGTCCAGTCCGTGGGTCGACAACCAAGGATCCATCCAAAAAACACGTAAAAACACACACAGGGAAACCCCTAGACAGCAAAGCTGCTAGGGGTGTGGAGACTAACACGAAGACAGTATGGGTATCACAGAAAAAGAACGAAAAACAAGGGAAAAAAGCACAAGGGCTCGAAATGTTTGTAGCCGTCAGATCTGCGATGCCACTCTGGTAACAAAGTGGGCGTTACTCATTATGCTACCAACCGGCTCAAGCAACACCCTGCTTGAACCATATACATCTTGTCAGCTCTTGTCAGCTGTTTACAAATCACCGTTTGACATGGATGAAATAAACCCCACCCATGTTAACTGGTGATATTCACAATATGACACAGGCAGACGCTGCCAACGCAAGCCTAAAAAACGAACGCAAAAGCCATGTGTTACGGACAATAGACAAGCATGGCCATCTGAAAGGATATTGCTTTGTTTTTTAGCCTAAAAAAATGCATATAGTGACCATTACAAAGCACATATCAAACGCTATGAAAATAGCCGCTGTGAGATACGAACCCAGTCATGCTTTCAAAAGGTATTAATCCACTGCTTTGCCGCTAATGGCCTGAGCTACTGTTCAGACGTTGAAGCAACAAGCTGAATATTTCATATTGACAAATTGCTTGTACCTGTTCCCAATAGAGAACAACTGTCATAATTGGCTACAAATTTATCACTGGATACATTCAAATAGAGGTATGGTTTGGCAAGGGACTTTATTTTTTGGCCGTCAAATACATGCAGGACAGTAATAATCTTTGTCCACAGGTGGTTCCCCCACACAAAGGCTGTGATACCAGCTTTTACAAAGCGTGCACTCCGTCTGGAAGAAAAGGGCAAAAAAAAAGATGTGCTTTAGGACAGTTGTATAACAAAACATTACAGTAATCAACTTCAAGTGCCCCAAACTTGCCTTACCCACTCGTCATGGGTGTCAAGCATATTTTCTGTTGTTGTCTGTAGGTGATCTCGACATGTGCATTTTACATGAACTGGTGATGTTAACAGTATTTCGCCGAGGTTTTCTACATTGTCTGGTCACACTTCAGACACACGTGTTACGTGAACATTACTAACCTGGCAACCACACCATCTGGCGGAAAAGGTAAACAAACTCAACCAGTTGAACCGGAATCCAGTTAAACTGGAACACCGGCTTTGAGAAAGCTTGTCAGCCAAATTGCCGTTAACACACCAATGACAAGGTGAGCTAACGTTGCCATAGAGACTCGTTCATATATGTAGTGTGGTACAGAGTGAAGTTGCCCTCCACTACACATTTAATTTGAAAGTCTTTTATTTTGTTCTGCAAAGAGCAAACATATGTATTTTATCATCACAGTTCGCCACACACACACACACACACACACACACACACACACACACACACACACACACACACACACACACACACACACACACACACACACACACACACACACACACACACACACACACAGTAACTTCACTCAAGTGTGTGTTTGCGTTCTCTGAACGTATTCAGTAAACTAAAACAGAACAATTATGAACATCTGCACCAACATCCAAACAATAATCATGTCTGTTGCATTGCTATTCCAGACCAGTTTCATGTTGTACATTCAATATCAATTTGTTGCTCAGATGCACAGTCAGCCAATAGTGTGGTGACCAAACGTCCTCTTTTGCCCGGACATGTCCTCTGTTTACGTCCTGTCCGGAGCGTCCGGGGGGTTTTATAAATTCATGAATACGTCCGGTTTTCACTGTTGGGACCATTAAGCGTCCGGGGGGTTTTATTTTATAAATTCATGAATAAGTCCGGTTTTCACAGTTGGGACCATTAAGCGGGATCATAAACTCACACATAACATGTTCACCCATCAATTACACAATTCCAACTCTCCCTTCTTACCTGCAAAGAGCAAAAATATGTATTTTATCATCACAGTTCGCCACGCACACGCACACGCACGCACACACACACACACAACACACACACACACACACACACACACACACACACACACACACACACACACACACACACATACACGTACACATACACTTCGGAGTTAGACACTGCATACTGCTAGATAACACATTTTTCAAACGATAAACCAACCAACCATCCCTTATCAGAACACACACAGACAATTTTCACCACACTCTGAACATGAGCTGTACTAAATGTACCCAAATCATGTTAAACATGTAATTAATAATAATGTAGGTATATCAACCCACTAATGGCTCTGTATGCCACATATACAGTAGGTTACTGAGCCATGCAGAGGCTCGACTAACATGTTAATAATAGCAAACAGCAACGTAATGTTACCAGTATCAAATATTATTTAGCCCACTTAAACGGAGCAAGAGTTTAATTTCAGAATATTTTCCAAATGTTCAGCATGTACTGCCGGATAGATAGATAGCTTTAATTATTGAGCTGCAATAAACTACATTTCAACATTTAAAACCATACTTTTGCGGTTATTTTGGTGAAAGTAACTCAAAGTAACACAAAAGTAGTGTAACACATTACATATCAGAGACAGTAATAATGTAATGTAACTTATTTTCAGAAAGAAAACAAATCAGAAACTATGGCTGACAGGGGAGTTCCACGGGCCAACCTTTCCTGTGGCATCCTTTTAGCCAAGCGGCAGTGCAACCAGAGGATTACAGCTCACTTCAGTGACAGCAGAGTAACACAGAGCATGTATTAGGACAATCACAGACTAATAACCACCACCACAGACCTGTGACAGCGACACCTCTCTGTTGAACAACCTCAATGGTGTCTTTGCAGGCTTAAAAGAACAGAAAAACACACCGGCGCAGAAAACCACTCCAGTGTGAGAAGCACACTATTAAGGATTAACACCCGAAAAGCTTCTGGACCTGACAAGATTCTTGGTTTTGTACAGATTTCCTCACAGATATCTTCAACATCTCCCTGAGCATGGCTTTTGTTGCCTCACGATTCAAGGAAACCACATACATTCCAGTGCAGAAGAAATCATCTCCAGCCTGCTTCAATGACTACCGCCCATGTAGCGCTGACTTCCACCATACATGAAGGCTAGTCAAGAAGCAAATCATGACCCCCCCCCCCCCCCCCCCGGAACCATTGCATATCGAGCTAAGCAGTCCACCGTGGATGCAATCTCTGCTCTCCACTCAGCACTCATCCACTTGGACACAAAGAACTCTTATGGCCATGATGCTGTATGGATGCAAAGGCTCAGCATTCAACATCATCATCCCCCAGCAGCTAGTTTGCAAACTATAAAAGCTGTAGTCAAGTCACTATGCCTCGAGTCCAAGTCCAGGTTCAAGTCTCCAGTGTTTAAGTCCGAGTCAAGTCCAAGTCATTAAAAAAATGTCCAAGTCGAGTCCACTTCTCAGCCAAGTCAAGTCCGAGTCGAGTCCGTATTGATCAAGTCCGAGGCCAAGTCTAGCACTAAAGTAAGCATACATGTTGTTAAATGTGGTTTTAACACAAATGCAGCAAGAAAATAAGTATTGAACGTGTCAATTTAACATGCAACTAGTTTATCCATGTAAAAGAGACAGCAGGTGACAGAGAGAGACAGTAAGTGTAAGAGAGAGAGACATTTAGTGTAAGAGAGAGAGACAACAGCTGACAGAGAGAGACAGTAAGTGTAAGAGAGAGAGACAACAGGTGACAGAGAGAGACAGTAAGTGTAAGAGAGAGACAGTAAGTGTAAGAGAGAGTGTCAGTAAGTGTAAGCGAGAGAGACAGCAGCTGACAGAGAGCGACAGTAAGTGTAAGACAGAGTTGCACCTCAATTTCCCTCGGGATAAATAAAGCTTCTTGAATCTTGAGAGACAGTAAGTGTAAGAGAGAGAGACAGCAGGTGACAGAGAGAGAGACAGTAAGCGTAAGAAAGAGAGACAGCAGGTGTAAGAAAGAGAGACAGCAGGTGACAGAGAGAGAGACAGTAAGTGTAAGAGAGAGAGACAGCAGGTGACAGAGAAAGACAGTAAGTGTAAGAGAGAGATACAGTTAGTGTAAGAGAGAGAGACAGCAGGTTGAAATTCGAGGTAGTCCCCGCTGTCTCCTCGTCCATCGTCTTCGAACAGAGGGAACATTTTGCGTTCCATTTTTTGCCCTGGCATTGTGAAGTCTTTGAACGCAAAACGAACAATCATTGGGGCATTGGGTCATTGTCGCGGTTAAACTTAAGTTCACGTTAGTTTCTTTTTTTTTTAACAATATTTTTTATTCAAGAAAGGTAGTACAATACAGGATGTATTTAAATACTATACTAATAATATACTATGTCTTGATTTGTTTTTTACATTATTTGTCAAACAAATTCCGCCCACCCACAATACCCACATACTGCCGTAAAAAGAATAAAATAAATAATAATTAAAAATACATACTCATAATGAACATAAATCAGAATAATAACATTAATAGAGAAATAATTTTTTTTTTTTTAAATTATAACAATAATAAAAAATATAAACAAATAAAAATTTTAAAAAAAATAAAAAAATAAAAAAATAAATAAATGAATAAAAACAATGGAGGAGGAGGAGGGGGGGGGCATTCTGCACTCTATTACATCCCTTTAGTTATGCTTGGTCAAAACAAAACACATCAGGGCCCAACTGTCCTACGGGAGGGTGTTGAGCCTGTCAAAATACAAAATCAATGGGTCCCATATTTTGTGAAATTTTCGTATTGATCCTTTGGTGAAGTACTTAATTTTCTCTAATTTCAGGAAAAACATTAGTTCGCTGAGCCAGACAGACACTATAGGAGGATCAGGAGATTTCCACTGTAAGACTATTCTTCTACGGGCTAGCAAGGAGGCAAAAGCGAAAGCATTCTTCTTATCAGTGGTCAGCAAGCTCTCATCAATAAATACTCCAAAGATGGCCATTTCTGCAGAGGGTTTCACTTTGGTATTAAATGCATCGTTCAAAGTTTTGCAAATAGATGACCAAAAGTCTCTTAATTTAGGACAGGTCCAAAACATGTGAGCCATATTTGTTGGTGCTGATTTACAGCGCTCACAGCTATCTTGGATGTCAGGATACATTTTGGATAGTTTGGACTTGGTGTAATACATTCTGTGAAAAACCTTGAACTGTATCAGGCTGAGACGGGCACAGGATGATGTTCCATTAACTCTAGCCTGAGCGCAGTCCCAGACTGCTTCAGATATGTCCATCCCAAGTTCTTCAGCCCATTTAGTTCTAAGCCAGTCTAGTGACGTTTCTTGAAGGGAAGTAATTATATTTGAGATGTTTGAGATCTGTCTCTTGTGCTGAATGGGGGCCCGCAAAATCATCTCAAGTCCTGAATCCGTTGGTAAAGCAGGAAATGTTGCACTCTGGCTTTGAATAAAGTGACGGACCTGAAAGTATCTAAATAAGCTTGACCGCTGTAAGTGACATTTTTCAGAAAGATCAATAAAAGTGCCAAAAAGACCATCTATGTAAAAGTTGTAGCATATAGCCAGACCATTTCTATGCCACAATGTGAAGGTGTTGTCGATTCTGGCTGCAGGGAAGAGGTGGTTGTCACAAATTGGGCTACACACAGAGAAATCTTTAAGCTTGAATTTTTGTCTGAGTTGGGCCCATATTTTAAGAGTGGAAGTTACCACTGGGCTTGATGAGAACTTGGATGGTGAGAATGGTAATTTTGCTCTAATTAAAACAGAGAGTGAGGTAGAAATGCAAGAGTTTGCCTCAATTTTGCACCAATCCAGTTCTGGAGCCTGATACCAGTATATTACTTTTTGTATATACGACGGACGCCCAGTAATATTTTTTCATATTGGGAAGTGCTAAGCCACCCTGGTCTCTAGGTCTTTCCAAAAGTTCTCTACGGATTCTAGGATTTTTGCCAGCCCATAAGAATGAATAAATTAACTTATCCAAAGACTGGAAGAAAGAATTAGACAAAAAGACTGGGAGACATTGAAATAGATACAAAAATCTAGGTAAGACGTTCATCTTTATAAAATTAACTCTACCTGTAAGAGATAAGAAAAGGACAGACCATCTCTTTAAATCTGCTTCCAATTTGAGTAAGAGGTGTTTGACATTATTTTCATAAAGATCAGAGAAAACACTGGTGACTTGTATCCCTAAGTATTTAAAGCCAGTCTTTGACATACGGAAAGGGAGTTCATTGTCTAATATCTGAAGGGCTAGATTATTGACTGGAAAGCATTCACTTTTGGAAAGGTTCAATTTGTAACCTGAAAAAAGTCCAAAGTCATTTAGGATATTAATAATGTTAGGAACGCATGACGCTGGATCTGAAATATAAAGCTGCAGATCATCTGCATATAAAGAGACTCGGTGTTCAGTTTCCATCCTATGGATTCCAAGAATGTCGGGGGCTGTTCTGAACTTAATTGATAGCGGTTCAATAGCTAGTGCGAATAGCAAAGGGCTGAGGGGACATCCCTGATGTGTGCCCCTTGACAGAGGGAATAGTTGGGAAGATAATTTATTAGTAATTACTGATGCTTTAGGAGCGGTGTATAATAAGCGGATCCAAGAAATGAAATCAGAGCCAAAACCAAATCTCTCCAAGACAGTAAATAAATTACACCACTCAACTCTATCAAATGCTTTTTCAGCATCCAGGGAGACAACAACTTCGGGTATCTCCCTGGACTCTGGAGAATGTATAACATTTAGGAGTTTGCGTATATTTGTGAAGGAGCGACGGCCTCTCATGAATCCAGTTTGTTCTATTGAGATGATTTGGGATATTACATTATCTAATCTTGAGGCAAGAAGTTTAGCTAAAATCTTGACATCCAAGTTTAGCAAGGATATAGGTCGGTAGGACCCACAATCAAGTGGGTCTTTGCCTGGCTTTAAAATAAGTGAAATGGATGCCTGTCAGTCTGTGGTAAATGATTCTGATTAAAAGAATGATTAAACATTTCAAGTAGGATGGGAGCAAGTTGAGAAGAGAATTTTTTGAAAAATTCCACAGGATAGCCGTCAGGCCCTGGTGATTTGCCACTTTGCATTTTCTGAATGGAATCAACAATCTCCTGCAGATATATGGGTTTATCAAGATTATCTTTAGCAGCCGCATCTGTATTTGGTATATCTATAATATCCAAGAAAGTTGTCATGTTTGAGTTATCTTGTGGGGACGTAGATGTATATAGTTCCGAGTAAAATTCTTTAAAAGTATTATTAATTTCAACTGGGTCTATGGTCAATGACTGTGGAGTATTGCGAATCTGTGGGATTAAACGAGATGCGGCTCTACATTTCAGCTGATAGGCCAAGAGACGGCCTGCTTTCTCCCCATGCTCGTAATAATGACCTTTTGACCACAGCTGATGTTTCTCAGTTCTTTCTGTTGACAATAAATCCTATTGAGATTTCAGTGCAACTCTCTTTTTAAATAACTCTGGAGTTGGGGTGGTGGAATATTGCTGGTCTGTGGATCTTATTGACTTAATGAGTTCTTGTTCCTTCTGCTTTCTCTTTTTATTGCGTGAAATAGTGTATGATATAATCTCCCCTCTTATAACAACTTTTAGCGTCTCCCATAAAGTAGATGGAGATATGGAGTCTGACTGGTTAAATAGCATAAAGTCAACTATCGCCTTAGATATGTGATTGCAAAAGTGACTGTCTGTCAGAAGGGCTGTATTTAATCTCCAGGCGCTATGCTGTGTCAGATTTTGAGCGAATAAAAGGTCAAGAGACACTGGTGCATGATCTGACTCAACAATGGCAGTGTACTCTGTATTCTGGATAGAAGAACCTCCATGGATCAACACTACCCGTCTTATCTACAAATTCACTAAGAGCTTGAGACATTTTGGAGTGTGCTAAAGTCTTAGGGTTGGAGCGATCCATGGCTGGATCCATAACAGTGTTAAAGTCACCAGCAAGAATTAGCCGATGTGAATTCAAATTTGGAATAAGAGAAGTAAGTTTATTTATGAAGCTGACATCGTCCCAATTTGGGGCGTATATGCTTGCTAGAACTACTGGAGTATTAAAGAGTGACCCTGATACTATTACAAATCGTCCTTGGGGGTCTGAGATTGTTTGGGATGGCGTAAACAATATTTTTTTATGAATTAAGATTGCTGCCCCCCTTGCTTTAGTGTTGAAGTTAGAATGGAAACTCTGCCCAACCCAGTTCTTCCTAAGCCTGACCTGGTCTACTATTTTCAAATGCATCTCTTGCAAAAATATTACTTCTGCATTAAATTTCTTTAAGTGGGAAAATATCTTTGCTCTCTTATTTGGCCCATTCATTCCTTATACATTCCAAGTAATAAAACGAGTTGGTGTTGCACCTTCTTCAGCCCTAACATTATTCATATCATAAGACATGTTCTGTTAAAAAGAAAAAGAAAATAAGAGAGTGCGCCCGTAATATATGTCAATAACCTCCAGAAACAAAATCATCATAAAAAACAAAGTAAAATCCCATTTAGCAGTATACAAACCCCATTCAGTACAAAATAAACAATCAGTTGTCTTAGAAATTGGACCCCTCCCAACCCTCATCCTTCCTATGTCTGCCTCTAGAACAAGAGCAGTCTGCAGGCTCACTCCTAACTCCCGAATTTTCCGGTACATCCTCTCCTACCATAAACTGTGAAGAGCCTTTGACCATTAACAATGTGAAACAGAATAGCATAAAACAAAACTCTCAGGTTGTAACCTTAACCACAAAGCATAAGTAATCAAATAACCAAAACATCCATCAGTCACGTAGACCGCGTACATAAAAAGAGAAAGAAACGGCTCGGCTAGATTAGCATTAGCTCAAGGTAAAGGGTTGACCCAGTCTAATATCCAACAGGTGGCAGTCGGTGGCCAATATCGCTTGAAACAATAATACGAATGACATTTACCAGAAAGAAAACGGTTCAATAATCGGACTATATAGTTCCCATAACCCAGCAGGTTAGGCAAAATAAAAGATTACCTCAAAGGGCAAGTTCCCATTTTCTACATAGAAAAGTTATTCAGACGCGTTAGCAGTAAGCTAGCTTCCAGCGAAGGTGCCTGACTCCACAGGCTATCAGTCTAAAGTCCGGTTAGTTGTCTTTACGCGTTACCTCTTGGTCATAGAAAGCCTTTGCTTCCCCCGGTGTGTTGAATCTGAAGGTCTTCCCGTATAGTGTGACTCACAGGATGGCAGGATAAAGTAGCTGGAATGTTATCCCCTTTGTGTAAAAGGCTTGTTTGATGTCGTTGAATCCTGCACGTCTCCTAGACAAACTGACGCTGAAGTCTGGGTATATTCTCAGGGTAGCATTTCGGTATGAAGTTGTTTGCTGTCTAGCCCATTCCAGCAATCGTTCCTTTTCTTGGAATCGGTGAAAACATACCACAAACGGACGCGGGGGTAGACCAGCTTTTTCAGGCTTTTTGCCGACTCTGTGCGCTCTCTCCAGAGCAGGGGTAGATTCAAACAGCACATTGCCCGTAATCTCCATCAACATGTTCGACATGAATTTAACAGTGTCCTCATCCCCCTCCCTGCCTTCTGGAATATTTACAATCCTCAAATTGGCTCTGCGTGATCGATTTTCTAAGTCGTCATCACGATCCAAGGGTGTAGCATTCTGGGTGCGCAGAGTTTTGATAGCGGCTTTGGCTTCAAATATCTTGTCAAAGTTATCACCTGCTAGGGATTCCGTTGTAGTCAACGGTCTCTTTTAGGGCATTCACCGAAGTGTGCAACGGTCCAAGAGATGCCTGAATGAGTGTAGAAATGTCTTCTTTTAAACTAGCGCGTTGTTTAGACAGTTCTTCCACCAGTTGAGTCATGGTTATACCCTCGTCTTTGGAAGAGCGGTCCCTAGCAGGAGAAGCCATGGCTGCTAGCTTGTTAGCAATGGTGTTTCGTGTGGTCAAACCAGCCTGTTTTGGTCTGGAAGTAGGCATTAGTTGTGTGTGGCAATACAACGCAACCAAATACTTATATAACTTCAGTCCTGAGATCCTGATATTAAATTTGATAAAGTAACATGCAAGTTAGGTTAGAGCTCCTCACACATGCTGCCTACTCCAACATGGTCGAAACCGAAACTGTTAGTTTCTTTTTTTAATGAGAACATGACGTGACGTCATGTGCGATATATGACATGGAAGCAGAACAACTTTCCCTTGCACCGGAGCTAGAGGGCGAATAAGAGAGCTTGATTCAGCATCATTCAGAAAGATGTATGCGTCAAGCTCTATTATTGGCCCACTAGCTCCGGCTGTGAATCACGTGGGAGAATGCATCGGAAAAGAACAGTCTACCGATTCCGGCAACATTTCTATGCCGTATTATGGCATAAATACCGGACTCGAGTACTACAACACTGCTGCATACACACCTGCAGCTCCAAACACTCAAGTTTGCGGATGACACAACCGGGATGGGTGTCATCATTAACAAAAACGAAACCCACTAAAGGAAGGAGGTGAACCAGCTGGTCATGTGGTGCAAATATAACAACATCTCTATGTTCTCAATGTGGGGAAAACAAAGGAGATTTTTGTCGACTTCCTCAAGTTTGTGAGAAACATCATTTTGATCTCCCTGTCTGTATCTCACTCAGAAGATTGACAATAAAGTTGACTTTAAGAGCAACAGGGGAGGGATCCCTCTCCCAGGACGGACAGACGTGACATAGATGATGTTTGTAAATTACATAGATAATAATAAGGTGGATGTCAACAAATTCTGTGGGTGGCATAAAAAAAGTAGCAAAAGAAAAAGGAATCACAATAATACTCCTCCCATTCTGAGCTGTCCCACTGTTAAATCCACAATAGATGTTAAAATTATTCTCTTCGCTTTGGAAAGTAGCGTTGGAAAAATCTATCGAGCGCCTCTTCTGTTGAAACAACTCCCTGATTGTGTTCTGGAGAAAACCAACATTTCTCTCAATGTTAAAGAGTACGCTAAAGACTTCACTTCTTGATAAAACGTATAGATAGGGCTTGTTCAGGATAGCTACTTTGCTATGCTTGGTTGCTTAACAAAGCTTCTATCTATCTCTCACTTGCTCTTTTTGATCTGAATGAATTTCTATATTCATCCTCTTTCCCTGTTTTCATTCATGTCCCATAAATGCATGGTACTAGCCTTTCATCCAGGGCATCCTCCACGGAGTTTGTGTAATTCACGTCGGGCAGGTTGCAATATTTAATGGTTGTGTCTGGATCAACCATGGTCCTGCTTGAGCGTTGTTATTATTATTGAAACCTGGAAACTTTTTGAAAACCTTACTGGACCTATCTTTCTCATATATATTAACATGGTAAGTTTTCTCACTTATTCATTGTCACACATCATGCACATCAGTGAGTCCTTGGAATTGGATCCCTTCTCATTTACTCTCCCTTAGGTTGCTTTTAATTTTCTCTATTGACTTCTTTGAGTGTACTGGGAAACCAATGTTATTTTCTAACTGCAGTGCATAGAAAAATATCATACAAATCCAATTACCCTGATTGGTCATATCTATATGACTCTCTACTCTGTCTGTTTCTTCAGAGGTTCACCTTTGTGTCTCTGCCCACTGATGTCCTGGAGATCGAAGTGAAGGATAAATTTGCCAAGAGTCGGCCAATCATCAAGCGTTTTCTTGGAAAGCTCTCTGTCCCTGTCCAGAGGCTGCTGGAAAAACACGCCATTGGGTAAAACACTCACACACCACACACATTTATGCAGTGAATATGTATGTGTGGCAGAACTTTGCTTGTCATCAGTCTGAATATTACTCTTATTAGTGTTGATGATTCAAGTCTGTAGAGCTTTGTAAGCTGTCCCATAATCACGAGCCCTCACAGCAAGTGGATGAGTTTATGTATGTGAGTTGTTGTTGTTAGTTTTACCCTGATGATTTACAGATGTAGCGCGTCCTTTTGGGCGTACCCTCCTAAGTCAGGCCTAGGCTCTCACTGAAAGGAAAACCCCCAGGATGACGTAGTTAATGTGTGACAGACTTTTTACGCCCCCTTGATACATTTTATTGAAACAAGCGCCAATGGCCCCCACTAGGTGGACCAGCTGCCACATTTTATTTAATCTCAAATATGATATAAACAGCTGATTAGAAGGTGCATGCTTATAACACAAACACAGAACAGCTTGTTGTTTATATGCATCAAATAGAAAACGTGCCTCTGGTTAAACCCTAACCCTAACCCTGTATAACTTATTCTCTCCATAAAAGCTGGTGTGTTGAAAGCAAAACGGTAAAGGAAACATTTTTATACCGTAAACTACAGTAGTAACTTTTGATGTCGAGCCTTTATCTGAAAAACAGATGGCATAATTATATTTATGGGCTGAGACAAAGATATTTATATAAAGGGCTGTAATGTTTCTTTCTTTACCAAGGTTACACTAAGGTAGATTTATCTCTGATTACTATAGCATATTGTTTGTTATATTGACGTAATCATTTACAAAACCAAAAACAAAAGCTCTGTCAGAACGTCCTTCCGATGACTGGATTCTTCCACTTTTTTGTCAACTTTACTAATGTCCTCTCTTATGCCGTTCAGTGATTTACCAAAGTCTTTTCTGAGTTCTCGTAGCTCCTTCAAGATTAAAGCCAAGTTAGAGTCGCTGTTCGGCTCCAAGTCATAGTCCGGCTGCGTGTCGTCCATGTTGCTACTAGCTTGTGATATTTGACCTTCCTCTTTTTCGTTTTGTTTCTTTGTTGTTACAAGACTTTTCGTAACCCTTTTAGGCTTTGTGTATTTGAGTTTTTTTGACGGGTATTCAACGCAGTGGTGATGTGCATATACAAAATTAGGAGGTTTGGAGGTCCTTCCTCTGTGAGTTAGAAGCTGGTGAATAGTTCAAGTTCGATGTCCCTTACAAATCTAAAAGTAGAATACAGTACACCCGAACATTTTCAAAAACTGTCTTTCATACTTAAGGGCAATATAAGATAAGATACGATAAGATAAGATAAGATGTACCTTTATTAATCCACGTGGGGAAATTCAGGAGTTTAATCAGCAACAGAGTGAAAATGAAAAACAGGACAGTATGGATTCACACAAGGCTAATCAAATTAAAGATACAATTAACTTACTTTATACACTGGGGAATGGCTCAACCCTTACCTGTTTGATTTGATTTATTCTCAATAGCAAATAGTGTAAAAATGACATTCATAAACGACTATATAAATAATTGTCTCCAAGAGTACAAATTGCAAATGTATTTCCCCGCTGAAAATAAGCGATACAAAATATGTAATTAAATGCCATTCAGCAAACACAACTGATGCGTTGCAAACATGACTGAAGTAATATCTACTGTTAGTCCAGGAAACATGTGTGAACCAAGGCCTAAACAAAAAAACAAAGTTTGCCCAGTTTAACCTGGCTGTTTATGTGTATTTGTGAAAGAAGCGCCCTCTCTTGCTGAAACGCTGAAATTGAACAAATGGGCAGGTTAACAGTGGAAACTAGCCGCCCACGCCCTCTCAGGAAAAAGGGGGAGGGGAGTAGATTAACAGCCATTAAGACTACTTAGGCTTCCAGCTGTGAACTGGCCACCAGCTGGCAAGTACTGCGATATTTACATTAGTTAACTACATTTGTAGGTATGTAGTTTTTTAACTAAATTTGGATTTGTTGTAATTTTTTCCTGTCTCTCCCTGCTATCTTACATTCATCCCGATTATCTCTTTTACTCCGTCCTTTTCTGTCTCGTGTCTTGCAGGGATCGAGTAGTGAGTTATTCGCTGGGTCGCAGGTTGCCAACAGACCATGTCTGCGGCCAGTTGCAGTTCCGCTTTGAGTTGACTTCTTCTATTCATCCAGGTACAAAAGTCAAAATGGCATGTAGCAGGGAAAAATAATCAATCTTGCTCCGCTTGACTGTTTAGCTATCAAGCCAACTGTCTTTCTCTCGCAGCTCACACCTCTCTTTGTCGTGAATCTCCAGTTTCTGTTGGTTGATGCTGTTTTTATGAAATGTAGTATCAAAAGCTATATAAAAGTCTTGAGAGTGTAAATGGGCTTCCTAAACAATTGCACCACTTGCTAAAGAAGAACTGAGTTTAGTCAAAACCCAGACTTGTATATGGTACAATTGTCAAGATTCGGCTCAACACAACCAACAACTAGATTTTGTTTTCCTTAGATGACGAAGAGATCTCTCTGGTCATAGAGTCAGCCTGTCCTCAGGGGGGAAATACACCAAATAACAACCATGCTGCTGATGCTCCTGATGATGACACATTAAGTGTGGGACCTGACATGCCTGACCTCCCCCTGGATGCCCCTCCTGACCCTGGAATTACGGTAGTACCAGCATCCACAGTGGAAGCCTCCACACCTGAGGATGTCCATGCTGAGGTTGAGGAGGCTGAGTCGACACCAGAAGAGCAGGAAAATGTGGATGAGGAGAGCACAGTGAGGGAGGAGCCCCTGTCTACAGAGCCACAAGTGGAGCAGGAGGAGGGGGAACTGGCTGAACAGCAAGAAGGGAACAGAGGAGAGGATGGAGAAAGGGAAGAGAGGCAGCAAGAGCAAGTAGAAGAGCAGCAGAGAGAAAAGTCTGCATCACAAGCTCAGGAGGATGTGACTGGAGAAGAAAATTATGTTGGGGAGGAAATTCAGCCAAAGCCAGACTCTAACAATCCTGTTGAAATATCAACAAACAATGGGGCTGTTACCATGGGGGACACCATGGAGGGAAACATCACTTCCCATAAGGCCGATGTAGAACAAAGGGCTGCTCAGGAGACAGAGGGAGAAGAAATAAGCTGCCTCACCTGCAACTGCGAATCCCTCTTCTCAAACTATAACTCTAATGCTCCTTTGCGCCGCAAAAATCGACCCTGCTCCCTTCCTGTGTCAGAGCTGGAGACGGTGATCGCGTCAGCCTGCGGAGAGCCGGAGACACCCCGATCCCACTACATTCGGATTCACCACCTCCTCCACAGTCTCCCCTCAGCCCAACACAGACCTCCCAGCCAGGAGGAGGAGGAAGCCAGGGATGGAGAGAATACAAGCACCACTCAAGACACCACTTCCACAAAACGTAAAACCTCCAAAGAGGAGGAGGGGCTGGAGGATGAGGAAGAGGATGATACAACCCTGTCTCCCTCTCAGGTATGGCCAGTTATGGACTTATGGTAGAATATCAAAAAAATCTGTGCTAGAGTTACTAAATAATAACAAACATTTAAGTTGTAGTAAAATAGTAGCAGTCAAAATATTAAATTGAGTGTGATGTAGAGCTCCTGAAAAACGTCTTAAATAAAGTAATGAGCAAAAAAAAAGGGAAACTGACTGAGACTGGCTAATTTCACACTCCTATATTACTATTTATTTAAATGGTATTTAAGTAAAAGTATGTTAATGCCACAGAAATAGCAGTATGTTTGACATATGATGGGTCTCCTTTTTGCCATTTAAATGTCTAAATATTTCTGAACCAGGTCCCGGAGTGTCCCGGCCCCTGCTGTCGTCGGTCCTTACCACGCAGCCTCTCCATTGAACGCCTCTCCGAGCTAAACCTGCTCCTGGAGGGTGTTGGAGGAAGGGGAGGAGCAGGACATACAACAGTCAGGAGGGTCTCTCCCTCCTGCCTGGAGAGCGAGGAGGGGGATTCCAGTAATGGAGGAGGAAGAAGTGTTGGTGGGAGCACACTCAGACACCAGGGTGAGAACGACTGTGAATTCTGTGACACATCCTGCTACAGCACCTCCTGCTACAGCACTTCCTGTTACAGCACATCATGTTACAGCAACTCTGGCTACGAGGGTAGGAGCCGCTTTTGCAGCCATACCCGCCTGTCCTCGGTGGACAGCAACAGACTCTCTGGTAGTACGGTGTTCTCCTCCCAGGATGAAGATGAAGATGAGGAAAGTGCCTTTGAGTCAGTACCTGATAGCAGCCTCTTGCCAGATGGCCAAGAGGTGAGCGGGTCAGGAGGAGAGAGGAGGACAGAGAGGCTGAAGGAGGCCAGGAGAGGACAGCAGGCAGATCCAGTTGTGCCAGGGCCCAGCGATAGAAACAACATTGGTGAGACAAAAAATAATTATATTGTTTGTCTGCTGGGGTTTGTGTTAAAACTTAAATGTATATGTAGTTACAACTGCCAGCCCTTCAATAGGTAAAGAAGTTTCAAGGTTTTATTGGTCATATGCACAGCATATACAACGTATATGTTGGCAATGAATATCTTATGTCCCATGCTCCTCCAACAACTCAACATGCATGGTGCAAAAGATAAATAAAGTAGTGCAAAAAGAGAGAAGAATATTTACAATAACAACAATAAAGAATTAAGGATGTGAAATATATACATATGTGGAATACATTGAAAGTATTTAAATACACTGTACAGTAATTTAAATACTTTACACTGTTGAATGAGGAGGTATGGACAGATGCATATATTACGTATAACATATTTCAAGGTTTCAAGGTTTCAAGGTTTCAAGGCTTTATTTGTCATATGCACAGCAGATACAGCGTATATGTTGGCAATGAAAATCTTATGTCGCGTGCTCCTCCAACAACTCAACATACATGGTGCAAATAACATAAATAAAATAGTGCAAAAAGAGAGAAGAATATTTACAGTAACAACAATAAAGATTTGAGGATGTGAAATATATACATATGTGGAATACATTGAAAGTATTTAAACACTTTACACTGTTGAATGAGGAGGTATGGACAGATGCATATATTATGTATAGCAGATGTATATGGCAGATATGTACAATATATAGATATGTGTACTATAAACAGATATGTATGGCAGATGTGTATAATATATATATATATGTATGTGTGTACTATAAACAGATGTGAGTAGACATTCACACAGCTCAGGAGTTCAGCAGTCTTATAGTCTGTGGTATAAAACTGTCTCTGAGTCTGGTGGTCTTGGTCCGGATGCTGCGGTTCCGTCTGCCAGACGGCAGCAGACAGAACAGATTGTTGCTGGGGTGATGGGGGTTCTTTATTATGCTACCGGCCTTCTTCCTACACCGCTGGGTGTAGAGGTCCTCCATGGATGGCAGCTCCGTCCTGGTGATGTGCTGAGCAGTTTTCACCACCCTCTGTAGAGTCTTACGGTTGAGGGCGGTGCAACTGCCATACCAAGCGGTGATGCAGCCAGTCAGGATACTGTCGATGCTTCACCTATAGAAGTTGCAGAGTATCCTGGAGTCCATGTTGAACTTCCGCAGCCTGCGGAGGAAGAAGATCCGCTGTCGAGCCGTCTTGGATATGACCCTGGTGTGATGTGTCCATGTCAGGTCCTCACTGATGTTTACTGTTACTGTTTAATGTTTATTTAAACTGCAATGTAATGAGTCCAGAAAGTTAGATCTTTGCTATTTCTCTAATTTCATTTTCGAGCTTACATGTGGCTGACGTATTTTTATGCAAGTGAAACCTAACTCACCCATTTTTTGAGCAGCTTTCAGATACTTGGATCAGGGTGGGAAAAGAGACAACTTTTTTTGCTGACACTTACTCTTTTCTTTTAACACACAGGGGAGACATACATTTATATATTTTGAAGACATTAAAAAGGGCATTTTGCATAATAGGGAAATTTTAAATTAACACAATCACAAGTTGGAAACAGTATATTTTAAGGCAGGGAACAAAGGTTATGGTGTAACTGTAAATGTTACGGCCGCAATGTATTGTGGAACAGCATTTTCTCCTTTCTTTTTGTAAAGGAAGGTCCATTGTTTCTAAGTTAAAGGAGGTTATAAAGGAAGTGTCAAAGCTTCTTTCCTATCATCTAGACAATTTGAACAAGTCCTTTTCATGGCTGCCACTTGGGTACTTCCGGGTCATGTCACTCCGTTAGGAACCTTCTTAATCTAAACTGACAAGTCGACTGCAACCCACCACTCTCCGTGTCTAGACTGCAAATGAATTGTGCTTGCGCTGATCCCGCCCTGGTTTACTATGCACTCTGAACCTCAATTAATCACTACATTTGACTAACACAGCCTCAGTCACTCACTCACCTTGTGAACTGTGTGTCTACCTCTCTATGATATGAGCAAAAACAAATTCATGTTTAACTGTGACTTGTTATAGGCTCCCAAGTGGAGCATACAGTTAGAAACTAAACCAACCTAAGTCACTCGGCCGGTTGTTGGACGTAGAGCTAGCAATTCAACTCCAAATAACAGTCTTTTGATAAAATTTGATATTCTGACATTTAACAATACACGACCAAATTAATGTATGTAATGTGGGTCTGGAAAAAGCATTAAAGTCATGAATGTATTTATGTGATGGCCTATTTCTGTGCAAAATTTAAATTTAAAAAATAAGAATCAACAGAAGAAAGTTAATTTGTAGTTTTAATCATACTGTGTTGTATTCCTCTCTCCTACAGAATCCATGCGTCCAACTAAATGCAAGTTGCCAATTATATAAATTAGGTGATGACGTAATTTAGTGAACATCGAGTATAAAATGTCACGTCATTTTTTTAAGCCGCTGGAAAGAGAGGCACACACAGACAAAAAAAAAAACAAGTTTGTACAGGTGTTTTGTTCTTAAACTCCACCTGAAGATTCTTTTTATTTAAAATAAAATCTTAACACACCCTGAGTTTTCTCTATGCTTCTGTATTGTCGAACAGATATTATACTTTAACAGTAACACATCATTTCAGTTAAGTTTGATAAATATTCTTGACATTTCGTCACACAATAAAATTGTTGCCATTTGCCATTTGAAAATCACAAAATCTGAGGTTAGTAAGAATAGTATCGTTAGCAGGGATGAACCGATGCAAAATTCTTGGCCGATGCCGATGTTGAGAATAACAATTTGGCCGAAGCCGATGTTTTAACGTAATTTTTTTCCACTGTTGTAATTCCACATTTCTTCAAGGAAAAATTAATTATTTTTCTCGCAAAATGGTCCCACACTGCCAACATGTTGTTTTTCAGTAAATAGTGCGTGGCCGATGTATTGTTGCATCCCTATTAGTTAGTATTAGTTACTTTGACATGACTGCTGTGGTTATAAATAATTAGCAATGTTATTTTGCTGAATGTGAAATTATGTTCCCTAGCCACACACAATCTTGTTATTTATGGCGTAATTTCTCTCTGATGTCATGTAGGCTCAGACTCCTCCCCTCCTGTTGGCCATCTTCCAGTCCTGCGACCCAGCCATGACCTAAACCATTTTCCTGCTGCCACTGACCAAGCCTTACCTCCAAGTAAGAACTAACACCTCATAGTCTTACTTTGGAGTCTCATCCCTACACATTAGTTTGATGTCATTGTGGCTGTGTGTTTGAATCAACTGCATGCTGCCATGTAAGGTTGATTTACAAACATATTTAATCTTTTGTGTTTACTGTTACCATCTTATCCTCCCTCGTTGCACTCCTCTTGCACTCCTGCATTGCTTTAAACTAGGGCTGGATGAAAATAATTTTTTGGTTTTTGTTTTACAAAATAGCTTGACATTGATAATGAGACAATATTTAAGGGTTGACCAATGATGCTTTCACAAAACATTATTTGTAATCAGCCATTTCGATGTATTGACCATGTGGTGAAAAGTCAGTTACATTTTTTTTTAAATCGCCTTATACTAATGCAGCATATAAAACCAGGAAAAGACGATATTTATGAATACAATATAGACAATCTAAAGTCATTTCTAGTCTCATATCACAATATTGATATAATATATATTGCCCAGCCCTACTTGGTAATGCTCTGTTCTGCTTGGTTCATGCTTGTATCTGCATTCAACTTTTCAAAAGGCTGAATTACGTACTTTTGCTGATTCAGAGCAGGTAGGTTGGCCCAAACTCCAATTTTCTGTTGCATCTTCTTCCAATTGAAGGTCACTAATCAGTTTCCTGTTTCCTTAATGCAGTATGTTTTCAAGAAAAAAATTAAAAAGTTGGAAGGACTGAGTTTGGTTTCTCAATCAGAATTGGTTTTATAACAAAGTAGGTTTACACATATGAGGAACTTTCTTTGGTATATGTAGTGCGTACATAGACACATAAAAAAGAATATGGAGCAAAACAAAATGTAATATTTTTTATTTATTTAAAAAATATATTTTAAGACTATTATAACAAATTAACAATATTTACATATGCAAATACTATATACTGTATTTAAAGTGGAGAGTTGTGCTGATCTTGAAGAGGTTGTGTGGAGAAAATTTGAAGATATTGTTTATATGATGTTCATTAATGGAATGTACAATGTTTTTCCGGGGCCGGATAAAAGTCATTGTCAATGGGGGTGCCGGGCCTTTTTATTGAGGCCGGTATCAGAGGGGAAGAAACTATTCAGGTGGCGAGAGGTTTTGACCCTGATGGACTGAGCCTCCTGCCAGAGGGGAGTAGGATAATCAGTTTGTGTCCAGGGTGGGATTGATCGGCCACAATCTTCCCTGCCCCCTCAGGGTCTTTGAGGCTTGTAGGTCATGGAGAGATTGCAGACTTTAGCCGATCACCCTCTCAGAAGAGCGGATTATACGCTGCATGCTGCACCTGCCCTTGTCCTTAGCTGTAGCTGCAGTGTACCAGATGGTGATGGAGGAGGTGAGGATGGACTCGATAATGTCAGTGTAGAAGTTCACCATCATAGTCTTTGGCAGGTTGAACATCCTCTGGTGGGCTATTTTGGTGAGGGAGCTGATGTTCTGCTCCAACTTGAGGTCCTGGTTGATGATGGTGCCCAGGAAGTGAAAGGACTCGACAGCAGTTAATGAGAAGTCCCACAGAGTGATGGGAGTGGGTGGGTCACAAGATGGTCGACCCCAACTGTAGGAAGACTCGTCCCCACCAGAGATGAGTCCGATGAGGGTGGTGTCTTCCACAACTTCAGGAGATTGACAGACTGGTGACTAGAGGTACAGCTGTTGATGTACAGGGAGAAATGCAGAGTGGAAAGAACGCAGCCTTGAGGGAGAACCTGTGGTGATGGTCTGGGGGCCAGAGACGTGTTTCCCCAGCCTCACATGCTGCTTCCTGTCTGACAGGAAGCCGGTTATCCTTCTGCAGGTGGAGTCGGGCACGTGTGGGCTACTATTGAACGCAGAGCTGAAGTCCATAAACAGGATCCTGGAGTAGGTTCCTGCTGTGTCCAGGAGCTGAAGCACTAGGTGAAGAACCTTGTTGACAGCATCATCTACCAACTTGTTGGCTCTATATTTATAAAGCCATGCATTTATAATCCTCAAAATATTAACACAAAAATGAGTCTGTTTAATCCTTGCCCAAATATAAAAGTTAAATTAACACTTTATGGTTAAGCGGAAAATGAGGCTAGAACTACATTTTGCCAGCCAGGCACCTTGTTTAAAACATTGAGGTTTTCCAGGTTTAGTACCGTTGTTGCTGTACTGAGACCAACGCTTATTGTAACTGAACACAAAAGTGCTGAATGGATGTATAATGATATTATTGTGATTGTGATGTTACATGGGGGGGGCTTGCTTGCTTTTGTGACATTAAAAACTCTTTAGCAACTTCGAACTCGATTGTGACAGATCGAGAATATGCTTCACAGCTGGTAGGAGGGGCATCAATGACCGCTAGGGGGGTCACGGCCCTCGAATGCCCCCCCTTAGCGCCGGCACTGGAGGAGTGTGAGAGAATTGCAGAGGGGCGCACTGAGGGGGCACACGGTCAGCAGAAAGGGCAATGATGTTTCACTCAGCTTTTTGAGGCAATTCATGTTCTATCCACAGACATGCGCAGAGATCTGCTGGTGTAGGACAGAACGGAGCATTCAAAGTATAGTTACACTCCACGAGGCTTCAGGTGGACAATGCTCGTTCACCTTAAGTTTATGGGGTCAGATCAGTCTCAAACTAAGTAAATGCACACAGAAGGATTCACAAATCTTATTCTGGATTTATCTATTAATGTCTGGATCCTAACAAATACATTTCTGATCCACATACCATCCAAGTGTCTCCATCATTGCCCACGTGTGCGTTGAAGTCTCCCAGCAAGACTAAGGAGTCCCCTTCGGGAGCCCCATACAGGACTCTTTTCAGGGTCTCCAAGAAGGCTGAATACTCTGAACTGCTGTTTGATGCATAAGCACACACAACAGTCAGGGTTTTCCCCCCCATAACCTGCAGGCGTAAGGAGGCGACCCTCTTGTCCACTGGGGTAAACTCCAACACAGCGGCACTCAACCGGGGGCTTGTGAGTATCCCCACACCCGCTCGGCGCCTCACACCTTGGGCAACTCCGGAGAAGAATAGAGCCCAACCCCTATCAATAAATAAGGTTCCAGAGCCGACGCTGTGCATAGAGGTGAGCCCCACCAGATCCAAATGGTAACGCTCCACCTCCCGCACAAGCTCTGGCTCCTTCCCCCCCAGAGAGGTGATGTTCCACGTCCCCAAAACCAGCTTCTGCCGTCCGGGTCTGGTCCGTCGAGACCCTCTGCTTTCACTGCCACCCTTCTGGCAGCGCGCCTGACCACGTTGGTGTTTCCCGTAGGTGGTGGGCCTGCGGGACGGAGAAGCGGAGGTGTTGCCCACGTTGCTTTTTCGGTTTGTGCCCAGCCGGGCTCCGTGGCAAGCCCGGCCACCAGGCGCTCGCCGACGAGTCCTCCTTCTGGGGAGGGAGACCCTAGCAGGAACACAAGGTTCCAGACAACACAGCCCCCAGGTTCATCAGGGCACACAAACCTCTCCACCACGATAAGGTGCTGGTTCTCGGAAAGGTGAAGGTGATCCACATACAAATAAAAAAAACATTTTGTGTGTGAATCTCTCTGCATTTGCGCCATCAAAGAGCCGTCAATCGGCCGCTAAGCCAGAATCCGAATCCAAACACCACTCTGGTATTTGACAGTATTTGACTGATGTACATTGTAAAACAAACATTCCTTTACATTTTAATTTTCATTAAAGTATTTTGTTAGGCCTAATAAAATAAAAACTTTTTTTTTTAAACGGTTCTTGTTGCAGAGTTTGTGAATGAACATGAACCCAAGCTGTTGTCTGGCAACACAATTAGTTGATAGTTAATAATGCTTATTACTGTATATTGTTTTGATATTTGTAACACCAAACCGATGGGGGAAAAAAAGTTCATGACCTAGTGGTCTTGTTAATAGACAAAATAATATCAAACATAATATTAATATTCACTTTATTAATAAATAATAAGCAAACGTCAGTTTTTGGCACGCAGGGTGTGAGACTGTGTTGCATGGACAGGAACTGCTGATAGCTTATTCAGCATACTGTTATTGTTGCCTGTTTGCCTGAATGAAGGAATAAATATAGGCTAAAAAGGACCCAAGTTGTAGCTCACAGCTGAACTCATTGACACTATATCAACATTATACATTGTGTACAAAATGTAACCTAACCCTTTGACAAAGGATGTGGAGGTTAATGTTTTATACTCAGAATTAACATTTTTATAGGATTTTTTATATTTAGAACAGCTTTTTGTTGTTGAAATCAGTTTGTCTTGTTCCGTAAGTCAAATGATTAAAGGTAGTTACATTTGAAATATAGGATTGGATTTTTGTCATCATTTCATTATCATCTTTTACCTACCTAGTAAAATGTAAACAACAACAGTAAAGGAAAATGTGTCAAAATAATAAGTAATATAAAAACTACACAGCTGAGGTTAAAAATATATCAGCATGATGATTTTATGACCTCTTCTAATGTGTGATTTAGTGGTGTAGCGTATATGGCTCGTGTAGTTTAATAATTATCTCAAATTATTTACGTAATGTGACCAGCACGTTAGCTATCAACTCGAAATATACCTTTAATAAAATACGTTAATATAACGATTTAATATGGGCACCACTCTCTGATAAGAGGAAAAAATATAGCTTTATTACTTTATATCAGTCTCGTATTCTGAAAGTCGGAGTTAACTTCGGTGAACAGCGGCTGATTTACCTCACACACACAAAATCTTAAACAACACTAAAGAAAACATAGGTGTCATAGAATAATATAAATGGCAAATGTAGGAAAGGAAGGTTACACAAGATAAATGGACAGTGAATCAGATGGTTTGGACAAATACGGAAAGTATAGTTGAAACTCTTAACAGCTGAAAGATGCAGGAAACTATTTGGGGAGTTTGTACCCTAATCTAACCTGAACTTAATAGCTAAAAATGAGCAAAACCCAAGTGTAAGGAATCGTTGTTGCCTTACTGATGGAGGAACTTGTGTGGTTGCTGTGCTGGAGATGGATGAAGACAGCGGGCGGATGGGGGCCTGGAGAAAGTGGCTGGGTTTAGACCGGTTTGGACCTGGACTTCCTCCCTTGTGGCGGCACAGTTTGGGGTCGGTTCTGTCGTGTGGCGGTGGACCTTGCGTCTCGTGACTACAGTGCAGCAATTCTCAATTGCGGGTCGGCACTTATGGAAACTAGCGAGGCTTCGGCGTTGTTGTCTTTGGACTCCAAGTACATGGCATAGAACAGCTGGGTTCATTCAAAGTCTTTAAGCACATCTTCTGTAGTCAACTTTAGTTGCAAAGATTAGAGTCCGTTGAAGTAAAGTACTTTAAGACTTAAGAATGTAACTTAAACTGAGAACTTAAGAAGAATAATGGAGGTGAGACAAAGGAGTCTCCCTGGGGGTCCTTGAGGGGCATCACAGGGTCTGCGACCCGAGGTGATGAGAGGAGGAGATAAGAGAAATAAGATTAAAAGAATAAGAGCAAAAGCAGAGCGTTTGAAAGTTTGAATCTGCTTTTGTAGCTTGAGAAA
The DNA here is from genome assembly GCF_036324505.1 of Eleginops maclovinus. Classification (NCBI taxonomy): domain Eukaryota; kingdom Metazoa; phylum Chordata; class Actinopteri; order Perciformes; family Eleginopidae; genus Eleginops; species Eleginops maclovinus. Next base: position 8,316,062 of record NC_086369.1, on the reverse strand, counting down.
GGGTTGATGGCTTTACGTCATACTCCTCCCAAGTAATCAAACTGATCGAAGTAAGTTGATGAAAATGAAAATTACCTTAGTTACAAAGTAACTTGATTTTAACCAAATAACACAATTAAATCACCAATCCTCGTCAACATGAAGCAACATGAAATCATACAATTCTCATAATTCATGCATAGGTGTATAGCTGCCAAACAAGGTTTTATAAAATAAAAGATTAAAAGTTGTGGTGGAAAAATGGAACTTATCACATGATGATTGTTGCTCCTTGTGATACAAAGGGTCTTGTGTATGACATTGTGGACGTTAACCACATGTCAGCATCCAGCTTTGCATTCTTTTATTTGAAATCGCCCCCCACCAACAGACATCTGGAGGAGGGGTCAAAGGGCAAAGTTCCTCTGTCATTTCACGATGGCTGTGATACAACTCTCCGAAGGACGGGTCAAATGACCATCGGTCACTGAACAATCGAGTTTTTGTTTACCAAATGGCAAAGCTCCTCTGTCACTTTACAATGTCTGTGATAAAACTGGAGATCATTGTCTATGAAGCCTCAGGCCTCGTTCACGCTACAGTGGCTATGTGAAAATTGAAGTAGACCATTCTAAAGTCATGATGCATTTTGATTATTGATGTCAAAGTTAATTGTATCAATTCAATAATGGCTTGCCAATATCTCAAAGTACATTACTTGTGATGTTGGTATCTGCTGAATGCTTAAATGCCAACTCTTTCGTTATGTATTCTGAGACATATTCTCTCACTCTTTTTTTGACACATTTTGTTGTCTTTATGGAGATGTGTCATTCTCATATTGAACTTGCTTCTCAGTTTGTAGTTTTAACCCATAGTGCACGCTGTGTCTTTAAAATTGTGATTTTGTTTTATCAACTAGAGGAATAAGCGTATATTGCATACATAAAGTATATATCTTGGTTTTATGACTTGCAATGTCAAAGAAATGGAAAAATGGGAAAAACTTTAAGTAAAGACTTAGTCCTTGTGCGGATGGTTGGCAAAGGAATACATTTGTAAAATGTATTTGAATACTGACATTTACAGTGAGGGATATGAAAAGTAAGGATTTATATGCTGTTTTTTGAAGTTCATAAAGCTATTAAGCTTTCAGGTGTCACCAACAATAATTAAGCTAATAACCAGAAAATATGAATAACCACAGAATAACAACAATAACAATATTAAAATATAATAATCAAGACAACTCTAAAATGTCAAGCCTGAGCCATCTCCCCTGATTTGATGAAATATGAAAGTCTTAAGCCTGTTTCTAATTGGGCAGAGGGTATCCACCTCTAGAAACCACTTGTGATTAATGAACAATCCTAATGTGGAACAGTGACTTAGCCAATAACTTTATTTGATTCTCCCCCACCTCTCTTTGCCCATAGACTGGGAAGCTCGTATTGACAGCCACGGCAGAGTTTTTTATGTTGACCATGTCAACCGTACCACAACCTGGCAGAGACCAAGCCAAAGCAGCAAGTGTAACCACGGCATCCCCCGCTCAGGATCCACACAGCAGATGGAACAACTCAACAGGAGGTCAGACTGGGAATAAAGAGAGAGAACTCCAACTGTAGGGATTACAGTAGACATTATATACCGTACTACCAAAACGTATAAAATATGCTGGGAGTGTTGTCGTAAAAAATATGCAATAACCTGTAATGTTGCTTGTGAAAGATGCAGATACCTGTTGTTATAAACAGCAATACTTCACAAGCCAAAGAAATAATACTCATACTCCTGTGAGAACATGACTTGTTGTTTTTGCAGGTACCAAAACATCCAAAGAACCATGGCCACAGAAGAGGATGGTGAAAGTCCAAGGTTAGAGCGCAGCAGCAGTGCAGAGACTGATTCTGAGACTGCTCAGACAGGTACAGTTCTGACCCTCCTCACAGTTTGAAATAAATAAATTCAAAGGTTTTAATGTCATATGCACATAAACTACAGTGTAGAAATGGCAATGAAAAAACCTGAACTCCTCAAACAACGTAAATAGACATAAAACAAATTCAAAAATAAAATTAATAAAAAGTAGTGCAAGAAAAAATCTATATGCACGTACATAGAATATTATATACTGTATACAAGAACAGAATGTCAAATTAAGTATTGTACAGTAGGATTAAATTAAAGGTCATCCATGGATGGCAGCTTGGTCCTAGTGATGTGCTGTGCAGTTTTCACAACCCTCTGTAGAGACACAGCAAAAGATAAATGTGGTCTCATTTTCCGAACAGAGGGCAAGGATGAGCTTTACATCCATGTCAGAAAGGGGAATAAACATGGTCCAGTATGATTCCACTGCACTTCATGGCCTCTGGCCATGAAATCTCTGAGGTGTTGAAAATACCATACAGCTGATTCATCGCTGTGTTGTTGTTAGCGCGCAGTGGAAAATACACTGTTGTCACCACAACCGCTGTAAATTCCCTTGGCATATGAAAAGGCTGGCATACAATCATGAGATGCTCTAAATGAGGAGAAGAGCCCTTATATCCGCGCACCAGTTATTGTTCAACATAAATCACACACCTCCTCCCTTACTTTTCCCTGAGTTTACAGTTTGGTCCTGGTGGAAAATAGAAAATCTGACGGGGACGATGGCGAAGTCCGGGATAGAGGAGTTAAGCCAAGTCTCTGTGAAAACAACTGGCTTTTTTTGTTTCAATGTCATTAACAAAGGTTTATCATCTGATACAAGTATTTTTAAATGAAAAAAAATCATATTTATTAATAGTTTGAAAAAAAAAACATACTTTAGTGCCTAAAACAGAGAAAGTAATTCACCGTGTTTGTCTGCAGGTCCCGCTTCCCCTGTCAATCACCAGAAGATCAGCCATCTCCTCCAATCACCTGCTGTCAAGTTCATCACACACCCAGAATTCTTCACTGTGTTGCACAGTAACTATGTGAGTCCTTCACACACACAAAACATTGGCTATATAGATATATCAGATGTAGTTGCTATATTTAGAATGACACAAAATACAGTATATCTCCCTAAACTTCAGTTATTTATTATATTCAACATTTAATGATACAATTGTAAACTATATTTGCTGTCCTGGATGCTATTTGTCTTTATTTTCTTGTTTTTAAGTGACTAATGAAGACATTAACCATTATTTTGATTGAGTGAAAATAGTTACTTAATTGGTTCAGTATATAACGAGGGAGCACTCAATATTGATTAAAAAGGTCTGTATTTTTATTATAAGTGTCTGTAACATACAGGTAAATTAAATCTTTTTTATTACCTTTCGCTTGAATCATTATGTCAAGACACAAAACATAGGAAACTGGAATGTGTAATTTCTTGCTATTTAGCGGTCAACTTTGAAATCTTAAATGTCAAAACAAAATAGCATTTTGGTTGTGCGTTCCTTAAATTGCATCAATAGGAATGGTAATAGTGGAAACATAAAACAGGTTTTCCTCTAGAGAAAATACCTCTTTAACATGATCTTTTTATATAAGTATACAATGTACAAGTGAGTGTCTCCGTCATTTCATTTTAATTAATTTATCCTTAAAACAGTTCCACTCCTTGACAAGGAAGTATGAAATAAGGTGAGAATGAAGTAAAGGAAGGAGGAATGTAAAAAAGAAAAGAAGAAGGAATGAAAAAAGAAGGAAGTAAAAAGGACCTTCATTGTCTCTATCCTCCTTTTGTTACCTTGACTCTCTTTCATATTTCCTTCTGCCTTCCTTTATTTCCTTTTCCAGACAACTGCTTCACCTGGTGGATAGATAGAGTCTATCATTCCAATTGGTTTACAAATATTGCGCGATACTGGCGGTACTAGTTCTCTATGTCGTCTTGCATGCGTCAAGTCGGAATGTTATTGATAGGTGGCTGGAGCTTTACTCATGAATACATAGCCAAAACTACCCCAACACTTTTTTCCTTCTATATGTGATTTATTTGTGTAAATATCAAAGTAGACGTGTTGATGTTCTCTTGACAGGCAGCCTACCGGGTTTTCACCAGCAGCAGTTGTGTGAAACACATGATTCTGAAGGTGCGCCGCGATGCCAGAAACTTTGAGCGCTACCAGCATAACCGGGACCTTGTGGTTTTCCTTAACAAGTTCGCAGACACTCAGCTTGACCTACCAAGAGGCTGGGAGATTAAGACTGACCCCCAGGGCAAGGTAAGTTACGAATGTTAAATGACGGTGGGCGTAGAATTGTGAGTTGAGTTAAATGAAGAATTTTACACTACTAGCAGACAGAGATGCCAATGCAGTGCCAAAAGCAGTATAATACTACATATGTAAATGATCAAGCCATAATGATGATGATCATGTTCATAGAATATTACTATTGTATTTAGTCTTATCTCAGGTTGAGAGTAGATATGTGGTTTAAAGGCCTGTCAATATTTTTGCATAAAATGTATTTGCTCATGAATCTTTGGAGAGGAAAGAGAAAGAAAAACAAATACAACAAAACTTATTTTAAAAATTCTAATTGTTTTTTTATATACAATTTGATTCATAATGTATTCATTCCATGGAAGATAATTTCAAATGTATGTTTGAGAACACATATTGTATATCTTCCTCTTTTTTTTTTTCTCTGTCTCTTAGTCTTTTTTTGTGGACCACAACAGTCGTGCCACGACGTTCATTGACCCGCGCATCCCTCTGCAGAATGGCCGGTTGCCCGGCCATCTTGCTCACAGACAACATCTGCAGAGATTGCGCAGCTATAGCGCTGGGGAGGTAAACACATTTACCTGTGCTATCAATTCAAAGGTATTCATTGTAGCAATTTAATCCATAAATATTTCCCTTCCGAAAATATACTGTAGCATGACTGGTGTTTTTCCTTGTGTCTTATACTTTTTTGGACAAAAAAGAAGATATATGGCACAAAGGAATGAAAGATATCAAGCTTAAGATACAAACAATACTTTTTAGTAAGGTCCATATTTTTAGATTGGATGCTCAAGGGATTTTCTACAGAAAAATACACAAGCTGAAGGATGTGAAAAAATGTTTTTGTAAAGTTTGTGCTGTTGGTGTTTGTTGACAGGCCTCTGATGTGTCCAGGAGTCGTGGGGCTTCCCTAATGGCCAGGCCTGGAAACAGCCTGGTAGCCGCCATACGAAACCAGCACAACAACTCACAACAAATGACTGCGCCTTGTAAGCACTGCCATAGCCTAATATCATTAATTTAAAGCCACAATCAACCTGATGCAATTCATTGTTTTAATTAGGGATATACAAATTTACATTTTGAATTAAATACTTATGTATTGGCATGGACTTTGGAATCAGCCCATACAGAGTACAATCTGGAATGTTTTTAATTAAATTATTTGTATTTATTTTCTTTTACAAGCAGTGACAATATTGGCCATCTGGCGGCTTGTGTTTTTTGGCCCAACATATGTTGGACTGTCTCTGTTACTTCAGCAGGTTTCAGTATAACAGTAAGGGAGATGTTTTGTACGCCAGGGAGTAGTGGCGTAGTCTGTAGGGACTTGGTCTTTGAACCGCTTGCCGGTTCGCGTCCCTGGTCGGACTCGAGAGCTGCCAGTTCACCTCCTCACTGCCAAGGTGCCCTTCATCAAGGCACCGAACCCCCCTACCACCGCTCCCCGGGCGCTGTACAATAGCTGCTCACTGCTCCTAGTACTAGGATGGAGAGGTTACATCTCGTGTGTGTGCTATATTGTGTACTGAACATATATGGCAATAATAACATTTAACTGTTAAATGTTTAAATGTAACACCATACATTGATATCTGATATCCATAATTTTTAACTTTTAATACTTTTCTGTGTTAATGGCTGACTGCTTGTTCTCTATTTGTCTTTCTCTCACTAGCTTACAATGACAAAATTGTGGCATTCCTTCGACAGCCAAACATATTTGATATGTTGCAAGAGCGGCAGCCAAGCCTAAGTAGAAATCATGCTCTGAGGTATGCTTCTTTCTAAAAGTGTTACATCAGAAATAATGAGGTACTACTGCTAGTTCTATTTAGATGTTTTATCATCACTGTGTAGCACAAACCCTTGCTACATACACCACGTATGTAGCAAGGATTTGTGCTACACAATGCATGTTTTATGCTAAAATATATTTCATATGAAGCTAAATTTAAAATGTAGCTTAGTTCAAATTATTTGTTTGCAAAGCTTTTGTTTGTTGATTTTCAGTGGTTGGAAGTTGTATGAACATCATTGCTGGTAATACTTTTCTACCATCTTAACCCTATCTTTTTATAACCAAACTAACCAATGCTCTTTAACCTAACCAATTGTTTCAGTTTTGGTTGGTGTGGTGTGTTCAGTTTGATTGGTCTTCTGTAAAAGCTGTCAAACAATCATTATTGACATATGAGGCTTTCTTTCAGGCTTGACTATAAATGTTCATATCCAATAATTTATTTATTCTTTGTTATTTCATCATTGTCACTGTTTTTCACGTTAAAGAGTATGCATTTATATTGTGTCTGTCCCTGGAGACTTAACTATTTGTTTCAAAATTCCCTTTGGCCACTCAGCAGCTTAACTGAAGCAATGGCCTTGCATACAGTTTTGTTCTTATTGAGTGATTTGCATGGTTTTCTATCTCAAGAACCTAAATAGTTAGTATTCAGTTGTTCATTGTGGTCATTCATTAACTGTATTTATTGTAGCTAGCCTTCAAATTAGCAACATATTGTTGGAAATTAATTGTGCCTGCTTAGTTCATGTTGCATTTCTATCATGGAAGAATAATTGTTTATTGTTTGTGTAACTGGAATGTTCGAAGCCACAACACAGTTTTTTTTCCTAATCTACATTTTATCAAGCTGTAATAATTATTAAGGAACCTGCCCTGATGTAAATACTATAAATAATAAGTTATTGTCTTGTTGACTGTTCAGGGAGAAAATTCACTACCTTCGGACAGAAGGTACTCAGGGGGTGGAGAAATTGTCATGTGATGCAGACCTAGTCATCCTGTTAAGGTAAAAACACACACTGAAACTACTACCTTTGTATATTCAGTTAGGTACTCACAAATGACTGGATTCTGAATGCTGTTTTGTGTGCTTTTCTTGTAGTTTATTTGAAGAGGAGATCATGTCTTATGTTCAGCCTCATCCCATCCACCACGGCTTCAGCATTTCTCCTCGCTGTTCACCTGGCTCCTCACCACAAAACTCTCCTGGTAAGTCTTCAAAGCATGCCAGCTACGGATGTTTGGAGATCTTAATTTTTCTGCCTGCAAGCATAAAATAAAACATACTTGGACTTGTTAACAATGTTATTATTGCAAAAATGTGACAAGTGTCAAGCACAAGGTTATTAAATTATATCCTTTAAATATTGTCCCTTTTGTCAATAGGTCATCAAATCATCAAATAAAAAACATGAATTGATGATTACATATTGTTTTCATATATCACATAACGTAGTAACATAACAGTTTTGTTACAGGTTTGTGTATACATGTGAATGGAAACTTGATAGTATGATCATGCTTTGAAATATATAAAATGCCTTATTTAGGAAAAATCCAAATTGTTCAATCCATATCTTACATTCTTAAGTGTATTTCTTTTATCAAATCCCGACAAAGAAAAAAATATATATATTTCAATCTTTATCAACAGAGGGCAGCAGAGGCGTTGCAATTCTTGGTCATTAATCAGTCCTATTCTCTGTGACCAATGTTATATCAGACCCAAATGGTCTTTTTATTATCGCAACCAGCAAAATATGTGGCAACAATCTGACGTTGGCGAACATGTATGGCCCGAATTGGGACAACAAGGACTTTTTCAGAAATGTTCTTTTCTCCATTCCTGACATAAATTCCTGCCAGCTCATTCTGGGAGGTGATTTTAACTGCTGTAATAATCCTTCACTTGACGTTCATCTAACAAGCCCTCTGCCCCATCTAAAATCTTCCAATCTTCCTGTTCATGGAGCAATACGCAGTCTCAGATGTGTGGCGCTTTTTGAATCCTAGTGCTAAGCAGTTCTCCTTCTTTTCTCCTGTTCATGTCACTTTCTCCCGAATTGATTTGTTTCTTGTTGATAATAAATTGCTCCCCTCTGTTAGCTCGTGTTCATACAGCCCTGTAGTTATATCAGACCACACAACTGTCTTCCTGGCAGGTCCTTGTCAAGTTCTCCCTGGCGCTTCAATTCACTACTACTTTCTGACCCGGATTTTATCAAGGCTATTAGGAATCGCATTGACCTTTTGATTTTCACTAATGTTAACCCAGCTGTATCTGCATCAACAGTTTGGGAAGCGTGCAAGGCCTATCTACGAGGGGAAATAATATCCTATTCCGCTTACCAAAGGTCAATACTGAGAAAAGTAGCTGCCTCTCCAGGGATTTATTGGATCTGCAGACAAGATGTGTAGACTCCCCCAGTGCAGATCTTCTCAAAGAATTACTGACAAAAAAGGCTGAATTTGACATTTTGGCCTCAGAAGAGGCAACCGAATCACTTTTTTTTTTAAACGCCATAATTACTATGAATTCGAAGATAAACCGAGCAAAATACTCGCCCTCCAAATTCGACAATCCCCTTGCTCTCAGCACATCACTCAAATGAATACTGCTCATGGAATAACTATTAATCCTCAAACCATTAAAGACCAATTCAGGGACTTGTATAGTTCATTAGGGAGCCCTAATGAACTATACAAGTCCCTGAATTGGTCAGGGACTTTTGTAGTTCTGATGAGACACAATATGAAAACTTTTTTAGGTCCCTAAACATCCCCTCTCTAGATCCTGAAATATCGTCTGGGTTAGATGAACCCTTCACAGTTAATGGAATTAAAGCTGCTGTAATGTCGATGCAGAGTGGGAAATGTCCAGGCCCTGATGGCTTCCCTGCTGAATTTTTAAAATGTTTGCTGATAAATTAACCCCTCTATTGCTAAGCATGTTTAATGAATCGTTTCAATCTGGCACACTTCCCCCTACATTACATCAGGCTACTATTTCTCTTTTGCTAAAAAAGGACAAAGATCCTCTTCTTTGTGGTAATTTCCACCCTATATCTTTGCTTTGTGCTGACGTCAAGCTATTAGCTAAGGTGCTAGCAAAACGTTGAGAATCTGTTCTGGCTACTATTATCTCCACAGATCAAACAGGGTTTGTTAAAGATAGACACTCTTTTCACAATGTCAGATGGTTATTTGACATTATATTCCCCCTCTTCTTCTTCCTGGAAATTATTATTTCAATGAACGCTGAGAAAGCTTTTGACCGAATGGCCATATTTATTTTATATATTGAGAAGATTTGGATTTGGCGACACATTTATTTCATGGATTAGGCTTCTATATACATCCCCCCTAGCTTGTGTCCACACAAATAATGATTATTGTGATTATTTTCCCCTCAAAAGTGGAACTCGGCAGGGTTGTCCACTTTCTCCTCTTTTGTTTGCCATTGCCATTGAACCACTGGCGGTGGCCCTCAGGTCCATTCAGGTGCAAGGCATCTCAAGGGGGGGAGTTGAGCATAAACTTTCCTTGTATGCTGACGACCTTCTGCTATTCATCTCGGACCAAGACAAATCTATTCCTCCAGTATCGGATGTGCTGAGGGAGTATGGGCAGATTTCTGGTTATAAGTTACATTTTAACAAAAGTTAACTGCTTCCCATTAACGCTGCAGCTATAGCCTACCCCCTTTCAAAGTTACCGTTTAAGGCATATCTGGCAAGTTTTAAATATCTGGGCGATTGTGTGACCAAGAGCTTCTCAGATTTGTTTTAGTGTAATATCTCCACTCTGTTGGTTCGACTGACTCTAGACCTCCAACGTTGGTCTCTCCTACCGCTATCTCTGGCTGGCAAAATAAATTGCATTAAAATGAATGTGCTCCCCAAATTTCTATATCGTTTTCATTGTATACCAGTTTTCATTCCGAAATATTTTTTCCATTCACTTGATCGCTTGATTTCTCAGTTTATATGGAACAATAAAACACCCCGAATTCTTCAAAAAACCAAGGAAATGGGTGGCTTAGCATTGGCTCATTTTTTATTTTACTATTGGGCCACGAACATTCAAACTTTATTGTCCTGGCATTGTATTAGCAATCAACCTCCACCGTGGCTGCAGATTGAGGATGCCTCATGTGGCTCTTCCTTTCTGACGTCCCTCTCGTGCCTGCCCCTGGCGTTACCATCCTCAACATACTCCAACAATATTGTAGTTAAAAACTGTCTCAAGATCTTAACGGCACTTTGGGTTTCAAGGGAATACCTCTACTGTCTCCTGTGCATTCCAATCCGTTGTTCACTCCCTCTCTCACTGATGCTGCATTTTCAACATGGGAGATCAATGGGATTGTGTCTGTAAAACAACTTTGCATTGATGAAACCTTTGCATCTTTGATTAGCTGACGCATAAATTCAATCTACCTTAGTCCCACTTCTTCAGATATTTACAAGTCCGAGATTTTATTAGTAATTGTTTTCCTAGCTTCCCTACCCTCCTTCTGCCCGGGTTGACACTATTTTAAGTATTAATCCTAACCTCAAGGGTACCATTTCAAAACTATACAACACTCTTTTCACATGCCATCCTCTGCCCTCTGATAGCTTTCGCACTAATTGGGCAGAGGACCTCAATATAGAGATAGGGACTGAGGTTTGGCAGTCCACTTGTGCCCGCCACAGGGTTTTACAATGTAAAGTGGTCCACAGAGTGCACTGGTCCAAAAGTAAACTAGCTCTCATCTATCCTGGCACTGATCCTAACTGTGATAAGTGTCACGTAGGACCAGCTAATCTCGCCCACATGTTTTGGACTTGCCCCACCCTTTCTCAGTTTTGGAAGTCTGTCTTTGACTCCCTCTCAGCTATCACATCTGTTACCATCCACCCCTCACCCTTAATTGGCCTGTTTGGTGTGTTACCCATTGATCATTTACTGCCATCCTATTTTGCTGAACTTGTAGCTTTTCTCACATTGCTGGCTAGGCGCATAATTCTGATGCATTGGAAGTGTCCTCGTCCCCCCTCTCATACACATTTGATAAAGGATGCCCTATATTTTGTGAAATTGGAAAAAATTAAACACTGTATTAAGGGCTCAGACTTAAAGTTCACACATTCATACCATTCATAGAACATTTTACTTCCCTCTAGTTGGACTCTGTCCCTATTGGCTGAGTCGCGGTATTTAATCTGACCGCAATGATTGGCCCCCGGACTGAGCTTTGGACATGCCTGGTATAGGGCTTGACCTCTTGTGCTTGCTATTAAAATGTATTGGATTTGGACGGATCATAACAATTGAATGATTTGTATACATTTGTAATTATTCAAATGGAATAGCATTAGTGTTAAAAAAGCATTACATTTCAGTCTCCCATAAATAATATTTAATACATTAATTCACAATAATTTACAAACAGCTGCAGTAGTCAGTAATGTAAGTTATGAAATGTTTCTATATGACTGGAGACAAAACACACTGTAACAAACTTAAAGTAGGATTATTGCTGCACTGCTGGCTATTTAATCCTTTTGTTGTGGCTTTTCAGTTTGCACCATCTGACCAGTAGCAAACACTGTCAATACATCAGCTACCAGACAGCTCAAAGTAGAAAAGTAAATATTTATGCAGTTTGGTTGCTAAATGATACAAATGTGTAGCTCAATATCAAAGAACACAGTGGGGGCATACAGTAGTTACCTACATGTGCAAGTCAATTGACTGCAATCTGATGCCCAATGTGAAACTAACTCCCTTAGACCTTAAGTAGGCTAGTGGGCTTGTTTATGTTGATAGAAAAACGATTCACAGCCGACACCATCTTCAGAGTCAAACAAATTTGCAGGATGTAAGGCTGCTTTGCTGCTCAATGAGACTGCTGTCTTGAACACGTGAATGTTGAGTTAACTGTTGCTGTCTGCTATGATTTAGATATTTCAAAAGTTCAAACTGTCTTTGTCCCCCGCTTCTTCTTCCCAGAGAGCGACTAGATGTCAATGCTGCAGAGTTTTTAATTCACATAATTCAATATTCTGTTAGTCATTAAATATTAAAATAACATAGGGTAGACACAGTCTTCTCAGTATAAACTCAGTATTTTCCCATCAACTGATTATTCTAATGTTAGGTTTCTGTGTGTGTGTGTGTGTGTGTGTGTGTGCGTGTGTGTGTGCGTGTGTGAGTGTGTGTGTGTGTGTGTGTGTGTGTGTGTGTGTGCGCGTGCGTGCGTGCGTGCAGATTCATGTAATGTATCATTTAAACTCTAAATTATACCACAACAAATATAAGCTTCTGTAAGGCTTTACATTTTTAAATCCGATCCTCAGTTACATTTTTACAAAAATATAGTTAATTTATTTTCTGATTTTGTACAGGAGCTGTGAACCTCTCCATCTTTCAATTTCAGTCTCAGAATGTCACATTGTTTAATAAAAAAAATCTTCCAGTGTTTTATATAAACTCCAGGTTTTGTGTTTTTATAGGCCTGCAGAGGGCAAGGGCTCCAGCTCCTTACCGCAGAGACTTTGAGGCCAAACTAAGAAACTTTTACAGGAAACTAGAGGCCAAGGGCTACGGGCAGGGACCAGGCAAAATCAAGTAAGACTCAAATTACACAATATGAATAAATGAAATGCACCATCAAAAAAAAGTGAAAGGTTCAAAGCCGTTATATTATATTCTGCCATAGGATTGTCACAGTTACAGTTCTGACTAAGCTCACACTAGATTATTATAATAGGGTCCCAAATATATGTATATTGATCTAAATCATCTTAACTATGATATTTATTATAATATATAACTACATATTTAAGGATAGCATACTATGTAAGTAATAGTTGTAGTACTATTAGATTATGTCCTTTTTCAATGGACACATGGCCATGGCTTCCATTGTTTCAGGATCATTGATAAATACATTTATATTTGGATATCTTTAGGAATTAAGTAATTCCCCACCAATAGAAGTACCAGAATTGTATTCTTACCCTTATATAAAACAGATTAAAACACAATTTAGACCTACAATTAGGGAAATCAAATGTACAGAAACTGAACAGTTAAGTAAATAAGAAGCAAAAGAATAACTCTAAATTCCGATGTTGCCGCATAGGGATAGTACCAGTTATCTATCAGCTGTCCTTCTTGTTGTAGGTTGCTGATCAGGAGAGAACACTTGCTGGAGGGAACCTTTAACCAGGTGATGGCATACTCCCGCAAAGAGCTGCAGAGAAATAAACTCTACGTTACTTTCCTTGGAGAAGAGGGGTGAGCAACACATACAACACACAAGTGACCAATGAAATAACACAGCTGAATGTGCTTCAGTATATTAATGAGACTGTTCTTTCGAGCTTTTGAAGCACAGAGCTTTGTGACTTGTATTGCCAACATGTTTGTTTTTGGTACTGTTTAAAATATCTTTAAAGCTGCACTTTTATTAATTGTAAATATAAACATTGAACCCCACACATAATTGCTGCCTAACTAAGGGTTTATTCTGTTGGTTTTACAGCCAAAACAGCAGCCAATTTCACTCACATCAACCTCATTTTCAGCAACAGATATATGAAAATGTCAATGGTCAAGTTTTACTGTCCACTACATGTGTAAAAAAGGAACTTTTTGAGAAAATATATATCTCCGGCCTTAAACTTTGTATAATCAGTTTAGTTGTAAAAAATAATTATTTAACAGTTTCTTTTTTCCTTTCTATGGAGTTAATTGAGCCAGATTTGTATTAAATATACAGCATGTAACGGGGGAAATGTTAATCAGTTTAACATTTAAGTATGTAAAGATGTTTTTTGTCTCTTGTTCTCTTTTCAGATTGGACTATAGTGGTCCGTCCAGAGAGTTTTTCTTCTTATTGTCTCAGGAGTTGTTTAATCCATACTACGGTCTGTTTGAGTACTCAGCTAACGATACTTACACCGTTCAAATCAGCCCCATGTCAGCATTTGTTGAAAACCATCTGGAATGGTAAGCTATGCAATACAAACAAACAGACATACAGAGACACAGAATGAATCAGTCTTTTGCTAAATATACTGTAACTCAACTGCAATTTGTCAGTTGGCACTGTTTGTTACTATAATTGTACAATTTCACTTTTCTTTATGGCTGTTTGCACTTTATTTAAGAAAGAAAGATTACACTGCTGGTTGATTCATTTTTTTCCCCTGAAAATGATTGTCTGTGAGGTCACAATTGTTTTGGCTATTCAATCAGTCCATAAAATATTAGTTTTATTGTAAATGATTGTTTTATTGTGACCATCCCCCTATTCTGTTTCATATTCCATTCGTACAGGGAATACTTATCTTGCACATTATTGTACTACCATTTAAAAAAATAATAATAATAGAGAAAAAGGAAGGGAAAATGTTGCCTATGGTTCAGCAAAGCCTTGGTGTGTCCCATGCTGTCAAAAAGCCTCCAGAGTGGGCTCCTTTTATCTCTTTCAACTGATTTTATGGTTATAAAAGGGAACATCCCCTGTCAGTGATGATTTGATCACTTCCTGAGTCAGGGTGATGTGTGACACTGTGATCTTGAAAGATAGCATTGTGATTTATTAAACTAAATGAGTAGCATTTTGAATATTTTCTTAAAAAGCCCTCAAATGTGCCGCTGGATAGCTCAGTGGTTAGGGCTGGCAGCCCATATGCGGTCACCACTACCTAGTAAGCAAGTTCGTATCACAAGCCAGCCGAAATTACAACAGCAGACCAATTATTGTTGTGTTCTTGTCAATTTTGAAACAAATCATTCAAACTTTCACATTGTAAGTCGAAAGAAATATGTGAAGCCCTACAGGTCAACAAAAGCTAATTGAGTTAGGACTTACCAAACTTTGTTTTAATCATTGAAACAAGATTGAAGTTGTTGATCAAGCTAAGTTGACAGAATCACTCAAACATTCTAATTTGCCCTGCACAAGAAGCATCTTCTGATGTGAACCATGTCTCGCAAAAAAGGGATATCAGAAGACCTACGGTCAAGAGTGACTGATTTGTATGAAGCTGGAAAGGGTTACAAAAGAATCTCCAAAAGTTTAGATTTTCATCAGTCCAGAGTTTGACACATTTTCTATAAATAGAGACAGTTTAGTACTGTGGCTACTCTCCATAGAAACAGGCGTCGAACAAATAAGACTCAAAAGGCATAAGGCAAAATGATCATTGAGGTAAAAAAGCTACTTAGCTGAAGGCTTAAAGTTATCATAGGAACTGTTAATATAAAAGTTTATGAGTCTACTATACACAAACCATGCATGGTGTCCATGGTAGAAGATTACAGATGAAGTCACTGCTCTCCAAAATTAACACCACTGTGTACCTGAAGTATGCCAAAGAGCACCTGAACACTCCACAATGATACTGAGAAAATATTTTGAAGATTGATGAAACTAAGTTTGAACTAAAGGGGAATAACACGCAGCATTATCCCATCAATGAAGTACGAGGGAGGGAGCATCATGTTTTGCGGCTGCTTTGCTCTCTCGGGCCTGGAAAGGGAGAAATGTATTCACAAGTTTATTAGGATAATGTCAGAGTGACTGTCTGCCGGGGTTGGGTGGTCCAGCAGGAAAATGACTCTAAATATCGAACTAAATATATTACATAATGGCTTAGAACCAAGAAATTCTTCCTTCTGGAGTGGCTCAGTCAGAGCCCAGACCATATCCCAATAGAGAAACTGTGGAATGAAGAAGTTAAGTAAGGAAAAGTTTATCCTGAACGTTGTGCAGATCTGATCAGGAGCTACCGAAGTGTTTGTTTTTGGTTATTGCTGCCGGAGGAGGTTTGTTATTAAGTTATTAAATCCAAGGGTTCACTTTTTACACCAGGGCTCCCCAGCAGTGGCTCAGTCAGTAGGGGCTTGGACTGGGAATCGTAGAGTCGCCGGTTCAAGTCCCCAAACAGACTTGAAATATGGAAAGTGGACTGCTACTTGGAGAGGTCCCAGTTCACCTCCTAGGCCCTGCTGTGGTGCCCTTGAGCAAGGCACCGGAAACCTCCAATCCCCCCTCCCCATTGCTCCCCGGGCGCTGCACAATAGCTGCCCACTGCTCCTAGTACTAGGATGGGTTAAATGCAGAGGACCAATTTCGCTGTGTGTGCTCTGCTGTGTGCATGTATGTGACTAATAAAGAGGGTTTCATCCTCCGATTCTATCTAATGTCTATTGCGTGTGTTTAATACAGAAATGAACAATTAAGCACCTTGCGTTTGTTTATACTTGTGGCTTGAATGAAATCAGATCACTTTTTATGACTAATTCATGCATAAAACCAGGAAATTCCAAAGGGTTCATATACTTTTTCTTGCCACTGTTTGTCACCTGCTGCTCAATTACCAAAACTTATTATAGGAGGACAATGAGGCGCTAAGGCAACTGGTGCTACATCATGGATCTTGAAGGAGAGAAACTATAGTATATATATTTATAGTATATATTTTACTTATTCATTCGCTGATTCTAATGTTTGCTGTGTGTGTGTGTGTGTGTGTGTGTGTTTGTGTTTGCCTGCTTCGTGCCTTTGTGCGTGCCTGCATGTGTCCAGGTTCCGTTTCAGTGGTCGTATCCTTGGCCTGGCTCTAATTCATCAGTACCTGCTGGATGCTTTCTTCACCAGACCCTTCTATAAGGCCCTGCTCAGACTGTCAGTAAACAAACTATATATACTTTTATAACTTTTAGGAAAATTACCTTTTTAAACTGAAAGCTAAAACCAAAAGTCGTTATAAATTACTCAATAGACTAGGTATGGAACATTCAGGTTATCTTTAAAACAAAAGATCTTTTGAGGAAAAAACCGTTATGAATAAGCTACTCCTTCCATTTGACTTCACCATTAAGTTGATTATTATCCAGGTGGAGAGGCATAGTAAAGAGAATATTTAGTTTCGTTGGTTGTAAATGTAAGCCCTGTTTGTCATTCAGGCCGACAGACCTGTCCGATCTAGAGTATCTGGACGAGGAGTTCCACCAGTCTCTGCAGTGGATGAAGGAAAACGACATCACTGACATCCTGGATCTCACCTTCACTGTCAATGAGGAAGTCTTTGGCCAGGTGTGTGTGTGTGTGTGTGTGTGTGTGTGTGTGTGTGTGTGTGTGTGTGTGTGTGTGTGTGTGTGTGTGTGTGTGTGTGTGTGTGTGTGTGTGTGTGTGTGTGTGTGTGTGTGTGTGTGTGTGTGTGTGTGTGTGTGTGTGTGTGTGTGTGTGTGTGTGTGTGTGTGTGTGTGTGTGTGTTACTTAGTATTGGTATAGTACATGTATTTCCATAATGAAATACTTTCAATATACTGCTTGGATGACTTCCACTGTTAACTATGCCCAGCACGTCTTGTGTTGCCAGGTGACAGAGCGGGAACTAAAGTCGGGCGGCTCAAACCTCCAGGTGACTGAGAAGAACAAAAAAGATTATATAGAGCGAATGGCCAAGTGGAGGGTGGAGAGAGGAGTGGTGCAGCAGACAGATGCACTGGTCAGAGGCTTCTACGAGGTAAACAATACATACATCAGTTCTTAGATGATTCATAACAAAAAATAGTTTTTGACAACATTGTTAGAAGTTTCAAACTAGTTTAGTGTTTTTCTAATTGATAAATACACCAATAGGGTCAAATAGCCAATCGCAAATAACAGTATCATACATTTTTTTTACATGGTCCAACATGGTATTGCTAGGTCAAAATCTCCAAATACTGTAGTAATTGTTGTATGATTGTAATAGATCATAAAAACTAAAGCAAATAAAACGTTTTCTTGTTTTCTTCTCCATTCTAGGTGGTAGACTCGAGGCTAGTGTCTGTGTTTGATGCGCGGGAGCTGGAACTGGTTATCGCTGGTACAGTCGAGATTGACCTCAGTGACTGGAGGGGCAACACAGAGTACAGAGGAGGTGTGTGTGTGTGTGTGTGTGTGTGTGTGTGTGTGTGTGTGTGTGTGTGTGTGTGTGTGTGTGTGTGTGTGTGTGTGTGTGTGTGTGTGTGTGTGTGTGTGTGTGTGTGTGTGTGTGTGTGTGTGTGTGTGTGTGTGTGTGTGTGTGTGTGTGTGTGTGTGTGTGTGTGTGTGTGACTCATATTCATTTTCCTAATCTCTAGGTTACCATGATGGTCACATAATTATGCGGTGGTTCTGGGCTGCTGTTGAACGGTTCAACAATGAGCAACGTCTCCGCCTGCTGCAGTTTGTCACTGGGACGTCGAGCGTGCCTTATGAAGGCTTTGCTGCGCTACGGGGATCCAACGGCCTCAGACGCTTTTGTATTGAGAAGTGGGGCAAGGTCACATCACTACCCAGGTATCTACATCTGTTCACTATAAACCTGCGTTTAAACAGCTCTCATTACTTTGTTCGTCAGAGGCAAAGACCCGCTCTATGCTTGATGAAATTCATGCCTCAGAAAACAACAGGGATTTGAGACTAGTACAAATGATCTGCTCTATTTAGTGTGTGTGTGTGTGTGTGTGTGTGTGTGTGTGTGTGTGTGTGTGTGTGTGTGTGTGTGTTTGAGATCTATACAATCCTTAAATTATTACCTTATTTCCAGGAGCACATGCAATGCACATGCATCTTTAACTCGGTTGAGCTTCCAGTAACATTCACTAGAGCAACAACTTTGTTTAAATGCACGGATGCAAATAGTCTAAAAAAATGCACTATTTCCTGTTGTCAGAGTGATGTTTGTTAAAAACTACAGTGGCCAATTGCAATCGCACTTTCGGAAAAGGCACAGGAAGTAAAAGGTTGTCCATATTAAGGCAATCATATAAGAGTTATTTAGCAAGAAATGTTTGACTAAGATGAGAAGTCTGTTGCTCACAATATTAGAAACAAAGCAGACGTATCAGAATGGTAAGTGCAGTTAGCATCTTTTCTTTGTCTATATCTTTTATATGGGCTTGCATAGAAATACCTCATAGATAGATACACTTTTTTTTGACAAATCTTTTTATTAGTTTTTTCACGGGTAGCAAACAGACATTTTACATGTCAAATACTGTGATTTTCTAATACAAATATTAAAACAACCAAAAGCCCCATTACCCCGCAATCTCATTCACACATACATACAAGGGGAGGGGGGGGGGGACAAGGAAATAACAGCAAAAACAAATAAATAAAGGATGAATATTTAAAAATATATATATATATATATTGCAAAGAAAAGGGGGGGGTGTCTCTATTAAGTTTTGGGTTCTTTGGAACGTCGTCAGGGAGCCTCTAAGGGAGAACCTACTCCTTTCAAGCCTAATGAAATACAAGATTTTTTGTATCCATCTATTATGGGTGGGAGGAGAAGGATGTATCCATTTAAGGAGAATAAGCCTGTTAGCAAGCACAGTGGTGAATGCCATAACTCGTTGTCTGGTAATGGGTGCATTGGGTGACGAAGGAATTCCGAAAAGGGCAGTGAGGGGGCTAGGGTCCACTGTCTCACCTAAGACCATCCCGAGTGAACCAAATATTGCAC
Source organism: Eleginops maclovinus (assembly GCF_036324505.1). Taxonomy (NCBI): domain Eukaryota; kingdom Metazoa; phylum Chordata; class Actinopteri; order Perciformes; family Eleginopidae; genus Eleginops; species Eleginops maclovinus. The sequence continues at coordinate 8,296,554 of NC_086369.1, read as the reverse complement.
ACCAGAACTCTGATAGTTTAGGGCACGACCAAAACGTGTGCATGTAGTCAGCTGGAGACTGTGTACATATATTACATGCGTCAGACCTGTCAGCACACATCCTAGCCAGTTTTGCGTTCATAAAATGTACTGCAATTATGCCTTGCACATATAAAAGAGGTGTGTACCAGGTCTAATATATGTCCCCACTGATCATCTGACATGTTAATTCAGAGGTCCTGGGCCCATACCACTCTAAGGGAATGTAAGCAAGTAGGATTTATCTTAAAAATGTTATCATATATAATGGGGGTGAGCCTCCTTGAGTGGATCCGAGCATGACGGGAGGAAAAGGTGGTTTCGATAGACTGGGGCTAGACCTGATGACGCATGTAAGCCACACTGCCTCCTAAACTGACCCCAAATACAGTGGGGCAAAAAAGTATTTAGTCAGCCACCAATTGTGCAAGTTCTCCCATTTAAAAAGATGAGAGAGGCCTGTAATTTTTATCATAGGTACACTTCAACTATGAGAGACAGAATGAGAAAAAAAATCCAGGAAATCACATTGTAGGATTTTTAATGAATTTATTGGTAAATTCCTCGGTAAAATAAGTATTTGGTCACCTACAAACAAGCAAGATTTCTGGCTCTCACAGACCTGTAACTTCTTCTTTAAGAGGCTCCTCTGTCCTCCACTCGTTACCTGTATTAATGGCACCTTTTTGAACTCGTTATCAGTATAAAAGACACCTGTCCACAACCTCAAACAGTCATACTCCAAACTCCACTATGGCCAAGACCAAAGAGCTGTCAAAGGAGACCAGAGACACAATTGTAGACCTGCACCAGGCTGGGAAAACTGAATCTGCAATAGGTAAGCAGCTTGGTGTGAAGAAATCAACTGTGGGAGCAATTATTAGAAAATGGAAGACATACAAGACCACTGCTAATCTCCCTCGATCTGGGGCTCCACGCAATATCTCACCCCGTGGGGTCAAAATGATCACAAGAACGGTGAGCAAAAATCCCAGAACCACACGGGGGGACCTAGTGAATGACCTGCAGAGAGCTGGGACCAAAGTAACAGAGGCTACCATCAGTAACACACTACGCCGCCAGGGACTTAAATCCTGCAGTTCCAGACGTGTCCCCCTGCTTAAGCCAGTACATGTCCAGGCCCGTCTGAAGTTTGCTAGAGGGCATTTGGATGATCCAGAAGAGGATTGGGAGAATGTCATATGGTCAGATGAAACCAAAATAGAACTTTTTGGTCAAAACTCAACTCGTCGTGTTTGGAGGAGAAAGAATGCAGAGTTGCATCCAAAGAACACCATACCTACTGTGAAGCATGGGGGTGGAAACATCGTGCTTTGGGGCTGTTTTTCTGCAAAGGGACCAGGACGACTGATCCGTGTAAAGGAAAGAATGAATGGGGCCATGTATCGTGAGATTTTGAGTGAAAACCTCCTTCCATCAGCAAGGGCACTGAAGATGAAGCGTGGCTGGGTCTTTCAGCATGACAATGATCCCAAACACACCGCCAGGGCAACGAAGGAGTGGCTTCGTAAGAAGCATTTCAAGGTCCTGGAGTGGCCTAGCCAGTCTCCAGATCTCAACCCCATAGAAAATTATTGGAGGGAGTTGAAAGTCCGTGTTGCCCAGCGACAGCCCCAAAACATCACTGCTTTAGAGGAGATCTGCATGGAGGAATGGGCCAAAATACCAGCAACAGTGTGTGAAAACCTTGTGAAGACTTACAGAAAACGTTTGACCTCTGTCATTGCCAACAAAGGGTATATAACAAAGTATTGAGATGAACTTTTGTTATTGACCAAATACTTATTTTCCACAATAATTTGAAAATAAATTCTTTAAAAATCCTACAATGTGATTTCCTGGATTTTTTTTTCTCATTCTGTCTCTCATAGTTGAGGTATACCTATGATAAAAATTACAGGCCTCTCTCATCTTTTTAAATTGGAGAACTTGCACAATTGGTGGCTGACTAAATACTTTTTTGCCCCACTGTATTTAGTGCTAGTTACAATCGGATTCTGGGCCACTTTTTTAATTGGGAAACGTAATTGAGAACATACCACTGACAAAAGTGAGAGACCCGAAGAGGACGCATCCATCTGGGCCCACCGAAGGCGTTCTCCGTGTGCCAAATAAATGTTCCAAAAAAGAAGCTTATTAATATTACATGCCTAATAATATTGGCGGAGATTAGGCACAGCCAGGCCCCCTTTAGACTTGGGGAGTTGAAGAACTACTCTTCTAATACGTGCCCTGTTGTTACACCATAAAAAATAATTAATCTGCTGGTCTAGTGCCGAAAAAAAGGATTTATTCTTAAATATTGGAATGTGTTGGAAGGAATATAAGAACCGAGGTAAAACCACCATTTTAATAAAATGTACGTGTCCCATTAAGGAGAGAGGCAAGGAAGACCATGTAGCTAAGTTTGCTTTAAGATGATCTACTAATGGGCTAAGGTTCTTAGCAAAAAAGAATTTAGTAATATGGATACCCAGGTATTTGAATCCCTCTGGGACCTATTTAAAAGGAAAGAGAGCCTGTGGAAGTTTTTCAGCGAGGGTGTTAAACAGGGAAATGTTTGCTTTTCTGGAGGTTGAGTTTGTAGCCAGATAGCTTCTTTAATTGCTCTAAAATGCTTAGAATTATAGGAAGGGAGGACGATGGGCTGGAGATATACAGTAAAAGGTCATCTGCATACAAAGAGCGCTTATGCGAAAAACCGAAACGTGTGATGCCCCTAAATCCTTCTTCACTCTTCACTTCTTCGCTCGACGGCGAGCGCAAATAATGACGGAGATAGAGGGCAACCCTGTCTATTTCCTTGAGAGAGCGAGAACAAACCCGACTTAACACCGTTGACGTTGACTGAAGCTACGTGAGACGTATAGAGGAGTTGAATCCGTGAAACAAAGTCCTTGCTGAAACCGAATTTGTTAAGTATATAAAACAGATATCCCCACTCTACTCTGTCGAAAGCCTTTTCCGCATCCAAAGACACAACAACTTCAGAGGAACTAGTAGAGGGAGAATAAATAATGTTAAACAACCTCCTGGTATTAAAAAATGACTGTCGTCCTGAGATAAAGCCTGTCTGGTCGGGATTGATCAGGGCTGGCATCACCCTCTGCCGACAGCTAGATAGAACCTTAGACATGATCTTAAAGTCTACGTTTAAAAGGCCTCCGACAAAGTAGGCGGTAACTGGCATTTCAGAAAGGCATCATTGAATACTCTCACCAGGATCGGGGCAAGTACAGAACAAAAAGTTTGCTAAAACTCTGTGGTGTAGCCCTCAGGACCAGGCGATTTACCACTCTGTAAAGATTTGATAGCTTCTGTAACTTCAGAGATGGTTAACGGAGATCCCAGATCGCCAGAACCACTCCAATCAACTTGGGGATAAACTAGAGTGTCTAAAGGGTTATGGCTGTCCCAATCCTTATGAGAAGACTCTGAGGTGTATAATTCAGAATAGTAGTTTGAAAAGATATTACTGATTTCAGCAGGGTCTGTAGTAATATCACCTGTTGGCGACTTCACTCTTGGGATTAAACCTGGATGCACCTGCCACTTGCGATTGATATGCAAGCAGTTTGCCTGCCTTATCTCCCTGCTCAAAAAATTGTTGCCTGGTTTGCAGAAGTTGCCTTTCAATCTTTCCAGCTGATAACAGATCATATTGAGATTGAAGCTGAAGCCGTTTTTTATACAAAATAGAGGTGGGATTAACCGAGTATTGGATGTCTAAATTGCGGACATCAGCTGAAAATTCTGTCAATTTGGATTGCTCCGATTTCCTGAAATGGGAGACAAAAGAAATTATCTGACCACGAAGATAAGCCTTAAAGGACTCCCAAAGTATATCACTGCCAATATTCGGAGTATCGTTTATCTCGAAGAAAAATGTGATTTGTGTTGCAAGAAAGCCTTAAATTTGGGTTTGGACAACAAATGAGGGCTAAATCTCTTTAGAGGTGGTCTACCATGGGGAAATTTGATTATCACAGAAATGGGTGCATGGTCGGAGATAACTATGCTATGATACTCACAGGAGAGAGCGTTATGTAATAGTTTATTGTCAAGTAAAAAGAAGTCTATCCATGAGTAAGTGTGGTGGATATGTGAAAAGAAAGAAAAAACTTTACTTGTGGGAAACCTAGTCCTCCATGGATCCCTCAAGCCCAGCTGGTCGGCGTGAAATTTTAGGGCTTTAGTCGATTTAGATAGAGTAGACTGCTTAGCGGATGACCTATCAAGTTCTATATCCTGGACCAGGTTAAAGTCACCTCCAATTATAATTTGATGGTCATTGAGATTAGGTATAGAAGTAAAGAATTTGGATATAAATTTGTCACCATCCCAAGTCGGAGCATATAGTGAGGCCAGGACCACAGGAGTATTTTGTAGTTTGCCAGATACTATAACGTATCGGCCGTTTGGATCAGATATAGTAATGTTTAGTTCAAAGGCAATATCCCTGTGTATAATAATAGCAGCCCCTCTAGCCCTCTCGCAAAAATCTTGATTGAAACAGGTAACCCATCCATGGCCTCTTGAGGCGAGACATTTCCGCCGTACGGAGGTGTGTCTCCTGTAAAAAGCAGATGTCCCCTCTAAGGTGTTGCAAATGTGAAATTACCTTGTTGGTTTTAGTGATATTGTTCATTCCTTTAATGTTCCAAGAAATAAACCTGATATTTCTATCGCTCATTGACCTAGTCCTTTAAGTTTTGACATTACCTGAGCAGAGAATAAAATAAAAAGGGAGGGGGAGAAAGAAAACAGGAAAAGAGCGGGGGGAGCGGTGGGGGAAACAAACAAACACACACATACACACTCATCCACAAACAACCAAACCCAGTCCCAATGGGGGCATCAAACATGTGTATCTCCTGGATACAAACCTTGCTGACATGAGCCACTCCTAACCTTCCCTTACTTAACCTTCGTTCCCTCTACTTCGAACAGTAGACAAACTACACGTTGCTTATATATATTTTTTAAATGTTTAGAAACAGTTACACGGCTATGTGAACATTAGCTTACAGGGAGTCCTTCGTAAACTGACATGTATACATATGATGTATAGTTCGACGTAGCTATAGTGCAGTCCAGGCTATGGTAACGAGCAGCTAAGCTAAACCACCCAGTAATGTGGCAAGCTAGCAGATGGGCCAACAATTACTGTGTTCTATAGCAGAGTATGTTACTTCGGTTTAGCGGCAAGATATTCCTTAGCTTCCTTGACAGATGACAGCCGAACTCTGTCTCCATTCTCCGTCGTAATCATCAGCTTTGGCCGGGTATTGAAGAGCGGGTCTGAGTCCGAGCTTATACAGCTGCGCCATCACCTCTCGGTACAGAGCTCGCTGCGCCACAACCTCGGGGATATAATCTTAACAAAAAGGCAATAGGTTTGCCCTCGTACCGCAGGTCTACTCTCATCCTCCTGGCCTCGCGGATGACATTTTCCTTGGTCTGGAAGTTCTGGAAGCGGATGATGACAGGCCTCGGCCTTTCCCCAGGCTTTGGCTTCACGGCTAACGATCTGTGGGCCCAGACCAGTTCAGGAGAGGTAGGCAGGATTTGGTCCCCCAGAAGCTGGGTGGCTTCAGGCTTCGAGGTCTGAAGTTTTCGCCCGCAGTTTAGCATTGCTAGCGGCCAGCTCTGTGCATGTATCTTCAAGAGTCGACAGTCGCCCGTCAACTGAGTCTGCATTCAACTCCAAAGATGTAATGCGTTGCCCAAGCTCGGACACTGTCGCATGTAGCAGGTCAACTTTAGACTCGAGTGCGGCGATAGCAGTTTTAAACTCTGCCGAAAGAGACACTTTATGGCTCTCCAACAAACTTGTTAGCGCCCCCATGATAACGTCGCCAGCAGCAACGTCCTCCTTAGGCACAGAGTCTTTCTTGCAATGCTTTGTAGCTTTAGATGCCATGTCTTCTTAATCTATCAAGTTGCTCAGCTATTTTATATCGATTTGCAAAGTTTTAAGTGAATGACCGAAAGAACGAGATCGCGGATACAAGTGGCCGAAATGGGATTTCTCCGCAGGGTGGCTGGCATCGCCCTTAGGGATAAGGTGAGAAGTTCAGTCATCCGGGAGGGACTCGGAGTAGAACCGCTGCTCCTTCGCGTTGAAAGGAGCCAGTTGAGGTGGTTCGGGCACCTAGTGAGGATGCCACCTGGGCGCCTCCCTTGGGAGGTGTTCCAGGCACGTCCAGCTGGGAAGAGACCGATGGGTAGACCTAGGACCAGGTAGAGGGATTATATCTCTTCGCTGGCCTGGGAGCGCCTTGGAATCCCCCAGTCAGAGCTGGTTGATGTGGCCAGGGAAAGGAAAGTTTGAGTCTCTCTGCTGGAGCTGTTACCTCCGCGACCCTGACGGAAAAGCGGGAGAAGATGGATGGATGGATGGATGGATGGATGAAGTGAATAACGGGGTTTTTACATACCAAAAAGTTGGAAACGAGGGAGCGGGAGGAAAACACGTCTACTCCTCACTCTTCATACAGGAAGTCCCCAGATAGATACACTTTCGTGTTGGTGTGGTTTATGTGTACTTATGCAGACTCAGAGACAGTTTCATTCTACAGGCAATAAGACTGCTAAACACCTGAGCTCTGTTAAGTGCCTCCATAACACAAAACATTTATCTGGTTGCAACCCACAATTTATTTAATTGGTTATCTTAATAGTTATCAGCAAATCAGGATTTATTTGTACGTCACTGTATAATATTTAATCTTAAATCTTACGTTCTGTTATTGCAGTGGTGCCCAACCTTTTTTGAACCAAGATCAACTTTTAAAGTTGATAGTGTGTCGAGATCTACCAAGCCATATCGAAAGCCATAATGTAGCCACAATTAATTGTGCACCTATATAATAACAACATTTTCTGACACAAAGATCAAGTTTTAACAATAATAATGCATTTATTGAAGTAAATGTACATCGTGCAAAGAATAAGCACAAGTAGGCCGGGACTGGCCCGTAACAACACAACTAAATTGAATTTATCAGCCTGATTGCTCATTTTGCACTGTTGTGAAACACATTGAAATAAAATGTTTGTACAACATACAACCCAATTAATAAAATCCCTAATTCAACTTGGAAAAGTGGTTCTCTACCTTAGTGGGACTTCTGGCACTGAGAGGAGGAAGCTAGTCTCTCATAGTCCGGACAGTAGGAGCTGAGTGCCAGCCGTAAGCAGGCCGCAAGGTGGTCATCAGTCATGGTGGATCTGTATTTTCACTTAATGATTTTCATGTGTGAAAAGGGAGACTCACACAAATATATTGATCCAAAAAGTGCAGTCAAATTCTTTGCAGTTTGTCTGAGGTTGGGGTACTTCTCTTTCTGCATTAGATTCCAGAATTGGACATTTGTGTCAGGTGTAGCTCTTGATTTGAGCTCAATGTCATTATTTGGTGTGAGGATCTCTTTCTCAATAGCACCGCTATCCAGGTTGAAGAGTGATGCCACTTTCGACGTTATACAATCCACATCTATATTTTCCCCAAATGGAAAACTGACAACAGGCTCAATGGATGCAAAGTCAGTAAAGCGCCTGTCAAAGTCTGACAAGATGGTTTGCACTTGATCATCATAACGTGCACTCTCAAGATCCGCACAGTGTCCATGTGTGGAAAGTTCTGCAGATCACACTGTTGCAACCTGCTTGATAGCAGCTGTAACTTGCTTTTAAAGGTGTTCACAGAGCTGATCATGTTGATGATGTGTTTGTTCTTACCCTGCAGCTCTAGATTCAAGTTATTGAGCTTGTCAGTCAGATCGGTAAGAAAGGCTAAATCCAAGAGCCACTGACTGACTTCTAGCTGTGCATATTCAGCATGGTTTGAACGTTTCAGAAATTCTTTAATTTCGGGCAACAATTCAGAAAACCGTTCCAGAAATGTACCTCTGCTGAGCCACCTTACATCTGTGTGCAGCAGCAGATCTGGGTGTTCTGCACCGGTCTCCTCCAGTTGCGCACGGAATAATCGCCTCTACAGACTCCTGGCCCGAACAGAACAGGCAATCTTGTTAGCCACATCCATCACGTCTTTCATATTTAAAATCTTCCAGCTTGCTTCCCTTGCTGGTGAATTATATAAGAAGCTATGGTTGCAGCCTTACTCGTGGTATTGGGCCTGGTAAAAATGGACTGTTGTGCTGCTAGCTGACTTTTCAATTCCTTGACTTTGGGCGCGCAGTGGTGATTTAGCTGGGAAGTTTGTATCGTAGCTCTTGTGGACCGTCTTCAAATTCCGCTCCAAATTCCCTTTCTTTGGTAAAGCCACATTCGCATTGCAGATAAGACAGATGGACTTGGCATTCGAATACACGAAAAAAATAATCCTCCTTCCACTGTGAATGAAAATGATCATTTTTAAATGTTTTAGCTTCTGCTGCCATGGTAGTATCCACTCACTCTAGTCAAGCTTCTTGCGCCCTTCCGAGTCCTTAGTTATAACCTAGCAACCATACCCTGCGCGTGCAGATAGAAAGAAGCGCGTGAGATTTTTTCTTTGATTATGCCTGATCTACCTTACTATATCTGTACAAATCTACACGCTGCTTCACGCGATCAGCAGTTCATTGTACCTATTTAAGATGTTTTAATGTAGGCCTATTGTACACAACAGTAGGAGGATACCCTACACACAACATTTTCTGGCGATCGACTGGAACTCAGCCCGCGATCGCCTGGTAGACCGCGATCGACTGTTTGGGCACCCTTGTGTTCTTGTATTAACATGTACATAGAATCCTGCATTCATGCAGTCTATGCATAATTTAGCTTTTTGTGTTTATTTATTTTTCTGACATGTACTTCATCTGCACTACTTATAGACTGGCTTAACAAATACCTGCACTATATTAATATAACTTGAACTACTCTGTTTGATTTTGCACAACTTTTTTTGTTTTATTTTATTATTTATATTATAATTTGATTCATTTGTCTTATGTCCTTTTATAATAAAATAAATTACTGGAGGAGCTCGGGACCTAAGATTTTCATTGCCATCACTACACTGTAACTAATGTGCATCTGACAATAAAAACCCTTGAACCTTGAACTTTTATTCTCCTAGATGTTGTAGAACTCAAATTGAATTAAAAATACAAATCAAAAGATCATGTAAAACATGACGTCTTCTTCATTTATTCTCTATTAGCAATGAATCCCCAAACTCTCTAACTATTCTTGTCTATCTCTTTGTCTGTTCCTCTCTCAGGGCTCACACCTGTTTTAACCGTCTGGACCTGCCTCCATACCCTTCATACACCATGTTGTATGAGAAACTGCTGATCGCGGTGGAGGAAACCAGCACATTTGGCCTGGAATGAGCCAGCAAGACTTAAAGACATCAACACTGCATCCTTTTCTGTGTGACAATGGTTGGGCAAAAAAAAAAAAAAATATCAGCTCTTCCGTATTGAACACGTTGTAAAGATACCCGGATTGTGCTCAACGAAGTCTTTGGTCATGTGGATGTATGTCACTGGTATGGTACTGTTTCTTAGAACCTCTCGCTGAGCTATGACGATCTTTATCACAGCACCCAGCACTTGGTACACCACAGCAGGAAAACTGTTATTTTTGTAATTATAACATGAGTTCTAAAAAAAAACAAGAAAGAAAGAAAACTATTAAAAATATAGACAGAGACAAAAACAAACCCTAAATTGAACGAGAAATGACTTCTATAAGAGTAATGCAATTAGTGCACATAAACATTTAACAAAGCTTCAGGTTTGCCATTTTTCATCTACTAAATGAAAACTGGAGATATTCAGATGAATCTATGACCATGGCCTTAAAATATGTGGTTTGAAGTATAATGCAGGTTTAAAAAGCTCAAAATTATGGATACTCTGATGCCAAAGGATTAATTATGTTATGTTTACTTTTATCTGGAGAGTCAAAGAAGATCATATATATTTTAGCTGGAAAGTGCTGGGCCAGTAGAAATATGGCTGAGAATATTATACTGGGATCCAGTATATAAAATAATTATGGAAATAGGATGTTGCTGTGTGCCTGAAACCATCCATTTCAAGGTCTTAGAGGTGATTACTATAACTTATACAATCAAATTGAAAACTGTTAAACCACTTGCAGGGTGATAATGCGGACAAAAACATATCTATTAGAATCACTATTCTGCATTAGAAAAGCAGGCAGAAACGTGTTAGCAGATAATGTATTCTGTTCGGGGACGATTTCTGGTACTTGATTACAAAATAGTGCCCTAATTTAATCTCTTGGGAACATGACAGGATTTTGATCAGATTACACACATTTAGAAAATAGGAGCAGCACCACTAACCCACTCTGTCAATAATATTTAAGACAACATAAATTGAGAAATTGTGGTCCTCTTTTTGTTCACCAAGCTTCTGAATGATGAGCAGAATGTGAAGTTTCAAAAGTATCGCTTTTGCTTAAAAATGTAAGTGATTTGGCACACTGAAACCAAGGGAAAAAAATAATATATGGATACTCATTGGTCTAAATCAGATTCAGCCTACCAAAAGGATATCCAGGTAAAGTGTGTTGTAAATCTTCTTAAATAGATGCATCTCATCAGTAGTTAAAGACATATCCCATACTGCAATATGTAATAAAGTTTGGATACCCAAGAAGTGCTGAATCGTCCTGGAAAGTAGAGATCTGGACCTTCACCATCCCATTATCTGTCTCCATCTGGTTAAATCTGGTCTAAAGTGAAGACAGCTACTGGGGGCAGACCATTCATGGTCTCCTCTAAATGGACAGCAATATTACGGACAAAGAATATTATCAGTCTCTCCAGCAGTCTCTCTGCTATGCTTTCAAATCAGAGATAATGACCATGTAAACAAATGGACTGTTTCCAATTGTCAGAGTGGAATGAACATCCTTTTAGCCAAAGTGTTGTTTCATCTTTCAGCATCTCAGGTCCTGCTGTTTGAATGTGAAAGGCTTGTACTCTTTTTCAAATCCTCACTGATGAACTTGTTCTATCTGGTTAAGTACCTTTCACCATCTCAAACAAGGGACTAGTGCAAAGCAGCAAGTCAAGGGCCTGGGATCATTGGATTTGTTCCTTCAAACTACACGGTCCTCCTGGTATATTGTGATGTGTGCAGGGGCCCTTGGACGAACTTAATGCAATGGTTAAGACTTTTTCTCTAGTATATGTCCACAGTCTACCAAGTTCTTTGCGACAATGTTCAATTGCACTGTGCCCTCAGCATTTCCAGCCCAGTGTTAGTTAGTTCAGTAATGGAACTGTGCCTCAGTTACTTACTGCCTCATATGTGGCCTGAAAGTCTTGAGTTCAGATATTTGCCTTGGTTCCATTTTTAAACAAAAATATGCATGTTTTCCTAATGTCAGTGTAATGTTGCCTTCTTTCACCTTTTTAACAGACATCAGGTTCATTGGAGACACTGATTGCATTTACATTAAGCCTCTCTTAATGTAAATGAATCTGATATCAAGCAGACCAACTATAGATGAAACTAACAGAAATAAAAGGATTGCAATTTAATACATTTTAGCCAGATGTTGAATCTCTAGAAGCTGCATACATTATCTTTAGTCTTCCAAGGACTAAACCGTTTTTAAACACAACCATTAGGATATCTGGAAAGGGATTTAGATTATCAAAGTGTTTCCAGGTTTTAAGGAGTTCTACTTTATGTGACCCTCCACACAGTGACATCAAAATAGATCACTTAAGCCACATTCTGTATGAAGTTCAAAAATAAATAAAATCTGTGAAGAGTTAAAAACCAAAGTGAGCTTAACGGAACACAAAAGTCCATTCCTCTCTCTGCTTGAGGCTAGTGGCTTTTGGCTAAATTAGCTACTCTTAGCATTACACACCACTCTCAGGCTGAACTGTTGGCCAAGTGCTTTGGTTGTCTAACCCTAACCGCACTGTAAGCATAGTCTATTTGCCATGACAATAATATTTCCTTAACTCTAACCATACCCTAGTTGCCATTTGAGAATTTGAAACATTTTTGTCAAATAGAATTATTGGGTGTTTCACAGAGTCTGTTTAACAGGGTTGAGATATGATGTCCTTAAAATGCTGTGTATAAATAGGGCTTAAAATACAGAAGTTTTAAAGCATTTAACTGTTAGCCTTTAGAGGGACATAAACCATCTTCTTCTACTCACCCAAAGCATTGTGCGATTCACTCCAGTCCCTGACCCTGACTAGGTTGGTTAATAGAAAAGGTAGATGCAATCTCTGAAGTGTTTTGCATGGGTCAACAATTGACAAAGATTTCATTACATGATCTGACTTTACTTAATGCTATTACATTAATTTGAACCATCTTGATTATTTTGCTAAATAATCTAACAAAAGTTGGTACTTAACAATAGTTAAGAGCAGAGTTTTGGAGCACTGGATTAGTATAAGTACATTTTAAAATGATAAGAATGATTTACTCTTCTAGTAAACTGTACAGGCAACTAGATCAATAGTACTATAGTCATCCTTGGCAGTGATGAGGCCTTATCCATGCATTTCGACAAGCAAGAGAACAAGGCTGTGATTATGTTCCTCTTCCCTGCCATTTTATCCATCCCATCGTATGCCCTGTTGTTTTTACTATATTAAAAGAAAAGGTCCTTTACTGTCACCTTGAATGTTTTTTTTATTTGCCAAAAGACAAGAAGCATCAGTTGAAAAGATTGCTTTCATTTTTTACGCATTTGAGTTTTGATGTGTGTTTTTCTCTTTTATTTTATAATAAGCTTGCTGGTTATATGTATTTCCCTTTGCAGGTAATGTGCTACCATGAAGTCTGTCTTTGTTTTCATTAATATTTCTTGTTTTTTCTTTGCAACTTTCTGTGATCACGCTGTCAGTTTCATCATTAAGGTGTTGTGATGTTAATAGGATTTTTGTTTTTTATGTCACAGATGTCACACTATGCCAGACTCTTCAGGGCTGCACGTGTTGTTCTTATCTTAAGTACAAGGTTCTCAAAGAGTATTGGTTAACAACACTCTTAATACACAATACAAGTGTGTTGAAAGCAGCATTATAGAAATATTTAATATTTAAATACACCTTTAGAGGGGTAAATAATTGTGAGGTAAGGTGTAGTAGCTATTTGGAATGTTTCTTTTTTCTAGCTATTTTACATTTTAAATTTAATTCAACAAAGGGAATATGGAAATGGCTGGATGGATGGATGATGGCAATTTTGCTGAAGGTAAGACCGAAGCATGCATGTGTTGTTGTTTCTCGTTTGTATGTGGTTTTGTGTGTGTGTGTATTTTAGCCATGGTGTATGTACATCATGTTGAAAGGTATAGTTCTGGTTTTTCGCAGAAGTGGTTACTAAATACTAAGGCTGTGCTATTGCTCTACCACACCCTACAACTGTTAATGATTCTCAATAAAAAGTCACTTTGTTACTTTGCTCTACACTGTGTGCACAATTATTAGGCTTATTAAGTTGTATTTTTGAGGATTAGTTACTATAGCCACCCTTCCTTTCAATGACCGTCACAAGCGTTCCATTCATCGAGTCTGTCAGTTTTTTGATCTGTTGACCACCAACTTTTTGTGCAGCAGCAACCACAGCCTCCCAGAGACTGTTCAGAGAGGTGTACTGTTTTCTTTCACTTTAAATCTTCTGTTCAAGAAGGGCCCACACATCCTGAATAAGGTCAGGGGAGAAAGAGGGCCATGTCATTATTCTTTAATCTTTAACTTAACTGGCTAGCCATGCAGAGGAGTTATTCGATGCATGCAAATGGAACATTGTCCTTCATCAAATCATGATCTTCTTGAAAGATGCAGACTTTTACCTGTTCCACTGCTCAAAGAAGATGTCTTCTAAAAACTAGCAATGGATTTGGGAGTTGATTTTGAGTGCATATTCAATTCCAAAAGGTCCAACTAGTTAATCTTTAATAATGCCAGCCCATAACAGAACCCCAGTTCCACCTTGCTGTCATCTGAGTCGGAGTAGAGCTCTGTAACCGTTACTGATCAAGCCACGGGCCCATCCATCTGGTCCTTCAAGAGTCACTCTCATCTCATCAGTCCATAAAACTTTTGAGAATTCTGTCTTCAGATATTTCTTGGCCCTTTCTTGGCGTTTTAACTTATGTGTCTTGTTCAGTAGTGGTTGGGTTTTAGCCTTCCTTACCATGGCCATGTCTCTGAATATTGTTCTTCTGGGCAGTCCACCGTCGGTTGCAGTTCTGTGATGTGACAGCACTGGAAAATATTGGGTTCATGGTAGCTTCACGTTTGATGCACCTCAAATCTTTGCCACTTAATTTGCATCTTTTTTGTCAATATGTTTCTTGCCACCTGTTGACTATTTTGCAACAAAACATTTGAAAGTAATGTGATCAATATCTTAGCAATTTTTGACTTTTCAACAGTAAGTTAAATCTTTTTTTTTGGCACATTTTGCATGAGAAAAAGGACCAGCTTAATACTTATGCATGCCTTCATGTAGGGAGTTGATCTCCCTATTTACACAAATACTCATGCCCCCATATGCTCGAATCCAATAAGCATTCAAGTTTATACAGCTTTGAATTGAAAATTGTGCAAAAAAATGTTGATATGGTCAAAATATTCACTTGCCTAATAATTGTGCACACAGTGTATCGTATGAAAATATTGTACGGAATGCAAAGAAAAACAAAACAAGAAAAATAGATCCCCAATTTTAAAATTATGAACTATACAACGGAAAAAAATTAAGAATTGTGAAGAAAATGGAAAATATTTATTTATCCAATTAACCAATATAAGTTGAGCAAAATTTTTATTTTTATTTAACTCCATCCATCCATCTTCTCACGCTTATCTGTCAGGGTCGCGGAGGTAACAGCTCCAGCAGAGAGACCCAAACTTCTCTTTCCCTGGCCACATCAGCCAGCTCTGACAGGGGGATTCCAAGGCGCTTCCAGGCAAGCGAAGAGATATAATCCCTCCACCTGGTCCTAGGTCTACCCCTCGGTCTCTTCCCACCTGGACGTGCCTGGAACACCTCCCTAGGGAGGCACCCAGGTGGCATCCTCACTAGGTGCCCGAACCACCTCAACTGGCTTCTTTCAACGCGAAGGAGCAGCGGTTCTTACTCCGAGTCCCTCCCGGATGACTGAACTTCTCACCTTATCCCTAAGGGAGATGCCATCCACCCTGCGGAGAAATCCCATTTCAGCCGCTTGTATCCGCGATCTCGTTCTTTCGGTCATAACCCATACTTCATGACCATAGTTGAGGGTAGGAACGAAGATGGCCCGGTAGACAGAGAGCTTTGCCTTCTGGCTCAGCTCTCTTTTCGTCACAACTGTGCTGTAAAACGACGGCAGTATCGCTTCCGCTGCTCCGATTCTCCGGCTCATCTCACGCTCCATTGTTCCCTTACTTGAGAACAAGACCACAAGATACTTGAACTCCTTCACAAGGGTACATTATCATAGCACCAGATGCAGTAGAGGGGACTTATTGCTGAAGTCTGTCTGTATTTAGTTTTGCTGAAAATGACAAAAACTGCCTTAGTTCACCGAAAGGAGCAGAAAAAGCCAAAATCTGCCTTATTCGGCCGAAACAAGCTGAAGATGAGAAGACTATAGCTCAAAGAGCCTGAAAATGAGCCAAATGCATTATTTCACTGAAATATGCTGACAATGACAAAAACTGCCTTGGTTCACCGAAAGGAGCTGACAATGAAAAAAACTGCCTTATTTCGCTGAGAGAAGCTGAAAACTGCAACAAAAAAAAGGCCTCAGTTCAGTGAAAGAGGCTGAAAATGACAAAGGTGCCTTATCTCACTGAGAGAACCTGAAAATCACAGAAAAGGCCTCAGTTCAGTGAAAAAAGGTCAAAACCACAAATTATGTGAGAGGAAGCCGCTAAATTCACTTGTTTTCAGGTGTCCTCCTGGGTATTGATGTATGCACATGCTTTTTGGGGAGAGTCAAGCAAAAAACAGAAGAGTTAGAAAAACATTTTGGTTTGTCATGCACCAAAACTACTTTTCTCACTGAAGGAAGCTAAAAATGACAAAGTGCCTTATCTCGCTGAAAAAAGCTGAAATTCACAGAAAAGGCCTCAGTTCAGTGAAAAAAAGACATAATCTCCAATTCTATGACAGCAAGCCACTTATTTTGGTTGTTTTCAGGTGTCCTCCTGGGTATTGATGTATGCACCTGCATTTTGTTGAGAATTAAGAACAAAATAGAAAGAAGAGGAA